>NW_027183470.1:0-600000 GCF_041296385.1 Aphelocoma coerulescens
ACACATGCTGAAGAGTCGCACAGCAAAGTGACATCGCTGCGCTTCCGTTCTGTCCAGACCACAGAAGGCGAAGAATGAAGTAGCTGGGCACCGGCTTAATATATTCAGTGGACCGAATTTCAAATGTCCAGCCAAGAGCTGCTTAACAAGCAGATTCAGCTGAGAATGCTCTGGCTGCTTCACAAAGTAAGGCGCAGCGGATGCACTCCATCACACTGCCTGGCCAGAAGTTTCTTACACCTTCAGTGCTGCAGAGTCCATGCAGCTGGAGCACACCCAGAAGGACGCGTCCAGCTAGAAGGCGTTCTTCAAGTACCCCCCTTCTCCAAGCAGCCTTGAAACTGAGCACAACACACTGCGGCTCGGGAGCTTCCTTCTCAGATAGACGTGCCATCACATTATTCACTCTCGCAGCTCCATTGCCCACTTGCAGCAGTTGCTATTAAAGAAAAAGGCTCCAGAAGTAAAAACCAGTGCCAGGAATTCTTTTCCCTTTGCCTCACATGAAGCACCATAAACTGTCCGCTGTACTCTTTATTTCCATTCTCCGCCGCATCTACCACTGTCATCTCTGCATCTCGAAACATAAAGCTCGGCACAATTCCTTCCAGGGAAAGCTGGAAGAGAAATAGATAGCAGCACAAGTAGCTGCAAGTTAAACTTTCTGTTTTCAAGTGCTAATGTGAATCCGCAAAGAAGAGAGTGACAGCCACGCTTCCTCTTGCAGCCTGTGCTCTGCGCCTACATTCTTATGCTCTTCGTACCATGACGCGCTTTTCATTCTGCTGGCGCCAAACCGCCGTCTACTTGTCGCACAGAGAGCACGGTGCCAGCAGAGAAATTCCCCAGCCGACTGCCCTTCCGAAACACACCAGGGCTATGCACTTTCCCTCGCAGCGACATACAGTAGCACATTGGGTCTTTTCTTGTCGTCCAAATGTAAAGGGAAAGATTCTTAGCTATGTCTGGCACAGAGAACAGTTTTAGGTCAACAAGCTCACCCAGAGCTTACCCTTGACCCGTGGAAACCAGTGTTTGCACCACATTCCAGTGGCAGCCCTCTTTCCTTTACAGCCTGCAGAGCGCCGTCAGATCGCGGGGCTCTCTGCACCTGCCTTCTCCCTTCCAAGTACCACTGTGAACCTTCCAGCCTTGCAGGGAGCAAAGACGCGGATAGTCCTCTGGAACAGAAGAAGGTGCAAGATTGAAATTAAGTTCTTCCTTTCTCCTCCTCGTTTCCCAAATTGTGGTGCTGTGTTGAAAGTCCTGGCCAGCGAAAAGATAATCCAGCAAGTGTTTCTCTCCTGACGCATTTCGCTGGGCAACAGCTACACGGAGAGTTTGGACTCTGTGAAACAGCAAGAAAATGATTGTAAGTCAAGCTGAGGAAAATCCGTGCACAGCACACTGTGGATGCGTGCCGTGTTCACGCTGAAGAGCGGCAAAACGCAAAGCCATCGCTGAGCTTCCGTTCTGTCCAGACCGCAGAAGGCGAAGAATGAAGTAGCTGGGCACCGCGTTAACATACTCAGTGGATGGAATTTCAAGTGACCAGCAGAGAGCTGCTTCACAAGCAGATTCAGCTGAGAATGCTCTGGCTGCTTCACAAAGTAAGGCGCAGCCGTTTCACTCCATCAATCACACAACCTGGCCAGAAGCAGTTTCTTATACCTTCAGTGCTGCAGCGTCCATGCAGCTTGAGCGCTGCCAGAAGGGCGGGTCTAGAAAGAAGGCGTTCTTCAAGGACCCCTTCTGAAAGCAGCCTGACCCGAAGCCCAGCAATGGCTTTGAGTTTTGCCGCTCTTCAGCGCAAACAGTGCACACGTCCACAATGTGCTTGCGCACGGATTTTCCTCAGCTCGACGTGCAATCATTTTCTTGCTGTTTCACAGAGTCTAAACTCTCCGCGTAGCTCTTGATCAGCGAAATGCGTCAGGTGAGAAACACTTGCTGGATTATCTTTTCGCTGGCCAGGACTTTCAACACAGCACCACAATTTGGGAAACGAGGAGGAGAAAGGAAGAACTTAATTTCAATCTTGCACCTTCTTCTGTTCCAGAGGACTATCCGCGTCTTTGCTCCCTGCAAGGCTGGAAGGTTCACAGTGGTACTTGGAAGGGAGAAGGCAGGTGCAGAGAGCCCCGCGAGTGCTGTAATCCAGCAAGTGTTTCTGAGTATGTTAACGCGGTGCCCAGCTACTTCATTCTTCGCCTTCTGCGGTCTGGACAGAACGGAAGCTCAGCGATGGCTTTGCGTTTTGCCACTCTTCAGCGTGAACACGGCACGCATCCACAGTGTGCTGTGCACGGATTTTCCTCAGCTTGACTTACAATCATTTTCTTGCTGTTTCACAGAGTCCAAACTCTCCGTGTAGCTGTTGCCCAGCGAAATGCGTCAGGAGAGAAACACTTGCTGGATTATCTTTTCGCTGGCCAGGACTTTCAACACAGCACCACCATTCAGGCAAGAAGCACGAGAAAGGAAGATCATCTTTTCGTCCTGGCAAGTTCTTCTCTGCGAGACGACTATCGACGTCTTTGCTCCCTGCAAGGCTGGAAGGTGCGCGGTGGTACTTGGAAGTGAGAAGGCAGGTGCAGAGAGCACCGCGATCGGACAGCGCTCTGCAGGCTGTAAAGGAAAGACGGCTACCACTTGAATGTGGTGCAAATACAAGTTTCCACGCATCGACGGTAACTTGTTGACATAAAACGGTGCCAGACATAGCTGAGAATCTTTCCCTTTACATTTGGACAAGAAAGACCGAATGTGCTGCTGTA
The DNA here is from genome assembly GCF_041296385.1 of Aphelocoma coerulescens. Lineage (NCBI taxonomy): Eukaryota > Metazoa > Chordata > Aves > Passeriformes > Corvidae > Aphelocoma > Aphelocoma coerulescens. The sequence goes on from NW_027183470.1 coordinate 2,778, forward strand.
TGTCGCTGTGAGGGAAAGTGCATAGACCAGGCATGTGTCGGCAGAAGCAGTCGGCTGGAGCATTTCTCTGCCGGCACAGTGCTCTCTGTGCGACAAGTAGACAAAGGTTCGACTCCGGAAGAACGAAAGCGAGACACGGGTACTAGAAGGCGCAAAGCACCGGGCTCGTGTCCGCAGCGTACAAACGGAGAAAGGAGCGTGGCTGGCACTCACCTGCCTGCCCAATTCACCTTAGCATTGAGAAGGAGGAAGTTCAACGACAACTACTTACTTGTGCTACTACTTATCCCTCTTCCAACCATCCCTGGAAACACTGGCGCTTACCTTTAGGCTCCAAGATGCAGCAAACACAGTGGTCGATGCCTAGGAGAGGGGAAGTAGAGAGTGCAGCGGGGAGTTTAGGTGGCTTTACGTAAGGCAGGGGAAGGTGCAGCCCAGCATTGGCTTTTTCTTCTAGTTCTTTTCTTCAGGAGAGCAGCTAGCAAGCAGGCTGCGAGAGCCAGCAATGAGATGGCACGTCTGTCGGAGAAGCCGCAGTCTACAGTGCTGCAGACTGCTGTGCACAGTTTTAATGCTGCTGTAAGTACACGGTACTTTTGGAACGTCTTCTCTCCTGACTCTCCCATCTCTGGGAGCTCTAGCTGCTTGAACCTGGCCACACTGAAGGTGTGTGCGTCTTGCTTCCCCGCTACGCGCAGGATCACATCCTTTTATGTCTCCAAGAGGCAGGATGCACAGCGGAGCTCCTCCACCAACTGCTCCCACATGACAGGGGCCCCGCCAGTCAAGCGCTTTTTGCCGGGCACTGTCAGCGCTCTTCGAAATAACCACACGATGGTGCTGCAGACTTGCAAAAGAAGGCCAAGCACCTGGCCCAGCTCGAAAACACCCCAAGGGCAGACAGAGGCAACTTGCAAACGGCCCTGCACTCAAATCAACGGTGTCAGGACAAAAAGACTTCTCTCATCATCCCCTTCCAAGAGCACACTCTTCTTTACACCACACTCCAAGAGCCAGACCAAACAAATGGCCCAAACAAATCTTTTCCCTCTCGCAGATTCCACCCACCAACTTGAAACCATCTGGCAAAAACAGAGCTCAAAACAGTGCCAGCTGAGGAAGATCTTGCTGCCTACAACTTCACCTGCACCCCTCAAACTAGCAGCACACATGCTGTTCTCAGCACTCTCCTTCTCAGCTCTAGGTACCATCCTAAGCCTTCCCTCTCCCAGAGTCAGGATCCAAAGACAACGGCAACCAGGGACTGCTCACACACTGAAGGCACCAGGACAAATAGCTTAAGAGCTTGGCCTTTGCATTCCCACTGACAGCTCAACAGCTCGAACCCAGAGAGTGCTCTGCCTGTTGGGAAAAGCCTTTAAAATCCCTAGGAGTACCTGATGTGCACATCCAAACCTGCCTTCCTTGCCAAAGAGAGCAACTACAAGCCCATCTCCAAAGAAACGGCATCCCCTCCTCCAAAATGCAACACATCCAGCGACTGATCCACCTCCAGTATTGAATATGTCCAACAATTGCCCCCACACGTACAGGGGCCAGAAGAGAAATGTCTTGCTGGACTATTCCTCCCCACAGTACCTTAACATCTGCCCTAGCAACACTGGCACTATGTCCTTGCATTCCCAAGGAAAGGCACTCTAAGTCTCTTGGCCTTGCCGTCAGTACCTTGTCTAGTTCTCCTTAAGGTACCCTTGCTCTTCTTCCCTTGCCTACGTCTGCCCTCCCTCGCACTGCCTCCAACTTGCTGGCTTTGCTTTGCCCGGCCTACCACTCTTTCCCTTGCCTTCCATGCAGGCAAGGCACTGCAAACCGAGTGCAGGCAATTGTGGGCAAGTCAAGGGAGAGGTAGGCAAGGCCAGAGCAGTGAGGGGAAAGCAAATGGAGTGGTAGACAAGAGAAGGTCCAGAAGTTAGAGGCAAGGCTGGCTGTACGAAGGAAAGTCCACTGATGGGAAGGCCAGGCAGAAACAGGAAGGGCTCAGCAAGCCAAGGCCCTGGAGGAAAGCAGTAGGCAGGTCAAGGGCAGGGCATGGCCGTGCAAAGGAATGCAAGGCTCCAGAGGGCTAGCAGGGCAAGGCAAGGCAACTGTTGTGTTGCCAAGGCAAGGCCAGGCAAGGCCAGGCAAGGCAGGTGAGAAGTACATTCAAGGACTGCTGGTACATAAAAGTGGCCAGGACCAAGTGCTCTGTGTGGCCTTCATCCTGTGTGGGTCATCTCTCCTCTGTACCTAAAAGACTTGAGCTACCTGCTTTCCCTTGTATGCAAAAGAACTCTCTTTCTGGTCCCCGAGCTCAAGGGCAAAATGTGAATTGCCCCTCCAAGGTTCAAGACATGCAAGGATTGCTCCCAGACAAAGGCTGCCCACAGAGATGAGTGTGGCAACATGCGTCCTCCCCTGGTCTTCCTCTCATGGGATCCTGAAACACCGGAGATGCTTGAGAGCTTTGAGATTCCTCGGAGGAGCAGAAAGGGCAGGGCAAGGCCCAGAAATGTCATTGAAAAGGGGTGTTGAATTCCAGGTGGGGGAGGGGTGAGCAAGGTCATGCAAGGCAAGGGAGGGGTTCAAGGGCAAGGCAAGGCAAGTGGTGGCTTTGCGAGGCGAGGCAAGGCAATGAGGGTCCTAGAAGGAAAAGGAAAGATGAGGCCAGACCTAGATGAATGTGAAAGGAAGTCAGGCGGGAGATGGGTGAGGAAGTCAATGCGAGGCAGGGGAGAAAAGGCAGGTTGAGGGAAGGCTACAGAGGGGGCAGCAAGGAAATGCAAGGCATGGGGAAGCATGCGAGGAGTGGGTGCTGCCAGCCGGCGGGGATGGCAGGGGCGGGGCCACTGCAAGTAGCATGGTGGGGATGTGGAGGGGGTGTTAGTGTGCGGGAGGTGTGTGTGTGTGTGTGTGTGTGTGCAGTGGAGTGCAGGGTAAGTGCAGGTGTGTGTGTGCGTATACGGGGGTTTTGTGCCAGGTGCTGTGCCGGGGAGAGCCGTTCCACCGCAAGGAAGGTGTGGGCGTGAAAGGAGTAAGATAGATGTGTCTTTACAAAGAGACCGTGTGAATCTCTCCTTAGACAAGGCTAGGAATTTACAGGGAGGGAAGTAACAGAAGAAAGTATTCGTTCTAGAAACTGTTACTAATCAACAGAGACTGTTGCTCAGCCAAGGCCCTGCTAAATTCCTGAACCTAGAGCAAGGCAGCAAAGACTTCCTAGCATTAGGAATAGTTTGGTTTTCTTCCTTTTCCATTCCAAAAGGGGAGTGCATATTAGAGGGGGGCATAGAGTAGGCAGTTCCGGAAGTCTGTAATTCCCGAGTACCTCAGAGGGTGCTGTTGCCAGGAACTTAGCATCAGAAGGGGGCTGCATCCCGCAATCATTTGAGAGACTCCATGGCAAAAGCCCCATGGCCTCTCCCTGGAGTTGAAGAATGTTACAGGACTCCTCTGTCTCCTTTTTGGTGGATGAAGAAACTCAGAAAGCCACACTTCTGCCAGAACTCTCCAAGATGCCCCCTTTGCTCCCCGTGACTCCATCACTGCCCAGGAAGCTGTCTTTTCTACCACAGCAGTTTGACATACAGTTAAAAGTCGTGTGGCAGAGAAAAAAGGCAAGAATTGGTTTCCAAGGGATGGCAAACAAGAGATACCAGAACCTTTGGCCCTACCAATATTAAAGCAACTCCATTAAGAGAGTTCTTGCACTTCCTGAGGATTGGCAGAAGCCTATCTCATGATGTATGTTGCTGGGGGTCTTTTTAGACTGGCAAAAGGAGCTGTTGAAGGTTGCTTGATCTGTGCTAAAGCCAACAGCCAAGTTACAAAGTAACTTGCTAGGGGAGGGAGGCCTTGGGCTGCATGGCCCTTCCAAAGATGCCAGGTGGATTTTCCGGAGATGCCCCAAGTGGCAAGGCTTAATATCTTCTGGTAATCGTATGTCAGCTAGCAAGGTGGCCAGAAGTATTTCCAACTACTTCAGTAATGACAGGATCAGTTCTTAAGGCATTTTTGGAACAAATCATTCCAAGATACAGCATTGTAGAAGCAATAGATTCAGATAGGGGAACTCATTTTGCAGGAAAGATCCTTCAAGGGGTTTTGGCTTCTTTAGGAACACAATGGAACCTCCATAGGCCCTGGCACCCCCAGAGCTCGGCTCGGGTAGAAAACAATGAAGAGAGAAATAAACACCTTTTGAAGCTGGTAATAGAAACCAAGATGCCATGGGTAGGGCTTTGGACATTGGCTTTGGTGAGAATGAGGGCTCAACCCAGAAGAGAGATTCAGTTATCTCCCTTTCAATCGTTGTTTGCAATTGCCCTGGTAAGTCTCCACCTAGTGGGGGGGTAGAGGCAAGTGATGCATTTTTAAAACCATCTGTGGCCAGGATCCTGCTTCTTGTGAAACCCCTTCAACAGGAAACTCAGCTGGCGCAAGCCCGGCCTTTGGACTTTGCTGCTTTTAACATCCAACCAGGAGATTGAGTCCTAATTAAGGAGTAGAAAGAAGCGCCAGTGCTGGTGAAATGGCGTGGCCCATTCCAAGTGTCACTGACGACAGAAAACAGCCGTCAAGTAAGCTGAACACAGGTGAACCCGTCACTCTCGGGTCAAGGTCTCTGAAGCCTCGGAGATTTGCACATCTCAGCTGGAGGAGAAGGCCGGGAGGCCGTGACTGACACTCTGCAGGAGTGGGCCGGAGCAGTAGGCAGTGCTTCGACATCGGAAGAAGCCCCGCAGTCCTACCTTCAGACCGTCTGCTGAAATAGACTGTAAAGGCATCCCTCCTCTAGAATCTCCACTCACTTGGGGGCTAATACTTGTGGCCATTTTGTTACGTTAAGTGGTTTCTGTGTCTTCAATTGGCATAGGTGCTGCAGAAGACAACGGGAAAATTAGACTAGCTAATTAGATGACACTATTAAAACATTTTCCTTACTAATTCTACTTTGATATGGTCAGCTGAGTTTAGGCCAGGAGTGGGAGAATCAATTTGCAGCCTTAGGAGAAGAAGTAGCAAAAGTTTTTAACCTTAGCAATTGCTGGCTCTGTGGAGGGCCAGGAGGATCTGAAGAGTGGCCATAGTTGGCTAGCCCAGCTGAACCTAAATGGTGGGTCAATGTGAGGGCCACAATGGGATGGGATTTGGGGCCAAAGAAGGAAGTTCACGGCCACTTCATTCTTCTCCAACAGGCACTTATTGCCTAAATAGGATAGGGCGTGTCTATGTAGGAAAAGGCAATTGTCAATTGACTTTCCCTCTGGGCTTGAACAACTGGGTTTGGACCCCCAATTGCCCTCCTTCCAATTGTTCCAAATATCAAGGCAAATGCAATCAAATACCTGTTCGGCTCACTAACAGTAGCTGCGTAAGGCGTTCTTACCACACTTACCAAAAATATTTGGAAGCCTGTAAAGCAATGGGGAGGGACAAGGGGTTTTTTTTGACCACCTGTTTTTGAGCAGTCCCCACAAAAATTCCACAAGTAGAAGACATGTTGTTTGTGATTATCAGTGGGAATGGCCACACCGGATTGGAACTCAAAGCCTTTTAGTGAGTTCTGCTCCAAATCCAACCAAGCAGCTTGCAGATGTAAATGTAGGTGGGAACCCTGTGCGGGAGCTTGGAAATGCAAATGCTGGGACCCTTATGGTGGGGCAACTCTTGTTGGAGGACCGTTAGGCCCGGGAATCCTGCTGTATTTTGAGCCACCAATTGATGACCATGGGTAGGTTCCTTTGCTAATGGAACACGGGCTTTGAAAGGAAAGTATTGGATTTGTGGCCAACATACTTAGCTCAGGTTACCTCCAAACTGGTCAGGGATATGGTATATTTAGTAGACTGTTGTTCTTTTTGCTACTACAAGTTCTGGGAAATCGCTTAGGAATCAAAATCTGTGATGATTTAATTAGAGAAAAGCAGTCAGCTGATGCAGCCCTGGCTGGAGGGAGCACCCCAAAACGGGGAAATGATGAACGGCCAACAGAACAAAATACCCAACACGGTGGACCAGCCCCTTGGAAACCTAAGGAATTAATCCCAGATGCCTGGGAACCCATTTATCATTTGAAGGAGATAATTAGGTTACAAGCGGTCTCAGAAATAATTACCAACCAGCCAGCCACAGCGCTTGACCTTTTTGCTGAGCAACCCACTTAAATGAGGAAAGCGGTATTTCAACATTGGATAGTATTAGATTATCTGTTAGCAGAAGAAGGAGGAGTTTGTGGGAAATTAAATGACTCGAGCTGCTGTTTGCAAGCAGATGACAGCGGAAAAGTGGTCAAACAAATAACAAAGGAAATAACGTCAGCTCGTGGACCTGTCCAAATGTTGAAAGGATGGGAATGGGACATATTTTCATGGTTAACTGGCCAGCTATGGGCTAAATGAATACGATTCCTCCTCTTATATGCTATAGCAATTCTCATCTTTTTACCATGCGTGACACCATGCTGGCTGCAGCTCTTTCAGCAGGTGCTCAAGGGGATGCCGCTAGCAGCCATGCCTACCTGATCCAGAAATGACTACAAAAGGACAGAAAAGAATGTCACTGCAAATAATAGCAAAACCCAAGAAGACTCCAGAAGAAAAAATTAAATCCATGGTAATTAAGGTTTGTAAAGACAAATACAGAGCAAATAAAAAGAGGAGGGATTAAAAGGAATGAGATGGATGAGTCTTTACAAAGAGACCGTGTGAATCGGCCTGTAGACAAGGCTAGGAAGTTATGGCTAGTGAAGTAACAGAAGAAACTAGGAGTTCTCTAGAACTGTTACTAATCATCAGAGACTGTTGATTAATCAAGGCCGTGTTAAATTCCTGAACCTAGAGCAAGGCAACAAAGACTTAAGAGCATTAGGAATGGGGTTCTTATCTTTCTTCTCGATGCCAAGAGGGGGGTGCATATTAGAGGGGGGCGCATAGAGTAGGCAGTTCCGGAAGTCTGTATCTCCCGAATACCTCAGCCAGTGGGGAAAAGGAAGAGGGTGCTGTGGCCGGGAACTTGGCATCAAAAGGGGGCTGCATCCCGCAACCGTTTGACAGACGCCATGGGAAAAGCCCCATGGACTCTCCCTGTAGTCGAAGAATGTTGCAGGACTCCTCTGTCTCCTTTTCGGATATAAACCTCAGGCATCGTGGATTAATTTTCCCTAACGGCAGCGACCTGCCGCGTGGTCTCCGTGCTCCTCTCCAGCCCCCCGGGACGTGTAAAATAGTTCCCAGCGGCTCCCACCGCGCGTTGCAGACGGCTGCGCGGCCCCGGGGCTGCCCGCAGTGCTCCCCTGCCCCGCCAGGGCTGCCCGCGGCCAGGGCCGGGGCCCTTCTCGACAGCAGCCGAGGGGCTGCGGAGCGGGCGGCTGCCGGACGATCAGCTATTTTATGCCGCGCGGTGCTGCCGCCTCCATCTAGCTCTCCATCACGCCGCCGCCCGCCGCCCGCCTGGCGCGCTCACGCTCGGCCGCGCTCGCCGCCCGCCCAGCCTTGCCGGAAGCTCTCCCGCCCGTGCTGTGCCCCGGCTCCGCCGGCAGCTCGGCAGGGCCCGGCCGCACGCGTGCTGCGTGGCTCGGAGCAGCCGCGTTGCGCCGCAGGCGACGGGGAAGGCGGGGCGGGCCGGCGCCATCGTGGTAGCGCGAGGAGAGGAGCGCCCGGGCGGGGCGGCGAGCGGCGCGGCGGTGAGCGCTTCTGCTTCCTGTCGCTCGGCGGCCGCCCACGGCAGGTGCCGTGTGACCCCGCGGAGCGGCGGGGCCGGCCGGGCGGTGCGCGGCGAGGCTTTCGGCCAGCGGCGACCACAGCGAGAGGCTGCTGGCACTGCCCGTGCCGGTGGAGAGAGCGGGGATCCGAGGCCGGCCTTCCCCGGGCGACGAGGGGAGGCCGCCTTTGCCGCGCTGCCCTCCGTGCAGCATGTGGCCGATTCCGGCGAACCCGGGGTCTCCGCAGCGGCGCGGGCGGGAGGGAGTGGGGAGCGCGCTCGGTGCCGTGCCGGCCGCTCCCGGCCAGCGCTGCGCTGCGCCGAGGCGTTTTCCCGCCCGTCCTGGGAAGGACATAAGCGACACCGTAGTTGGAGCTTAGCTGTCAGGGGGTACAACTTCCCTCCATTGGCGACCTCCTTTTCCCTCTGATTCAGCTACCTTGTGGTAGGTGCGATGGTGCTAAAGAAGGGTGGCGGCTTGGCACAGTTGCTGTCATAGGTGGTGCGAGAGCTCCACGCAAGGAGCTTTGAGTGGCATGTGTGAGGGTAGGAGGGTACGGCACCCATAGCTGAAGGCAAAAAAGGTCAGGGCATGTCATCAGCCGCAGTCGTGCTAAGTTGTTCATCTTTGCAAACTGCTTGCCGAGTTGTTCCTTTCTTAGGTAATGGGGGCTTGTATCAACCAGAACTGCAAATGGTCAGTATTTGCAGAGAAGGTTACTTGGACTGTTGTTGAAGTGAGTGTAGCAGTTTCTATGGCATTCTGCAAAAAAAGTGACAGGTCTCCCTGTGTTCCCCAGTTCTTAACAAAGATGAAGTTAACAAACCCCTGAAAAGAGGTTTTGCAAAACTTCAGGGATATTTTCCTACTAGTACTGTAGAGACAACCATAGTCACCTTGTCTTTCCAAAAGTGAAGGTTCCCTATTTTTGTCCAAGAGCATCAAGTGCTTTTGATCAGCGTTTGTGTGCATGCATTAGCCTCATTCTTGCTCTTCCTTGGAGAACTTTTACAATACTCACATGATCTGTGTAGGCTGCAGACTGCAGTGGTGAACTTCAAGGCTTCCAGCAGAAGGGAGATGCTATCCACATTTTGGATTCTCCTTAGTCTGAACCTTCAACGTCCAAGGCTTCACTTTTCAAGCAGTTGGAAGAGCTCCAAATTAAGACATGAACAGGTCTTAATTGACCTTGCCACCTCCTCAGTTAGTCAAGTAATGCTGTGCATTGGATTTGACTAGTGCAACATGTGCTTAAAATATGTAGAGTAACTCCTTGATTACCCTCTCAGAAGGGTTGGAATGGAGAACAAGGAGTTCCCAAGACAAATATTTGGTGTACGAGGAGTAGAATTTAGGAGTTGATTGCAGAGCACTGCATGCACAAATGTCTAAGGAGAATCCATCTTTTGATGTCCCATCTATGCTTGTTCTCATTTGAAATCGTGCACATTCTGCAGGCTGGTTTTGTTAGGCTTGGGGCTGGGGAAGGAGTGATGGTGGGGGAGGAGTGGGTGTTGGTTTTGGGTTATTTTTTTGTTTCCAGAATAGTGTACACAGAACTTGTGCCCAAAACCAGCAGTAGGAAACAATGCAGGTATAAAAGAAGGTCACAGAAATGTCAGATAATACGAATCTGAAAGCGCTTCAGTATTTTACTCAGGAGTTTCACTCTAACAAGGTGATTTTCCTTCACAGAAATGTAGTGGCAGGCTTATGCCATGCTAGAAGTGATGACCTTTCTCTGCCCCAAATTGAGCAGCAAAAGGTTTTGGCTCTTAATTTGAACCCCTGAGCCAGCTGTGTTTCAGGCTGCAGAAGCTGCAGCTGTTGTGGCAGACGCGGGGTGCAGCCCTGCCTGCCAGTTCCGAGCTGGCCTGCGCTGGTGGCAGCCGTCAGCGCCCGGGGTCCCCTGTGCTACCCATGCCAGGGCTCTGCCTGCCTGCCTCGCAGCCCTGGTAGCCTCAGGGAAACATCGCACTACTCCATCTGCTTTAAAAACAAACAAGCAAACAAAAAGCTCCCTGTAAATATATGTAGAAGTCTTGAAACTAATTCTCAGCGCTTGCTCGGAGTTTGTTGATGGAGCAAATGGATTTTGGATAAACTGCTATTGCTAGTACTACTTAGGTTCCTAAACTTCAGAAGGGAGGCTATGGTGGTCACGTACCCCTGAGGAATGTTGGGAACAGTAAGACAGCTCAGTCATTTCAAGGTGGCCAGAAAATGGGTGTGGCAGTGGAGTGGACACTCTGTGAGTAGGTAGCCTTAAGTCATGTAACGACATGCACTTCAGTGGGAATTTTGCATCAACACCAAGAGATTGTGTCATGATGTGTTGCGTAACAACAAATTGGGCCAAAATTCTGCTGATTTTGACCAAGGTGGATGGGCCACCTTCACTTAAGCTGGCAAAGGGACATAAGTCAATGATGTTTGAAAAACAGCCATGAAACATAGCCCCTTTAGTTTGTTGCTCTGTTGCAAGTCTGCAAAGCTCTGTTGACAGGTCATTGGAAGTAGCTGTTGGAATCTAAGTGCAGTTGGACGCTTTGTCAGTCAGCATCAGCAGGAGGCTTAACGGTTTAGGTTGAGAGGTGGTGCATGGTTTTTTTTCAGAGGAATGGCCCAGTGAAGAGCAGTGTTCACTGCCATGACTACCGTTGTAGCCTTCAAGAGCAATGGTTCATTCAGAGAGAACTTCCTTGGTTCTGCTGGTTTGGTTTCGCAGCTGGAGCAAAGGTACAGCACTGGAAGCAATTCCTAGGGCAGAAGCGGGAGATATCCGAAGCTCTGGACTTCGTTGCCTAAGTGAGCGTAGTCTAATTGGAAGAGTGGTGAGCATCAGTGATATCAGATTTTTTACAAGTTCTTAATTCTGTCAAAACAAGAAAGAAGGAGAGTGATGAAGATGAAATCCTTTCCTCTTCAATCTGCCTACGCAACAACTTCAGCTGTAGTTGTAATGTGTATTCACCTATTTTGAATTGCCCAAAACCAGGCCTAGAGATGCTTCAGAGTCAGAGAAGCGGGTATTTGCTTTATTCGGCGCTGGGTGCATGGGGGATCACTCCTCCTAACACACACACACAGAGCACTCCATACAGTCCAGCATTATGTGTAAAATTTATGAACATTCATCACAATTCTTGGGATAGGAGTGGTTCTAGAAATTACTTCTCGGAAGTCATTAATATCATTAGCATACGTGCCATGCATGCGCTGTGTACGCTGATGGGCGCACTGAGGAAGGCTCCTCTTCTTCCTCGAGGGTCTTTCTGATGAAGATCAGTAGTCTTTGTCACAATGCACTTTTTACCTTTCTTTCTGGAGCATGCGCAGTTCTTCGGTGGCTGATGCAGCGATCTCTGTGCCGGTTTTCAAAAGATCCTGTTCCTCTTATCTTGACAAGATTAAGGCGAATCCTGCTGCTTAGGTTTTGTGATTAACATTTGCTGTCTCTTAGTAGTTCACTCGTGTTTACATGAGTTAACTATGGATCAACCCCCTTCTCAATTTTAGCACTGAAAGGATATTAGAGTCATTTAAAGAGATGTCTCCCATGGAGTACTATAAAACTGCCATAATGGTAAGACGTTTTCATACAGTAGTTTTAGCACAGAAGTAATATATGTACAATCTTGGATGTTTCATCCTGCTGGCTCAGGAGCCAGTATTGAGCTTTTCTCCTTTAAATCCAGTCTTAGAGCTCTGCAAGGATCACTGCAGCATGACGTTGTGACAAGGGGATGCTGATTCATGCATAAACCTTTGACGCTTTCCTTCTATCTTCAAGCAGCTTTGAAAACCAGTGATTATCTGGCATGTTGCGACTTGAGAGTCATGGTAAAGGTTTCACCAAACACTTTGTAATATCAGGCTACAGCTTTCATTCCTAAGGAAAGAGCATTGAGCAGATTGCTGGCAAAATGCTGAAAGAATGAGCCAAAACCAAAATCCTTTAATGGGAAAGATGGAAAAAATTTAGATGTGTTTATTTGAACTAAAAATAATGTGGACCAAGCCTAAATGTATTTCACACTAAATTCTTAGAACTGATTTTAAGGGAAGAAGTGAGAAAGATGAATTCCCAAGCGGAATTTTCAGCAGCATAATATTGAGCATTTATTAGTAGAACAAAGGCATATCACAGTGCAGGAGCACTTAGCAATATTGCTAGAGGCGTGGCTCCATTCATTTTACTGTGAACTTTAGTACTTCTTTAAACATAGTCCTTAAGCCCAGAAAGTCATTTACACTTCACTCAACTTTCCCCCCTCCGTCTCTGCCCCCTTGCGCCAGCACACGCCAGCACACTGCCACCTCGGTCCTCTGAGTAGCTCCAGAATTGAAGGCAGGCACCCCCCTCCGGTGCCTCCTCAGTCTCCAACCTAATTTGTAGTTGATGGGTTCTTTGGGAGGTGTGAGTTTTGATGAGATAACAGACTTCCTGGGATGCATGCAGTTTATCTTCTTTGTTTCTTGAAGATGTCTTGGTTTCCACCTCTGTAATTTCTCAACTTAAAGGACATTTATTATCATGTGTTTCTTCCTACGTTTCCCAACATGTTACCACTCATTCGAAGTTACAATTTACTCTAGTCTTGTTTTTACTTACCTATATTTTACCTTAACACTATTTCTACATAGTACATTCTCACTTCTAAATGTTAAAGTGATAGATGCGAAAGACAAAATTTATCGTTCACTCATTTATCACAGGAGGAATGTGTTAGCTGCTTGTGTTGCAGTTCACTTGTAATTGTGGTCTATTACCGCAGCCTGGGCCCTAGGGTGTATCACTGTGTCCCGCAGCCATAGGGAGGAGGAGGAGAGAAGATCCAGCAGGCAGGAATTGTGCACCAAGATTTATTCATTTAATTATTTCACAAACTCTTTTACAGACTTTTTTCTTCATAGTCTAATTGGACAAAGGATCAGCCCCCCCCCTTGGGGTGATTGGCTAAAATCCTAAACCATCCATTGTCAAAATATTTTTCTACTAGACCATAAACCAGACTTTTCAAGGTTGCAGGTGGCTTGGTTGTTTACATACTCTGCTACCTCTTCTGTGAGAGAGAAAAGTCTCTCACAGACTTAGAAAATAGCAAGAAAATCCTCGCTAGCAGCATTTTGGTATCTACAATTCCCCCTTTTTGTTTGATAAGAAAACAACTCCACTATTAATCCTAAATAGAAATTTACATCAGTTATTAATTCTAAATATGTCCTTAAGGCTTTAACGATCTGACTCCATAACAAGAAATTTAAAGTTCAGTCTCTGCTTGTGGAAGGACCATCCCAGTCTCTGCTTGTAGAAGGACCATCTGCCTGATGGTCAACATCTTGGTCATCATCAGAAGAGTCTGATGGCTGATGATCTACATTCTGGTGGCCACTTGGATGGTTGGTGTTCTGGTCATCATTTGGAGGTTGCCTGTTCTGCCTCTGGTGCCGTAGGGCAGGGCGAACACATTTTGCAGCTAGCCACCGTACCCCAGTATCTGTAGAAACGCAAGCACAGCCACGACCCCAAACCATAAGTTCCCGCAGGCCTTCCCACTGGTTAGTGAGTAAATTCCACACCCAGACTTTTGCCCAGGGCAGTTGTCTCTTGCCTGCAGATTGCAATGAGAGAAAGTGATTCAGAAGAACAGGATTCTTTGAATTTTGTGGTACCGTAAGGTGATTAATTGTATACGAGCTTTTGCTAGTCGGCTTCAGTAACCAAATTCAAAGGTTCCTGTGAGAATCGTTGAAAAGCCATGATAACAGCCCTTAATTCAACTAACTAAGCAGAGTCTGACTCGGATTGGTGTGTTAATCAACCACTGCAAAGGCAGTGTAGGATACTGTGCACCTTTGCGCACAGTGACCCCTGCTAAAAATTTGTCCCGATCCGTATGCCCCAGGCTGCCAACACATCCCGTCCCCAAAGGTTAAGGGAAGTGGTAGTAACATAAGGCCTAATTGTAGCTGTGTGCCCCTCTGAGTCCTTCACCGTCACAGGCCGTTCGCTTCAATAGCTCTGTGTGGTTCATCCTCATCCTGTGATGGCCGATCCCACTGGGGGTAAAGGCCATGAGGGAGGCCACGCAGAGAAGGAGATGATAGTTACATCAGCACCAGTATCAATCAAACCTTGAAGCTGAGTCCAGGGCGGACGGGCGTTCGGCAGGATCAGGGTACACGTCATCTGTGGCCTTTGGTCAGAGATGTCTGCAGTCCAGAAGGCCTGCAGAAGTCCTGTAGATCCACTGCTGTTATCTTTGTGAGTTTGTTGTTCTATCCTGGGGACACAAGACTTAAAAGGCACTAATTTAGCAAGGCAGGTCTTTTCAGGAATAGTTACAGGGGGTTTTCAAATTCCCTATAAAACTGAGGACAAGGCTCCGAGGAGCGGATTCCCATCAATCCGACCTCATCCTCATCCTATCGCATTAAACCTGTTAGAAGCCAGACCTGAACAGCCCCTCTCTTCCTTTGTCTCTGAGCTAACGTGAGCCGACATCAACGGCTCCTGCCGTGTTTCCCTCTGCAAAGAAGCCAGCTAGCTAGCCCAGCAAGCTCTTTTCCTGATCCCGAAGTCGCTTCAGCGACGCGTGGAGGTAACGCAGCTGGACTGTCTCTGACCAGGGGCACGCCAGAGTCAGTGCCTCGAGCACCAAACGCTGCGTTATTGGACATTGAAGGTTCAGGCTAAGGAGAATCCAAAACGTGGACAGCATCTCCCTTCTGCTGGAAGCCTTGAAGTTCACCACTGCAGTCTGCAGCCTACACAGATCATGTGAGTATTGTAAAAGTTCTCCAAGGAAGAGCAAGAACGAGGCTAATGCATGCACACAAACGCTGATCAAAAGCACTTGATGCTCTTGGACAAAAATAGGGAACCTTCACTTTTGGAAAGACAAGGTGACTATGGTTGTCTCTACAGTACTAGTAGGAAAATATCCCTGAAGTTTTGCAAAACCTCTTTTCAGGGGTTTGTTAACTTCATCTTTGTTAAGAACTGGGGAACACAGGGAGACCTGTCACTTTTTTTGCAGAATGCCATAGAAACTGCTACACTCACTTCAACAACAGTCCAAGTAACCTTCTCTGCAAATACTGACCATTTGCAGTTCTGGTTGATACAAGCCCCCATTACCTAAGAAAGGAACAACTCGGCAAGCAGTTTGCATAGATGAACAACTTAGCACGACTGCGGCTGATGACATGCCCTGACCTTTTTTGCCTTCAGCTATGGGTGCCGTACCCTCCTACCCTCACACATGCCACTCAAAGATCCACCTGTGACAGCAACTGTGCCAAGCCGCCACCCTTCTTCAGCACCATCGCACCTACCACAAGGTAGCTGAATCAGAGGGAAAAGGAGGTCGCCAATGGAGGTGTTATAAACATATATTATATTGGCTTCTCGCAAAGTATAAAGTAGATATTATATAATGTTAGAAATGCTTTTTGCTGTGTGGATGTAGTTTTCTTTTTAGCAAGAATGTTAGCAAGTGTGCGCACGTAAGATAACCTCCAAACGAACAGAGGATGAGGCCCGAAAAGCTGCTAATCAACACTTTGTCTAGGGAGCAAAAGGGCCCAAAGGCTACTCCGCCCGGAGAACAGGCGGCCAGGAGAGTCCAAGAGCCGTTATCACCACTCTGCCCGGAGAGACGAAGAGGCCCAAAGCTGCAATCAGCCCTGTCTGTCTGGAGAATTAAGAAATCCACCCTACCATCGACTCTTGCCTAGCGGGCCCAACCCCAAGAATCAAGAGAAATAAAACCACAAGGCAGAAGACTACGCATGCTCTAAAAAGGCGGAACCAAGGAGTGGCCATGCAGAACAGCTCCAGGAAAAGTTTTAATATGAATAAAGAACAGACAGTAAAAATGGTATAAAAAAGACTCACCTCTGGCATCAGGTGTGCTCTTGGCAGAGCACCAAGGCACCCGGCCATTACCCCGTTGCTTTATTTGATGTGTCTCTTATTGTCTTTATATTAAACCCTTTAAATTCTCACAGGAGAGTGAACCTCGTTTTTCACAATTAAGGGCTCGTCCCGGAGCTACACCTCGCCTCTGAAAAGCGTGGGAGGATTCAAGAAGCAAGGGTAAGGCGCCTCCCGCCCAAGTTGGCAGGACCTTTGCTTAGCATCCTCTGGCGTGATTTGGTGGCAGCAGGGCAACACCCGGAGGACAAGAAAGACACAAAAATAAAGCAAATGAAAGAGAGCGCTCTCGACAAAAATCCCACAGACACTGGAAAAGAAACAGGACTGGGAAGTATTGTCCAAAGAAAAAGGGGGTGGTTACGGGAGATGAGCGTGTGTGAATGAGACGTGGGCTGGTTGCCCCCAGATCTGCGAAGCGAGTGTGGCAGTCTCTGAGTGCTGCCGTTCCGTCTTGTTCACGAGAACAGCGGCCAGCGAGGAGACAAAGCGAGAGATAAGCGGAGTGAAAGAATCTCCGGGGGTGACTGGGACGGGGTCCCAGAGAAGGGGTTGCAAAGTGGGAGCTACCCCCCCATATGCTGGGTTGAGGAAAACTCCAAGAGCACCCAGGGCCTAAAAGTACCCCAAGAGAGGTTGGGGTTTGGATGCTAGCAATGCTGGGTTGAGGGAAATCCAAGAGCACCCAGAATCCTAAGGATTATATCATACCCATGGGTGGATACTAACAAGTGACTTGAAAGAGGTACCTTATTATTCTGTTGTGAGTAGGAATGAGTGAGTGAACAAATATTAAAAAAGAGTGAATGTGTGAATGAAAAACTGTGTAATTCGAAGTAAACTTTGTTTTTGGGGAAGGTGGGCTCTAATAAATTTTTTGGTGCTTTTTGTACTGTGAAAGGGTGGGTAGTATTTTACAGCAGTGAAGATTGGTGTTTTAAAGGAATGAATTAGTATTTCAAAGGGGGGGATAAATTGGTATTTTGAGTAATAGAGAACTCCTGGGAAAATGGGACAACAACCTAGTAAATTAAGTTCAAATTATAAAAGGGTGCCAGAGGATATACCCCGAGACAGTCCCCTCGGGGTCAAACTCGCAAACTGGGAAACTGATCCTTCTACAAAAGGAAAAGAGAAAGTAAAAATGATTCAATTCTGCATGAAAGAGTGGGTAAAAAAGGAAATCAGATCTGATCATGTGTACTGGCCAAAATACGGGTCTGATGAGGCATGGATTTGCCAGGCTCTAAATGTATTTGTAAATTCAAAAGAGCCATCTCACCCTGAGGAGAGAGAATATGCTTCTTGCTGGACAGGAATTACAAAACCTCTGGGAACCAAAGTCTTCAAAATATCAGAAACCGCAGAGGAAAAGCAAACAGAAGAGAAAAAAGGCTGAGACCCTTTAGAAGTATTGCCTCCGCCGCCAGCACCAGAAGCTGCCCTCCTCCCCCTGGCTCTGGGGCTTCCCCCGCCAGCCCCCCCTCCGCCCGCACCGGGGGCCTTTCCCCCGGCAGCCCTCCCGCCCCAATGGAGCTGGGGGGGAGCCCTGCCCCCGCCCATGCCGGGGATCCCACCCTTCCCATATATCTCGGGAATCCCAGCAGCCTCAATTGCATCAAGGGAAAGGTCACACGTCCCGGCTTCAGCCCCTACCTCTCCTGCCTTGAGAAACCCGGCTTTAGCCCCGGTGCCCGCCTCCTGTGCTCCGGAATATCTGGCTTCACTGCCATACCCCACCCCCACCCTATTCAGCTTCAGCGCCAGACTTTGAATCTGCCCCTCCTCCCCAGGGGAGTTCGGTGCTTTCTTCCCAAATCAACCCTCTTCTTAACGAAGGAGCACCATACCAGAATACAGGAGGTGCCATTAAGGCTCCGAGGCAGCCCAACAAGCCCTCCATTGCTAAACAAACAGAGGGAAGCCGAGAAATTCATTTCTTTCCGTTAAGAGAAGTACCTACGGGAGGAGGGGGAAGCGGCTTTGTGAGTGCTCCTCTAACCTCTACAGAGGTTAGGAATTTCAAAAAAGAAATTAAAGGATTATTAGAAGACCCCATAGGTACAGCTGAAATGTTGGACCAGTTCTTAGGTCCCAACATTTTCACTTGGGAAGAAATGCAATCAATAATGAAAATAATATTCTCCCAAGAAGAAAGAGAAATGATTAGAATTGCTGGAATAAAAATTTGGGGAAAAGAAAACCAACAAGGTCCACCCGGGGATCAGAAAATGCCCATTACACCTCCTAACTGGAACCAAAATGATGAAGCTGGGAGGGGACATATGAATGATTATTGTAATTTGATAATCAAGGGAATAAAAGAGGGGGCACTCTGAGGACAAAATGTCAGAAAGGCCTTTGAGGGGCAGCAAGGGAAGGAAGAAACCCCGACTGAGTGGCTGGAGAGGCTCCGAAAGAATATGAAACAATATTCTGGGAGAGACCCGGAGTCCCTAGCAGGGCAAGCCCTGCTAAGAGTTCACTTTGTCACTCATGCCTGGCCAGATATTAGAAAAAAATTGGAAAAAATAGAAGATTGGTATGAGAAACCATTACAAGACCTAGTAAGGGAAGCTCAAAAGATATATATGTCCGGAGGGATGAAGAAAAAGCCAAAGTGGGAGCAAAGATCATGATAGCCACTATGCGAGAGAGTACCTTCCAAAAAAAATCTAAAGCCCTCAGGTAACTCTCCTAAACATTCCAGATTTAGAAATGGTGGAAAAGAGAAAAATAAAACCTCAGCACAATCAAGATTCCAAGAACAACCCAGGGATACCTGTTTCTTATGCAAGGAAGAAGGGCATTATCAAAGAGAATGCCCCCACCTGAGGAGGGATCTGAAAAGATTTCAAGAGACACGCACAGAAGAAAAATAGGGAAATCATGGGCTCTATTTTTGGGGGGATAAATACCATCTGGAGCCTTTGATAACTTTAAAAGTAGGCCCCGAAGAGGAAGTATTGGAATTTATAGTTGACACTGGGGCAGAAAAGACTTGTGTGATGAATATTCCAAAAGGGTGGGATGTAAGTAATGATATGGTAAAAGTAACAGGAGCAAAGGGGGAAGGATTTAAGGTCCCTGTCATTAAAGATGTGGTTATTGAAGGGGAAACAAAAATAGGGATAGGGGATGCTTTGTTAGCTCCTGAGGCTGGCAGCAATTTATTGGGAAGGGATTTACAAATCCAACTGGGGATTGGAGTCATACCAGAAGAAGGGAAAATGACGGCCAAAGTGTTTAAACTTAGCCAAGAAGATGAAAGCAAAATTAACAGAGAGGTTTGGGCTAGGGAAGGGAATAGGGGTGGACTAGATCTTGACCCCATAAGGGTCACAATTGAAAAAGAAGAAGGTCCCATTTGTGTACATCAGTACCCTATATCTTTAGAAGGGAGAAAAGGCTTAAAACCAGTGATAGAAGAATTAATAAAGGATGGGACACTAGAACCTTGTAAATCCCCTCATAATAGCCCTATTCTCCCAGTAAAGAAATCTGATGGAAATTATAAATTAGTGCAAGATTTAAGAGAAGTAAACAAAAGAACACGGGCCTGCTACCCTATGGTTCCTAATCCCTGCACTCTTTTAAGCAAAATTCCACCTCAACATCAGTGGTTTAGTGTGGTAGATCTTAAAAATGCCTTTTGGGCCTGCCCACTGGCAGAGGAAAGCCGAAATATTTTTGCCTTTGAATGGGAAGATCCAAACACAGGGAAAAAGAACCAGTTGAGGTGGACTAAACTGCCACAGGGCTATTGTGAGGCCCCAAATTTATTTGGGCAAGCCTTGGGAGAAATACTACAAACCTTCCCCACTCCCCCAGGAATACAATTTATCCAATATGGAGATGACCTTCTAATATCAGGAGAAGATGAAATGAAAGTTAAAGGAGCTACCATAAAGCTTCTAAATTTTCTTGGGAAAAAGGGACTAAAGGCATCAAAAAGGAAATTACAGTTTGTGGAATCAGAAGTAAAATATCTCGGCCACCTGATAAGCAAAGGTAGCTGACAACTAAGTCCTGAAACAATTACAGGGATTTTATCCCTCCCTCCTCCCTCTTCAAAAAAGGAGGTTAGGAGACTGCTGGGGCTACTGGGATATTGCAGATTATGGATTGAAAGATATACACAAGCAGTAAAATTTTTATATGAAAAATTAACAGGGGGAGACAATATACAATGGACCAAAGATGATGATGATAATAAATTAGAAAAACTGAAGTTGAAACTAGCCTCGGTACCAGCCCTAAGCTTACCCTCACTAGAAAAACCCTTTCATTTATATGTGAATGCAGAAAATGGAGTAGCTCATGGTGTATTAGTCCAGGAATGGGGAGGGGTGAGAAGACCAATAGCTTATTTAGCTAAACTATTGGACCCAGTAAGCCGTGGCTGGCCAGTATGCATTCAAGCCATAGCAGCTACCGCTATTTTGGTGGAGGAGAGCCGTAAGCTCACCTTTGGAAGTAAACTGATTGTATACACACCCCATGCGGTCTGAAATGTGCTAAATCAAAAAGCTGAAAAATGGTTAACAGACTCCAGGCTATTAAAATATGAAGCAATTCTGATTGACAGTAATGATCTAACTATAGAAGCAAGCAAAAGCCTCAATCCGGCCCAATTCCTGTATGGAGAACCAAAAGATGACCTGGCACATGATTGCTTAGAAATTACTCAATACCAAACAAAAGTTCGAGAAGATCTAGCTGAACAAGCCCTCTTAGAAGAGGAAAGAATATATGTGGATGGTTCATCCAGATGCTTGCAAGGAAAAAGAATGTCAAGATATGCCTTAGTCGATGGGATAAATATGCAGGCCATCGAAAAAGGAAAACTACCTTCAAATTGGTCGGCGCAGTCTTGTGAATTATATGCTCTAAAGAGAGCACTGGAGCATTTAGCACACTGTCATAGGTTAGCAAGCATAGTCCCGGAAGGGATATCCTTGCTAAGGGGTGCTTACAGCTTCCTCTGGGACCTGATAGAACCTATCAGCTGGCCAGTTTGAATATGGACAATTCTTTAAGCCACTTAAAGTTGTGACCGTCTCTGTGATCCACACTTAAGAACAGCAAACTCCCACCCCAGCTCTCTCTCGTTTCCGGCACTGGGACAGGTGGCTGCAGGCCCCGTGCAGGGGCCAGCAGGCCCGGCCAGGCCCTGCTTGGGCCAGGCCGGGCCGGGCCACAGCCAGCCTGGAGCCATGGGCCTGTTCCAGCCGTGGAACCCCCCCCACTGCCTTGCCGTGGGCAGCCGGAGCGGCTCGGAACCCCCCCTCTCCACTGTGGCCGAGATTCAGCAAAGCGGCACCTCTGTCCGGCAGAGGTCAGGTGACCAACTGCGATAAGCCACATTCCAGCTACAAGGCCGAGGTGAGATTAACCCTTTTATTGCTGTGAAGAGCTGAAAACCTGAGGGAAGAGAGAGAGGAGATGCTTAAAGCTGAAAGTCTGTCGTGAAGCTATGATATAGCAGAGTATCCTGTTGTAATTTCATGAAGATATGGGGGGTGGAGTGTTCAACTCATAAGCAGAAGCACCTGCGCTGAGATAGGCAGATGCTGACGCAGCTGTAATTTCATGAGAAGTTTGGACAGAGAGAGATGAACCAGATGAACCAGATGAGGACTGTTGCTCCAAAGAGGAAAGGAGAAAAACCTCAATTCCTAGAGATGCTTCCAGAGATAGTCTTAAAGATGAAGATGACCCTTTGCTCCCAGGGAAGGAGAAGGGCCTCTGTTTTTTTTTGTTTCTGAACAGCTCAACCTTAAAATTGTACCCCAGAAAACTTTCAAGAGTGGACCCTCGAAAGCAGTTGCGGGAAAAGCTGCAAGTCGGGGGAAGGGACTCACATCGTAAGCAGAGAGACTCCTCTTCCTGAATGGACTGAACAATATTTGGAAGTGGGTGGCTGTCTCGGTGTGATACTGTTTTCATAGCACGAGCAAGAAGAGACTTCTCTTTCTAAATGGACTGAACAAGGTTATTATGGAAGTGGTAAACAGACTGAACATCTTAAGGGTTGTCTTTACATTGTCAGTGGGAGAAGGGAGGAAGGTGGGGGGAGGAGGAGAGTTCTAAAGGTGGTATAATTTTTTTTTTCCTTTTCTTCTTTTAGGTCTGTTAATAAACTTCTTTATATTCATTCAAGTTGGTGCCTGCTTTGCATTTCTCCTAATTCTTATCTCACAGAAGATAAACAGTAATGAGTATTTTAGACCAAACCACTACACTAAATTGGTGTTTCCGCCCGGTTACAAACCCAACCCGCGACACACACAAAAAGGGGACCGTCTATACTGATTCAAAGTACATACCTTTGGAAAGATCTGGGAAGAAAGGGGTTTACTAAATTCAAAGGGGAAAGAACTGATACATGAAGGCCTGATTTCAGAAGTGTTGGAAGCATTAAAATTGCCTGAAGAAATAGCCGTAGTGCATATCAAAGGACACCAAGAAGGGATGACCCCAGAAATAAGAGGGAATAACCTAGCAGACCAAGAAGCCAAAGATGCAGCAGAAAATGGGACTGAACCAATTCTGTTAATCCTGACCCCAGAAAGGGGAGAATTGGAAATCCCCAAATTTAGTAAAGAAGAAGAAAAAGAATTATTTAAGATAGGGGGAGAACAAGATCAATCTGGAAAACGGAAACTTCCTGATGGGAGACAGTTACTTAATAAGCCACTCACTAAGAGAATATTAGAAGATATGCATCAAAAAACTCATTGGGGTACTCAAGCTAGCTTGTGTGATCATTTTCTAAAAAATTATGGGTGTATTGGAATCTTTGGGGTAGCAAAACAAATAACTGGGAACTGTAGAACTTGCCAAAGAGTGACTAGGAAAATAATGAGAAAAACAACATTAGGAGGCCGTGAGTTAGCTCTGCGACCATTCCAAAGTATCCAAGTAGATTTCACTAAACTTCCTCAAGTACAGAGATGGAAGTTCCTATTAGTAATAGCAGACCACCTAACTTGTTGGGTAGAAGCAGTTCCTGCTACTAGAGCTACAGCTAACATAGTATGCAAAACCCTTCTGGAACAAATTATTCCCAGATATGGAATGGTTAATAAAATAAACTCAGGTAGAAGAACACATTTTACATCCAAAGTCTTACAACAAATAACTCAAGCCTTGGGAATAAAATGGGAATTACATACCCCCTGGCACCCACAAAGTTCAGGCCAAGTAGAAAGAGTGAACCAGACTTTGAAAAAAACTTTAACAAAATTAATGATTGAAACTCAAATGTCATGGGTAAAATGCTTACCTTTGGCTCTGTTGAGAGGCCGAACACAGCCCAGGTCAGACCTGGGAGTGTCTCCTTATGAGATGATGTTCGGATTACCCTTCCTTACTGCTCAACATGAAACAGCCACTTATGAAGTAGGAGAAGTAAGTGTCAAAAAATATGTCACCGCAATTGCCAGAACACTTGAAAATTTGCGGCTGAAAGGAATGATCCCTCAAACCACAGCTTTGGAGTTCAAAATTCATAATATCCATTCAGGGGAATGGGTACTAGTAAAAACATGGAAAGAACAATCTTTGACTCCACAATGGGAGGGTCCTTTTCAGGTACTGCTGATGACTGAGGCCGCAATCCAGACCAAGGAACGAGGGTAGATCCATGCCAGCAGAATCAAAGGACCTGTAAAAGAACCTGAAGAGTGGACTGTAATATCCAAACCAGGTGATACCAAATTGATTCTTAAACGGAGACCAGGTGGCAATGAGCTAGAACAATCTAAATAATCCAAGGGATATGCAAAGAATCACACCTAACTGAGAAGTAAAAGCCAAATTTATATCAGTGGCCCCTGGACAAATTCTGGGACATCGTGGAGAAGAATATTCTCACTTCAAACAGGAAGGGTTGGGACTGGATCAAACAGGGAACTCTCATGTTCTGATTCTAGCCTGTGATTTGTATTAAGAAGGCGGAGAATCACAACTTCCATCAGTGCCACATCATATACCCTGTTTGAATCATTCTAACACGGGGCATGCCAACCACGTCAAATATAAGTAATTAATCTAGAGGGAAATTGGCATTTCACACCGTCGACACCCTAGTTGTAAAGGGTGTCAAGCACAAAATCGACCCCCTATCCAGACAAAATCATAAGCAACAAAAGCAATAACTTTGCTCTGCAGATGGGAATTACTAGTGCCTGTTGAATGGGAAACACCTAAGATACGATAAGATACTACAGTTAAAAAGGTGCCAAAAGAAATTTGCCTAAAAGCTACAAAGGAAGTGACAAGGAAATAGAGGGCAAGACCGGGTCGGCCACTGTACTCGCCACCGAGAAGATCCAATACACCTGCTATGGGTTGCAACCTCATAGGCAAGGGAGGTGGGAGTATAAGCCATGCCGGACCTCTGTTATTCCTTCTTTTGTCACTTCTCCTGGTCCCTTTTGGGACACCGGCAAGACCATGTTACAAATGCTATCGAAAGCTCTACATGGAAAGACACCGGGGCTTCTTTCTTATTACTCATACCCATACCAACAGTCACTGTTATGACTCATCCAAATTAGGTATTTGCATGCATAAAGGAGAAAAATATTGGATTACAGAAAATTTAGGAACAAGTGGAAACAGACTAAGAAGCAATTGTCCAAAAGGAGAAAAATAGATTTGCTCCACAGCTGCCACCAGGGGAACAGTCCAAGATTTGGTAAAAGAGCAAGTGGTAAGTAAAGATACAAAGCCAGCACAGCAACCTCGCCCTATATTCACCTCACCACGCCAGGACCTGTATGCAAAGCTCAAACAACAAAGAGGAAAAAACCCCAAGGTTAGGAAAAAACCTGTTTGTGGAATTGGGGGAGAGGATAGGTAAAGAACTTAACATAACCAACTGTTGGGTCTGTGGAGGAGCTTTAATGACAGAAGAATGGCCACGGAAAGGTAGCAGCGTAGGCCCGGTAGAACTCCTTAAATGGAACCGGACAAATATAAGAGGGGGGAACTGACCTGAGGGGTGGATTTTAAGTTCAACAGTGATAGGGGAAGAATGCCTCTGGCGAACTGGGATAAACTTTCTTAATGAAGTAGGAAACACTCCCTGTAAAAGCTATAAAGTGAGTAACAAAACTTCAAGGTGGTGGGTCCCAGAAAAACCAACTTGGTATTGAGCCCAGAAAAAAGGAAAAGACTGTGTATATGATCATGAAGTTGGACTCTTTCAGTGTAATGACACGAGGAAAAATCCTTATTTTGGAATCCCAGAAATAGCCAAATTTGGGGAGAATATAAATCAACAAGAAGGTGATTATTGGAAAGCACCAGATGGCTTCTTTTGGATATGTGGGAAAAGGGCATCCCCAAGACTCCCTTCACATTGGAAAGGGAGTTGTACACTAAGAATCATTCAACCAGGGTTTTTCCTTTTCCCAGAACCAGTGGGAGATCAATTAGGTATACCTCTCTATGAAGACTTCAAAAGAAAGAAAAGAGATTTAATTGGAGGATTCCAAAAATGGAAAGATGAGGAATGGCCCCCTGAACGAATATTAGAAACAGATGGGCCAGCTACCTAAGCACAAGATGGAAGTTGGGGATATCAGACCCCAGTTTACATGCTGAATCGTATCATCAGACTCCAAGCTCTTGTAGAAATCATAACCAATGAAACAGCTGGGGCTATGGAATTAATAGTCAGCCAGCAACGCCAAACCAGAGCTGCAATACATCAAAATAGGCTGGCTTTAGACTATTTACTGGCCGAAGAAGGCGGTGTGTGCAGGAAGTTCAATACATCGGACTGTTGTTTAAAAATTGATGACAATGGGGATGCCGTTCTAGATATGGCCAACCAAATCAGAAAAATAGCCCATGTACCAGTCCAAAAATGGGAATCAATGATGTCTGCTAACTGGTGGGATGGCATATTGGGGAAAGAATGGTGGAAGAAGCTAGGTTTCTTCCTCTTATGTGCTACAGCTAGTCTAATATTTCTCCCTTGCTTGATCCCCTGCTTTATTCGGCTAATCACCAGCATAGTTCAAGGCATGCAAGTTGTGGCAATGCCTACTGACCCAAAGTTGGCTATGTCTGGAACAGCACAAAAAATTATGGCATTAAAAAGACAAAGTGATACAAAAGACCCTCTTGAAGAAGCCAAATTGATCTGTGAAAAGAACGAACAGACATTAGAAGCCAAGAAAAAAGAATTATTGCTCAAGCCAAATGATTTATAAAATAGAAAAGGGGGGATTGTTATAAACATATATTATATTAGCTTCTCGCAAAGTATAAAGTAGATATTATATAACGTTAGAAATGCTTTCTGCTGTGTGGATGTAGTTTTCTCTCTTTTTAGCAAGAATGTTAGCAAGTGTGAGCACGTAAGATAACCTCCAAACGAACAGAGGATGAGGCCCGAAAAGCTGCTAATCAACACTTTGTCTAGGGAGCAAAAGGGCCCAAAGGCTACTCCGCCCGGAGAACGGGCGGCCAGGAGAGTCCGGGAGATTTTATCACCACTCTGCCCGGAGAGACGAAGAGGCCCAAAGCTGCAATCAGCCCTGACTGTCTGGAGAATTAAGAAATCCACCCTACCATCGACTCTTGCCTAGCGGGCCCAACCCCAAGAATCAAGAGAAATAAAACCACAAGGCAGAAGACTAGGCACGCTCTAAAAAGGCGGAACCAAGGAGTGGCCATGCAGAACAGCTCCAGGAAAAGTTTTAATATGAATAAAGAACAGACAGTAAAAACGGTATAAAAAGGACTGACCTCTGGCATCAGGTGTGCTCTTGGCAGAGCGCCAAGGCAACTGGCTGTTACCCCGTTGCTTTATTTGATGTGTCTCTTATTGTCTTTATATTAAACCCCTTTAAATTCTCACAGGAGAGTGAACTTCGTTTTTCACAGAGAGAAGTTGTTCCCCCTGACAGCTAAGCTCCAACTACGGTGTCGCTTATGTCCTTCCCAGGACGGGCGGGAAAACGCCTCGGCGCAGCGCAGCGCTGGCCGGGAGCGGCCGGCACGGCACCGAGCGCGCTCCCCACTCCCTCCCGCCCGCGCCGCTGCGGAGACCCCGGGTTCGCCGGAATCGGCCACATGCTGCACGGAGGGCAGCGCGGCAAAGGCGGCCTCCCCTCGTCGCCCGGGGAAGGCCGGCCTCGGATCCCCGCTCTCTCCACCGGCACGGGCAGTGCCAGCAGCCTCTCGCTGTGGTCGCCGCTGGCCGAAAGCCTCGCCGCGCACCGCCCGGCCGGCCCCGCCGCTCCGCGGGGTCACACGGCACCTGCCGTGGGCGGCCGCCGAGCGACAGGAAGCAGAAGCGCTCACCGCCGCGCCGCTCGCCGCCCCGCCCGGGCGCTCCTCTCCTCGCGCTACCACGATGGCGCCGGCCCGCCCCGCCTTCCCCGTCGCCTGCGGCGCAACGCGGCTGCTCCGAGCCACGCAGCACGCGTGCGGCCGGGCCCTGCCGAGCTGCCGGCGGAGCCGGGGCACAGCCCGGGCGGGAGAGCTTCCGGCGAGGCTGGGCGGGCGGCGAGCGCGGCCGAGCGTGAGCGCGCCAGGCGGGCGGCGGGCGGCGGCGTGATGGAGAGCTAGATGGAGGCGGCAGCACCGCGCGGCATAAAATAGCTGATCGTCCGGCAGCCGCCCGCTCCGCAGCCCCTCGGCTGCTGTCGAGAAGGGCCCCAGCCCTGGCCGCGCCGGTGGCGAGGCGGCTCCGCAGCCCGCGGGCAGCCCTGGCGGGGCAGGGGAGCACTGCGGGCAGCCCCGGGGCCGCGCAGCCGTCTGCAACGCGCGGTGGGAGCCGCTGGGAACTATTTTACACGTCCCGGGGGGCTGGAGAGGAGCACGGAGACCACGCGGCAGGTCGCTGCCGTTAGGGAAAATTAATCCACGATGCCTGAGGTTTATATCCGAAAAGGAGACAGAGGAGTCCTGCAACATTCTTCGACTACAGGGAGAGTCCATGGGGCTTTTCCCATGGCGTCTGTCAAACGGTTGCGGGATGCAGCCCCCTTTTGATGCCAAGTTCCCGGCCACAGCACCCTCTTCCTTTTCCCCACTGGCTGAGGTATTCGGGAGATACAGACTTCCGGAACTGCCTACTCTATGCGCCCCCCTCTAATATGCACCCCCCTCTTGGCATCGAGAAGAAAGATAAGAACCCCATTCCTAATGCTCTTAAGTCTTTGTTGCCTTGCTCTAGGTTCAGGAATTTAACACGGCCTTGATTAATCAACAGTCTCTGATGATTAGTAACAGTTCTAGAGAACTCCTAGTTTCTTCTGTTACTTCACTAGCCATAACTTCCTAGCCTTGTCTACAGGCCGATTCACACGGTCTCTTTGTAAAGACTCATCCATCTCATTCCTTTTAATCCCTCCTCTTTTTATTTGCTCTGTATTTGTCTTTACAAACCTTAATTACCATGGATTTAATTTTTTCTTCTGGAGTCTTCTTGGGTTTTGCTATTATTTGCAGTGACATTCTTTTCTGTCCTTTTGTAGTCATTTCTGGATCAGATAGGCATGGCTGCTAGCGGCATCCCCTTGAGCACCTGCTGAAAGAGCTGCAGCCAGCATGGTGTCACGCATGGTAAAAAGATGAGAATTGCGATAGCATATAAGAGGAGAAATCGTATTCATTTAGCCCAGAGCTGGCCAGTTAACTATGAAAATATGTCCCATTCCCATCCTTTCAACATTTGGACAGGTCCACGAGCTGACGTTATTTCCTTTGTTATTTGTTTGACCACTTTTCCGCTGTCATCTGCTTGCAAACAGCAGCTCGAGTCATTTAATTTCCCACAAACTCCTCCTTCTTCTGCCAACAGATAATCTAATACCATCCAATGTTGAATTACCGCTTTCCTCATTTAAGTGGGTTGCTCAGCAAAAAGGTCAAGCGCTGTGGCTGGCTGGTTGGTAATTATTTCCGAGACAGCTTGTAACCTAATTATCTCCTTCAAATGATAAATGGGTTCCCAGGCATCTGGGATTAATTCCTTAGGTTTCCAAGGGGCTGGTCCATCGTGTTGGGTAACTTGTTCTGTTGGCCGTTCGTCATTTCCCCGTTTTGGGGTGCTCCCTCCAGCCAGGGCTGCATCAGCTGACTGCTTTTCTCTAATTAAATCATCACAGATTTTGATTCCTAAGCGATTTCCCAGAACTTGTAGTAGCAAAAAGAACAACAGTCTACTAAATATACCATATCCCTGACCAGTTTGGAGGTAACCTGAGCTAAGCATGTTGGCCACAAATCCAATACTGTCCTTTCAAAGCCCGTGTTCCATTAGCAAAGGAACCTACCCATGGTCATCAATTGGTGGCTCAAAATACAGCAGGATTCCCGGGCCTAACGGTCCTCCAACAAGAGTTGCCCCACCATAAGGGTCCCAGCATTTGCATTTCCAAGCTCCCGCACAGGGTTCCCACCTACATTTACATCTGCAAGCTGCTTGGTTGGATTTGGAGCAGAACTCACTAAAAGGCTTTGAGTTCCAATCCGGTGTGGCCATTCCCACTGATAATCACAAACAACATGTCTTCTACTTGTGGAATTTTTGTGGGGACTGCTCAAAAACAGGTGGTCAAAAAAACCCCTTGTCCCTCCCCATTGCTTTACAGGCTTCCAAATATTTTTGGTAAGTGTGATAAGAACGCCTTACGCAGCTACTGTTAGTGAGCCGAACAGGTATTTGATTGCATTTGCCTTGATATTTGGAACAATTGGAAGGAGGGCAATTGGGGGTCCAAACCCAGTTGTTCAAGCCCAGAGGGAAAGTCAATTGACAATTGCCTTTTCCTACATAGACACGCCCTATCCTATTTAGGCAATAAGTGCCTGTTGGAGAAGAATGAAGTGGCCATGAACTTCCTTCTTTGGCCCCAAATCCCATCCCACTGTGGCCCTCACATTGACCCACCATTTAGGTTCAGCTGGGCTAGCCAACTATGGCCACTCTTCAGATCCTCCTGGCCTTCCACAGAGCCAGCAATTGCTAAGGTTAAAAACTTTTGCTACTTCTTCTCCTAAGGCTGCAAATTGATTCTCCCACTCCTGGCCTAAACTCAGCTGACCATATCAAAGTAGAATTAGTAAGGAAAATGTTTTAATAGTGTCATCTAATTAGCTAGTCTAATTTTCCCGTTGTCTTCTGCAGCACCTGTGGCAATTGAAGACACAGAAACCACTTAACGTAACAAAATGGCCACAAGTATTAGCCCCCAAGTGAGTGGAGATTCTAGAGGAGGGATGCCTTTACAGTCTATTTCAGCAGACGGTCTGAAGGTAGGACTGCGGGGCTTCTTCCGATGTCGAAGCACTGCCTACTGCTCCGGCCCACTCCTGCAGAGTGTCAGTCACGGCCTCCCGGCCTTCTCCTCCAGCTGAGATGTGCAAATCTCTGAGGCTTCAGAGACCTTGACCCGAGAGTGACGGGTTCACCTGTGTTCAGCTTACTTGACGGCTGTTTTCTGTCGTCAGTGACACTTGGAATGGGCCACGCCATTTCACCAGCACTGGCGCTTCTTTCTACTCCTTAATTAGGACTCAATCTCCTGGTTGGATGTTAAAAGCAGCAAAGTCCAAAGGCCGGGCTTGCGCCAGCTGAGTTTCCTGTTGAAGGGGTTTCACAAGAAGCAGGATCCTGGCCACAGATGGTTTTAAAATGCATCACTTGCCTCTACCCCCCCCACTGGGTGGAGACTTACCAGGAGGGCAATTGCAAACAACGATTGAAAGGGAGATAACTGAATCTCTCTTCTGGGTTGGGCCCTCATTCTCACCAAAGCCAATGTCCAAAGCCCTACCCATGGCATCTTGGTTTCTATTACCAGCTTCAAAAGGTGTTTATTTCTCTCTTCATTGTTTTCTACCCGAGCCGAGCTCTGGGGGTGCCAGGGCCTATGGAGGTTCCATTGTGTTCCTAAAGAAGCCAAAACCCCTTGAAGGATCTTTCCTGCAAAATGAGTTCCCCTATCTGAATCTATTGCTTCTACAATGCTGTATCTTGGAATGATTTGTTCCAAAAATGCCTTAAGAACTGATCCTGTCATTACTGAAGTAGTTGGAAATACTTCTGGCCACCTTGCTAGCTGACATACGATTACCAGAAGATATTAAGCCTTGCCACTTGGGGCATCTCCGGAAAATCCACCTGGCATCTTTGGAAGGGCCATGCAGCCCAAGGCCTCCCTCCTCTAGCAAGTTACTTTGTAACTTGGCTGTTGGCTTTAGCACAGATCAAGCAACCTTCAACAGCTCCTTTTGCCAGTCTAAAAAGACCCCCAGCAACATACATCATGAGATAGGCTTCTGCCAATCCTCAGGAAGTGCAAGAACTCTCTTAATGGAGTTGCTTTAATATTGGTAGGGCCAAAGGTTCTGGTATCTCTTGTTTGCCATCCCTTGGAAACCAATTCTTGCCTTTTTTCTCTGCCACACGACTTTTAACTGTATGTCAAACTGCTGTGGTAGAAAAGACAGCTTCCTGGGCAGTGATGGAGTCACGGGGAGCAAAGGGGGCATCTTGGAGAGTTCTGGCAGAAGTGTGGCTTTCTGAGTTTCTTCATCCACCAAAAAGGAGACAGAGGAGTCCTGTAACATTCTTCAACTCCAGGGAGAGGCCATGGGGCTTTTGCCATGGAGTCTCTCAAATGATTGCGGGAAGCAGCCCCCTTCTGATGTTAAGTTCCTGGCAACAGCACCCTCTGAGGTACTCGGGAATTACAGACTTCCGGAACTGCCTACTCTACGCCCCCCTCTAATATGCACTCCCCTTTTGGAATGGAAAAGGAAGAAAACCAAACTATTCCTAATGCTGGGAAGTCTTTGCTGCCTTGCTCTAGGTTCAGGAATTTAGCAGGGCCTTGGCTGAGCAACAGTCTCTGTTGATTAGTAACAGTTTCTAGAACGAATACTTTCTTCTGTTACTTCCCCCCCTGTAAATTCCTAGCCTTGTCTAAGGAGAGATTCACACGGTCTCTTTGTAAAGACACATCTATCTTACTCCTTTCACGCCCACACCTTCCTTGCGATGGAACGGCTCTCCCCGGCACAGCACCTGGCACAAAACCCCCGTATACGCACACACACACCTGCACTTACCCTGCACTCCACTGCACACACACACACACACACACCTCCCGCACACTAACACCCCCTCCACATCCCCACCATGCTACTTGCAGTGGCCCCGCCCCTGCCATCCCCACCGGCTGGCAGCACCCACTCCTCGCATGCTTCCCCATGCCTTGCATTTCCTTGCTGCCTCCTCTGTAGCCTTCCCTCAACCTGCCTTTTCTCCCCTGCCTTGCACTGACTTGCTCACCCATCCCCCACCTGACTTCCTTTCACATTCGTCTAGGTCTGGCCTCATCTTTCCTTTTCCTTCTAGGACCCTCATTGCCTTGCCTCGCCTCGCAAAGCCACCACTTGCCTTGCCTTGCCCTTGAACCCCTCCCTTGCCTTGCATGACCTTGCTCACCCCTCCCCCACCTGGAATTCAACACCCCTTTTCAATGACATTTCTGGGCCTTGCCCTGCCCTTTCTGCTCCTCCGAGGAATCTCAAAGCTCTCAAGCATCTCCGGTGTTTCAGGATCCCATGAGAGGAAGACCAGGGGAGGACGCATGTTGCCACACTCATCTCTGTGGGCAGCCTTTGTCTGGGAGCAATCCTTGCATGTCTTGAACCTTGGAGGGGCAATTCACATTTTGCCCTTGAGCTCGGGGACCAGAAAGAGAGTTCTTTTGCATACAAGGGAAAGCAGGTAGCTCAAGTCTTTTAGGTACAGAGGAGAGATGACCCACGCGGGATCAAGGCCACACAGAGCACTTGGTCCTGGCCACTTTTGTGTACCAGCAGTCCTTGAATGTACTTCTCACCTGCCTTGCCTGGCCTTGCCTTGGCAACACAACAGTTGCCTTGCCTTGCCCTGCTAGCCCTCTGGAGCCTTGCATTCCTTTGCACGGCCATGCCCAGCACATGACCTGCCTACTGTTTTCCTCCAGGGCCTTGGCTTGCTGAGCCCTTCCTGTTTCTGCCTGGCCTTCCCATCAGTGGCCCTTCCTTCCTACAGCCAGCCTTGCCTCTAACTTCTGGACCTTCTCTTGTCTACCACTCCATTTGCTTTCCCCTCACTGCTCTGGCCTTGCCTACCTCTCCCTTGACTTGCCCACAATTGCCTGCACTCGGTTTGCAGCGCCTTGCCTGCATGGAAGGCAAGGGAAAGAGTGGTAGGCCGGGCAAAGCAAAGCCAGCAAGTTGTAGGCAGTGCGAGGCAAGGCAGACGTAGGCAAAGGAAGCAGAGCAAGGGTACCTTAAGAAGAACTAGACAAGGCAAGGCCAAGAGACTCGGAGTGCCTTTCCTTGGGAAGGCAAGGACATAGTGCCAGTGTTGCTGGAGCAGATGTTAAGGTACTGTGGGGAGGAATAGTCCAGCAAGACATTTCTGGCCCCTGTGCGTGTGGGGGCAATTGTTGGACATATTCAATACTGGAGGCGGATCAGTCGCTGGATGTGTTGTATTTTGCAGGAGGGGATGCCGTTTCTTTGGAGATGGGCTTGTAGTTGCTCTCTTTGGCAAGGAAGGCAGGTTTGGATGTGCACATCAGGTACTCCTAGGGATTTTAAAGGCTTTTCCCAACAGGCAGAGCTCTCTCTGGGTTCGAGCTGTTGAGCTGTCAGTGGGAATGCAAAGGCCAAGCTCTTAAGCTATTTGTCCTGGTGCCTTCAGTGTGTGAGCAGTCCCTGGTGCCGTTGCCTTTGGATCCTGACTCTGGGAGAGGGAAGGCTTAGGATGGTACCTAGAGCTGAGAAGGAGAGTGCTGAGAACAGCGTGTGTGCTGCTAGTTTGAGGGGTGCAGGTGAAGTTGTAGGCAGCAAGATCTTCCTCAGCGGGCACTGTTTTGAGCCCTGTTTTTGCCAGATGGTTTCAAGTTGGTGGGCGGAATCTGCGAGAGGGAAAAGATTTGTTTGGGCCAAAGAGGTGTGGTGTAAAGAAGAGTGTGCTCTTGGAAGGGGAAGATGAGGGCAACCTTTTTGTCCTGACACCGTTGATTTGAGAGCAGGGCCGTTTGCAAGTTGCCTCTGTCTGCCCTTGGGGTGGTTTCGAGCTGGGCCAGGTGCTTGGCCTTCTTTTGCAAGTCTGCAGCGCCATCGTGTGGTTGTTTCCATGAGCGCTGACAGTGCCCGGCAAAAAGCGCTTGGCTGGCGCGGCCCCAGTCGTGTGGAAGCAGTTGGAGGAAGAGCTCCGCTGTGCATGCTGCCTCTTGGAGACATAAAAGGATGTAACCCTGCGCGTAGCGGGGAAGCAAGACGAATCTTTTCATTGTTGGCTGAGCAGTTTCTACGCGGCAAAAGTAAAGGCAGTTTCAGCACGGCCTCTTTCTTTCAGAACCTTTTCTGTGCCATCATGAACATGCTCAACATGCCACTCGCACCCGCTGAACTGCATCAAAGGCCCTGGAGATAGGCGCTTTCCTTCAAGCTCTCTGTAGCATCCTACCCTCCACCTCTGGCGGATCCCAAAGCCCTTCCAAACATCCAGCAGCTGCACGCAGAGAACAAGTGCTAGAACAAGGCGTTGGCCTTCCTAGTCCTTTTAAAGTCTGTGAACTAGGCGAAACATTCCAGTGAGCAGCACTTTCCTTCGCCACTATATCTAGAGCATCATCACATTCTCTCCAAGTGGGTAAGTCCACCCTTGCAGCGCAGCGTTTGCAGCCACAGTTCGGACTGAGAGATAGGCCAGGTGAGAAAGCATTTCTTGACTATCCCTCTTCTCTGGAAGACTTGATACTCGCAGCGCGACCACGTCCACACACCTTCAGTGTGGCCAGGTTCAAGCAGCTAGAGCTCCCAGAGATGGGAGAGTCAGGAGAGAAGACGTTCCAAAAGTACCGTGTACTTACAGCAGCATTAAAACTGTGCACAGCAGTCTGCAGCACTGTAGACTGCGGCTTCTCCGACAGACGAGCCATCCCATTGTTGCCTCTCGCAGCCTGCTTGCTAGCTGCTCTCCTGAAGAAAAGAACTAGAAAAAAAAGCCAATGCTGGGCTGCACCTTCCCCTTGCCTTACGTAAAGCCACCTAAACTCCCCGCTGCACTCTCTACTTCCCCTCTCCTTGGAAGCGACCACTGTGTTTGCTGCATCTCGAAGCCTAAAGTTAAGCGCCAAAGTTTCCAAGGATGGTTGGAAGAAGGATAAGTAGTAGCACAAGGAAGTAGTTGTCGTTGAACTTCCTCCTTCTCAATGCTAACGTGAATTGGGCAGGCAGGCGAGTGCCAGCCATGCTCCTTTCTCAGTTTGTACGCTGCGGACACCAGCCCGGTGCTCTGCGCCTTCGTTCGGCCTCTTTAGTACCCATGTCGCTCTTTCATTCAGCCGGAGTCGAAGCGTCGTCTACTTCTCGCCCAGAGAGCACGGTGCCGGCAGCGAAATGCCCCAGCCGACTGCTTCTGCCGACACACGCCTGGTCTATGCACTTTCCCTCGCAGCGACATACAGCAGCACTTTCGGTCTTTCTTGTCGTCCAAATGTAAAGGGAAAGAGTCTCAGCTCCGTCTCGCACAGTTTTAGGTCAACAAGCTTACCCGGAGCTTACCCGCGACGCGTGGAAACTTGTGTTTGCACCACATTCAAGTGGCTGCCGTCTTTCCTTTACAGCCTGCAGAGCACCGTCAGACCGCCGTGCTCTCTGCACCTGCCTTCTCAGTTCTAAGTACTACCGCGCCTCTTACAGCCTTGCAGGAAGCAAAGACACGGGTAGTCATCTCGCAGAGAAGAACGTGGAAGGACGAAAGGATGATCTTCCTTTCTCCTGCTTCTTGCCTGAATTGTGGTGCTGTATTGAAAGTCTTGGCTAGCGAAAAGCTCATCCAGCAAGTGCCTCATTCCTGACGCATCTCGCTGAGCGAGAGTTTCACGAAGAGTTTAGACTCTGGAAACAGCAAGAAAATGATTGTACGTCGAGCTGAGGAAAATCCGTGCACAGCACACTGTGGATGCGTGCAGTGTTCGCGCTGAAGAGCGCCAAAACGCAAAGCCATCGCTGGGCTTCAGTTTTGTCCAGACCGCAGAAGGCAAAGAACGAAGCAACTGGGCACCGCGTTAACGTACTCAGTGGACCGAATTTCAAATGTCCAGCCAAAAGCTGCTTCATAAGCAGATTCAGCTGAGAATGCTCTGGCTGCTTCACAAAGTAAGGCGCAGCCGTTTCCATTCATCACACTACCTGGCCAGAAGCAGTATCCTACACCTTCAATGCTGCAGCGTCCATGCAGCTGGAGCACACGCAGTAGGACGCGTCGAGATAGAAGGCGGTCTTCAAGTACCCCCCTCCTCCAAGCAGCCTTGAAACTGAGCACAACACACTGCGGCTCGGGAGCTTCCTTCTCAGATAGACGTGCCGTCACGTTATTCACTCTCGCAGCTCCGTTGCCCACTTGCAGCAGCTGCTACCAAAGCAAAATGCTCCAGAAGTAAAAAGCACTGCCGGGCTGCACTTTCCCTTGCCTCACGTAAAGCACCATAAACTGTCCGCTGTGCTCTGTATTTCCATTCTCCGCCGCATCTACCACTGTTATCTCTGCATCTCGAAGCATAAAGCTCGGCACAATTCCTCCCAGGGAACGCTGGAAGAGAAATAGGCAGCAGCACAAGTAGCTGCAAGTGGAACTTTCTGTTTTAAAACGCTAACGTGAATCCGGAAACAAGCGAGTGACAGCCCGGCTTCCTCTTGCAGCCTGTGCGATGCACACACCAGCTCGGCCCTCTGCCCTCATTCTTTAATGCTCTTCGTACCATGTCGCGCTTTCATTCTGCCGGAGTCGAAGCGTCGTCTACTTCTCGCCCAGAGAGCACGGTGCCAGCGGAGAAAGGCTCCAGAAAAACGCTCCAGGCTGCTGATTCTTCCCAAACACACCAGGGCTATGCACTTTCCTTCGCAGCGCTAAGTAGCATCACATTCTGTTTGCGTTGGAGCCGGAATGCAAAGGGAAAGATTCTCGGTTACGTCTCACTCAGCGCCCAGTTTTAGGTCACCAAGCTTACCCGGAGCTTACCCGCGACGCGTGGAAATTGGTATTTGCACCATATTCAAGTGGTAGCTTTCTTTCCTTTACAGCCTGCAGAGCGCCGTCAGATCGCGGTGCTCTCTGCACCTGCCTTCTCCCTTCCAAGTACCACCGCGCACCTTACAGCCTTGCAGGAAGCAAAGACGTGGAGAGATGTCTCGCAGAGAAGATCATGCAAAGACGAAAAGATGTTCTTCTTTGCTTTTCCTCGTCGCCCAGATTGTGGTGCTCTACTGAAAGCGTGGGCTAACGAATGGCTAATCTAGCATGTGCTTCCCTTCTAATGCATTTCGCTGAGCGAGAGCTGAGGAAAATCCTTGCACTGTACACTATGGATGCGTGCAGTAGACACGCAGAAGAGCGGCACAGCTCATAACCATCGCACACTCCAGCCCAGAGCTCTGGGGCTGCGTTCTTCTCAATTTCCGGCGCTGGACAGAACTGAGACATTGAGCTTTGGCTCTCTTTAGTGTGTGTACTGCACGCATCCAGAGCGCGCTGTGCACAGATTCTCCTCAGCGCTACGTGCAAGCACAGACTTTCTGCTTCGCAGAGCCCAACTGTCCGCCGAAGCTCTCGCTCAGAGAAATGTGTCAGGAGAGAAGCACTTGCTGGATTAGCCTTACACTGGCCAACAGTTCCAAAGAAGCACCATAGTCTTCTTGCGAGAAAGGATAATAAAACACATGTATTGTCCCAGCAAAGTTCTCTGTGCTAGCCGAAGCCGAGAATCTTTCCCTTAAGATTAAGACCACAACGCAGACAGCATTTTGTGCTACTTAACGCTGAGAGGGATAGCCCAGGCGTGTTTCGGCAGAGGCAGAAGCCCGGAGCGTTTCTCTGCCGGCACCGTGCTCTCAGGCGAGAAGTAGACGACGCTTCGACTCCGGCTGAATGAAAAGCGCGACATGGTACGAAGAGCATACGAATGAGGGCGCAGAGCACCGAGCTGGTGTGCGCATCGCACAGGCTGCAAGAAGAAGCGTGGCTGCCGCTCGCTTCTTTGCGGATTCACGTTAGCAGTTGAAAACAAAAGTTCCACTTGCAGCTACTTGTGCTGCTACCTATTTCTCTTCCAGCTTTCCCTGGGAAGAATTGTGCCGAGCTTTATGCTTCGAGATGCAGAGATGACAGTGGTAGATGCGGTGGAGAAGGGAAATACAGAGTACAGCGGACAGTTTATGGTGCTTCACGTGCGGCAAGGCGAAAGTACAGCCCGGCAGTGCTTTTTACTTCTGGAGCATTTTGCTTTGGTAGCAGCTGCTGCAAGTGGGCAACGGAGCTGCGAGAGTGAATAACGTGACGGCACGTCTATCTGAGAAGGAAGCTCCCGAGCCGCAGTGTGTTGTGCTCAGTTTCAAGGCTGCTTGGAGAAGGGGGTACTTGAAGACCGCCTTCTATCTCGACGCGTCCTACTGCGTGTGCTCCAGCTGCATGGACGCTGCAGCATTGAAGGTGTAGGATACTGCTTCTGGCCAGGTAGTGTGATGAATGGAAACGGCTGCGCCTTACTTTGTGAAGCAGCCAGAGCATTCTCAGCTGAATCTGCTTATGAAGCAGCTTTTGGCTGGACATTTGAAATTCGGTCCACTGAGTACGTTAACGCGGTGCCCAGCTGCTTCGTTCTTCGCCTTCTGCGGTCTGGACAGAACTGAAGCCCAGCGATGGCTTTGAGTTTTGCCGCTCTTCAGCATGTGTACTGCACGCATCCACAGTGTGCTGTGCAAGGATTTTCCTCAGCGAAATGCATCAGGTGAGAAACACTTGCTGGATTAGCCTTTCGCTGGCCATGGCTTTCAGTACAGCACCACAATCTGGGCGACAAGGAGGAGAAAGGAAGAACATCTTTTCGTCTTTGCACGTTCTTCTCTGCGAGACGACTATCCGCGCCTTTGCTTCCTGCAAGGCTATATTCTGCGCAGTGGTACTTGAAAGGGAGAAGGCAGGTGCAGAGAGCACCGCGATCTGACGGCGCTCTGCAGGCTGTAAAGGAAAGAGGGCTGCCACTGGAATGTGTGCAAACACAAGTTTCCACGAGTCGCGGGCAAGCTCTGGGCGTGCTTGTTGACCTAAAACTGTTCTCTGTGCCCGACATTGCTGAGAATCTTTCCCCTTACATTTGGACGACAAGAAAAGACCGAAAGTGCTGCTGTATGTCGCTGCGAGAAAAGTGCATAGCCCTGGTGTGTTTCGGAAGGGCAGTCGGCTGGGGCATTTCTCTTCCGGCACCGTGCTCTCCGGGCGAGAAGTAGACGACGCTTCGACTCCGGCAGAATGAAAAGCGCGACATGGTACGAAGAGCATACGAATGAGGGCGCAGAGCACCGAGCTGGTGTGCGCATCGCACAGGCTGCAAGAAGAAGCGTGGCTGCCGCTCGCTTCTTTGCGGATTCACGTTAGCAGTTGAAAACAAAAGTTCCACTTGCAGCTACTTGTGCTGCTACCTATTTCTCTTCCAGCTTTCCCTGGGAAGAATTGTGCCGAGCTTTATGCTTCGAGATGCAGAGATGACAGTGGTAGATGTGGCGGAGAAGGGAAATAAAGAGTACAGCGGACAGTTTATGATGCTTCACGTGCGGCAAGGCGAAAGTACAGCCCGGCAGTGCTTTTTACTTCTGGAGCATTTTGCTTTGGTAGCAGCTGCTGCAAGTGGGCAACGGAGCTGCGAGAGTGAATAACGTGACGGCACGTCTATCTGAGAAGGAAGCTCCCGAGCCGCAGTGTGTTGTGCTCAGTTTCAAGGCTGCTTGGAGGAGGGGGGTACTTGAAGAACGCCGTCTATCTGGACGCGTCCTTCTTGGTGTGCTCCAGCTGCATGGACTCTGCAGCATTGAAGGTGTAAGAAACTTCTTCTGGCCTGATAGTGTGATAGAGTGCAACGGCTACGCCTTACTTTGTGAACCAGCCAGAGCATTCTCAGCTGAATCTGCTTATGAAGCAGCTTTTGGCTGGACATTTGAAATTCGGTCCACTGAGTACGTTAACGCGGTGCCCAGCTGCTTCGTTCTTCGCCTTCTGCCGTCTGGACAGAACTGAAGCCCAGCGATGGCTTTGAGTTTTGCCGCTCTTCAGCATGTGTACTGCACGCATCCGCAGTGTGCTGTGCAAGGATTTTCCTCAGCTCTCCCTCAGCGAAATGCATCAGGTGAGAAACACTTGCTGGATTAGCCTTTCGCTGGCCATGGCTTTCAGTACAGCACCACAATCTGGGCGACGAGGAGGAGCAATGAAGAACATCTTTTCGTCTTTGCACGTTCTTCTCTGCGAGACGACTATCCGCGCCTTTGCTTCCTGCAAGGCTGTATTGTGCGCAGTGGTACTTGGAAGGGAGAAGGCAGGTGCAGAGAGCACCGCGATCTGACGGCGCTCTGCAGGCTGTAAAGGAAAGAGGGCTGCCACTGGAATGTGTGCAAACACAAGTTTCCACGAGTCGCGGGCAAGCTCTGGGCGTGCTTGTTGACCTAAAACTGTTCTCTGTGCCCGACATTGCTGAGAATCTTTCCCCTTACATTTGGACGACAAGAAAAGACCGAAAGTGCTGCTGTATGTCGCTGCGAGAAAAGTGCATAGCCCTGGTGTGTTTCGGAAGGGCAGTCGGCTGGGGCATTTCTCTTCCGGCACCGTGCTCTCCGGGCGAGAAGTAGACGACGCTTCGACTCCGGCAGAATGAAAAGCGCGACATGGTACGAAGAGCATACGAATGAGGGCGCAGAGCACCGAGCTGGTGTGCGCATCGCACAGGCTGCAAGAAGAAGCGTGGCTGCCGCTCGCTTCTTTGCGGATTCACGTTAGCAGTTGAAAACAAAAGTTCCACTTGCAGCTACTTGTGCTGCTACCTATTTCTCTTCCAGCTTTCCCTGGGAAGAATTGTGCCGAGCTTTATGCTTCGAGATGCAGAGATGACAGTGGTAGATGCGGCGGAGAAGGGAAATACAGAGTACAGCGGACAGTTTATGGTGCTTCACGTGCGGCAAGGCGAAAGTACAGCCCGGCAGTGCTTTTTACTTCTGGAGCATTTTGCTTTGGTAGCAGCTGCTGCAAGTGGGCAACGGAGCTGCGAGAGTGAATAACGTGACGGCACGTCTATCTGAGAAGGAAGCTCCCGAGCCGCAGTGTGTTGTGCTCAGTTTCAAGGCTGCTTGGAGGAGGGGGGTACTTGAAGAACGCCGTCTATCTGGACGCGTCCTTCTTGGTGTGCTCCAGCTGCATGGACTCTGCAGCATTGAAGGTGTAAGAAACTTCTTCTGGCCTGATAGTGTGATAGAGTGCAACGGCTACGCCTTACTTTGTGAACCATCCAGAGCATTCTCAGCTGAATCTGCTTATGAAGCAGCTTTTGGCTGGACATTTGAAATTCGGTCCACTGAGTACGTTAACGCGGTGCCCAGCTGCTTCGTTCTTCGCCTTCTGCCGTCTGGACAGAACTGAAGCCCAGCGATGGCTTTGAGTTTTGCCGCTCTTCAGCATGTGTACTGCACGCATCCGCAGTGTGCTGTGCAAGGATTTTCCTCAGCTCTCCCTCAGCGAAATGCATCAGGTGAGAAACACTTGCTGGATTAGCCTTTCGCTGGCCATGGCTTTCAGTACAGCACCACAATCTGGGCGACGAGGAGGAGCAAAGAAGAACATCTTTTCGTCTTTGCACGTTCTTCTCTGCGAGACGACTATCCGCGTCATTGCTTCCTGCAAGGCTATATTCTGCGCAGTGGTACTTGAAAGGGAGAAGGCAGGTGCAGAGAGCACCACGATCTGACGGCGCTCTGCAGGCTGTAAAGGAAAGAGGGCTGCCACTGGAATGTGTGCAAACACAAGTTTCCACGAGTCGCGGGCAAGCTCTGGGCGTGCTTGTTGACCTAAAACTGTTCTCTGTGCCCGACATTGCTGAGAATCTTTCCCTTTACATTTGGACGACAAGAAAAGACCGAAAGTGCTGCTGTATGTCGCTGCGAGAAAAGTGCATAGCCCTCGTGTGTTTCGGAAGGGCAGTCGGCTGGGGCATTTCTCTTCCGGCACCGTGCTCTCCGGGTGAGAAGTAGACGACGCTTCGACTCCGGCAGAATGAAAAGCGCGACATGGTACGAAGAGCATACGAATGAGGGCGCAGAGCACCGAGCTGGTGTGCGCATCGCACAGGCTGCAAGAAGAAGCGTGGCTGCCGCTCGCTTCTTTGCGGATTCACGTTAGCAGTTGAAAACAAAAGTTCCACTTGCAGCTACTTGTGCTGCTACCTATTTCTCTTCCAGCTTTCCCTGGGAAGAATTGTGCCGAGCTTTATGCTTCGAGATGCAGAGATGACAGTGGTAGATGCGGCGGAGAATGGAAATACAGAGTACAGCGGACAGTTTACAGTGCTTTACGTGAGGCAAAGGAAAAGGTTTGCTCAGCAGTGCTTTTTACTTCTGGAGCATTTTGCTTTGGTAGCACCTGCTGCTAGTGGGCAACGGAGCTGCGAGAGTGAATAACGTGACGGCACGTCTATCTGAGAAGGAAGCTCCCGAGCCGCAGTGTGTTGTGCTCAGTTTCAAGGCTGCTTGGAGGAGGGGGGTACTTGAAGAACGCCGTCTATCTGGACGCGTCCTACTGCGTGTGCTCCAGCTGCATGGACTCTGCAGCATTGAAGGTGTAAGAAACTTCTTCTGGCCTGATAGTGTGATAGAGTGCAACGGCTACGCCTTACTTTGTGAACCAGCCAGAGCATTCTCAGCTGAATCTGCTTGTGAAGCAGCTCTTGGCTGAACATTTGAAATTCGGTCCACTGAGTACGTTAACGCGGTTCCCAGCTGCTTCGTTCTTCGCCTTCTGCCGTCTGGACAGAACTGAAGCCCAGCGATTGCTTTTAGCTGTGGCTCTCTTCAGCATGTGTACTGCACGCATCCGCAGTGTGCTGTGCAAGGATTTTCCTCAGCTCTCCCTCAGCGAAATGCATCAGGTGAGAAACACTTGCTGGATTAGCCTTTCGCTGGCCAAGGCTTTTAATACAGCACCACAATATGGGCGACGAGGAGAAAGGAAGAACATCTTTTCGTCCTGGCACGTTCTTCTGAGCGACATGACTATCCGCGTGTTTGCTTCCTGCAAAGCTGTATTGTGCGCGGCGGTATTGGGACTGAGAAGGCAGGTGCAGAGAGCACCGGGATCTGACGGCGTTCTGCAGCCTGTAAAGGAAAGACGGCTACCACTTGAATGTGGTGCAAACACAAGTTTCCACGCGTCGAGGACAAGCTCTGGGCGTGCTGGTTGACCTAAAACTGTTCTCTGGGCGGGACATAGCAGAGAATCTTTCCCTTTCCATTTGGACGACAAGAAAGACCGAAAGTGCTGCTGTATGTCGCTGCGAGGGAAAGTGCATAGACCAGGCGTGTGTCGGCAGAAGCAGTCGGCTGGGGCATTTCGCTGCCGGCACCGTGCTCTCTGGGCGAGAAGTAGACGACGCTTCGACTCCGGCTGAATGAAAGAGCGACATGGGTACTAAAGAGGCCGAACGAAGGCGCAGAGCACCGGACTCGTGTCCGCAGCGTACAAACTGAGAAAGGAGCGTGGCTAGCACTCGCCTGCCTGCCCAATTCACGTTAGCATTGAGAAGGAGGAAGTTCAACGACAACTACTTCCTTGTGCTACTACTTATCCCTCTTCCAACCATCCCCAAAACCACTGGCGCTTAACTTTAGGCTTCGAGATGCAGCAAACACAGTGGTCGCTTCCAAGGAGAGGGGAAGTAGAGAGTGCAGCGGGGAGTTTAGGTGGCTTTACGTAAGGCAAGGGGAAGGTGCAGCCCAGCATTGGCTTTTTCTTCTAGTTCTTTTCTTCAGGAGAGCAGCTAGCAAGCAGGCTGCGAGAGGCAACAATGGGATGGCTCGTCTGTCGGAGAAGCCGCAGTCTACAGTGCTGCAGACTGCTGTGCACAGTTTTAATGCTGCTGTAAGTACACGGTACTTTTGGAACGTCTTCTCTCCTGACTCTCCCATCTCTGGGAGCTCTAGCTGCTTGAACCTGGCCACACTGAAGGTGTGTGGACGTGGTCGCGCTGCGAGTATCAAGTCTTCCAGAGAAGAGGGATAGTCAAGAAATGCTTTCTCACCTGGCCTATCTCTCAGTCCGAACTGTGGCTGCAAACGCTGCGCTGCAAGGGTGGACTTACCCACTTGGAGAGAATGTGATGATGCTCTAGATATAGTTGCGAAGGAAAGTGCTGCTCACTGGAATGTTTCGCCTAGTTCACAGACTTTAAAAGGACTAGGAAGGCCAACGCCTTGTTCTAGCACTTGTTCTCTGCGTGCAGCTGCTGGATGTTTGGAAGGGCTTTGGGATCCGCCAGAGGTGGAAGGTAGGATGCTACAGAGAGCTTGAAGGAAAGCGCCTATCTCCAGGGCCTTTGATGCAGTTCAGCGGGTGCGAGTGGCATGTTGAGCATGTTCATGATGGCACAGAAAAGGTTCTGAAAGAAAGAGGCCGTGCTGAAACTGCCTTTACTTTTGCCGCTTAGAAACTGCTCAGCCAACAATGAAAAGATTCGTCTTGCTTCCCCGCTACGCGCAGGGTTACATACTTTTATGTCTCCAAGAGGCAGGATGCACAGCGGAGCTCTTCCACCAACTGCTTCCACACGACTGGGGCCGCGCCAGCCAAGCGCTTTTTGCCGGGCACTGTCAGCGCTCATGGAAACAACCACACGACGGCGCTGCAGACTTGCAAAAGAAGGCCAAGCACCTGGCCCAGCTCGAAACCACCCCAAGGGCAGACAGAGGCAACTTGCAAACGGCCCTGCACTCAAATCAACGGTGTCAGGACAAAAAGGTTGCCCTCATCTTCCCCTTCCAAGAGCACACTCTTCTTTACACCACACTCCAAGAGCCAGACCAAACAAATGGCCCAAACAAATCTTTTCCCTCTCGCAGATTCCGCCCACCAACTTGAAACCAT
Source organism: Aphelocoma coerulescens (assembly GCF_041296385.1). Taxonomy (NCBI): domain Eukaryota; kingdom Metazoa; phylum Chordata; class Aves; order Passeriformes; family Corvidae; genus Aphelocoma; species Aphelocoma coerulescens. The sequence continues at coordinate 47,418 of NW_027183470.1, forward strand.
CTGGCAAAAACAGGGCTCAAAACAGTGCCAGCTGAGGAAGATCTTGCTGCCTACAACTTCACCTGCACCCCTCAAACTAGCAGCACACACGCTGTTCTCAGCACTCTCCTTCTCAGCTCTAGGTACCATCCTAAGCCTTCCCTCTCCCAGAGTCAGGATCCAAAGGCAACGGCACCAGGGACTGCTCACACACTGAAGGCACCAGGACAAATAGCTTAAGAGCTTGGCCTTTGCATTCCCACTGACAGCTCAACAGCTCGAACCCAGAGAGAGCTCTGCCTGTTGGGAAAAGCCTTTAAAATCCCTAGGAGTACCTGATGTGCACATCCAAACCTGCCTTCCTTGCCAAAGAGAGCAACTACAAGCCCATCTCCAAAGAAACGGCATCCCCTCCTGCAAAATACAACACATCCAGCGACTGATCCGCCTCCAGTATTGAATATGTCCAACAATTGCCCCTACACGCACAGGGGCCAGAAGAGAAATGTCTTGCTGGACTATTCCTCCCCACAGTACCTTAACATCTGCTCCAGCAACACTGGCACTATGTCCTTGCCTTCCCAAGGAAAGGCACTCCGAGTCTCTTGGCCTTGCCTTGTCTAGTTCTTCTTAAGGTACCCTTGCTCTGCTTCCTTTGCCTGCGTCTGCCTTGCCTCGCACTGCCTACAACTTGCTGGCTTTGCTTTGCCCGGCCTACCACTCTTTCCCTTGCCTTCCATGCAGGCAAGGCGCTGCAAACCGAGTGCAGGCAATTGTGGGCAAGTCAAGGGAGAGGTAGGCAAGGCCAGAGCAGTGAGGGGAAAGCAAATGGAGTGGTAGACAAGAGAAGGTCCAGAAGTTAGAGGCAAGGCTGGCTGTAGGAAGGAAGGGCCACTGATGGGAAGGCCAGGCAGAAACAGGAAGGGCTCAGCAAGCCAAGGCCCTGGAGGAAAACAGTAGGCAGGTCATGTGCTGGGCATGGCCGTGCAAAGGAATGCAAGGCTCCAGAGGGCTAGCAGGGCAAGGCAAGGCAACTGTTGTGTTGCCAAGGCAAGGCCAGGCAAGGCAGGTGAGAAGTACATTCAAGGACTGCTGGTACACAAAAGTGGCCAGGACCAAGTGCTCTGTGTGGCCTTGATCCCGCGTGGGTCATCTCTCCTCTGTACCTAAAAGACTTGAGCTACCTGCTTTCCCTTGTATGCAAAAGAACTCTCTTTCTGGTCCCCGAGCTCAAGGGCAAAATGTGAATTGCCCCTCCAAGGTTCAAGACATGCAAGGATTGCTCCCAGACAAAGGCTGCCCACAGAGATGAGTGTGGCAACATGCGTCCTCCCCTGGTCTTCCTCTCATGGGATCCTGAAACACCGGAGATGCTTGAGAGCTTTGAGATTCCTCGGAGGAGCAGAAAGGGCAGGGCAAGGCCCAGAAATGTCATTGAAAAGGGGTGTTGAATTCCAGGTGGGGGAGGGGTGAGCAAGGTCATGCAAGGCAAGGGAGGGGTTCAAGGGCAAGGCAAGGCAAGTGGTGGCTTTGCGAGGCGAGGCAAGGCAATGAGGGTCCTAGAAGGAAAAGGAAAGATGAGGCCAGACCTAGACGAATGTGAAAGGAAGTCAGGTGGGGGATGGGTGAGCAAGTCAGTGCAAGGCAGGGGAGAAAAGGCAGGTTGAGGGAAGGCTACAGAGGGGGCAGCAAGGAAATGCAAGGCATGGGGAAGCATGCGAGGAGTGGGTGCTGCCAGCCGGTGGGGATGGCAGGGGCGGGGCCACTGCAAGTAGCATGGTGGGGATGTGGAGGGGGTGTTAGTGTGCGGGAGGTGTGTGTGTGTGTGTGTGTGCAGTGGAGTGCAGGGTAAGTGCAGGTGTGTGTGTGCGTATACGGGGGTTTTGTGCCAGGTGCTGTGCCGGGGAGAGCCGTTCCACCGCAAGGAAGGTGTGGGAGTGAAAGGAGTAAGATAGATGTGTCTTTACAAAGAGACCGTGTGAATCTCTCCTTAGATAAGGCTAGGAATTTACAGGGGGGGAAGTAACAGAAGAAAGTATTCGTTCTAGAAACTGTTACTAATCAACAGAGACTGTTGCTCAGCCAAGGCCCTGCTAAATTCCTGAACCTAGAGCAAGGCAGCAAAGACTTCCCAGCATTAGGAATAGTTTGGTTTTCTTCCTTTTCCATTCCAAAAGGGGAGTGCATATTAGAGGGGGGCATAGAGTAGGCAGTTCCGGAAGTCTGTAATTCCCGAGTACCTCAGAGGGTGCTGTTGCCAGGAACTTAACATCAGAAGGGGGCTGCTTCCCGCAATCATTTGAGAGACTCCATGGCAAAAGCCCCATGGCCTCTCCCTGGAGTTGAAGAATGTTACAGGACTCCTCTGTCTCCTTTTTGGTGGATGAAGAAACTCAGAAAGCCACACTTCTGCCAGAACTCTCCAAGATGCCCCCTTTGCTCCCCGTGACTCCATCACTGCCCAGGAAGCTGTCTTTTCTACCACAGCAGTTTGACATACAGTTAAAAGTCGTGTGGCAGAGAAAAAAGGCAAGAATTGGTTTCCAAGGGATGGCAAACAAGAGATACCAGAACCTTTGGCCCTACCAATATTAAAGCAACTCCATTAAGAGAGTCCTTGCACTTCCTGAGGATTGGCAGAAGCCTATCTCATGATGTATGTTGCTGGGGGTCTTTTTAGACTGGCAAAAGGAGCTGTTGAAGGTTGCTTGATCTGTGCTAAAGCCAACAGCCAAGTTACAAAGTAACTTGCTAGAGGAGGGAGGCCTTGGGCTGCATGGCCCTTCCAAAGATGCCAGGTGGATTTTCCGGAGATGCCCCAAGTGGCAAGGCTTAATATCTTCTGGTAATCGTATGTCAGCTAGCAAGGTGGCCAGAAGTATTTCCAACTACTTCAGTAATGACAGGATCTGTTCTTAAGGCATTTTTGGAACAAATCATTCCAAGATACAGCATTGTAGAAGCAATAGATTCAGATAGGGGAACTCATTTTGCAGGAAAGATCCTTCAAGGGGTTTTGGCTTCTTTAGGAACACAATGGAACCTCCATAGGCCCTGGCACCCCCAGAGCTCGGCTCGGGTAGAAAACAATGAAGAGAGAAATAAACACCTTTTGAAGCTGGTAATAGAAACCAAGATGCCATGGGTAGGGCTTTGGACATTGGCTTTGGTGAGAATGAGGGCCCAACCCAGAAGAGAGATTCAGTTATCTCCCTTTCAATCGTTGTTTGCAATTGCCCTGGTAAGTCTCCACCTAGTGGGGGGGTAGAGGCAAGTGATGCATTTTTAAAACCATCTGTGGCCAGGATCCTGCTTCTTGTGAAACCCCTTCAACAGGAAGCTCAGCTGGCGCAAGCCCGGCCTTTGGACTTTGCTGCTTTTAACATCCAACCAGGAGATTGAGTCCTAGTTAAGGAGTAGAAAGAAGCGCCAGTGCTGGTGAAATGGTGTGGCCCATTCCAAGTGTCACTGACGACAGAAACAGCCGTCAAGTAAGCTGAACACAGGTGAACCCATCACTCTCGGGTCAAGGTCTCTGAAGCCTCAGAGATTTGCACATCTCAGCTGGAGGAGAAGGCCGGGAGGCCGTGACTGACACTCTGCAGGAGTGGGCCGGAGCAGTAGGCAGTGCTTCGACATCGGAAGAAGCCCCGCAGTCCTACCTTCAGACCGTCTGCTGAAATAGACTGTAAAGGCATCCCTCCTCTAGAATCTCCACTCACTTGGGGGCTAATACTTGTGGCCATTTTGTTACGTTAAGTGGTTTCTGTGTCTTCAATTGCCACAGGTGCTGCAGAAGACAACGGGAAAATTAGACTAGCTAATTAGATGACACTATTAAAACATTTTCCTTACTAATTCTACTTTGATATGGTCAGCTGAGTTTAGGCCAGGAGTGGGAGAATCAATTTGCAGCCTTAGGAGAAGAAGTAGCAAAAGTTTTTAACCTTAGCAATTGCTGGCTCTGTGGAAGGCCAGGAGGATCTGAAGAGTGGCCATAGTTGGCTAGCCCAGCTGAACCTAAATGGTGGGTCAATGTGAGGGCCACAGTGGGATGGGATTTGGGGCCAAAGAAGGAAGTTCATGGCCACTTCATTCTTCTCCAACAGGCACTTATTGCCTAAATAGGATAGGGCGTGTCTTTGTAGGAAAAGGCAATTGTCAATTGACTTTCCCTCTGGGCTTGAACAACTGGGTTTGGACCCCCAATTGCCCTCCTTCCAATTGTTCCAAATATCAAGGCAAATGCAATCAAATACCTGTTCGGCTCACTAACAGTAGCTGCGTAAGGCGTTCTTATCACACTTACCAAAAATATTTGGAAGCCTGTAAAGCAATGGGGAGGGACAAGGGGTTTTTTTGACCACCTGTTTTTGAGCAGTCCCCACAAAAATTCCACAAGTAGAAGACATGTTGTTTGTGATTATCAGTGGGAATGGCCACACCGGATTGGAACTCAAAGCCTTTTAGTGAGTTCTGCTCCAAATCCAACCAAGCAGCTTGCAGATGTAAATGTAGGTGGGAACCCTGTGCGGGAGCTTGGAAATGCAAATGCTGGGACCCTTATGGTGGGGCAACTCTTGTTGGAGGACCGTTAGGCCCGGGAATCCTGCTGTATTTTGAGCCACCAATTGATGACCATGGGTAGGTTCCTTTGCTAATGGAACACGGGCTTTGAAAGGACAGTATTGGATTTGTGGCCAACATGCTTAGCTCAGGTTACCTCCAAACTGGTCAGGGATATGGTATATTTAGTAGACTGTTGTTCTTTTTGCTACTACAAGTTCTGGGAAATCGCTTAGGAATCAAAATCTGTGATGATTTAATTAGAGAAAAGCAGTCAGCTGATGCAGCCCTGGCTGGAGGGAGCACCCCAAAACGGGGAAATGATGAACGGCCAACAGAACAAGTTACCCAACACGATGGACCAGCCCCTTGGAAACCTAAGGAATTAATCCCAGATGCCTGGGAACCCATTTATCATTTGAAGGAGATAATTAGGTTACAAGCTGTCTCAGAAATAATTACCAACCAGCCAGCCACAGCGCTTGACCTTTTTGCTGAGCAACCCACTTAAATGAGGAAAGCGGTAATTCAACATTGGATGGTATTAGATTATCTGTTAGCAGAAGAAGGAGGAGTTTGTGGGAAATTAAATGACTCGAGCTGCTGTTTGCAAGCAGATGACAGCGGAAAAGTGGTCAAACAAATAACAAAGGAAATAACGTCAGCTCGTGGACCTGTCCAAATGTTGAAAGGATGGGGATGGGACATGTTTTCATGGTTAACTGGCCAGCTCTGGGCTAAATGAATACGATTCCTCCTCTTATATGCTATAGCAACTCTCATCTTTTTACCATGTGTGACACCATGCTGGCTGCAGCTCTTTCAGCAGGTGCTCAAGGGGATGCCGCTAGCAGCCATGCCTACCTGATCCAGAAATGACTACAAAAGGACAGAAAAGGATGTCACTGCAAATAATAGCAAAACCCAAGAAGACTCCAGAAGAAAAAATTAAATCCATGGTAATTAAGGTTTGTAAAGACAAATACAGAGCAAATAAAAAGAGGAGGGATTAAAAGGAATGAGATGGATGAGTCTTTACAAAGAGACCGTGTGAATCGGCCTGTAGACAAGGCTAGGAAGTTATGGCTAGTGAAGTAACAGAAGAAACTAGGAGTTCTCTAGAACTGTTACTAATCATCAGAGACTGTTGATTAATCAAGGCCGTGTTAAATTCCTGAACCTAGAGCAAGGCAACAAAGACTTAAGAGCATTAGGAATGGGGTTCTTTTCTTTCTTCTCGATGCCAAGAGGGGGGTGCATATTAGAGGGGGGCGCATAGAGTAGGCAGTTCCGGAAGTCTGTATCTCCCGAATACCTCAGCCAGTGGGGAAAAGGAAGAGGGTGCTGTGGCCGGGAACTTGGCATCAAAAGGGGGCTGCATCCCGCAACCGTTTGACAGACGCCATGGGAAAAGCCCCATGGACTCTCCCTGTAGTCGAAGAATGTTGCAGGACTCCTCTGTCTCCTTTTCGGATATAAACCTCAGGCATCGTGGATTAATTTTCCCTAACGGCAGCGACCTGCCGCGTGGTCTCCGTGCTCCTCTCCAGCCCCCCGGGACGTGTAAAATAGTTCCCAGCGGCTCCCACCGCGCGTTGCAGACGGCTGCGCGGCCCCGGGGCTGCCCGCAGTGCTCCCCTGCCCCGCCAGGGCTGCCCGCGGGCTGCGGAGCCGCCTCGCCACCGGCGCGGCCAGGGCTGGGGCCCTTCTCGACAGCAGCCGAGGGGCTGCGGAGCGGGCGGCTGCCGGACGATCAGCTATTTTATGCCGCGCGGTGCTGCCGCCTCCATCTAGCTCTCCATCGCGCCGCCGCCCGCCGCCCGCCTGGGCGCGCTCACGCTCGGCCGCGCTCGCCGCCCGCCCAGCCTCGCCGGAAGCTCTCCCGCCCGGGCTGTGCCCCGGCTCCGCCGGCAGCTCGGCAGGGCCCGGCCGCACGCGTGCTGCGTGGCTCGGAGCAGCCGCGTTGCGCCGCAGGCGACGGGGAAGGCGGGGCGGGCAGGCGCCATCGTGGTAGCGCGAGGAGAGGAGCGCCCGGGCGGGGCGGCGAGCGGCGCGGCGGTGAGCGCTTCTGCTTCCTGTCGCTCGGCGGCCGCCCACGGCAGGTGCCGTGTGACCCCGCGGAGCGGCGGGGCCGGCCGGGCGGTGCGCGGCGAGGCTTTCGGCCAGCGGCGGCCACAGCGAGAGGCTGCTGGCACTGCCCGTGCCGGTGGAGAGAGCGGGGATCCGAGGCCGGCCTTCCCCGGGCGACGAGGGGAGGCCGCCTTTGCCGCGCTGCCCTCCGTGCAGCATGTGGCCGATTCCGGCGAACCCGGGGTCTCCGCAGCGGCGCGGGCGGGAGGGAAGTGGGGAGCGCGCTCGGTGCCGTGCCGGCCGCTCCCGGCCAGCGCTGCGCTGCGCCGAGGCGTTTTCCCGCCCGTCCTGGGAAGGACATAAGCGACACCGTAGTTGGAGCTTAGCTGTCAGGGGGTACAACTTCCCTCCATTGGCGACCTCCTTTTCCCTCTGATTCAGCTACCTTGTGGTAGGTGCGATGGTGCTGAAGAAGGGTGGCGGCTTGGCACAGTTGCTGTCATAGGTGGTGCGAGAGCTCCACGCAAGGAGCTTTGAGTGGCATGTGTGAGGGTAGGAGGGTACGGCACCCATAGCTGAAGGCAAAAAAGGTCAGGGCATGTCATCAGCCGCAGTCGTGCTAAGTTGTTCATCTTTGCAAACTGCTTGCCGAGTTGTTCCTTTCTTAGGTAATGGGGTTTTGTATCAACCAGAACTGCAAATGGTCAGTATTTGCAGACAAGGTTACTTGGACTGTTGTTGAAGTGAGTGTAGCAGTTTCTATGGCATTCTGCAAAAAAAGTGACAGGTCTCCCTGTGTTCCCCAGTTCTTAACAAAGATGAAGTTAACAAACCCCTGAAAAGAGGTTTTGCAAAACTTCAGGGATATTTTCCTACTAGTACTGTAGAGACAACCATAGTCACCTTGTCTTTCCAAAAGTGAAGGTTCCCTATTTTTGTCCAAGAGCATCAAGTGCTTTTGATCAGCGTTTGTGTGCATGCATTAGCCTCGTTCTTGCTCTTCCTTGGAGAACTTTTACAATACTCACATGATCTGTGTAGGCTGCAGACTGCAGTGGTGAACTTCAAGGCTTCCAGCAGAAGGGAGATGCTATCCACATTTTGGATTCTCCTTAGTCTGAACCTTCAACGTCCAAGGCTTCACTTTTCAAGCAGTTGGAAGAGCTCCAAATTAAGACATGAACAGGTCTTAATTGACCTTGCCACCGCCTCAGTTAGTCAAGTAATGCTGTGCATTGGATTTGACTAGTGCAACATGTGCTTAAAATATGTAGAGTAACTCCTCGATTACCCTCTCAGAAGGGTTGGAATGGAGAACAAGGAGTTCCCAAGACAAATATTTGGTGTACCAGGAGTAGAATTTAGGAGTTGATTGCAGAGCACTGCATGCACAAATGTCTAAGGAGAATCCATCTTTTGATGTCCCATCTATGCTTGTTCTCATTTGAAATCCTGCACATTCTGCAGGCTGGTTTTGTTAGGCTTGGGGCTGGGGAAGGAGTGATGGTGGGGGAGGAGTGGGTGTTGGTTTTGGGTTATTTTTTTGTTTCCAGAATAGTGTACACAGAACTTGTGCCCAAAACCAGCAGTAGGAAACAATGCAGGTATAAAAGAAGGTCACAGAAATGTCAGATAATACGAATCTGAAAGCGCTTCAGTATTTTACTCAGGAGTTTCACTCTAACAAGGTGATTTTCCTTCACAGAAATGTAGTGGCAGGCTTATGCCATGCTAGAAGTGATGACCTTTCTCTGCCCCAAATTGAGCAGCAAAAGGTTTTGGCTCTTAATTTGAACCCCTGAGCCAGCTGTGTTTCAGGCTGCAGAAGCTGCAGCTGTTGTGGCAGACGCAGGGTGCAGCCCTGCCTGCCAGTTCCGAGCTGGCCTGCGCTGGTGGCAGCCGTCAGCGCCCGGGGTCCCCTGTGCCACCCATGCCAGGGCTCTGCCTGCCTGCCTCGCAGCCCTGGTAGCCTCAGGGAAACATCGCACTACTCCATCTGCTTTAAAAACAAACAAGCAAACAAAAAGCTCCCTGTAAATATATGTAGAAGTCTTGAAACTAATTCTCAGCGCTTGCTCGGAGTTTGTTGATGGAGCAAATGGATTTTGGATAAACTGCTATTGCTAGTACTACTTAGGTTCCTAAACTTCAGAAGGGAGGCTATGGTGGTCACGTACCCCTGAGGAATGTTGGGAACAGTAAGACAGCTCAGTCATTTCAAGGTGGCCAGAAAATGGGTGTGGCAGTGGAGTGGACACTCTGTGAGTAGGTAGCCTTAAGTCATGTAACGACATGCACTTCAGTGGGAATTTTGCATCAACACCAAGAGATTGTGTCATGATGTGTTGCGTAACAACAAATTGGGCCAAAATTCTGCTGATTTTGACCAAGGTGGATGGGCCACCTTCACTTAAGCTGGCAAAGGGACATAAGTCAATGATGTTTGAAAAACAGCCATGAAACATAGCCCCTTTAGTTTGTTGCTCTGTTGCAAGTCTGCAAAGCTCTGTTGACAGGTCATTGGAAGTAGCTGTTGGAATCTAAGTGCAGTTGGACGCTTTGTCAGTCAGCATCAGCAGGAGGCTTAACGGTTTAGGTTGAGAGGTGGTGCATGGTTTTTTTTCAGAGGAATGGCCCAGTGAAGAGCAGTGTTCACTGCCATGACTACCGTTGTAGCCTTCAAGAGCAATGGTTCATTCAGAGAGAACTTCCTTGGTTCTGCTGGTTTGGTTTCGCAGCTGGAGCAAAGGTACAGCACTGGAAGCAATTCCTAGGGCAGAAGCGGGAGATATCCGAAGCTCTGGACTTCGTTGCCTAAGTGAGCGTAGTCTAACTGGAAGAGTGGTGAGCATCAGTGATATCAGATTTTTTACAAGTTCTTAATTCTGTCAAAACAAGAAAGAAGGAGAGTGATGAAGATGAAATCCTTTCCTCTTCAATCTGCCTACGCAACAACTTCAGCTGTAGTTGTAATGTGTATTCACCTATTTTGAATTGCCCAAAACCAGGCCTAGAGATGCTTCAGAGTCAGAGAAGCGGGTATTTGCTTTATTCGGCGCTGGGTGCATGGGGGATCACTCCTCCTAACACACACACACAGAGCACTCCATACAGTCCAGCATTATGTGTAAAATTTATGAACATTCATCACAATTCTTGGGATAGGAGTGGTTCTAGAAATTACTTCTCGGAAGTCATTAATATCATTAGCATACGTGCCATGCATGCGCTGTGTACGCTGATGGGCGCACTGAGGAAGGCTCCTCTTCTTCCTCGAGGGTCTTTCTGATGAAGATCAGTAGTCTTTGTCACAATGCACTTTTTACCTTTCTTTCTGGAGCATGCGCAGTTCTTCGGTGGCTGATGCAGCGATCTCTGTGCCGGTTTTCAAAAGATCCTGTTCCTCTTATCTTGACAAGATTAAGGCGAATCCTGCTGCTTAGGTTTTGTGATTAACATTTGCTGTCTCTTAGTAGTTCACTCGTGTTTACATGAGTTAACTATGGATCAACCCCCTTCTCAATTTTAGCACTGAAAGGATATTAGAGTCATTTAAAGAGATGTCTCCTATGGAGTACTATAAAACTGCCATAATGGTAAGACGTTTTCATACAGTAGTTTTAGCACAGAAGTAATATATGTACAATCTTGGATGTTTCATCCTGCTGGCTCAGGAGCCAGTATTGAGCTTTTCTCCTTTAAATCCAGTCTTAGAGCTCTGCAAGGATCACTGCAGCATGACGTTGTGACAAGGGGATGCTGATTCATGCATAAACCTTTGACGCTTTCCTTCTATCTTCAAGCAGCTTTGAAAACCAGTGATTATCTGGCATGTTGCGACTTGAGAGTCATGGTAAAGGTTTCACCAAACACTTTGTAATATCAGGCTACAGCTTTCATTCCTAAGGAAAGAGCATTGAGCAGATTGCTGGCAAAATGCTGAAAGAATGAGCCAAAACCAAAATCCTTTAATGGGAAAGATGGAAAAAATTTAGATGTGTTTATTTGAACTAAAAATAATGTGGACCAAGCCTAAATGTATTTCACACTAAATTCTTAGAACTGATTTTAAGGGAAGAAGTGAGAAAGATGAATTCCCAAGCGGAATTTTCAGCAGCATAATATTGAGCATTTATTAGTAGAACAAAGGCATATCACAGTGCAGGAGCACTTAGCAATATTGCTAGAGGCGTGGCTCCATTCATTTTACTGTGAACTTTAGTACTTCTTTAAACATAGTCCTTAAGCCCAGAAAGTCATTTACACTTCACTCAACTTTCCCCCCTCCGTCTCTGCCCCCTTGCGCCAGCACACGCCAGCACACTGCCACCTCGGTCCTCTGAGTAGCTCCAGAATTGAAGGCAGGCACCCCCCTCCGGTGCCTCCTCAGTCTCCAACCTAATTTGTAGTTGATGGGTTCTTTGGGAGGTGTGAGTTTTGATGAGATAACAGACTTCCTGGGATGCATGCGGTTTATCTTCTTTGTTTCTTGAAGATGTCTTGGTTTCCACCTCTGTAATTTCTCAACTGAAAGGACATTTATTATCATGTGTTTCTTCCTACGTTTCCCAACATGTTACCACTCATTCGAAGTTACAATTTACTCTAGTCTTGTTTTTACTTACCTATATTTTACCTTAACACTATTTCTACATAGTACATTCTCACTTCTAAATGTTAAAGTGATAGATGCGAAAGACAAAATTTATCGTTCACTCATTTATCACAGGAGGAATGTGTTAGCTGCTTGTGTTGCAGTTCACTTGTAATTGTGGTCTATTACCGCAGGCCTGGGCCCTAGGGTGTATCACTGTGTCCCGCAGCCATAGGGAGGAGGAGGAGAGAAGATCCAGCAGGCAGGAATTGTGCACCAAGATTTATTCATTTAATTATTTCACAAACTCTTTTACAGACTTTTTTCTTCATAGTCTAATTGGACAAAGGATCAGCCCCCCCCCTTGGGGTGATTGGCTAAAATCCTAAACCATCCATTGTCAAAATATTTTTCTACTAGACCATAAACCAGACTTTTCAAGGTTGCAGGTGGCTTGGTTGTTTACATACTCTGCTACCTCTTCTGTGAGAGAGAAAAGTCTCTCACAGACTTAGAAAATAGCAAGAAAATCCTCGCTAGCAGCATTTTGGTATCTACAATTCCCCCTTTTTGTTTGATAAGATAACAACTCCACTATTAATCCTAAATAGAAATTTACATCAGTTATTAATTCTAAATATGTCCTTAAGGCTTTAACGATCTGACTCCATAACAAGAAATTTAAAGTTCAGTCTCTGCTTGTGGAAGGACCATCCCAGTCTCTGCTTGTAGAAGGATCATGTGCCTGATGGTCAACATCTTGGTCATCATCAGAAGAGTCTGATGGCTGATGATCTACATTCTGGTGGCCACTTGGATGGTTGGTGTTCTGGTCATCATTTGGAGGTTGCCTGTTCTGCCTCTGGTGCCGTAGGGCAGGGCGAACACATTTTGCAGCTAGCCACCATACCCCAGTATCTGTAGAAACGCAAGCATAGCCACGACCCCAAACCATAAGTTCCCGCAGGCCTTCCCACTGGTTAGTGAGTAAATTCCACACCCAGACTTTTGCCCAGGGCAGTTGTCTCTTGCCTGCAGATTGCAATGAGAGAAAGTGATTCAGAAGAACAGGATTCTTTGAATTTTGTGGTACCGTAAGGTGATTAATTGTATACGAGCTTTTGCTAGTCGGCTTCAGTAACCAAATTCAAAGGTTCCTGTGAGAATCGTTGAAAAGCCATGATAACAGCCCTTAATTCAACTAACTAAGCAGAGTCTGACTCGGATTGGTGTGTTAATCAACCACTGCAAAGGCAGTGTAGGATACTGTGCACCTTTGCGCACAGTGACCCCTGCTAAAAATTTGTCCCGATCCGTATGCCCCAGGCTGCCAACACATCCCGTCCCCAAAGGTTAAGGGAAGTGGTAGTAACATAAGGCCTAATTGTAGCTGTGTGCCCCTCTGAGTCCTTCACCGTCACAGGCCGTTCGCTTCAATAGCTCTGTGTGGTTCATCCTCATCCTGTGATGGCCGATCCCACTGGGGGTAAAGGCCATGAGGGAGGCCACGCAGAGAAGGAGATGATAGTTACATCAGCACCAGTATCAATCAAACCTTGAAGCTGAGTCCAGGGCGGACGGGCGTTCGGCAGGATCAGGGTACACGTCATCTGTGGCCTTTGGTCAGAGATGTCTGCAGTCCAGAAGGCCTGCAGAAGTCCTGTAGATCCACTGCCGTTATCTTTGTGAGTTTGTTGTTCTATCCTGGGGACACAAGACTTAAAAGGCACTAATTTAGCAAGGCAGGTCTTTTCAGGAATAGTTACAGGGGGTTTTCAAATTCCCTATAAAACTGAGGACAAGGCTCCGAGGAGCGGATTCCCATCAATCCGACCTCATCCTCATCCTATCGCATTAAACCTGTTAGAAGCCAGACCTGAACAGCCCCTCTCTTCCTTTGTCTCTGAGCTAACGTGAGCCGACATCAACGGCTCCTGCCGTGTTTCCCTCTGCAAAGAAGCCAGCTAGCTAGCCCAGCAAGCTCTTTTCCTGATCCCGAAGTCGCTTCAGCGACGCGTGGAGGTAACGCAGCTGGACTGTCTCTGACCAGGGGCACGCCAGAGTCAGTGCCTCGAGCACCAAACGCTGCGTTATTGGACATTGAAGGTTCAGGCTAAGGAGAATCCAAAACGTGGACAGCATCTCCCTTCTGCTGGAAGCCTTGAAGTTCACCACTGCAGTCTGCAGCCTACACAGATCATGTGAGTATTGTAAAAGTTCTCCAAGGAAGAGCAAGAACGAGGCTAATGCATGCACACAAACGCTGATCAAAAGCACTTGATGCTCTTGGACAAAAATAGGGAACCTTCACTTTTGGAAAGACAAGGTGACTATGGTTGTCTCTACAGTACTAGTAGGAAAATATCCCTGAAGTTTTGCAAAACCTCTTTTCAGGGGTTTGTTAACTTCATCTTTGTTAAGAACTGGGGAACACAGGGAGACCTGTCACTTTTTTTGCAGAATGCCATAGAAACTGCTACACTCACTTCAACAACAGTCCAAGTAACCTTCTCTGCAAATACTGACCATTTGCAGTTCTGGTTGATACAAGCCCCCATTACCTAAGAAAGGAACAACTCGGCAAGCAGTTTGCATAGATGAACAACTTAGCACGACTGCGGCTGATGACATGCCCTGACCTTTTTTGCCTTCAGCTATGGGTGCCGTACCCTCCTACCCTCACACATGCCACTCAAAGATCCACCTGTGACAGCAACTGTGCCAAGCCGCCACCCTTCTTCAGCACCATCGCACCTACCACAAGGTAGCTGAATCAGAGGGAAAAGGAGGTCGCCAATGGAGGTGTTATAAACATATATTATATTGGCTTCTCGCAAAGTATAAAGTAGATATTATATAATGTTAGAAATGCTTTTTGCTGTGTGGATGTAGTTTTCTCTCTTTTTAGCAAGAATGTTAACAAGTGTGAGCACGTAAGATAACCTCCAAACGAACTGAGGATGAGGCCCGAAAAGCTGCTAATCAACACTTTGTCTAGGGAGCAAAAGGGCCCAAATGCTACTCCGCCCGGAGAACAGGCGGCCAGGAGAGTCCAAGAGCCGTTATCACCACTCTGCCCGGAGAGACGAAGAGGCCCAAAGCTGCAATCAGCCCTGTCTGTCTGGAGAATTAAGAAATCCACCCTACCATCGACTCTTGCCTAGCGGGCCCAACCCCAAGAATCAAGAGAAATAAAACCACAAGGCAGAAGACTACGCATGCTCTAAAAAGGCGGAACCAAGGAGTGGCCATGCAGAACAGCTCCAGGAAAAGTTTTAATATGAATAAAGAACAGACAGTAAAAATGGTATAAAAAAGACTCACCTCTGGCATCAGGTGTGCTCTTGGCAGAGCACCAAGGCACCCGGCCATTACCCCGTTGCTTTATTTGATGTGTCTCTTATTGTCTTTATATTAAACCCTTTAAATTCTCACAGGAGAGTGAACCTCGTTTTTCACAATTAAGGGCTCGTCCCGGAGCTACACCTCGCCTCTGAAAAGCGTGGGAGGATTCAAGAAGCAAGGGTAAGGCGCCTCCCGCCCAAGTTGGCAGGACCTTTGCTTAGCATCCTCTGGCGTGATTTGGTGGCAGCAGGGCAACACCCGGAGGACAAGAAAGACACAAAAATAAAGCAAATGAAAGAGAGCGCTCTCGACAAAAATCCCACAGACACTGGAAAAGAAACAGGACTGGGAAGTATTGTCCAAAGAAAAAGGGGGTGGTTACGGGAGATGAGCGTGTGTGAATGAGACGTGGGCTGGTTGCCCCCAGATCTGCGAAGTGAGTGTGGCAGTCTCTGAGTGCTGCCGTTCCGTCTTGTTCACGAGAACAGCGGCCAGCGAGGAGACAAAGCGAGAGATAAGCGGAGTGAAAGAATCTCCGGGGGTGACTGGGACGGGGTCCCAGAGAAGGGGTTGCAAAGTGGGAGCTACCCCCCCATATGCTGGGTTGAGGAAAACCCCAAGAGCACCCAGGGCCTAAAAGTACCCCAAGAGAGGTTGGGGTTTGGATGCTAGCAATGCTGGGTTGAGGGAAATCCAAGAGCACCCAGAATCCTGAGGATTATATCATACCCATGGGTGGATACTAACAAGTGACTTGAAAGAGGTACCTTATTATTCTGTTGTGAGTAGGAATGAGTGAGTGAACAAATATTAAAAAAGAGTGAATGTGTGAATGAAAAACTGTGTAATTCGAAGTTAACTTTGTTTTTGGGGAAGGTGGGCTCTAATAAATTTTTTGGTGTTTTTTGTACTGTGAAAGGGTGGGTAGTATTTTACAGCAGTGAAGATTGGTGTTTTAAAGGAATGAATTAGTATTTCAAAGGGGGGGATAAATTGGTATTTTGAGTAATAGAGAACTCCTGGAAAAATGGGACAACAACCTAGTAAATTAAGTTCAAATTATAAAAGGGTGCCAGAGGATATACCCCGAGACAGTCCCCTCGGGGTCAAACTCTCAAACTGGGAAACTGATCCTTCTACAAAAGGAAAAGAGAAAGTAAAAATGATTCAATTCTGCATGAAAGAGTGGGTAAAAAAGGAAATCAGATCTGATCATGTGTACTGGCCAAAATACGGGTCTGATGAGGCATGGATTTGCCAGGCTCTAAATGTATTTGTAAATTCAAAAGAGCCATCTCACCCTGAGGAGAGAGAATATGCTTCTTGCTGGACAGGAATTACAAAACCTCTGGGAACCAAAGTCTTCAAAATATCAGAAACCGCAGAGGAAAAGCAAACAGAAGAGAAAAAAGGCTGAGACCCTTTAGAAGTATTGCCTCCGCCGCCAGCACCAGAAGCTGCCCTCCTCCCCCTGGCTCCGGGGCTTCCCCCGCCAGCCCCCCCTCCGCCCGCACCGGGGGCCTTTCCCCCGGCAGCCCTCCCGCCCCAATGGAGCTGGGGGGGAGCCCTGCCCCCGCCCATGCCGGGGATCCCACCCTTCCCATATATCTCGGGAATCCCAGCACCCTCAATTGCATCAAGGGAAAGGTCACACGTCCCGGCTTCAGCCCCTACCTCTCCTGCCTTGAGAAACCCGGCTTTAGCCCCGGTGCCCGCCTCCTGTGCTCCGGAATATCTGGCTTCACTGCCATACCCCACCCCCACCCTCTGCACCACAGAATATTCAGCTTCAGCGCCAGACTTTGAATCTGCCCCTCCTCCCCAGGGGAGTTCGGTGCTTTCTTCCCAAATCAACCCTCTTCTTAACGAAGGAGCACCATACCAGAATACAGGAGGTGCCATTAAGGCTCCGAGGCAGCCCAACAAGCCCTCCATTGCTAAACAAACAGAGGGAAGCCGAGAAATTCATTTCTTTCCGTTAAGAGAAGTACCTACGGGAGGAGGGGGAAGCGGCTTTGTGAGTGCTCCTCTAACCTCTACAGAGGTTAGGAATTTCAAAAAAGAAATTAAAGGATTATTAGAAGACCCCATAGGTACAGCTGAAATGTTGGACCAGTTCTTAGGTCCCAACATTTTCACTTGGGAAGAAATGCAATCAATAATGAAAATAATATTCTCCCAAGAAGAAAGAGAAATGATTAGAATTGCTGGAATAAAAATTTGGGGAAAAGAAAACCAACAAGGTCCACCCGGGGATCAGAAAATGCCCATTACACCTCCTAACTGGAACCAAAATGATGAAGCTGGGAGGGGACATATGAATGATTATTGTAATTTGATAATCAAGGGAATAAAAGAGGGGGCACTCTGAGGACAAAATGTCAGAAAGGCCTTTGAGGGGCAGCAAGGGAAGGAAGAAACCCTGACTGAGTGGCTGGAGAGGCTCCGAAAGAATATGAAACAATATTCTGGGAGAGACCCGGAGTCCCTAGCAGGGCAAGCCCTGCTAAGAGTTCACTTTGTCACTCATGCCTGGCCAGATATTAGAAAAAAATTGGAAAAAATAGAAGATTGGTATGAGAAACCTTTACAAGACCTAGTAAGGGAAGCTCAAAAGATATATATGTCCGGAGGGATGAAGAAAAAGCCAAAGTGGGAGCAAAGATCATGATAGCCACTATGCGAGAGAGTACCTTCCAAAAAAAATCTAAAGCCCTCAGGTAACACTCCTAAACATTCCAGATTTAGAAATGGTGGAAAAGAGAAAAATAAAACCTCAGCACAATCAAGATTCCAAGAACAACCCAGGGATGCCTGTTTCTTATGCAAGGAAGAAGGGCATTATCAAAGAGAATGCCCCCACCTGAGGAGGGATCTGAAAAGATTTCAAGAGACACACAGAGAAGAAAAATAGGGAAATCATGGGCTCTATTTTTGGGGGGATAAATACCATCTGGAGCCTTTGATAACTTTAAAAGTAGGCCCCGAAGAGGAAGTATTGGAATTTATAGTTGACACTGGGGCAGAAAAGACTTGTGTGATGAATATTCCAAAAGGGTGGGATGTAAGTAATGATATGGTAAAAGTAACAGGAGCAAAGGGGGAAGGATTTAAGGTCCCTGTCATTAAAGATGTGGTTATTGAAGGGGAAACAAAAATAGGGATAGGGGATGCTTTGTTAGCTCCTGAGGCTGGCAGCAATTTATTGGGAAGGGATTTACAAATCCAACTGGGGATTGGAGTCATACCAGAAGAAGGGAAAATGACGGCCAAAGTGTTTAAACTTAGCCAAGAAGATGAAAGCAAAATTAACAGAGAGGTTTGGGCTAGGGAAGGGAATAGGGGTGGACTAGATCTTGACCCCATAAGGGTCACAATTGAAAAAGAAGAAGGTCCCATTTGTGTACATCAGTACCCTATATCTTTAGAAGGGAGAAAAGGCTTAAAACCAGTGATAGAAGAATTAATAAAGGATGGGACACTAGAACCTTGTAAATCCCCTCATAATAGCCCTATTCTCCCAGTAAAGAAATCTGATGGAAATTATAAATTAGTGCAAGATTTAAGAGAAGTAAACAAAAGAACACGGGCCTGCTACCCTATGGTTCCTAATCCCTGCACTCTTTTAAGCAAAATTCCACCTCAACATCAGTGGTTTAGTGTGGTAGATCTTAAAAATGCCTTTTGGGCCTGCCCACTGGCAGAGGAAAGCCGAAATATTTTTGCCTTTGAATGGGAAGATCCAAACACAGGGAAAAAGAACCAGTTGAGGTGGACTAAACTGCCACAGGGCTATTGTGAGGCCCCAAATTTATTTGGGCAAGCCTTGGGAGAAATACTACAAACCTTCCCCACTCCCCCAGGAATACAATTTATCCAATATGGAGATGACCTTCTAATATCAGGAGAAGATGAAATGAAAGTTAAAGGAGCTACCATAAAGCTTCTAAATTTTCTTGGGAAAAAGGGACTAAAGGCATCAAAAAGGAAATTACAGTTTGTGGAATCAGAAGTAAAATATCTCGGCCACCTGATAAGCAAAGGTAGCTGACAACTAAGTCCTGAAACAATTACAGGGATTTTATCCCTCCCTCCTCCCTCTTCAAAAAAGGAGGTTAGGAGACTGCTGGGGCTACTGGGATATTGCAGATTATGGATTGAAAGATATACACAAGCAGTAAAATTTTTATATGAAAAATTAACAGGGGGAGACAATATACAATGGACCAAAGATGATGATGATAATAAATTAGAAAAACTGAAGTTGAAACTAGCCTCGGTACCAGCCCTAAGCTTACCCTCACTAGAAAAACCCTTTCATTTATATGTGAATGCAGAAAATGGAGTAGCTCATGGTGTATTAGTCCAGGAATGGGGAGGGGTGAGAAGACCAATAGCTTATTTAGCTAAACTATTGGACCCAGTAAGCCGTGGCTGGCCAGTATGCATTCAAGCCATAGCAGCTACCGCTATTTTGGTGGAGGAGAGCCGTAAGCTCACCTTTGGAAGTAAACTGATTGTATACACACCCCATGCGGTCCGAAATGTGCTAAATCAAAAAGCTGAAAAATGGTTAACAGACTCCAGGCTATTAAAATATGAAGCAATTCTGATTGACAGTAATGATCTAACTATAGAAGCAAGCAAAAGCCTCAATCCGGCCCAATTCCTGTATGGAGAACCAAAAGATGACCTGGCACATGATTGCTTAGAAATTACTCAATACCAAACAAAAGTTCGAGAAGATCTAGCTGAACAAGCCCTCTTAGAAGAGGAAAGAATATATGTGGATGGTTCATCCAGATGCTTGCAAGGAAAAAGAATGTCAAGATATGCCTTAGTCGATGGGATAAATATGCAGGCCATCGAAAAAGGAAAACTACCTTCAAATTGGTCGGCGCAGTCTTGTGAATTATACGCTCTAAAGAGAGCACTGGAGCATTTAGCACACAAAAAGGGGACCGTCTATACTGATTCAAAGTACATACCTTTGGAAAGATCTGGGAAGAAAGGGGTTTACTAAATTCAAAGGGGAAAGAACTGATACATGAAGGCCTGATTTCAGAAGTGTTGGAAGCATTAAAATTGCCTGAAGAAATAGCCGTAGTGCATATCAAAGGACACCAAGAAGGGATGACCCCAGAAATAAGAGGGAATAACCTAGCAGACCAAGAAGCCAAAGATGCAGCAGAAAATGGGACTGAACCAATTCTGTTAATCCTGACCCCAGAAAGGGGAGAATTGGAAATCCCCAAATTTAGTAAAGAAGAAGAAAAAGAATTATTTAAGATAGGGGGAGAACAAGATCAATCTGGAAAACGGAAACTTCCTGATGGGAGACAGTTACTTAATAAGCCACTCACTAAGAGAATATTAGAAGATATGCATCAAAAAACTCATTGGGGTACTCAAGCTAGCTTGTGTGATCATTTTCTAAAAAATTATGGGTGTATTGGAATCTTTGGGGTAGCAAAACAAATAACTGGGAACTGTAGAACTTGCCAAAGAGTGACTAGGAAAATAATGAGAAAAACAACATTAGGAGGCCGTGAGTTAGCTCTGCGACCATTCCAAAGTATCCAAGTAGATTTCACTAAACTTCCTCAAGTACAGAGATGGAAGTTCCTATTAGTAATAGCAGACCACCTAACTTGTTGGGTAGAAGCAGTTCCTGCTACTAGAGCTACAGCTAACATAGTATGCAAAACCCTTCTGGAACAAATTATTCCCAGATATGGAATGGTTAATAAAATAAACTCAGGTAGAAGAACACATTTTACATCCAAAGTCTTACAACAAATAACTCAAGCCTTGGGAATAAAATGGGAATTACATACCCCCTGGCACCCACAAAGTTCAGGCCAAGTAGAAAGAGTGAACCAGACTTTGAAAAAAACTTTAACAAAATTAATGATTGAAACTCAAATGTCATGGGTAAAATGCTTACCTTTGGCTCTGTTGAGAGGCCGAACACAGCCCAGGTCAGACCTGGGAGTGTCTCCTTATGAGATGATGTTCGGATTACCCTTCCTTACTGCTCAACATGAAACAGCCACTTATGAAGTAGGAGAAGTAAGTGTCAAAAAATATGTCACCGCAATTGCCAGAACACTTGAAAATTTGCGGCTGAAAGGAATGATCCCTCAAACCACAGCTTTGGAGTTCAAAATTCATAATATCCATTCAGGGGAATGGGTACTAGTAAAAACATGGAAAGAACAATCTTTGACTCCACAATGGGAGGGTCCTTTTCAGGTACTGCTGATGACTGAGGCCACAATCCAGACCAAGGAACGAGGGTAGATCCATGCCAGCAGAATCAAAGGACCTGTAAAAGAACCTGAAGAGTGGACTGTAATATCCAAACCAGGTGATACCAAATTGATTCTTAAACGGAGACCAGGTGGCAATGAGCTAGAACAATCTAAATAATCCAAGGGATATGCAAAGAATCACACCTAACTGAGAAGTAAAAGCCAAATTTATATCAGTGGCCCCTGGACAAATTCTGGGACATCGTGGAGAAGAATATTCTCACTTCAAACAGGAAGGGTTGGGACTGGATCAAACAGGGAACTCTCATGTTCTGATTCTAGCCTGTGATTTGTATTAAGAAGGCGGAGAATCACAACTTCCATCAGTGCCACATCATATACCCTGTTTGAATCATTCTAACACGGGGCATGCCAACCACGTCAAATATAAGTAATTAATCTAGAGGGAAATTGGCATTTCACACCGTCGACACCCTAGTTGTAAAGGGTGTCAAGCACAAAATCGACCCCCTATCCAGACAAAATCATAAGCAACAAAAGCAATAACTTTGCTCTGCAGATGGGAATTACTAGTGCCTGTTGAATGGGAAACACCTAAGATACGATAAGATACTACAGTTAAAAAGGTGCCAAAAGAAATTTGCCTAAAAGCTACAAAGGAAGTGACAAGGAAATAGAGGGCAAGACCGGGTCGGCCACTGTACTCGCCACCGAGAAGATCCAATACACCTGCTATGGGTTGCAACCTCATAGGCAAGGGAGGTGGGAGTATAAGCCATGCCGGACCTCTGTTATTCCTTCTTTTGTCACTTCTCCTGGTCCCTTTTGGGACACCGGCAAGACCATGTTACAAATGCTATCGAAAGCTCTACATGGAAAGACACCGGGGCTTCTTTCTTATTACTCATACCCATACCAACAGTCACTGTTATGACTCATCCAAATTAGGTATTTGCATGCATAAAGGAGAAAAATATTGGATTACAGAAAATTTAGGAACAAGTGGAAACAGACTAAGAAGCAATTGTCCAAAAGGAGAAAAATAGATTTGCTCCACAGCTGCCACCAGGGGAACAGTCCAAGATTTGGTAAAAGAGCAAGTGGTAAGTAAAGATACAAAGCCAGCACAGCAACCTCGCCCTATATTCGCCTCACCACGCCAGGACCTGTATGCAAAGCTCAAACAACAAAGAGGAAAAAACCCCAAGGTTAGGAAAAAACCTGTTTGTGGAATTGGGGGAGAGGATAGGTAAAGAACTTAACATAACCAACTGTTGGGTCTGTGGAGGAGCTTTAATGACAGAAGAATGGCCACGGAAAGGTAGCAGCGTAGGCCCGGTAGAACTCCTTAAATGGAACTGGACAAATATAAGAGGGGGGAACCGACCTGAGGGGTGGATTTTAAGTTCAACAGTGATAGGGGAAGAATGCCTCTGGCGAACTGGGATAAACTTTCTTAATGAAGTAGGAAACACTCCCTGTAAAAGCTATAAAGTGAGTAACAAAACTTCAAGGTGGTGGGTCCCAGAAAAACCAACTTGGTATTGAGCCCAGAAAAAAGGAAAAGACTGTGTATATGATCATGAAGTTGGACTCTTTCAGTGTAATGACACGAGGAAAAATCCTTATTTTGGAATCCCAGAAATACCCAAATTTGGGGAGAATATAAATCAACAAGAAGGTGATTATTGGAAAGCACCAGATGGCTTCTTTTGGATATGTGGGAAAAGGGCATCCCCAAGACTCCCTTCACATTGGAAAGGGAGTTGTACACTAAGAATCATTCAACCAGGGTTTTTCCTTTTCCCAGAACCAGTGGGAGATCAATTAGGTATACCTCTCTATGAAGACTTCAAAAGAAAGAAAAGAGATTTAATTGGAGGGTTCCAAAAATGGAAAGATGAGGAATGGCCCCCTGAACGAATATTAGAAACAGATGGGCCAGCTACCTAAGCACAAGATGGAAGCTGGGGATATCAGACCCCAATTTACATGCTGAATCGTATCATCAGACTCCAAGCTCTTGTAGAAATCATAACCAATGAAACAGCTGGGGCTATGGAATTAATAGTCAGCCAGCAACGCCAAACCAGAGCTGCAATACATCAAAATAGGCTGGCTTTAGACTATTTACTGGCCGAAGAAGGCGGTGTGTGCAGGAAGTTCAATACATCGGACTGTTGTTTAAAAATTGATGACAATGGGGATGCCGTTCTAGATATGGCCAACCAAATCAGAAAAATAGCCCATGTACCAGTCCAAAAATGGGAATCAATGATGTCTGCTAACTGGTGGGATGGCATATTGGGGAAAGAATGGTGGAAGAATCTAGGTTTCTTCCTCTTATGTGCTACAGCTAGTCTAATATTTCTCCCTTGCTTGATCCCCTGCTTTATTCGGCTAATCACCAGCATAGTTCAAGGCATGCAAGTTGTGGCAATGCCTACTGACCCAAAGTTGGCTATGTCTGGAACAGCACAAAAAATTATGGTATTAAAAAGACAAAGTGATATAAAAGACCCTCTTGAAGAAGCCAAATTGATCTGTGAAAAGAACGAACAGACATTAGAAGCCAAGAAAAAAGAATTATTGCTCAAGCCAAATGATTTATAAAATAGAAAAGGGGGAATTGTTATAAACATATATTATATTAGCTTCTTGCAAAGTATAAAGTAGATATTATATAACGTTAGAAATGCTTTCTGCTGTGTGGATGTAGTTTTCTCTCTTTTTAGCAAGAATGTTAGCAAGTGTGAGCACGTAAGATAACCTCCAAACGAACAGAGGATGAGGCCCGAAAAGCTGCTAATCAACACTTTGTCTAGGGAGCAAAAGGGCCCAAAGGCTACTCCGCCCGGAGAACGGGCGGCCAGGAGAGTCCGGGAGATTTTATCACCACTCTGCCCGGAGAGACGAAGAGGCCCAAAGCTGCAATCAGCCCTGACTGTCTGGAGAATTAAGAAATCCACCCTACCATCGACTCTTGCCTAGCGGGCCCAACCCCAAGAATCAAGAGAAATAAAACCACAAGGCAGAAGACTAGGCACGCTCTAAAAAGGCGGAACCAAGGAGTGGCCATGCAGAACAGCTCCAGGAAAAGTTTTAATATGAATAAAGAACAGACAGTAAAAACGGTATAAAAAGGACTGACCTCTGGCATCAGGTGTGCTCTTGGCAGAGCGCCAAGGCAACTGGCTGTTACCCCGTTGCTTTATTTGATGTGTCTCTTATTGTCTTTATATTAAACCCCTTTAAATTCTCACAGGAGAGTGAACTTCGTTTTTCACAGAGAGAAGTTGTTCCCCCTGACAGCTAAGCTCCAACTACGGTGTCGCTTATGTCCTTCCCAGGACGGGCGGGAAAACGCCTCGGCGCAGCGCAGCGCTGGCCGGGAGCGGCCGGCACGGCACCGAGCGCGCTCCCCACTCCCTCCCGCCCGCGCCGCTGCGGAGACCCCGGGTTCGCCGGAATCGGCTACATGCTGCACGGAGGGCAGCGCGGCAAAGGCGGCCTCCCCTCGTCGCCCGGGGAAGGCCGGCCTCGGATCCCCGCTCTCTCCACCGGCACGGGCAGTGCCAGCAGCCTCTCGCTGTGGTCGCCGCTGGCCGAAAGCCTCGCCGCGCACCGCCCGGCCGGCCCCGCCGCTCCGCGGGGTCACACGGCACCTGCCGTGGGCGGCCGCCGAGCGACAGGAAGCAGAAGCGCTCACCGCCGCGCCGCTCGCCGCCCCGCCCGGGCGCTCCTCTCCTCGCGCTACCACGATGGCGCCGGCCCGCCCCGCCTTCCCCGTCGCCTGCGGCGCAACGCGGCTGCTCCGAGCCACGCAGCACGCGTGCGGCCGGGCCCTGCCGAGCTGCCGGCGGAGCCGGGGCACAGCCCGGGCGGGAGAGCTTCCGGCGAGGCTGGGCGGGCGGCGAGCGCGGCCGAGCGTGAGCGCGCCAGGCGGGCGGCGGCGCGATGGAGAGCTAGATGGAGGCGGCAGCACCGCGCGGCATAAAATAGCTGATCGTCCGGCAGCCGCCCGCTCCGCAGCCCCTCGGCTGCTGTCGAGAAGGGCCCCGGCCCTGGCCGCGCCGGTGGCGAGGCGGCTCCGCAGCCCGCGGGCAGCCCTGGCGGGGCAGGGGAGCACTGCGGGCAGCCCCGGGGCCGCGCAGCCGTCTGCAACGCGCGGTGGGAGCCGCTGGGAACTATTTTACACGTCCCGGGGGGCTGGAGAGGAGCACGGAGACCACGCGGCAGGTCGCTGCCGTTAGGGAAAATTAATCCACGATGCCTGAGGTTTATATCCGAAAAGGAGACAGAGGAGTCCTGCAACATTCTTCGACTACAGGGAGAGTCCATGGGGCTTTTCCCATGGCGTCTGTCAAACGGTTGCGGGATGCAGCCCCCTTTTGATGCCAAGTTCCCGGCCACAGCACCCTCTTCCTTTTCCCCACTGGCTGAGGTATTCGGGAGATACAGACTTCCGGAACTGCCTACTCTATGCGCCCCCCTCTAATATGCACCCCCCTCTTGGCATCGAGAAGAAAGAAAAGAACCCCATTCCTAATGCTCTTAAGTCTTTGTTGCCTTGCTCTAGGTTCAGGAATTTAACACGGCCTTGATTAATCAACAGTCTCTGATGATTAGTAACAGTTCTAGAGAACTCCTAGTTTCTTCTGTTACTTCACTAGCCATAACTTCCTAGCCTTGTCTACAGGCCGATTCACACGGTCTCTTTGTAAAGACTCATCCATCTCATTCCTTTTAATCCCTCCTCTTTTTATTTGCTCTGTATTTGTCTTTACAAACCTTAATTACCATGGATTTAATTTTTTCTTCTGGAGTCTTCTTGGGTTTTGCTATTATTTGCAGTGACATCCTTTTCTGTCCTTTTGTAGTCATTTCTGGATCAGGTAGGCATGGCTGCTAGCGGCATCCCCTTGAGCACCTGCTGAAAGAGCTGCAGCCAGCATGGTGTCACACATGGTAAAAAGATGAGAATTGCGATAGCATATAAGAGGAGAAATCGTATTCATTTAGCCCATAGCTGGCCAGTTAACTATGAAAATATGTCCCATTCCCATCCTTTCAACATTTGGACAGGTCCACGAGCTGACGTTATTTCCTTTGTTATTTGTTTGACCACTTTTCCGCTGTCATCTGCTTGCAAACAGCAGCTCGAGTCATTTAATTTCCCACAAACTCCTCCTTCTTCTGCCAACAGATAATCTAATACCATCCAATGTTGAATTACCGCTTTCCTCATTTAAGTGGGTTGCTCAGCAAAAAGGTCAAGCGCTGTGGCTGGCTGGTTGGTAATTATTTCCGAGACAGCTTGTAACCTAATTATCTCCTTCAAATGATAAATGGGTTCCCAGGCATCTGGGATTAATTCCTTAGGTTTCCAAGGGGCTGGTCCATCGTGTTGGGTAACTTGTTCTGTTGGCCGTTCATCATTTCCCCGTTTTGGGGTGCTCCCTCCAGCCAGGGCTGCATCAGCTGACTGCTTTTCTCTAATTAAATCATCACAGATTTTGATTCCTAAGCGATTTCCCAGAACTTGTAGTAGCAAAAAGAACAACAGTCTACTAAATATACCATATCCCTGACCAGTTTGGAGGTAACCTGAGCTAAGCATGTTGGCCACAAATCCAATACTGTCCTTTCAAAGCCCGTGTTCCATTAGCAAAGGAACCTACCCATGGTCATCAATTGGTGGCTCAAAATACAGCAGGATTCCCGGGCCTAACGGTCCTCCAACAAGAGTTGCCCCACCATAAGGGTCCCAGCATTTGCATTTCCAAGCTCCCGCACAGGGTTCCCACCTACATTTACATCTGCAAGCTGCTTGGTTGGATTTGGAGCAGAACTCACTAAAAGGCTTTGAGTTCAAATCCGGTGTGGCCATTCCCACTGATAATCACAAACAACATGTCTTCTACTTGTGGAATTTTTGTGGGGACTGCTCAAAAACAGGTGGTCAAAAAAACCCCTTGTCCCTCCCCATTGCTTTACAGGCTTCCAAATATTTTTGGTAAGTGTGATAAGAACGCCTTACGCAGCTACTGTTAGTGAGCCGAACAGGTATTTGATTGCATTTGCCTTGATATTTGGAACAATTGGAAGGAGGGCAATTGGGGGTCCAAACCCAGTTGTTCAAGCCCAGAGGGAAAGTCAATTGACAATTGCCTTTTCCTACATAGACACGCCCTATCCTATTAGGCAATAAGTGCCTGTTGGAGAAGAATGAAGTGGCCGTGAACTTCCTTCTTTGGCCCCAAATCCCATCCCACTGTGGCCCTCACATTGACCCACCATTTAGGTTCAGCTGGGCTAGCCAACTATGGCCACTCTTCAGATCCTCCTGGCCTTCCACAGAGCCAGCAATTGCTAAGGTTAAAAACTTTTGCTACTTCTTCTCCTAAGGCTGCAAATTGATTCTCCCACTCCTGGCCTAAACTCAGCTGACCATATCAAAGTAGAATTAGTAAGGAAAATGTTTTAATAGTGTCATCTAATTAGCTAGTCTAATTTTCCCGTTGTCTTCTGCAGCACCTGTGGCAATTGAAGACACAGAAACCACTTAACGTAACAAAATGGCCACAAGTATTAGCCCCCAAGTGAGTGGAGATTCTAGAGGAGGGATGCCTTTACAGTCTATTTCAGCAGACGGTCTGAAGGTAGGACTGCGGGGCTTCTTCCGATGTCGAAGCACTGCCTACTGCTCCGGCCCACTCCTGCAGAGTGTCAGTCACGGCCTCCCGGCCTTCTCCTCCAGCTGAGATGTGCAAATCTCTGAAGCTTCAGAGACCTTGACCCGAGAGTGACGGGTTCACCTGTGTTCAGCTTACTTGACGGCTGTTTTCTGTCGTCAGTGACACTTGGAATGGGCCACACCATTTCACCAGCACTGGCGCTTCTTTCTACTCCTTAATTAGGACTCAATCTCCTGGTTGGATGTTAAAAGCAGCAAAGTCCAAAGGCCGGGCTTGCGCCAGCTGAGTTTCCTGTTGAAGGGGTTTCACAAGAAGCAGGATCCTGGCCACAGATGGTTTTAAAAATGCATCACTTGCCTCTACCCCCCCACTAGGTGGAGACTTACCAGGAGGGCAATTGCAAACAACGATTGAAAGGGAGATAACTGAATCTCTCTTCTGGGTTGAGCCCTCATTCTCACCAAAGCCAATGTCCAAAGCCCTACCCATGGCATCTTGGTTTCTATTACCAGCTTCAAAAGGTGTTTATTTCTCTCTTCATTGTTTTCTACCCGAGCCGAGCTCTGGGGGTGCCAGGGCCTATGGAGGTTCCATTGTGTTCCTAAAGAAGCCAAAACCCCTTGAAGGATCTTTCCTGCAAAATGAGTTCCCCTATCTGAATCTATTGCTTCTACAATGCTGTATCTTGGAATGATTTGTTCCAAAAATGCCTTAAGAACTGATCCTGTCATTACTGAAGTAGTTGGAAATACTTCTGGCCACCTTGCTAGCTGACATACGATTACCAGAAGATATTAAGCCTTGCCACTTGGGGCATCTCCGGAAAATCCACCTGGCATCTTTGGAAGGGCCATGCAGCCCAAGGCCTCCCTCCTCTAGCAAGTTACTTTGTAACTTGGCTGTTGGCTTTAGCACAGATCAAGCAACCTTCAACAGCTCCTTTTGCCAGTCTAAAAAGACCCCCAGCAACATACATCATGAGATAGGCTTCTGCCAATCCTCAGGAAGTGCAAGAACTCTCTTAATGGAGTTGCTTTAATATTGGTAGGGCCAAAGGTTCTGGTATCTCTTGTTTGCCATCCCTTGGAAACCAATTCTTGCCTTTTTTCTCTGCCACACGACTTTTAACTGTATGTCAAACTGCTGCGGTAGAAAAGACAGCTTCCTGGGCAGTGATGGAGTCACGGGGAGCAAAGGGGGCATCTTGGAGAGTTCTGGCAGAAGTGTGGCTTTCTGAGTTTCTTCATCCACCAAAAAGGAGACAGAGGAGTCCTGTAACATTCTTCAACTCCAGGGAGAGGCCATGGGGCTTTTGCCATGGAGTCTCTCAAATGATTGCGGGAAGCAGCCCCCTTCTGATGTTAAGTTCCTGGCAACAGCACCCTCTGAGGTACTCGGGAATTACAGACTTCCGGAACTGCCTACTCTATGCCCCCCTCTAATATGCACTCCCCTTTTGGAATGGAAAAGGAAGAAAACCAAACTATTCCTAATGCTGGGAAGTCTTTGCTGCCTTGCTCTAGGTTCGGGAATTTAGCAGGGCCTTGGCTGAGCAACAGTCTCTGTTGATTAGTAACAGTTTCTAGAACGAATACTTTCTTCTGTTACTTCCCTCCCTGTAAATTCCTAGCCTTGTCTAAGGAGAGATTCACACGGTCTCTTTGTAAAGACACATCTATCTTACTCCTTTCACTCCCACACCTTCCTTGCGGTGGAACGGCTCTCCCCGGCACAGCACCTGGCACAAAACCCCCGTATACGCACACACACACCTGCACTTACCCTGCACTCCACTGCACACACACACACACACACACACACCTCCCGCACACTAACACCCCCTCCACATCCCCACCATGCTACTTGCAGTGGCCCCGCCCCTGCCATCCCCACCGGCTGGCAGCACCCACTCCTCGCATGCTTCCCCATGCCTTGCATTTCCTTGCTGCCCCCTCTGTAGCCTTCCCTCAACCTGCCTTTTCTCCCCTGCCTTGCACTGACTTGCTCACCCATCCCCCACCTGACTTCCTTTCACATTCGTCTAGGTCTGGCCTCATCTTTCCTTTTCCTTCTAGGACCCTCATTGCCTTGCCTCGCCTCGCAAAGCCACCACTTGCCTTGCCTTGCCCTTGAACCCCTCCCTTGCCTTGCATGACCTTGCTCACCCCTCCCCCACCTGGAATTCAACACCCCTTTTCAATGACATTTCTGGGCCTTGCCCTGCCCTTTCTGCTCCTCCGAGGAATCTCAAAGCTCTCAAGCATCTCCGGTGTTTCAGGATCCCATGAGAGGAAGACCAGGGGAGGACGCATGTTGCCACACTCATCTCTGTGGGCAGCCTTTGTCTGGGAGCAATCCTTGCATGTCTTGAACCTTGGAGGGGCAATTCACATTTTGCCCTTGAGCTCGGGGACCAGAAAGAGAGTTCTTTTGCATACAAGGGAAAGCAGGTAGCTCAAGTCTTTTAGGTACAGAGGAGAGATGACCCACGCGGGATCAAGGCCACACAGAGCACTTGGTCCTGGCCACTTTTGTGTACCAGCAGTCCTTGAATGTACTTCTCACCTGCCTTGCCTGGCCTTGCCTTGGCAACACAACAGTTGCCTTGCCTCGCCCTGCTAGCCCTCTGGAGCCTTGCATTCCTTTGCACGGCCATGCCCAGCACATGACCTGCCTACTGTTTTCCTCCAGGGCCTTGGCTTGCTGAGCCCTTCCTGTTTCTGCCTGGCCTTCCCATCAGTGGCCCTTCCTTCCTACAGCCAGCCTTGCCTCTAACTTCTGGACCTTCTCTTGTCTACCACTCCATTTGCTTTCCCCTCACTGCTCTGGCCTTGCCTACCTCTCCCTTGACTTGCCCACAATTGCCTGCACTCGGTTTGCAGCGCCTTGCCTGCATGGAAGGCAAGGGAAAGAGTGGTAGGCCGGGCAAAGCAAAGCCAGCAAGTTGTAGGCAGTGCGAGGCAAGGCAGACGTAGGCAAAGGAAGCAGAGCAAGGGTACCTTAAGAAGAACTAGACAAGGCAAGGCCAAGAGACTCGGAGTGCCTTTCCTTGGGAAGGCAAGGACATAGTGCCAGTGTTGCTGGAGCAGATGTTAAGGTACTGTGGGGAGGAATAGTCCAGCAAGACATTTCTCTTCTGGCCCCTGTGCGTGTGGGGGCAATTGTTGGACATATTCAATACTGGAGGCGGATCAGTCGCTGGATGTGTTGTATTTTGCAGGAGGGGATGCCGTTTCTTTGGAGATGGGCTTGTAGTTGCTCTCTTTGGCAAGGAAGGCAGGTTTGGATGTGCACATCAGGTACTCCTAGGGATTTTAAAGGCTTTTCCCAACAGGCAGAGCTCTCTCTGGGTTCGAGCTGTTGAGCTGTCGGTGGGAATGCAAAGGCCAAGCTCTTAAGCTATTTGTCCTGGTGCCTTCAGTGTGTGAGCAGTCCCTGGTGCCGTTGCCTTTGGATCCTGACTCTGGGAGAGGGAAGGCTTAGGATGGTACCTAGAGCTGAGAAGGAGAGTGCTGAGAACAGCGTGTGTGCTGCTAGTTTGAGGGGTGCAGGTGAAGTTGTAGGCAGCAAGATCTTCCTCAGCTGGCACTGTTTTGAGCCCTGTTTTTGCCAGATGGTTTCAAGCTGGTGGGCGGAATCTGCGAGAGGGAAAAGATTTGTTTGGGCCAAAGAGGTGTGGTGTAAAGAAGAGTGTGCTCTTGGAAGGGGAAGATGAGGGCAACCTTTTTGTCCTGACACCGTTGATTTGAGTGCAGGGCCGTTTGCAAGTTGCCTCTGTCTGCCCTTGGGGTGGTTTCGAGCTGGGCCAGGTGCTTGGCCTTCTTTTGCAAGTCTGCAGCGCCGTCGTGTGGTTGTTTCCATGAGCGCTGACAGTGCCCGGCAAAAAGCGCTTGGCTGGCGCGGCCCCAGTCGTGTGGAAGCAGTTGGTGGAAGAGCTCCGCTGTGCATCCTGCCTCTTGGAGACATAAAAGGATGTAACCCTGCGCGTAGCGGGGAAGCAAGACGAATCTTTTCATTGTTGGCTGAGCAGTTTCCAAGCGGCAAAAGTAAAGGCAGTTTCAGCACGGCCTCTTTCTTTCAGAACCTTTTCTGTGCCATCATGAACATGCTCAACATGCCACTCGCACCCGCTGAACTGCATCAAAGGCTCTGGAGATAGGCACTTTCCTTCAAGCTCTCTGTAGCATCGTACCCTCCACCTCTGGCGGATCCCAAAGCCCTTCCAAACATCCAGCAGCTGCACGCAGAGAACAAGTGCTAGAACAAGGCGTTGGCCTTCCTAGTCCTTTTAAAGTCTGTGAACTAGGCGAAACATTCCAGTGAGCAGCACTTTCCTTCGCAACTATATCTAGAGCATCATCACATTCTCTCCAAGTGGGTAAGTCCACCCTTGCAGCGCAGCGTTTGCAGCCACAGTTCGGACTGAGAGATAGGCCAGGTGAGAAAGCATTTCTTGACTATCCCTCTTCTCTGGAAGACTTGATACTCGCAGCGCGACCACGTCCACACACCTTCAGTGTGGCCAGGTTCAAGCAGCTAGAGCTCCCAGAGATGGGAGAGTCAGGAGAGAAGACGTTCCAAAAGTACCGTGTACTTACAGCAGCATTAAAACTGTGCACAGCAGTCTGCAGCACTGTAGACTGCGGCTTCTCCGACAGACGAGCCATCCCATTGTTGCCTCTCGCAGCCTGCTTGCTAGCTGCTCTCCTGAAGAAAAGAACTAGAAGAAAAAGCCAATGCTGGGCTGCACCTTCCCCTTGCCTTACGTAAAGCCACCTAAACTCCCCGCTGCACTCTCTACTTCCCCTCTCCTTGGAAGCGACCACTGTGTTTGCTGCATCTCGAAGCCTAAAGTTAAGCGCCAGTGGTTTTGGGGATGGTTGGAAGAGGGATAAGTAGTAGCACAAGGAAGTAGTTGTCGTTGAACTTCCTCCTTCTCAATGCTAACGTGAATTGGGCAGGCAGGCGAGTGCTAGCCACGCTCCTTTCTCAGTTTGTACGCTGCGGACACGAGTCCGGTGCTCTGCGCCTTCGTTCGGCCTCTTTAGTACCCATGTCGCTCTTTCATTCAGCCGGAGTCGAAGCGTCGTCTACTTCTCGCCCAGAGAGCACGGTGCCGGCAGCGAAATGCCCCAGCCGACTGCTTCTGCCGACACACGCCTGGTCTATGCACTTTCCCTCGCAGCGACATACAGCAGCACTTTCGGTCTTTCTTGTCGTCCAAATGTAAAGGGAAAGATTCTCTGCTATGTCCCGCCCAGAGAACAGTTTTAGGTCAACCAGCACGCCCAGAGCTTGCCCTCGACGCGTGGAAACTTGTGTTTGCACCACATTCAAGTGGTAGCCGTCTTTCCTTTACAGGCTGCAGAACGCCGTCAGATCCCGGTGCTCTCTGCACCTGCCTTCTCAGTTCCAATACCGCCGCGCACAATACAGCTTTGCAGGAAGCAAACACGCGGATAGTCATGTCGCTCAGAAGAACGTGCCAGGACGAAAAGATGTTCTTCCTTTCTCCTCGTCGCCCATATTGTGGTGCTGTATTAAAAGCCTTGGCCAGCGAAAGGCTGATCCAGCAAGTGTTTCTCACCTGATGCATTTCGCTGAGGGAGAGCTGAGGAAAATCCTTGCACAGCACACTGCGGATGCGTGCAGTACACATGCTGAAGAGAGCCACAGCTAAAAGCAATCGCTGGGCTTCAGTTCTGTCCAGACGGCAGAAGGCGAAGAACGAAGCAGCTGGGCACCGCGTTAACGTACTCAGTGGACCGAATTTCAAATGTTCAGCCAAGAGCTGCTTCACAAGCAGATTCAGCTGAGAATGCTCTGGCTGGTTCACAAAGTAAGGCGTAGCCGTTGCACTCTATCACACTATCAGGCCAGAAGAAGTTTCTTACACCTTCAATGCTGCAGAGTCCATGCAGCTGGAGCACACGCAGTAGGACGCGTCCAGATAGACGGCGTTCTTCAAGTACCCCCCTCCTCCAAGCAGCCTTGAAACTGAGCACAATACACTGCGGCTCGGGAGCTTCCTTCTCAGATAGACGTGCCGTCACGTTATTCACTCTCGCAGCTCCGTTGCCCACTAGCAGCAGGTGCTACCAAAGCAAAATGCTCCAGAAGTAAAAAGCACTGCTGAGCAAACCTTTTCCTTTGCCTCACGTAAAGCACTGTAAACTGTCCGCTGCACTCTTTATTTCCATTCTCCGCTGCATCTACCACTGTCATCTCTGCATCTCGAAGCATAAAGCTCGGCACAATTCTTCCCAGGGAAAGCTGGAAGAGAAATAGGTAGCAGCACAAGTAGCTGCAAGTGGAACTTTTGTTTTCAACTGCTAACGTGAATCGGCAAAGAAGCGAGCGGCAGCCACGCTTCTTCTTGCAGCCTGTGCGATGCGCACACCAGCTCGGTGCTCTGCGCCCTCATTCGTATGCTCTTCGTACCATGTCGCGCTTTTCATTCTGCCGGAGTCGAAGCGTCGTCTACTTCTCGCCCGGAGAGCACGGTGCCGGAAGAGAAATGCCCCAGCCGACTGCCCTTCCGAAACACACCAGGGCTATGCACTTTTCTCGCAGCGACATACAGCAGCACTTTCGGTCTTTTCTTGTCGTCCAAATGTAAAGGGAAAGATTCTCAGCAATGTCGGGCACAGAGAACAGTTTTAGGTCAACAAGCACGCCCAGAGCTTGCCCGCGACTCGTGGAAACTTGTGTTTGCACACATTCCAGTGGCAGCCCTCTTTCCTTTACAGCCTGCAGAGCGCCGTCAGATCGCGGTGCTCTCTGCACCTGCCTTCTCCCTTCCAAGTACCACTGCGCACAATACAGCCTTGCAGGAAGCAAAGGCGCGGATAGTCGTCTCGCAGAGAAGAACGTGCAAAGACGAAAAGATGTTCTTCTTTGCTCCTCCTCGTCGCCCAGATTGTGGTGCTGTACTGAAAGCCATGGCCAGCGAAAGGCTAATCCAGCAAGTGTTTCTCACCTGATGCATTTCGCTGAGGGAGAGCTGAGGAAAATCCTTGCACAGCACACTGCGGATGCGTGCAGTACACATGCTGAAGAGCGGCAAAACTCAAAGCCATCGCTGGGCTTCAGTTCTGTCCAGACCGCAGAAGGCGAAGAACGAAGCAGCTGGGCACCGCGTTAACGTACTCAGTGGACCGAATTTCAAATGTCCAGCCAAAAGCTGCTTCATAAGCAGATTCAGCTGAGAATGCTCTGGCTGCTTCACAAAGTAAGGCGTAGCCGTTGCACTCTATCACACTATCAGGCCAGAAGAAGTTTCTTACACCTTCAATGCTGCAGAGTCCATGCAGCTGGAGCACACGCAGTAGGACGCGTCCAGATAGACGGCGTTCTTCAAGTACCCCCCTCCTCCAAGCAGCCTTGAAACTGAGCACAACACACTGCGGCTCGGGAGCTTCCTTCTCAGATAGACGTGCCGTCACGTTATTCACTCTCGCAGCTCCGTTGCCCACTTGCAGCAGCTGCTACCAAAGCAAAATGCTCCAGAAGTAAAAAGCACTGCCGGGCTGTACTTTCGCCTTGCCGCACGTGAAGCATCATAAACGGTCCGCTGTACTCTGTATTTCCCTTCTCCGCCGCATCTACCACTGTCATCTCTGCATCTCGAAGCATAAAGCTCGGCACAATTCTTCCCAGGGAAAGCTGGAAGAGAAATAGGTAGCAGCACAAGTAGCTGCAAGTGGAACTTTTGTTTTCAACTGCTAATGTGAATCCGAAAAGAAGCGAGCGGCAGCCACGCTTCTTCTTGCAGCCTGTGCGATGCGCACACCAGCTCGGTGCTCTGCGCCCTCATTCGTATGCTCTTCGTACCATGTCGCGCTTTTCATTCTGCCGGAGTCGAAGCGTCGTCTACTTCTCGCCTGAGAGCACGGTGCCGGCAGAGAAACGCTCCGGGCTTCTGCCTCTGCCGAAACACGCCTGGGCTATCCCTCTCAGCGTTAAGTAGCACAAAATGCTGTCTGCGTTGTGGTCTTAATCTTAAGGGAAAGATTCTCTGCTTCGGCTAGCACAGAGAACTTTGCTGGGACAATACATGTGTTTTATTATCCTTTCTCGCAAGAAGACTATGGTGCTTCTTTGGAACTGTTGGCCAGTGTAAGGCTAATCCAGCAAGTGCTTCTCTCCTGACACATTTCTCTGAGCGAGAGCTTCGGCGGACAGTTGGGCTCTGCGAAGCAGAAAGTCTGTGCTTGCACGTAGCGCTGAGGAGAATCTGTGCACAGCGCGCTCTGGATGCGTGCAGTACACACACTAAAGAGAGCCAAAGCTCAATGTCTCAGTTCTGTCCAGCGCCGGAAATTGAGAAGAACGCAGCCCCAGAGCTCTGGGCTGGAGTGTGCGATGGTTATGAGCTGTGCCGCTCTTCTGCGTGTCTACTGCACGCATCCATAGTGTACAGTGCAAGGATTTTCCTCAGCTCTCGCTCAGCGAAATGCATTAGAAGGGAAGCACATGCTAGATTAGCCATTCGTTAGCCCACGCTTTCAGTAGAGCACCACAATCTGGGCGACGAGGAAAAGCAAAGAAGAACATCTTTTCGTCTTTGCACGATCTTCTCTGCGAGACATCTCTCCACGTCTTTGCTTCCTGCAAGGCTGTAAGGTGCGCGGTGGTACTTGGAAGGGAGAAGGCAGGTGCAGAGAGCACCGCGATCTGACGGCGCTCTGCAGGCTTAAAGGAAAGAAAGCTACCACTTGAATGTGGTGCAAATACCAATTTCCACGCGTCGCGGGTAAGCTCCGGGTAAGCTTGGTGACCTAAAACTGGGCGCTGAGTGAGACGTAACCGAGAATCTTTCCCTTTGCATTCCGGCTCCAACGCAAACAGAATGTGATGCTACTTAGCGCTGCGAGGGAAAGTGCATAGCCCTGGTGTGTTTGGGAAGAATCAGCAGCCTGGAGCGTTTTTCTGGAGCGTTTCTCCGCTGGCACCGTGCTCTCTGGGCGAGAAGTAGACGACGCTTCGACTCCGGCAGAATGAAAGCGCGACATGGTACGAAGAGCATTAAAGAATGAGGGCAGAGGGCCGAGCTGGTGTGTGCATCGCACAGGCTGCAAGAGGAAGCCTGGCTGTCACTCGCTTGTTTCCGGATTCACGTTAGCGTTTTAAAACAGAAAGTTCCACTTGCAGCTACTTGTGCTGCTGCCTATTTCTCTTCCAGCGTTCCCTGGGAGGAATTGTGCCGAGCTTTATGCTTCGAGATGCAGAGATAACAGTGGTAGATGCGGCGGAGAATGGAAATACAGAGCACAGCGGACAGTTTATGGTGCTTTACGTGAGGCAAGGGAAAGCGCAGCCCGGCAGTGCTTTTTACTTCTGGAGCATTTTGCTTTGGTAGCAGCTGCTGCAAGTGGGCAACGGAGCTGCGAGAGTGAATAACGTGACGGCACGTCTATCTGAGAAGGAAGCTCCCGAGCCGCAGTGTGTTGTGCTCAGTTTCAAGGCTGCTTGGAGGAGGGGGGTACTTGAAGACCGCCTTCTATCTCGACGCGTCCTACTGCGTGTGCTCCAGCTGCATGGACGCTGCAGCATTGAAGGTGTAGGATACTGCTTCTGGCCAGGTAGTGTGATGAATGGAAACGGCTGCGCCTTACTTTGTGAAGCAGCCAGAGCATTCTCAGCTGAATCTGCTTATGAAGCAGCTTTTGGCTGGACATTTGAAATTCGGTCCACTGAGTACGTTAACGCGGTGCCCAGTTGCTTCGTTCTTTGCCTTCTGCGGTCTGGACAAAACTGAAGCCCAGCGATGGCTTTGCGTTTTGGCGCTCTTCAGCGCGAACACTGCACGCATCCACAGTGTGCTGTGCACGGATTTTCCTCAGCTCGACGTACAATCATTTTCTTGCTGTTTCCAGAGTCTAAACTCTTCGTGAAACTCTCGCTCAGCGAGATGCGTCAGGAATGAGGCACTTGCTGGATGAGCTTTTCGCTAGCCAAGACTTTCAATACAGCACCACAATTCAGGCAAGAAGCAGGAGAAAGGAAGATCATCTTTTCGTCCTTCCACGTTCTTCTCTGCGAGATGACGACCCGTGTCTTTGCTTCCTGCAAGGCTGTAAGGGGCGCGGTAGTACTTAGAACTGAGAAGGCAGGTGCAGAGAGCACGGCGGTCTGACGGTGCTCTGCAGGCTGTAAAGGAAAGACGGCAACCACTTGAATGTGGTGCAAACACAAGTTTCCACGCGTCGCGGGTAAGCTCCGGGTAAGCTTGTTGACCTAAAACTGTGCGAGACGGAGCTGAGACTCTTTCCCTTTACATTTGGACGACAAGAAAGACCGAAAGTGCTGCTGTATGTCGCTGCGAGGGAAAGTGCATAGACCAGGCGCGTGTCAGCAGAAGCAGTCGGCTGGGGCATTTCGCTGCCGGCACCGTGCTCTCTGGGCGAGAAGTAGACGACGCTTCGACTCCGGCTGAATGAAAGAGCGACATGGGTACTAAAGAGGCCGAACGAAGGCGCAGAGCACCGGGCTGGTGTCCGCAGCGTACAAACTGAGAAAGGAGCATGGCTGGCACTCGCCTGCCTGCCCAATTCACGTTAGCATTGAGAAGGAGGAAGTTCAACGACAACTACTTCCTTGTGCTACTACTTATCCCTCTTCCAACCATCCCCAAAACCACTGGCGCTTAACTTTAGGCTTCGAGATGCAGCAAACACAGTGGTCGCTTCCAAGGAGAGGGGAAGTAGAGAGTGCAGCGGGGAGTTTAGGTGGCTTTACGTAAGGCAAGGGGAAGGTGCAGCCCAGCATTGGCTTTTTCTTCTAGTTCTTTTCTTCAGGAGAGCAGCTAGCAAGCAGGCTGCGAGAGGCAACAATGGGATGGCTCGTCTGTCGGAGAAGCCGCAGTCTACAGTGCTGCAGACTGCTGTGCACAGTTTTAATGCTGCTGTAAGTACACGGTACTTTTGGAACGTCTTCTCTCCTGACTCTCCCATCTCTGGGAGCTCTAGCTGCTTGAACCTGGCCACACTGAAGGTGTGTGGACGTGGTTGCGCTGCGAGTATCAAGTCTTCCAGAGAAGAGGGATAGTCAAGAAATGCTTTCTCACCTGGCCTATCTCTCAGTCCGAACTGTGGCTGCAAACGCTGCGCTGCAAGGGTGGACTTACCCACTTGGAGAGAATGTGATGATGCTCTAGATATAGTTGCGAAGGAAAGTGCTGCTCACTGGAATGTTTCGCCTAGTTCACAGACTTTAAAAGGACTAGGAAGGCCAACGCCTTGTTCTAGCACTTGTTCTCTGCGTGCAGCTGCTGGATGTTTGGAAGGGCTTTGGGATCCGCCAGAGGTGGAGGGTACGATGCTACAGAGAGCTTGAAGGAAAGTGCCTATCTCCAGAGCCTTTGATGCAGTTCAGCGGGTGCGAGTGGCATGTTGAGCATGTTCATGATGGCACAGAAAAGGTTCTGAAAGAAAGAGGCCGTGCTGAAACTGCCTTTACTTTTGCCGCTTGGAAACTGCTCAGCCAACAATGAAAAGATTCGTCTTGCTTCCCCGCTACGCGCAGGGTTACATCCTTTTATGTCTCCAAGAGGCAGGATGCACAGCGGAGCTCTTCCACCAACTGCTTCCACACGACTGGGGCCGCGCCAGCCAAGCGCTTTTTGCCGGGCACTGTCAGCGCTCATGGAAACAACCACACGACGGCGCTGCAGACTTGCAAAAGAAGGCCAAGCACCTGGCCCAGCTCGAAACCACCCCAAGGGCAGACAGAGGCAACTTGCAAACGGCCCTGCACTCAAATCAACGGTGTCAGGACAAAAAGGTTGCCCTCATCTTCCCCTTCCAAGAGCACACTCTTCTTTACACCACACCTCTTTGGCCCAAACAAATCTTTTCCCTCTCGCAGATTCCGCCCACCAGCTTGAAACCATCTGGCAAAAACAGGGCTCAAAACAGTGCCAGCTGAGGAAGATCTTGCTGCCTACAACTTCACCTGCACCCCTCAAACTAGCAGCACACACGCTGTTCTCAGCACTCTCCTTCTCAGCTCTAGGTACCATCCTAAGCCTTCCCTCTCCCAGAGTCAGGATCCAAAGGCAACGGCACCAGGGACTGCTCACACACTGAAGGCACCAGGACAAATAGCTTAAGAGCTTGGCCTTTGCATTCCCACCGACAGCTCAACAGCTCGAACCCAGAGAGAGCTCTGCCTGTTGGGAAAAGCCTTTAAAATCCCTAGGAGTACCTGATGTGCACATCCAAACCTGCCTTCCTTGCCAAAGAGAGCAACTACAAGCCCATCTCCAAAGAAACGGCATCCCCTCCTGCAAAATACAACACATCCAGCGACTGATCCGCCTCCAGTATTGAATATGTCCAACAATTGCCCCCACACGCACAGGGGCCAGAAGAGAAATGTCTTGCTGGACTATTCCTCCCCACAGTACCTTAACATCTGCTCCAGCAACACTGGCACTATGTCCTTGCCTTCCCAAGGAAAGGCACTCCGAGTCTCTTGGCCTTGCCTTGTCTAGTTCTTCTTAAGGTACCCTTGCTCTGCTTCCTTTGCCTACGTCTGCCTTGCCTCGCACTGCCTACAACTTGCTGGCTTTGCTTTGCCCGGCCTACCACTCTTTCCCTTGCCTTCCATGCAGGCAAGGCGCTGCAAACCGAGTGCAGGCAATTGTGGGCAAGTCAAGGGAGAGGTAGGCAAGGCCAGAGCAGTGAGGGGAAAGCAAATGGAGTGGTAGACAAGAGAAGGTCCAGAAGTTAGAGGCAAGGCTGGCTGTAGGAAGGAAGGGCCACTGATGGGAAGGCCAGGCAGAAACAGGAAGGGCTCAGCAAGCCAAGGCCCTGGAGGAAAACAGTAGGCAGGTCATGTGCTGGGCATGGCCGTGCAAAGGAATGCAAGGCTCCAGAGGGCTAGCAGGGCAAGGCAAGGCAACTGTTGTGTTGCCAAGGCAAGGCCAGGCAAGGCAGGTGAGAAGTACATTCAAGGACTGCTGGTACACAAAAGTGGCCAGGACCAAGTGCTCTGTGTGGCCTTGATCCCGCGTGGGTCATCTCTCCTCTGTACCTAAAAGACTTGAGCTACCTGCTTTCCCTTGTATGCAAAAGAACTCTCTTTCTGGTCCCCGAGCTCAAGGGCAAAATGTGAATTGCCCCTCCAAGGTTCAAGACATGCAAGGATTGCTCCCAGACAAAGGCTGCCCACAGAGATGAGTGTGGCAACATGCGTCCTCCCCTGGTCTTCCTCTCATGGGATCCTGAAACACCGGAGATGCTTGAGAGCTTTGAGATTCCTCGGAGGAGCAGAAAGGGCAGGGCAAGGCCCAGAAATGTCATTGAAAAGGGGTGTTGAATTCCAGGTGGGGGAGGGGTGAGCAAGGTCATGCAAGGCAAGGGAGGGGTTCAAGGGCAAGGCAAGGCAAGTGGTGGCTTTGCGAGGCGAGGCAAGGCAATGAGGGTCCTAGAAGGAAAAGGAAAGATGAGGCCAGACCTAGACGAATGTGAAAGGAAGTCAGGTGGGGGATGGGTGAGCAAGTCAGTGCAAGGCAGGGGAGAAAAGGCAGGTTGAGGGAAGGCTACAGAGGGGGCAGCAAGGAAATGCAAGGCATGGGGAAGCATGCGAGGAGTGGGTGCTGCCAGCCGGTGGGGATGGCAGGGGCGGGGCCACTGCAAGTAGCATGGTGGGGATGTGGAGGGGGTGTTAGTGTGCGGGAGGTGTGTGTGTGTGTGTGTGTGCAGTGGAGTGCAGGGTAAGTGCAGGTGTGTGTGTGCGTATACGGGGGTTTTGTGCCAGGTGCTGTGCCGGGGAGAGCCGTTCCACCGCAAGGAAGGTGTGGGAGTGAAAGGAGTAAGATAGATGTGTCTTTACAAAGAGACCGTGTGAATCTCTCCTTAGACAAGGCTAGGAATTTACAGGGAGGGAAGTAACAGAAGAAAGTATTCGTTCTAGAAACTGTTACTAATCAACAGAGACTGTTGCTCAGCCAAGGCCCTGCTAAATTCCCGAACCTAGAGCAAGGCAGCAAAGACTTCCCAGCATTAGGAATAGTTTGGTTTTCTTCCTTTTCCATTCCAAAAGGGGAGTGCATATTAGAGGGGGGCATAGAGTAGGCAGTTCCAGAAGTCTGTAATTCCCGAGTACCTCAGAGGGTGCTGTTGCCAGGAACTTAACATCAGAAGGGGGCTGCTTCCCGCAATCATTTGAGAGACTCCAGGGCAAAAGCCCCATGGCCTCTCCCTGGAGTTGAAGAATGTTACAGGACTCCTCTGTCTCCTTTTTGGTGGATGAAGAAACTCAGAAAGCCACACTTCTGCCAGAACTCTCCAAGATGCCCCCTTTGCTCCCCGTGACTCCATCACTGCCCAGGAAGCTGTCTTTTCTACCACAGCAGTTTGACATACAGTTAAAAGTCGTGTGGCAGAGAAAAAAGGCAAGAATTGGTTTCCAAGGGATGGCAAACAAGAGATACCAGAACCTTTGGCCCTACCAATATTAAAGCAACTCCATTAAGAGAGTCCTTGCACTTCCTGAGGATTGGCAGAAGCCTATCTCATGATGTATGTTGCTGGGGGTCTTTTTAGACTGGCAAAAGGAGCTGTTGAAGGTTGCTTGATCTGTGCTAAAGCCAACAGCCAAGTTACAAAGTAACTTGCTAGAGGAGGGAGGCCTTGGGCTGCATGGCCCTTCCAAAGATGCCAGGTGGATTTTCCGGAGATGCCCCAAGTGGCAAGGCTTAATATCTTCTGGTAATCGTATGTCAGCTAGCAAGGTGGCCAGAAGTATTTCCAACTACTTCAGTAATGACAGGATCAGTTCTTAAGGCATTTTTGGAACAAATCATTCCAAGATACAGCATTGTAGAAGCAATAGATTCAGATAGGGGAACTCATTTTGCAGGAAAGATCCTTCAAGGGGTTTTGGCTTCTTTAGGAACACAATGGAACCTCCATAGGCCCTGGCACCCCCAGAGCTCGGCTCGGGTAGAAAACAATGAAGAGAGAAATAAACACCTTTTGAAGCTGGTAATAGAAACCAAGATGCCATGGGTAGGGCTTTGGACATTGGCTTTGGTGAGAATGAGGGCCCAACCCAGAAGAGAGATTCAGTTATCTCCCTTTCAATCGTTGTTTGCAATTGCCCTGGTAAGTCTCCACCTAGTGGGGGGGTAGAGGCAAGTGATGCATTTTTAAAACCATCTGTGGCCAGGATCCTGCTTCTTGTGAAACCCCTTCAACAGGAAGCTCAGCTGGCGCAAGCCCGGCCTTTGGACTTTGCTGCTTTTAACATCCAACCAGGAGATTGAGTCCTAGTTAAGGAGTAGAAAGAAGGGCCAGTGCTGGTGAAATGGTGTGGCCCATTCCAAGTGTCACTGACGACAGAAACAGCCGTCAAGTAAGCTGAACACAGGTGAACCCATCACTCTCGGGTCAAGGTCTCTGAAGCCTCAGAGATTTGCACATCTCAGCTGGAGGAGAAGGCCGGGAGGCCGTGACTGACACTCTGCAGGAGTGGGCCGGAGCAGTAGGCAGTGCTTCGACATCGGAAGAAGCCCCGCAGTCCTACCTTCAGACCGTCTGCTGAAATAGACTGTATAGGCATCCCTCCTCTAGAATCTCCACTCACTTGGGGGCTAATACTTGTGGCCATTTTGTTACGTTAAGTGGTTTCTGTGTCTTCAATTGGCATAGGTGCTGCAGAAGACAACGGGAAAATTAGACTAGCTAATTAGATGACACTATTAAAACATTTTCCTTACTAATTCTACTTTGATATGGTCAGCTGAGTTTAGGCCAGGAGTGGGAGAATCAATTTGCAGCCTTAGGAGAAGAAGTAGCAAAAGTTTTTAACCTTAGCAATTGCTGGCTCTGTGGAAGGCCAGGAGGATCTGAAGAGTGGCCATAGTTGGCTAGCCCAGCTGAACCTAAATGGTGGGTCAATGTGAGGGCCACAGTGGGATGGGATTTGGGGCCAAAGAAGGAAGTTCATGGCCACTTCATTCTTCTCCAACAGGCACTTATTGCCTAAATAGGATAGGGCGTGTCTTTGTAGGAAAAGGCAATTGTCAATTGACTTTCCCTCTGGGCTTGAACAACTGGGTTTGGACCCCCAATTGCCCTCCTTCCAATTGTTCCAAATATCAAGGCAAATGCAATCAAATACCTGTTCGGCTCACTAACAGTAGCTGCGTAAGGCGTTCTTATCACACTTACCAAAAATATTTGGAAGCCTGTAAAGCAATGGGGAGGGACAAGGGGTTTTTTTGACCACCTGTTTTTGAGCAGTCCCCACAAAAATTCCACAAGTAGAAGACATGTTGTTTGTGATTATCAGTGGGAATGGCCACACCGGATTGGAACTCAAAGCCTTTTAGTGAGTTCTGCTCCAAATCCAACCAAGCAGCTTGCAGATGTAAATGTAGGTGGGAACCCTGTGCGGGAGCTTGGAAATGCTGGGACCCTTATGGTGGGGCAACTCTTGTTGGAGGACCGTTAGGCCCGGGAATCCTGCTGTATTTTGAGCCACCAATTGATGACCATGGGTAGGTTCCTTTGCTAATGGAACACGGGCTTTGAAAGGACAGTATTGGATT
Organism: Aphelocoma coerulescens; assembly: GCF_041296385.1. Taxonomy (NCBI): domain Eukaryota; kingdom Metazoa; phylum Chordata; class Aves; order Passeriformes; family Corvidae; genus Aphelocoma; species Aphelocoma coerulescens. The sequence continues at coordinate 91,506 of NW_027183470.1, forward strand.
TGTGGCCAACATGCTTAGCTCAGGTTACCTCCAAACTGGTCAGGGATATGGTATATTTAGTAGACTGTTGTTCTTTTTGCTACTACAAGTTCTGGGAAATCGCTTAGGAATCAAAATCTGTGATGATTTAATTAGAGAAAAGCAGTCAGCTGATGCAGCCCTGGCTGGAGGGAGCACCCCAAAACGGGGAAATGATGAACGGCCAACAGAACAAGTTACCCAACACGATGGACCAGCCCCTTGGAAACCTAAGGAATTAATCCCAGATGCCTGGGAACCCATTTATCATTTGAAGGAGATAATTAGGTTACAAGCTGTCTCAGAAATAATTACCAACCAGCCAGCCACAGCGCTTGACCTTTTTGCTGAGCAACCCACTTAAATGAGGAAAGCGGTAATTCAACATTGGATGGTATTAGATTATCTGTTAGCAGAAGAAGGAGGAGTTTGTGGGAAATTAAATGACTCTAGCTGCTGTTTGCAAGCAGATGACAGCGGAAAAGTGGTCAAACAAATAACAAAGGAAATAACGTCAGCTCGTGGACCTGTCCAAATGTTGAAAGGATGGGGATGGGACATGTTTTCATGGTTAACTGGCCAGCTCTGGGCTAAATGAATACGATTCCTCCTCTTATATGCTATAGCAACTCTCATCTTTTTACCATGTGTGACACCATGCTGGCTGCAGCTCTTTCAGCAGGTGCTCAAGGGGATGCCGCTAGCAGCCATGCCTACCTGATCCAGAAATGACTACAAAAGGACAGAAAAGGATGTCACTGCAAATAATAGCAAAACCCAAGAAGACTCCAGAAGAAAAAAATTAAATCCATGGTAATTAAGGTTTGTAAAGACAAATACAGAGCAAATAAAAAGAGGAGGGATTAAAAGGAATGAGATGGATGAGTCTTTACAAAGAGACCGTGTGAATCGGCCTGTAGACAAGGCTAGGAAGTTATGGCTAGTGAAGTAACAGAAGAAACTAGGAGTTCTCTAGAACTGTTACTAATCATCAGAGACTGTTGATTAATCAAGGCCGTGTTAAATTCCTGAACCTAGAGCAAGGCAACAAAGACTTAAGAGCATTAGGAATGGGGTTCTTTTCTTTCTTCTCGATGCCAAGAGGGGGGTGCATATTAGAGGGGGGCGCATAGAGTAGGCAGTTCCGGAAGTCTGTATCTCCCGAATACCTCAGCCAGTGGGGAAAAGGAAGAGGGTGCTGTGGCCGGGAACTTGGCATCAAAAGGGGGCTGCATCCCGCAACCGTTTGACAGACGCCATGGGAAAAGCCCCATGGGCTCTCCCTGTAGTCGAAGAATGTTGCAGGACTCCTCTGTCTCCTTTTCGGATATAAACCTCAGGCATCGTGGATTAATTTTCCCTAACGGCAGCGACCTGCCGCGTGGTCTCCGTGCTCCTCTCCAGCCCCCCGGGACGTGTAAAATAGTTCCCAGCGGCTCCCACCGCGCGTTGCAGACGGCTGCGCGGCCCCGGGGCTGCCCGCAGTGCTCCCCTGCCCCGCCAGGGCTGCCCGCGGGCTGCGGAGCCGCCTCGCCACCGGCGCGGCCAGGGCTGGGGCCCTTCTCGACAGCAGCCGAGGGGCTGCGGAGCGGGCGGCTGCCGGACGATCAGCTATTTTATGCCGCGCGGTGCTGCCGCCTCCATCTAGCTCTCCATCGCGCCGCCGCCCGCCGCCCGCCTGGGCGCGCTCACGCTCGGCCGCGCTCGCCGCCCGCCCAGCCTCGCCGGAAGCTCTCCCGCCCGGGCTGTGCCCCGGCTCCGCCGGCAGCTCGGCAGGGCCCGGCCGCACGCGTGCTGCGTGGCTCGGAGCAGCCGCGTTGCGCCGCAGGCGACGGGGAAGGCGGGGCGGGCAGGCGCCATCGTGGTAGCGCGAGGAGAGGAGCGCCCGGGCGGGGCGGCGAGCGGCGCGGCGGTGAGCGCTTCTGCTTCCTGTCGCTCGGCGGCCGCCCACGGCAGGTGCCGTGTGACCCCGCGGAGCGGCGGGGCCGGCCGGGCGGTGCGCGGCGAGGCTTTCGGCCAGCGGCGGCCACAGCGAGAGGCTGCTGGCACTGCCCGTGCCGGTGGAGAGAGCGGGGATCCGAGGCCGGCCTTTCCCGGGCGACGAGGGGAGGCCGCCTTTGCCGCGCTGCCCTCCGTGCAGCATGTGGCCGATTCCGGCGAACCCGGGGTCTCCGCAGCGGCGCGGGCGGGAGGGAAGTGGGGAGCGCGCTCGGTGCCGTGCCGGCCGCTCCCGGCCAGCGCTGCGCTGCGCCGAGGCGTTTTCCCGCCCGTCCTGGGAAGGACATAAGCGACACCGTAGTTGGAGCTTAGCTGTCAGGGGGTACAACTTCCCTCCATTGGCGACCTCCTTTTCCCTCTGATTCAGCTACCTTGTGGTAGGTGCGATGGTGCTGAAGAAGGGTGGCGGCTTGGCACAGTTGCTGTCATAGGTGGTGCGAGAGCTCCACGCAAGGAGCTTTGAGTGGCATGTGTGAGGGTAGGAGGGTACGGCACCCATAGCTGAAGGCAAAAAAGGTCAGGGCATGTCATCAGCCGCAGTCGTGCTAAGTTGTTCATCTTTGCAAACTGCTTGCCGAGTTGTTCCTTTCTTAGGTAATGGGGTTTTGTATCAACCAGAACTGCAAATGGTCAGTATTTGCAGAGAAGGTTACTTGGACTGTTGTTGAAGTGAGTGTAGCAGTTTCTATGGCATTCTGCAAAAAAAGTGACAGGTCTCCCTGTGTTCCCCAGTTCTTAACAAAGATGAAGTTAACAAACCCCTGAAAAGAGGTTTTGCAAAACTTCAGGGATATTTTCCTACTAGTACTGTAGAGACAACCATAGTCACCTTGTCTTTCCAAAAGTGAAGGTTCCCTATTTTTGTCCAAGAGCATCAAGTGCTTTTGATCAGCGTTTGTGTGCATGCATTAGCCTCGTTCTTGCTCTTCCTTGGAGAACTTTTACAATACTCACATGATCTGTGTAGGCTGCAGACTGCAGTGGTGAACTTCAAGGCTTCCAGCAGAAGGGAGATGCTATCCACATTTTGGATTCTCCTTAGTCTGAACCTTCAACGTCCAAGGCTTCACTTTTCAAGCAGTTGGAAGAGCTCCAAATTAAGACATGAACAGGTCTTAATTGACCTTGCCACCGCCTCAGTTAGTCAAGTAATGCTGTGCATTGGATTTGACTAGTGCAACATGTGCTTAAAATATGTAGAGTAACTCCTCGATTACCCTCTCAGAAGGGTTGGAATGGAGAACAAGGAGTTCCCAAGACAAATATTTGGTGTACCAGGAGTAGAATTTAGGAGTTGATTGCAGAGCACTGCATGCACAAATGTCTAAGGAGAATCCATCTTTTGATGTCCCATCTATGCTTGTTCTCATTTGAAATCCTGCACATTCTGCAGGCTGGTTTTGTTAGGCTTGGGGCTGGGGAAGGAGTGATGGTGGGGGAGGAGTGGGTGTTGGTTTTGGGTTATTTTTTTGTTTCCAGAATAGTGTACACAGAACTTGTGCCCAAAACCAGCAGTAGGAAACAATGCAGGTATAAAAGAAGGTCACAGAAATGTCAGATAATACGAATCTGAAAGCGCTTCAGTATTTTACTCAGGAGTTTCACTCTAACAAGGTGATTTTCCTTCACAGAAATGTAGTGGCAGGCTTATGCCATGCTAGAAGTGATGACCTTTCTCTGCCCCAAATTGAGCAGCAAAAGGTTTTGGCTCTTAATTTGAACCCCTGAGCCAGCTGTGTTTCAGGCTGCAGAAGCTGCAGCTGTTGTGGCAGACGCGGGGTGCAGCCCTGCCTGCCAGTTCCGAGCTGGCCTGCGCTGGTGGCAGCCGTCAGCGCCCGGGGTCCCCTGTGCCACCCATGCCAGGGCTCTGCCTGCCTGCCTCGCAGCCCTGGTAGCCTCAGGGAAACATCGCACTACTCCATCTGCTTTAAAAACAAACAAGCAAACAAAAAGCTCCCTGTAAATATATGTAGAAGTCTTGAAACTAATTCTCAGCGCTTGCTCGGAGTTTGTTGATGGAGCAAATGGATTTTGGATAAACTGCTATTGCTAGTACTACTTAGGTTCCTAAACTTCAGAAGGGAGGCTATGGTGGTCACGTACCCCTGAGGAATGTTGGGAACAGTAAGACAGCTCAGTCATTTCAAGGTGGCCAGAAAATGGGTGTGGCAGTGGAGTGGACACTCTGTGAGTAGGTAGCCTTAAGTCATGTAACGACATGCACTTCAGTGGGAATTTTGCATCAACACCAAGAGATTGTGTCATGATGTGTTGCGTAACAACAAATTGGGCCAAAATTCTGCTGATTTTGACCAAGGTGGATGGGCCACCTTCACTTAAGCTGGCAAAGGGACATAAGTCAATGATGTTTGAAAAACAGCCATGAAACATAGCCCCTTTAGTTTGTTGCTCTGTTGCAAGTCTGCAAAGCTCTGTTGACAGGTCATTGGAAGTAGCTGTTGGAATCTAAGTGCAGTTGGACGCTTTGTCAGTCAGCATCAGCAGGAGGCTTAACGGTTTAGGTTGAGAGGTGGTGCATGGTTTTTTTTCAGAGGAATGGCCCAGTGAAGAGCAGTGTTCACTGCCATGACTACCGTTGTAGCCTTCAAGAGCAATGGTTCATTCAGAGAGAACTTCCTTGGTTCTGCTGGTTTGGTTTCGCAGCTGGAGCAAAGGTACAGCACTGGAAGCAATTCCTAGGGCAGAAGCGGGAGATATCCGAAGCTCTGGACTTCGTTGCCTAAGTGAGCGTAGTCTAATTGGAAGAGTGGTGAGCATCAGTGATATCAGATTTTTTACAAGTTCTTAATTCTGTCAAAACAAGAAAGAAGGAGAGTGATGAAGATGAAATCCTTTCCTCTTCAATCTGCCTACGCAACAACTTCAGCTGTAGTTGTAATGTGTATTCACCTATTTTGAATTGCCCAAAACCAGGCCTAGAGATGCTTCAGAGTCAGAGAAGCGGGTATTTGCTTTATTCGGCGCTGGGTGCATGGGGGATCACTCCTCCTAACACACACACACAGAGCACTCCATACAGTCCAGCATTATGTGTAAAATTTATGAACATTCATCACAATTCTTGGGATAGGAGTGGTTCTAGAAATTACTTCTCGGAAGTCATTAATATCATTAGCATACGTGCCATGCATGCGCTGTGTACGCTGATGGGCGCACTGAGGAAGGCTCCTCTTCTTCCTCGAGGGTCTTTCTGATGAAGATCAGTAGTCTTTGTCACAATGCACTTTTTACCTTTCTTTCTGGAGCATGCGCAGTTCTTCGGTGGCTGATGCAGCGATCTCTGTGCCGGTTTTCAAAAGATCCTGTTCCTCTTATCTTGACAAGATTAAGGCGAATCCTGCTGCTTAGGTTTTGTGATTAACATTTGCTGTCTCTTAGTAGTTCACTCGTGTTTACATGAGTTAACTATGGATCAGCCCCCTTCTCAATTTTAGCACTGAAAGGATATTAGAGTCATTTAAAGAGATGTCTCCTATGGAGTACTATAAAACTGCCATAATGGTAAGACGTTTTCATACAGTAGTTTTAGCACAGAAGTAATATATGTACAATCTTGGATGTTTCATCCTGCTGGCTCAGGAGCCAGTATTGAGCTTTTCTCCTTTAAATCTAGTCTTAGAGCTCTGCAAGGATCACTGCAGCATGACGTTGTGACAAGGGGATGCTGATTCATGCATAAACCTTTGACGCTTTCCTTCTATCTTCAAGCAGCTTTGAAAACCAGTGATTATCTGGCATGTTGCGACTTGAGAGTCATGGTAAAGGTTTCACCAAACACTTTGTAATATCAGGCTACAGCTTTCATTCCTAAGGAAAGAGCATTGAGCAGATTGCTGGCAAAATGCTGAAAGAATGAGCCAAAACCAAAATCCTTTAATGGGAAAGATGGAAAAAATTTAGATGTGTTTATTTGAACTAAAAATAATGTGGACCAAGCCTAAATGTATTTCACACTAAATTCTTAGAACTGATTTTAAGGGAAGAAGTGAGAAAGATGAATTCCCAAGCGGAATTTTCAGCAGCATAATATTGAGCATTTATTAGTAGAACAAAGGCATATCACAGTGCAGGAGCACTTAGCAATATTGCTAGAGGCGTGGCTCCATTCATTTTACTGTGAACTTTAGTACTTCTTTAAACATAGTCCTTAAGCCCAGAAAGTCATTTACACTTCACTCAACTTTCCCCCCTCCGTCTCTGCCCCCTTGCGCCAGCACACGCCAGCACACTGCCACCTCGGTCCTCTGAGTAGCTCCAGAATTGAAGGCAGGCACCCCCCTCCGGTGCCTCCTCAGTCTCCAACCTAATTTGTAGTTGATGGGTTCTTTGGGAGGTGTGAGTTTTGATGAGATAACAGACTTCCTGGGATGCATGCGGTTTATCTTCTTTGTTTCTTGAAGATGTCTTGGTTTCCACCTCTGTAATTTCTCAACTGAAAGGACGTTTATTATCATGTGTTTCTTCCTATGTTTCCCAACATGTTACCACTCATTCGAAGTTACAATTTACTCTAGTCTTGTTTTTACTTACCTATATTTTACCTTAACACTATTTCTACATAGTACATTCTCACTTCTAAATGTTAAAGTGATAGATGCGAAAGACAAAATTTATCGTTCACTCATTTATCACAGGAGGAATGTGTTAGCTGCTTGTGTTGCAGTTCACTTGTAATTGTGGTCTATTACCGCAGGCCTGGGCCCTAGGGTGTATCACTGTGTCCCGCAGCCATAGGGAGGAGGAGGAGAGAAGATCCAGCAGGCAGGAATTGTGCACCAAGATTTATTCATTTAATTATTTCACAAACTCTTTTACAGACTTTTTTCTTCATAGTCTAATTGGACAAAGGATCAGCCCCCCCCCTTGGGGTGATTGGCTAAAATCCTAAACCATCCATTGTCAAAATATTTTTCTACTAGACCATAAACCAGACTTTTCAAGGTTGCAGGTGGCTTGGTTGTTTACATACTCTGCTACCTCTTCTGTGAGAGAGAAAAGTCTCTCACAGACTTAGAAAATAGCAAGAAAATCCTCGCTAGCAGCATTTTGGTATCTACAATTCCCCCTTTTTGTTTGATAAGATAACAACTCCACTATTAATCCTAAATAGAAATTTACATCAGTTATTAATTCTAAATATGTCCTTAAGGCTTTAACGATCTGACTCCATAACAAGAAATTTAAAGTTCAGTCTCTGCTTGTGGAAGGACCATCCCAGTCTCTGCTTGTAGAAGGACCATCTGCCTGATGGTCAACATCTTGGTCATCATCAGAAGAGTCTGATGGCTGATGATCTACATTCTGGTGGCCACTTGGATGGTTGGTGTTCTGGTCATCATTTGGAGGTTGCCTGTTCTGCCTCTGGTGCCGTAGGGCAGGGCGAACACATTTTGCAGCTAGCCACCGTACCCCAGTATCTGTAGAAACGCAAGCATAGCCACGACCCCAAACCATAAGTTCCCGCAGGCCTTCCCACTGGTTAGTGAGTAAATTCCACACCCAGACTTTTGCCCAGGGCAGTTGTCTCTTGCCTGCAGATTGCAATGAGAGAAAGTGATTCAGAAGAACAGGATTCTTTGAATTTTGTGGTACCGTAAGGTGATTAATTGTATACGAGCTTTTGCTAGTCGGCTTCAGTAACCAAATTCAAAGGTTCCTGTGAGAATCGTTGAAAAGCCATGATAACAGCCCTTAATTCAACTAACTAAGCAGAGTCTGACTCGGATTGGTGTGTTAATCAACCACTGCAAAGGCAGTGTAGGATACTGTGCACCTTTGCGCACAGTGACCCCTGCTAAAAATTTGTCCCGATCCGTATGCCCCAGGCTGCCAACACATCCCGTCCCCAAAGGTTAAGGGAAGTGGTAGTAACATAAGGCCTAATTGTAGCTGTGTGCCCCTCTGAGTCCTTCACCGTCACAGGCCGTTCGCTTCAATAGCTCTGTGTGGTTCATCCTCATCCTGTGATGGCCGATCCCACTGGGGGTAAAGGCCATGAGGGAGGCCACGCAGAGAAGGAGATGATAGTTACATCAGCACCAGTATCAATCAAACCTTGAAGCTGAGTCCAGGGCGGACGGGCGTTCGGCAGGATCAGGGTACACGTCATCTGTGGCCTTTGGTCAGAGATGTCTGCAGTCCAGAAGGCCTGCAGAAGTCCTGTAGATCCACTGCTGTTATCTTTGTGAGTTTGTTGTTCTATCCTGGGGACACAAGACTTAAAAGGCACTAATTTAGCAAGGCAGGTCTTTTCAGGAATAGTTACAGGGGGTTTTCAAATTCCCTATAAAACTGAGGACAAGGCTCCGAGGAGCGGATTCCCATCAATCCGACCTCATCCTCATCCTATCGCATTAAACCTGTTAGAAGCCAGACCTGAACAGCCCCTCTCTTCCTTTGTCTCTGAGCTAACGTGAGCCGACATCAACGGCTCCTGCCGTGTTTCCCTCTGCAAAGAAGCCAGCTAGCTAGCCCAGCAAGCTCTTTTCCTGATCCCGAAGTCGCTTCAGCGACGCGTGGAGGTAACGCAGCTGGACTGTCTCTGACCAGGGGCACGCCAGAGTCAGTGCCTCGAGCACCAAACGCTGCGTTATTGGACATTGAAGGTTCAGGCTAAGGAGAATCCAAAACGTGGACAGCATCTCCCTTCTGCTGGAAGCCTTGAAGTTCACCACTGCAGTCTGCAGCCTACACAGATCATGTGAGTATTGTAAAAGTTCTCCAAGGAAGAGCAAGAACGAGGCTAATACATGCACACAAACGCTGATCAAAAGCACTTGATGCTCTTGGACAAAAATAGGGAACCTTCACTTTTGGAAAGACAAGGTGACTATGGTTGTCTCTACAGTACTAGTAGGAAAATATCCCTGAAGTTTTGCAAAACCTCTTTTCAGGGGTTTGTTAACTTCATCTTTGTTAAGAACTGGGGAACACAGGGAGACCTGTCACTTTTTTTGCAGAATGCCATAGAAACTGCTACACTCACTTCAACAACAGTCCAAGTAACCTTCTCTGCAAATACTGACCATTTGCAGTTCTGGTTGATACAAGCCCCCATTACCTAAGAAAGGAACAACTCGGCAAGCAGTTTGCATAGATGAACAACTTAGCACGACTGCGGCTGATGACATGCCCTGACCTTTTTTGCCTTCAGCTATGGGTGCCGTACCCTCCTACCCTCACACATGCCACTCAAAGATCCACCTGTGACAGCAACTGTGCCAAGCCGCCACCCTTCTTCAGCACCATCGCACCTACCACAAGGTAGCTGAATCAGAGGGAAAAGGAGGTCGCCAATGGAGGTGTTATAAACATATATTATATTGGCTTCTCGCAAAGTATAAAGTAGATATTATATAATGTTAGAAATGCTTTTTGCTGTGTGGATGTAGTTTTCTTTTTAGCAAGAATGTTAGCAAGTGTGAGCACGTAAGATAACCTCCAAACGAACAGAGGATGAGGCCCGAAAAGCTGCTAATCAACACTTTGTCTAGGGAGCAAAAGGGCCCAAAGGCTACTCTGCCTGGAGAACAGGCGGCCAGGAGAGTCCAAGAGCCGTTATCACCACTCTGCCCGGAGAGACGAAGAGGCCCAAAGCTGCAATCAGCCCTGACTGTCTGGAGAATTAAGAAATCCACCCTACCATCGACTCTTGCCTAGCGGGCCCAACCCCAAGAATCAAGAGAAATAAAACCACAAGGCAGAAGACTACGCATGCTCTAAAAAGGCGGAACCAAGGAGTGGCCATGCAGAACAGCTCCAGGAAAAGTTTTAATATGAATAAAGAACAGACAGTAAAAATGGTATAAAAAAGACTCACCTCTGGCATCAGGTGTGCTCTTGGCAGAGCACCAAGGCACCCGGCCATTACCCCGTTGCTTTATTTGATGTGTCTCTTATTGTCTTTATATTAAACCCTTTAAATTCTCACAGGAGAGTGAACCTCGTTTTTCACAATTAAGGGCTCGTCCCGGAGCTGCACCTCGCCTCTGAAAAGCGTGGGAGGATTCAAGAAGCAAGGGTAAGGCGCCTCCCGCCCAAGTTGGCAGGACCTTTGCTTAGCATCCTCTGGCGTGATTTGGTGGCAGCAGGGCAACACCCGGAGGACAAGAAAGACACAAAAATAAAGCAAATGAAAGAGAGCGCTCTCGACAAAAATCCCACAGACACTGGAAAAGAAACAGGACTGGGAAGTATTGTCCAAAGAAAAAGGGGGTGGTTACGGGAGATGAGCGTGTGTGAATGAGACGTGGGCTGGTTGCCCCCAGATCTGCGAAGCGAGTGTGGCAGTCTCTGAGTGCTGCCGTTCCGTCTTGTTCACGAGAACAGCGGCCAGCGAGGAGACAAAGCGAGAGATAAGCGGAGTGAAAGAATCTCCGGGGGTGACTGGGACGGGGTCCCAGAGAAGGGGTTGCAAAGTGGGAGCTACCCCCCCATATGCTGGGTTGAGGAAAACTCCAAGAGCACCCAGGGCCTAAAAGTACCCCAAGAGAGGTTGGGGTTTGGATGCTAGCAATGCTGGGTTGAGGGAAATCCAAGAGCACCCAGAATCCTAAGGATTATATCATACCCATGGGTGGATACTAACAAGTGACTTGAAAGAGGTACCTTATTATTCTGTTGTGAGTAGGAATGAGTGAGTGAACAAATATTAAAAAAGAGTGAATGTGTGAATGAAAAACTGTGTAATTCGAAGTTAACTTTGTTTTTGGGGAAGGTGGGCTCTAATAAATTTTTTGGTGTTTTTTGTACTGTGAAAGGGTGGGTAGTATTTTACAGCAGTGAAGATTGGTGTTTTAAAGGAATGAATTAGTATTTCAAAGGGGGGGATAAATTGGTATTTTGAGTAATAGAGAACTCCTGGGAAAATGGGACAACAACCTAGTAAATTAAGTTCAAATTATAAAAGGGTGCCAGAGGATATACCCCGAGACAGTCCCCTCGGGGTCAAACTCGCAAACTGGGAAACTGATCCTTCTACAAAAGGAAAAGAGAAAGTAAAAATGATTCAATTCTGCATGAAAGAGTGGGTAAAAAAGGAAATCAGATCTGATCATGTGTACTGGCCAAAATACGGGTCTGATGAGGCATGGATTTGCCAGGCTCTAAATGTATTTGTAAATTCAAAAGAGCCATCTCACCCTGAGGAGAGAGAATATGCTTCTTGCTGGACAGGAATTACAAAACCTCTGGGAACCAAAGTCTTCAAAATATCAGAAACCGCAGAGGAAAAGCAAACAGAAGAGAAAAAAGGCTGAGACCCTTTAGAAGTATTGCCTCCGCCGCCAGCACCAGAAGCTGCCCTCCTCCCCCTGGCTCCGGGGCTTCCCCCGCCAGCCCCCCCTCCGCCCGCACCGGGGGCCTTTCCCCCGGCAGCCCTCCCGCCCCAATGGAGCTGGGGGGGAGCCCTGCCCCCGCCCATGCCGGGGATCCCACCCTTCCCATATATCTCGGGAATCCCAGCAGCCTCAATTGCATCAAGGGAAAGGTCACACGTCCCGGCTTCAGCCCCTACCTCTCCTGCCTTGAGAAACCCGGCTTTAGCCCCGGTGCCCGCCTCCTGTGCTCCGGAATATCTGGCTTCACTGCCATACCCCACCCCCACCCTCTGCACCACAGAATATTCAGCTTCAGCGCCAGACTTTGAATCTGCCCCTCCTCCCCAGGGGAGTTCGGTGCTTTCTTCCCAAATCAACCGTCTTCTTAACGAAGGAGCACCATACCAGAATACAGGAGGTGCCATTAAGGCTCCGAGGCAGCCCAACAAGCCCTCCATTGCTAAACAAACAGAGGGAAGCCGAGAAATTCATTTCTTTCCGTTAAGAGAAGTACCTACGGGAGGAGGGGGAAGCGGCTTTGTGAGTGCTCCTCTAACCTCTACAGAGGTTAGGAATTTCAAAAAAGAAATTAAAGGATTATTAGAAGACCCCATAGGTACAGCTGAAATGTTGGACCAGTTCTTAGGTCCCAACATTTTCACTTGGGAAGAAATGCAATCAATAATGAAAATAATATTCTCCCAAGAAGAAAGAGAAATGATTAGAATTGCTGGAATAAAAATTTGGGGAAAAGAAAACCAACAAGGTCCACCCGGGGATCAGAAAATGCCCATTACACCTCCTAACTGGAACCAAAATGATGAAGCTGGGAGGGGACATATGAATGATTATTGTAATTTGATAATCAAGGGAATAAAAGAGGGGGCACTCTGAGGACAAAATGTCAGAAAGGCCTTTGAGGGGCAGCAAGGGAAGGAAGAAACCCCGACTGAGTGGCTGGAGAGGCTCCGAAAGAATATGAAACAATATTCTGGGAGAGACCCGGAGTCCCTAGCAGGGCAAGCCCTGCTAAGAGTTAACTTTGTCACTCATGCCTGGCCAGATATTAGAAAAAAATTGGAAAAAATAGAAGATTGGTATGAGAAACCATTACAAGACCTAGTAAGGGAAGCTCAAAAGATATATATGTCCGGAGGGATGAAGAAAAAGCCAAAGTGGGAGCAAAGATCATGATAGCCACTATGCGAGAGAGTACCTTCCAAAAAAAATCTAAAGCCCTCAGGTAACACTCCTAAACATTCCAGATTCAGAAATGGTGGAAAAGAGAAAAATAAAACCTCAGCACAATCAAGATTCCAAGAACAACCCAGGGATGCCTGTTTCTATTGCAAGGAAGAAGGGCATTATCAAAGAGAATGCCCCCACCTGAGGAGGGATCTGAAAAGATTTCAAGAGACACGCACAGAAGAAAAATAGGGAAATCATGGGCTCTATTTTTGGGGGGATAAATACCATCTGGAGCCTTTGATAACTTTAAAAGTAGGCCCCGAAGAGGAAGTATTGGAATTTATAGTTGACACTGGGGCAGAAAAGACTTGTGTGATGAATATTCCAAAAGGGAGTAATGATATGGTAAAAGTAACAGGAGCAAAGGGGGAAGGATTTAAGGTCTCTGTCATTAAAGATGTGGTTATTGAAGGGGAAACAAAAATAGGGATAGGGGATGCTTTGTTAGCTCCTGAGGCTGGCAGCAATTTATTGGGAAGGGATTTACAAATCCAACTGGGGATTGGAGTCATACCAGAAGAAGGGAAAATGACGGCCAAAGTGTTTAAACTTAGCCAAGAAGATGAAAGCAAAATTAACAGAGAGGTTTGGGCTAGGGAAGGGAATAGGGGTGGACTAGATCTTGACCCCATAAGGGTCACAATTGAAAAAGAAGAAGGTCCCATTTGTGTACATCAGTACCCTATATCTTTAGAAGGGAGAAAAGGCTTAAAACCAGTGATAGAAGAATTAATAAAGGATGGGACACTAGAACCTTGTAAATCCCCTCATAATAGCCCTATTCTCCCAGTAAAGAAATCTGATGGAAATTATAAATTAGTGCAAGATTTAAGAGAAGTAAACAAAAGAACACGGGCCTGCTACCCTATGGTTCCTAATCCCTGCACTCTTTTAAGCAAAATTCCACCTCAACATCAGTGGTTTAGTGTGGTAGATCTTAAAAATGCCTTTTGGGCCTGCCCACTGGCAGAGGAAAGCCGAAATATTTTTGCCTTTGAATGGGAAGATCCAAACACAGGGAAAAAGAACCAGTTGAGGTGGACTAAACTGCCACAGGGCTATTGTGAGGCCCCAAATTTATTTGGGCAAGCCTTGGGAGAAATACTACAAACCTTCCCCACTCCCCCAGGAATACAATTTATCCAATATGGAGATGACCTTCTAATATCAGGAGAAGATGAAATGAAAGTTAAAGGAGCTACCATAAAGCTTCTAAATTTTCTTGGGAAAAAGGGACTAAAGGCATCAAAAAGGAAATTACAGTTTGTGGAATCAGAAGTAAAATATCTCGGCCACCTGATAAGCAAAGGTAGCTGACAACTAAGTCCTGAAACAATTACAGGGATTTTATCCCTCCCTCCTCCCTCTTCAAAAAAGGAGGTTAGGAGACTGCTGGGGCTACTGGGATATTGCAGATTATGGATTGAAAGATATACACAAGCAGTAAAATTTTTATATGACAAATTAACAGGGGGAGACAATATACAATGGACCAAAGATGATGATGATAATAAATTAGAAAAACTGAAGTTGAAACTAGCCTCGGTACCAGCCCTAAGCTTACCCTCACTAGAAAAACCCTTTCATTTATATGTGAATGCAGAAAATGGAGTAGCTCATGGTGTATTAGTCCAGGAATGGGGAGGGGTGAGAAGACCAATAGCTTATTTAGCTAAACTATTGGACCCAGTAAGCCGTGGCTGGCCAGTATGCATTCAAGCCATAGCAGCTACCGCTATTTTGGTGGAGGAGAGCCGTAAGCTCACCTTTGGAAGTAAACTGATTGTATACACACCCCATGCGGTCCGAAATGTGCTAAATCAAAAAGCTGAAAAATGGTTAACAGACTCCAGGCTATTAAAATATGAAGCAATTCTGATTGACAGTAATGATCTAACTATAGAAGCAAGCAAAAGCCTCAATCCGGCCCAATTCCTGTATGGAGAACCAAAAGATGACCTGGCACATGATTGCTTAGAAATTACTCAATACCAAACAAAAGTTCGAGAAGATCTAGCTGAACAAGCCCTCTTAGAAGAGGAAAGAATATATGTGGATGGTTCATCCAGATGCTTGCAAGGAAAAAGAATGTCAAGATATGCCTTAGTCGATGGGATAAATATGCAGGCCATCGAAAAAGGAAAACTACCTTCAAATTGGTCGGCGCAGTCTTGTGAATTATACGCTCTAAAGAGAGCACTGGAGCATTTAGCACACAAAAAGGGGACCGTCTATACTGATTCAAAGTACATACCTTTGGAAAGATCTGGGAAGAAAGGGGTTTACTAAATTCAAAGGGGAAAGAACTGATACATGAAGGCCTGATTTCAGAAGTGTTGGAAGCATTAAAATTGCCTGAAGAAATAGCCGTAGTGCATATCAAAGGACACCAAGAAGGGATGACCCCAGAAATAAGAGGGAATAACCTAGCAGACCAAGAAGCCAAAGATGCAGCAGAAAATGGGACTGAACCAATTCTGTTAATCCTGACCCCAGAAAGGGGAGAATTGGAAATCCCCAAATTTAGTAAAGAAGAAGAAAAAGAATTATTTAAGATAGGGGGAGAACAAGATCAATCTGGAAAACGGAAACTTCCTGATGGGAGACAGTTACTTAATAAGCCACTCACTAAGAGAATATTAGAAGATATGCATCAAAAAACTCATTGGGGTACTCAAGCTAGCTTGTGTGATCATTTTCTAAAAAATTATGGGTGTATTGGAATCTTTGGGGTAGCAAAACAAATAACTGGGAACTGTAGAACTTGCCAAAGAGTGACTAGGAAAATAATGAGAAAAACAACATTAGGAGGCCGTGAGTTAGCTCTGCGACCATTCCAAAGTATCCAAGTAGATTTCACTAAACTTCCTCAAGTACAGAGATGGAAGTTCCTATTAGTAATAGCAGACCACCTAACTTGTTGGGTAGAAGCAGTTCCTGCTACTAGAGCTACAGCTAACATAGTATGCAAAACCCTTCTGGAACAAATTATTCCCAGATATGGAATGGTTAATAAAATAAACTCAGGTAGAAGAACACATTTTACATCCAAAGTCTTACAACAAATAACTCAAGCCTTGGGAATAAAATGGGAATTACATACCCCCTGGCACCCACAAAGTTCAGGCCAAGTAGAAAGAGTGAACCAGACTTTGAAAAAAACTTTAACAAAATTAATGATTGAAACTCAAATGTCATGGGTAAAATGCTTACCTTTGGCTCTGTTGAGAGGCCGAACACAGCCCAGGTCAGACCTGGGAGTGTCTCCTTATGAGATGATGTTCGGATTACCCTTCCTTACTGCTCAACATGAAACAGCCACTTATGAAGTAGGAGAAGTAAGTGTCAAAAAATATGTCACCGCAATTGCCAGAACACTTGAAAATTTGCGGCTGAAAGGAATGATCCCTCAAACCACAGCTTTGGAGTTCAAAATTCATAATATCCATTCAGGGGAATGGGTACTAGTAAAAACATGGAAAGAACAATCTTTGACTCCACAATGGGAGGGTCCTTTTCAGGTACTGCTGATGACTGAGGCCACAATCCAGACCAAGGAACGAGGGTAGATCCATGCCAGCAGAATCAAAGGACCTGTAAAAGAACCTGAAGAGTGGACTGTAATATCCAAACCAGGTGATACCAAATTGATTCTTAAACGGAGACCAGGTGGCAATGAGCTAGAACAATCTAAATAATCCAAGGGATATGCAAAGAATCACACCTAACTGAGAAGTAAAAGCCAAATTTATATCAGTGGCCCCTGGACAAATTCTGGGACATCGTGGAGAAGAATATTCTCACTTCAAACAGGAAGGGTTGGGACTGGATCAAACAGGGAACTCTCATGTTCTGATTCTAGCCTGTGATTTGTATTAAGAAGGCGGAGAATCACAACTTCCATCAGTGCCACATCATATACCCTGTTTGAATCATTCTAACACGGGGCATGCCAACCACGTCAAATATAAGTAATTAATCTAGAGGGAAATTGGCATTTCACACCGTCGACACCCTAGTTGTAAAGGGTGTCAAGCACAAAATCGACCCCCTATCCAGACAAAATCATAAGCAACAAAAGCAATAACTTTGCTCTGCAGATGGGAATTACTAGTGCCTGTTGAATGGGAAACACCTAAGATACGATAAGATACTACAGTTAAAAAGGTGCCAAAAGAAATTTGCCTAAAAGCTACAAAGGAAGTGACAAGGAAATAGAGGGCAAGACCGGGTCGGCCACTGTACTCGCCACCGAGAAGATCCAATACACCTGCTATGGGTTGCAACCTCATAGGCAAGGGAGGTGGGAGTATAAGCCATGCCGGACCTCTGTTATTCCTTCTTTTGTCACTTCTCCTGGTCCCTTTTGGGACACCGGCAAGACCATGTTACAAATGCTATCGAAAGCTCTACATGGAAAGACACCGGGGCTTCTTTCTTATTACTCATACCCATACCAACAGTCACTGTTATGACTCATCCAAATTAGGTATTTGCATGCATAAAGGAGAAAAATATTGGATTACAGAAAATTTAGGAACAAGTGGAAACAGACTAAGAAGCAATTGTCCAAAAGGAGAAAAATAGATTTGCTCCACAGCTGCCACCAGGGGAACAGTCCAAGATTTGGTAAAAGAGCAAGTGGTAAGTAAAGATACAAAGCCAGCACAGCAACCTCGCCCTATATTCGCCTCACCACGCCAGGACCTGTATGCAAAGCTCAAACAACAAAGAGGAAAAAACCCCAAGGTTAGGAAAAAACCTGTTTGTGGAATTGGGGGAGAGGATAGGTAAAGAACTTAACATAACCAACTGTTGGGTCTGTGGAGGAGCTTTAATGACAGAAGAATGGCCACGGAAAGGTAGCAGCGTAGGCCCGGTAGAACTCCTTAAATGGAACTGGACAAATATAAGAGGGGGGAACCGACCTGAGGGGTGGATTTTAAGTTCAACAGTGATAGGGGAAGAATGCCTCTGGCGAACTGGGATAAACTTTCTTAATGAAGTAGGAAACACTCCCTGTAAAAGCTATAAAGTGAGTAACAAAACTTCAAGGTGGTGGGTCCCAGAAAAACCAACTTGGTATTGAGCCCAGAAAAAAGGAAAAGACTGTGTATATGATCATGAAGTTGGACTCTTTCAGTGTAATGACACGAGGAAAAATCCTTATTTTGGAATCCCAGAAATACCCAAATTTGGGGAGAATATAAATCAACAAGAAGGTGATTATTGGAAAGCACCAGATGGCTTCTTTTGGATATGTGGGAAAAGGGCATCCCCAAGACTCCCTTCACATTGGAAAGGGAGTTGTACACTAAGAATCATTCAACCAGGGTTTTTCCTTTTCCCAGAACCAGTGGGAGATCAATTAGGTATACCTCTCTATGAAGACTTCAAAAGAAAGAAAAGAGATTTAATTGGAGGGTTCCAAAAATGGAAAGATGAGGAATGGCCCCCTGAACGAATATTAGAAACAGATGGGCCAGCTACCTAAGCACAAGATGGAAGCTGGGGATATCAGACCCCAATTTACATGCTGAATCGTATCATCAGACTCCAAGCTCTTGTAGAAATCATAACCAATGAAACAGCTGGGGCTATGGAATTAATAGTCAGCCAGCAACGCCAAACCAGAGCTGCAATACATCAAAATAGGCTGGCTTTAGACTATTTACTGGCCGAAGAAGGCGGTGTGTGCAGGAAGTTCAATACATCGGACTGTTGTTTAAAAATTGATGACAATGGGGATGCCGTTCTAGATATGGCCAACCAAATCAGAAAAATAGCCCATGTACCAGTCCAAAAATGGGAATCAATGATGTCTGCTAACTGGTGGGATGGCATATTGGGGAAAGAATGGTGGAAGAATCTAGGTTTCTTCCTCTTATGTGCTACAGCTAGTCTAATATTTCTCCCTTGCTTGATCCCCTGCTTTATTCGGCTAATCACCAGCATAGTTCAAGGCATGCAAGTTGTGGCAATGCCTACTGACCCAAAGTTGGCTATGTCTGGAACAGCACAAAAAATTATGGTATTAAAAAGACAAAGTGATATAAAAGACCCTCTTGAAGAAGCCAAATTGATCTGTGAAAAGAACGAACAGACATTAGAAGCCAAGAAAAAAGAATTATTGCTCAAGCCAAATGATTTATAAAATAGAAAAGGGGGAATTGTTATAAACATATATTATATTAGCTTCTTGCAAAGTATAAAGTAGATATTATATAACGTTAGAAATGCTTTCTGCTGTGTGGATGTAGTTTTCTCTCTTTTTAGCAAGAATGTTAGCAAGTGTGAGCACGTAAGATAACCTCCAAACGAACAGAGGATGAGGCCCGAAAAGCTGCTAATCAACACTTTGTCTAGGGAGCAAAAGGGCCCAAAGGCTACTCCGCCCGGAGAACGGGCGGCCAGGAGAGTCCGGGAGATTTTATCACCACTCTGCCCGGAGAGACGAAGAGGCCCAAAGCTGCAATCAGCCCTGACTGTCTGGAGAATTAAGAAATCCACCCTACCATCGACTCTTGCCTAGCGGGCCCAACCCCAAGAATCAAGAGAAATAAAACCACAAGGCAGAAGACTAGGCACGCTCTAAAAAGGCGGAACCAAGGAGTGGCCATGCAGAACAGCTCCAGGAAAAGTTTTAATATGAATAAAGAACAGACAGTAAAAACGGTATAAAAAGGACTGACCTCTGGCATCAGGTGTGCTCTTGGCAGAGCGCCAAGGCAACTGGCTGTTACCCCGTTGCTTTATTTGATGTGTCTCTTATTGTCTTTATATTAAACCCCTTTAAATTCTCACAGGAGAGTGAACTTCGTTTTTCACAGAGAGAAGTTGTTCCCCCTGACAGCTAAGCTCCAACTACGGTGTCGCTTATGTCCTTCCCAGGACGGGCGGGAAAACGCCTCGGCGCAGCGCAGCGCTGGCCGGGAGCGGCCGGCACGGCACCGAGCGCGCTCCCCACTCCCTCCCGCCCGCGCCGCTGCGGAGACCCCGGGTTCGCCGGAATCGGCTACATGCTGCACGGAGGGCAGCGCGGCAAAGGCGGCCTCCCCTCGTCGCCCGGGGAAGGCCGGCCTCGGATCCCCGCTCTCTCCACCGGCACGGGCAGTGCCAGCAGCCTCTCGCTGTGGTCGCCGCTGGCCGAAAGCCTCGCCGCGCACCGCCCGGCCGGCCCCGCCGCTCCGCGGGGTCACACGGCACCTGCCGTGGGCGGCCGCCGAGCGACAGGAAGCAGAAGCGCTCACCGCCGCGCCGCTCGCCGCCCCGCCCGGGCGCTCCTCTCCTCGCGCTACCACGATGGCGCCGGCCCGCCCCGCCTTCCCCGTCGCCTGCGGCGCAACGCGGCTGCTCCGAGCCACGCAGCACGCGTGCGGCCGGGCCCTGCCGAGCTGCCGGCGGAGCCGGGGCACAGCCCGGGCGGGAGAGCTTCCGGCGAGGCTGGGCGGGCGGCGAGCGCGGCCGAGCGTGAGCGCGCCCAGGCGGGCGGCGGGCGGCGGCGCGATGGAGAGCTAGATGGAGGCGGCAGCACCGCGCGGCATAAAATAGCTGATCGTCCGGCAGCCGC
Organism: Aphelocoma coerulescens; assembly: GCF_041296385.1. Taxonomy (NCBI): domain Eukaryota; kingdom Metazoa; phylum Chordata; class Aves; order Passeriformes; family Corvidae; genus Aphelocoma; species Aphelocoma coerulescens. Next base: position 111,678 of record NW_027183470.1, read on the forward strand.
CCGCTCCGCAGCCCCTCGGCTGCTGTCGAGAAGGGCCCCGGCCCTGGCCGCGCCGGTGGCGAGGCGGCTCCGCAGCCCGCGGGCAGCCCTGGCGGGGCAGGGGAGCACTGCGGGCAGCCCCGGGGCCGCGCAGCCGTCTGCAACGCGCGGTGGGAGCCGCTGGGAACTATTTTACACGTCCCGGGGGGCTGGAGAGGAGCACGGAGACCACGCGGCAGGTCGCTGCCGTTAGGGAAAATTAATCCACGATGCCTGAGGTTTATATCCGAAAAGGAGACAGAGGAGTCCTGCAACATTCTTCGACTACAGGGAGAGTCCATGGGGCTTTTCCCATGGCGTCTGTCAAACGGTTGCGGGATGCAGCCCCCTTTTGATGCCAAGTTCCCGGCCACAGCACCCTCTTCCTTTTCCCCACTGGCTGAGGTATTCGGGAGATACAGACTTCCGGAACTGCCTACTCTATGCGCCCCCCTCTAATATGCACCCCCCTCTTGGCATCGAGAAGAAAGAAAAGAACCCCATTCCTAATGCTCTTAAGTCTTTGTTGCCTTGCTCTAGGTTCAGGAATTTAACACGGCCTTGATTAATCAACAGTCTCTGATGATTAGTAACAGTTCTAGAGAACTCCTAGTTTCTTCTGTTACTTCACTAGCCATAACTTCCTAGCCTTGTCTACAGGCCGATTCACACGGTCTCTTTGTAAAGACTCATCCATCTCATTCCTTTTAATCCCTCCTCTTTTTATTTGCTCTGTATTTGTCTTTACAAACCTTAATTACCATGGATTTAATTTTTTCTTCTGGAGTCTTCTTGGGTTTTGCTATTATTTGCAGTGACATCCTTTTCTGTCCTTTTGTAGTCATTTCTGGATCAGGTAGGCATGGCTGCTAGCGGCATCCCCTTGAGCACCTGCTGAAAGAGCTGCAGCCAGCATGGTGTCACACATGGTAAAAAGATGAGAATTGCGATAGCATATAAGAGGAGAAATCGTATTCATTTAGCCCATAGCTGGCCAGTTAACTATGAAAATATGTCCCATTCCCATCCTTTCAACATTTGGACAGGTCCACGAGCTGACGTTATTTCCTTTGTTATTTGTTTGACCACTTTTCCGCTGTCATCTGCTTGCAAACAGCAGCTCGAGTCATTTAATTTCCCACAAACTCCTCCTTCTTCTGCCAACAGATAATCTAATACCATCCAATGTTGAATTACCGCTTTCCTCATTTAAGTGGGTTGCTCAGCAAAAAGGTCAAGCGCTGTGGCTGGCTGGTTGGTAATTATTTCCGAGACAGCTTGTAACCTAATTATCTCCTTCAAATGATAAATGGGTTCCCAGGCATCTGGGATTAATTCCTTAGGTTTCCAAGGGGCTGGTCCATCGTGTTGGGTAACTTGTTCTGTTGGCCGTTCATCATTTCCCCGTTTTGGGGTGCTCCCTCCAGCCAGGGCTGCATCAGCTGACTGCTTTTCTCTAATTAAATCATCACAGATTTTGATTCCTAAGCGATTTCCCAGAACTTGTAGTAGCAAAAAGAACAACAGTCTACTAAATATACCATATCCCTGACCAGTTTGGAGGTAACCTGAGCTAAGCATGTTGGCCACAAATCCAATACTGTCCTTTCAAAGCCCGTGTTCCATTAGCAAAGGAACCTACCCATGGTCATCAATTGGTGGCTCAAAATACAGCAGGATTCCCGGGCCTAACGGTCCTCCAACAAGAGTTGCCCCACCATAAGGGTCCCAGCATTTGCATTTCCAAGCTCCCGCACAGGGTTCCCACCTACATTTACATCTGCAAGCTGCTTGGTTGGATTTGGAGCAGAACTCACTAAAAGGCTTTGAGTTCCAATCCGGTGTGGCCATTCCCACTGATAATCACAAACAACATGTCTTCTACTTGTGGAATTTTTGTGGGGACTGCTCAAAAACAGGTGGTCAAAAAAACCCCTTGTCCCTCCCCATTGCTTTACAGGCTTCCAAATATTTTTGGTAAGTGTGATAAGAACGCCTTACGCAGCTACTGTTAGTGAGCCGAACAGGTATTTGATTGCATTTGCCTTGATATTTGGAACAATTGGAAGGAGGGCAATTGGGGGTCCAAACCCAGTTGTTCAAGCCCAGAGGGAAAGTCAATTGACAATTGCCTTTTCCTACATAGACACGCCCTATCCTATTAGGCAATAAGTGCCTGTTGGAGAAGAATGAAGTGGCCGTGAACTTCCTTCTTTGGCCCCAAATCCCATCCCACTGTGGCCCTCACATTGACCCACCATTTAGGTTCAGCTGGGCTAGCCAACTATGGCCACTCTTCAGATCCTCCTGGCCTTCCACAGAGCCAGCAATTGCTAAGGTTAAAAACTTTTGCTACTTCTTCTCCTAAGGCTGCAAATTGATTCTCCCACTCCTGGCCTAAACTCAGCTGACCATATCAAAGTAGAATTAGTAAGGAAAATGTTTTAATAGTGTCATCTAATTAGCTAGTCTAATTTTCCCGTTGTCTTCTGCAGCACCTGTGGCAATTGAAGACACAGAAACCACTTAACGTAACAAAATGGCCACAAGTATTAGCCCCCAAGTGAGTGGAGATTCTAGAGGAGGGATGCCTTTACAGTCTATTTCAGCAGACGGTCTGAAGGTAGGACTGCGGGGCTTCTTCCGATGTCGAAGCACTGCCTACTGCTCCGGCCCACTCCTGCAGAGTGTCAGTCACGGCCTCCCGGCCTTCTCCTCCAGCTGAGATGTGCAAATCTCTGAAGCTTCAGAGACCTTGACCCGAGAGTGACGGGTTCACCTGTGTTCAGCTTACTTGACGGCTGTTTTCTGTCGTCAGTGACACTTGGAATGGGCCACACCATTTCACCAGCACTGGCGCTTCTTTCTACTCCTTAATTAGGACTCAATCTCCTGGTTGGATGTTAAAAGCAGCAAAGTCCAAAGGCCGGGCTTGCGCCAGCTGAGTTTCCTGTTGAAGGGGTTTCACAAGAAGCAGGATCCTGGCCACAGATGGTTTTAAAAATGCATCACTTGCCTCTACCCCCCCACTAGGTGGAGACTTACCAGGAGGGCAATTGCAAACAACGATTGAAAGGGAGATAACTGAATCTCTCTTCTGGGTTGAGCCCTCATTCTCACCAAAGCCAATGTCCAAAGCCCTACCCATGGCATCTTGGTTTCTATTACCAGCTTCAAAAGGTGTTTATTTCTCTCTTCATTGTTTTCTACCCGAGCCGAGCTCTGGGGGTGCCAGGGCCTATGGAGGTTCCATTGTGTTCCTAAAGAAGCCAAAACCCCTTGAAGGATCTTTCCTGCAAAATGAGTTCCCCTATCTGAATCTATTGCTTCTACAATGCTGTATCTTGGAATGATTTGTTCCAAAAATGCCTTAAGAACTGATCCTGTCATTACTGAAGTAGTTGGAAATACTTCTGGCCACCTTGCTAGCTGACATACGATTACCAGAAGATATTAAGCCTTGCCACTTGGGGCATCTCCGGAAAATCCACCTGGCATCTTTGGAAGGGCCATGCAGCCCAAGGCCTCCCTCCTCTAGCAAGTTACTTTGTAACTTGGCTGTTGGCTTTAGCACAGATCAAGCAACCTTCAACAGCTCCTTTTGCCAGTCTAAAAAGACCCCCAGCAACATACATCATGAGATAGGCTTCTGCCAATCCTCAGGAAGTGCAAGAACTCTCTTAATGGAGTTGCTTTAATATTGGTAGGGCCAAAGGTTCTGGTATCTCTTGTTTGCCATCCCTTGGAAACCAATTCTTGCCTTTTTTCTCTGCCACACGACTTTTAACTGTATGTCAAACTGCTGCGGTAGAAAAGACAGCTTCCTGGGCAGTGATGGAGTCACGGGGAGCAAAGGGGGCATCTTGGAGAGTTCTGGCAGAAGTGTGGCTTTCTGAGTTTCTTCATCCACCAAAAAGGAGACAGAGGAGTCCTGTAACATTCTTCAACTCCAGGGAGAGGCCATGGGGCTTTTGCCATGGAGTCTCTCAAATGATTGCGGGAAGCAGCCCCCTTCTGATGTTAAGTTCCTGGCAACAGCACCCTCTGAGGTACTCGGGAATTACAGACTTCCGGAACTGCCTACTCTATGCCCCCCTCTAATATGCACTCCCCTTTTGGAATGGAAAAGGAAGAAAACCAAACTATTCCTAATGCTGGGAAGTCTTTGCTGCCTTGCTCTAGGTTCGGGAATTTAGCAGGGCCTTGGCTGAGCAACAGTCTCTGTTGATTAGTAACAGTTTCTAGAACGAATACTTTCTTCTGTTACTTCCCTCCCTGTAAATTCCTAGCCTTGTCTAAGGAGAGATTCACACGGTCTCTTTGTAAAGACACATCTATCTTACTCCTTTCACTCCCACACCTTCCTTGCGGTGGAACGGCTCTCCCCGGCACAGCACCTGGCACAAAACCCCCGTATACGCACACACACACCTGCACTTACCCTGCACTCCACTGCACACACACACACACACACACACACCTCCCGCACACTAACACCCCCTCCACATCCCCACCATGCTACTTGCAGTGGCCCCGCCCCTGCCATCCCCACCGGCTGGCAGCACCCACTCCTCGCATGCTTCCCCATGCCTTGCATTTCCTTGCTGCCCCCTCTGTAGCCTTCCCTCAACCTGCCTTTTCTCCCCTGCCTTGCACTGACTTGCTCACCCATCCCCCACCTGACTTCCTTTCACATTCGTCTAGGTCTGGCCTCATCTTTCCTTTTCCTTCTAGGACCCTCATTGCCTTGCCTCGCCTCGCAAAGCCACCACTTGCCTTGCCTTGCCCTTGAACCCCTCCCTTGCCTTGCATGACCTTGCTCACCCCTCCCCCACCTGGAATTCAACACCCCTTTTCAATGACATTTCTGGGCCTTGCCCTGCCCTTTCTGCTCCTCCGAGGAATCTCAAAGCTCTCAAGCATCTCCGGTGTTTCAGGATCCCATGAGAGGAAGACCAGGGGAGGACGCATGTTGCCACACTCATCTCTGTGGGCAGCCTTTGTCTGGGAGCAATCCTTGCATGTCTTGAACCTTGGAGGGGCAATTCACATTTTGCCCTTGAGCTCGGGGACCAGAAAGAGAGTTCTTTTGCATACAAGGGAAAGCAGGTAGCTCAAGTCTTTTAGGTACAGAGGAGAGATGACCCACGCGGGATCAAGGCCACACAGAGCACTTGGTCCTGGCCACTTTTGTGTACCAGCAGTCCTTGAATGTACTTCTCACCTGCCTTGCCTGGCCTTGCCTTGGCAACACAACAGTTGCCTTGCCTCGCCCTGCTAGCCCTCTGGAGCCTTGCATTCCTTTGCACGGCCATGCCCAGCACATGACCTGCCTACTGTTTTCCTCCAGGGCCTTGGCTTGCTGAGCCCTTCCTGTTTCTGCCTGGCCTTCCCATCAGTGGCCCTTCCTTCCTACAGCCAGCCTTGCCTCTAACTTCTGGACCTTCTCTTGTCTACCACTCCATTTGCTTTCCCCTCACTGCTCTGGCCTTGCCTACCTCTCCCTTGACTTGCCCACAATTGCCTGCACTCGGTTTGCAGCGCCTTGCCTGCATGGAAGGCAAGGGAAAGAGTGGTAGGCCGGGCAAAGCAAAGCCAGCAAGTTGTAGGCAGTGCGAGGCAAGGCAGACGTAGGCAAAGGAAGCAGAGCAAGGGTACCTTAAGAAGAACTAGACAAGGCAAGGCCAAGAGACTCGGAGTGCCTTTCCTTGGGAAGGCAAGGACATAGTGCCAGTGTTGCTGGAGCAGATGTTAAGGTACTGTGGGGAGGAATAGTCCAGCAAGACATTTCTCTTCTGGCCCCTGTGCGTGTGGGGGCAATTGTTGGACATATTCAATACTGGAGGCGGATCAGTCGCTGGATGTGTTGTATTTTGCAGGAGGGGATGCCGTTTCTTTGGAGATGGGCTTGTAGTTGCTCTCTTTGGCAAGGAAGGCAGGTTTGGATGTGCACATCAGGTACTCCTAGGGATTTTAAAGGCTTTTCCCAACAGGCAGAGCTCTCTCTGGGTTCGAGCTGTTGAGCTGTCGGTGGGAATGCAAAGGCCAAGCTCTTAAGCTATTTGTCCTGGTGCCTTCAGTGTGTGAGCAGTCCCTGGTGCCGTTGCCTTTGGATCCTGACTCTGGGAGAGGGAAGGCTTAGGATGGTACCTAGAGCTGAGAAGGAGAGTGCTGAGAACAGCGTGTGTGCTGCTAGTTTGAGGGGTGCAGGTGAAGTTGTAGGCAGCAAGATCTTCCTCAGCTGGCACTGTTTTGAGCCCTGTTTTTGCCAGATGGTTTCAAGCTGGTGGGCGGAATCTGCGAGAGGGAAAAGATTTGTTTGGGCCAAAGAGGTGTGGTGTAAAGAAGAGTGTGCTCTTGGAAGGGGAAGATGAGGGCAACCTTTTTGTCCTGACACCGTTGATTTGAGTGCAGGGCCGTTTGCAAGTTGCCTCTGTCTGCCCTTGGGGTGGTTTCGAGCTGGGCCAGGTGCTTGGCCTTCTTTTGCAAGTCTGCAGCGCCGTCGTGTGGTTGTTTCCATGAGCGCTGACAGTGCCCGGCAAAAAGCGCTTGGCTGGCGCGGCCCCAGTCGTGTGGAAGCAGTTGGTGGAAGAGCTCCGCTGTGCATCCTGCCTCTTGGAGACATAAAAGGATGTAACCCTGCGCGTAGCGGGGAAGCAAGACGAATCTTTTCATTGTTGGCTGAGCAGTTTCCAAGCGGCAAAAGTAAAGGCAGTTTCAGCACGGCCTCTTTCTTTCAGAACCTTTTCTGTGCCATCATGAACATGCTCAACATGCCACTCGCACCCGCTGAACTGCATCAAAGGCTCTGGAGATAGGCACTTTCCTTCAAGCTCTCTGTAGCATCGTACCCTCCACCTCTGGCGGATCCCAAAGCCCTTCCAAACATCCAGCAGCTGCACGCAGAGAACAAGTGCTAGAACAAGGCGTTGGCCTTCCTAGTCCTTTTAAAGTCTGTGAACTAGGCGAAACATTCCAGTGAGCAGCACTTTCCTTCGCAACTATATCTAGAGCATCATCACATTCTCTCCAAGTGGGTAAGTCCACCCTTGCAGCGCAGCGTTTGCAGCCACAGTTCGGACTGAGAGATAGGCCAGGTGAGAAAGCATTTCTTGACTATCCCTCTTCTCTGGAAGACTTGATACTCGCAGCGCGACCACGTCCACACACCTTCAGTGTGGCCAGGTTCAAGCAGCTAGAGCTCCCAGAGATGGGAGAGTCAGGAGAGAAGACGTTCCAAAAGTACCGTGTACTTACAGCAGCATTAAAACTGTGCACAGCAGTCTGCAGCACTGTAGACTGCGGCTTCTCCGACAGACGAGCCATCCCATTGTTGCCTCTCGCAGCCTGCTTGCTAGCTGCTCTCCTGAAGAAAAGAACTAGAAGAAAAAGCCAATGCTGGGCTGCACCTTCCCCTTGCCTTACGTAAAGCCACCTAAACTCCCCGCTGCACTCTCTACTTCCCCTCTCCTTGGAAGCGACCACTGTGTTTGCTGCATCTCGAAGCCTAAAGTTAAGCGCCAGTGGTTTTGGGGATGGTTGGAAGAGGGATAAGTAGTAGCACAAGGAAGTAGTTGTCGTTGAACTTCCTCCTTCTCAATGCTAACGTGAATTGGGCAGGCAGGCGAGTGCTAGCCACGCTCCTTTCTCAGTTTGTACGCTGCGGACACGAGTCCGGTGCTCTGCGCCTTCGTTCGGCCTCTTTAGTACCCATGTCGCTCTTTCATTCAGCCGGAGTCGAAGCGTCGTCTACTTCTCGCCCAGAGAGCACGGTGCCGGCAGCGAAATGCCCCAGCCGACTGCTTCTGCCGACACACGCCTGGTCTATGCACTTTCCCTCGCAGCGACATACAGCAGCACTTTCGGTCTTTCTTGTCGTCCAAATGTAAAGGGAAAGATTCTCTGCTATGTCCCGCCCAGAGAACAGTTTTAGGTCAACCAGCACGCCCAGAGCTTGCCCTCGACGCGTGGAAACTTGTGTTTGCACCACATTCAAGTGGTAGCCGTCTTTCCTTTACAGGCTGCAGAACGCCGTCAGATCCCGGTGCTCTCTGCACCTGCCTTCTCAGTTCCAATACCGCCGCGCACAATACAGCTTTGCAGGAAGCAAACACGCGGATAGTCATGTCGCTCAGAAGAACGTGCCAGGACGAAAAGATGTTCTTCCTTTCTCCTCGTCGCCCATATTGTGGTGCTGTATTAAAAGCCTTGGCCAGCGAAAGGCTGATCCAGCAAGTGTTTCTCACCTGATGCATTTCGCTGAGGGAGAGCTGAGGAAAATCCTTGCACAGCACACTGCGGATGCGTGCAGTACACATGCTGAAGAGAGCCACAGCTAAAAGCAATCGCTGGGCTTCAGTTCTGTCCAGACGGCAGAAGGCGAAGAACGAAGCAGCTGGGCACCGCGTTAACGTACTCAGTGGACCGAATTTCAAATGTTCAGCCAAGAGCTGCTTCACAAGCAGATTCAGCTGAGAATGCTCTGGCTGGTTCACAAAGTAAGGCGTAGCCGTTGCACTCTATCACACTATCAGGCCAGAAGAAGTTTCTTACACCTTCAATGCTGCAGAGTCCATGCAGCTGGAGCACACGCAGTAGGACGCGTCCAGATAGACGGCGTTCTTCAAGTACCCCCCTCCTCCAAGCAGCCTTGAAACTGAGCACAATACACTGCGGCTCGGGAGCTTCCTTCTCAGATAGACGTGCCGTCACGTTATTCACTCTCGCAGCTCCGTTGCCCACTAGCAGCAGGTGCTACCAAAGCAAAATGCTCCAGAAGTAAAAAGCACTGCTGAGCAAACCTTTTCCTTTGCCTCACGTAAAGCACTGTAAACTGTCCGCTGCACTCTTTATTTCCATTCTCCGCTGCATCTACCACTGTCATCTCTGCATCTCGAAGCATAAAGCTCGGCACAATTCTTCCCAGGGAAAGCTGGAAGAGAAATAGGTAGCAGCACAAGTAGCTGCAAGTGGAACTTTTGTTTTCAACTGCTAACGTGAATCGGCAAAGAAGCGAGCGGCAGCCACGCTTCTTCTTGCAGCCTGTGCGATGCGCACACCAGCTCGGTGCTCTGCGCCCTCATTCGTATGCTCTTCGTACCATGTCGCGCTTTTCATTCTGCCGGAGTCGAAGCGTCGTCTACTTCTCGCCCGGAGAGCACGGTGCCGGAAGAGAAATGCCCCAGCCGACTGCCCTTCCGAAACACACCAGGGCTATGCACTTTTCTCGCAGCGACATACAGCAGCACTTTCGGTCTTTTCTTGTCGTCCAAATGTAAAGGGAAAGATTCTCAGCAATGTCGGGCACAGAGAACAGTTTTAGGTCAACAAGCACGCCCAGAGCTTGCCCGCGACTCGTGGAAACTTGTGTTTGCACACATTCCAGTGGCAGCCCTCTTTCCTTTACAGCCTGCAGAGCGCCGTCAGATCGCGGTGCTCTCTGCACCTGCCTTCTCCCTTCCAAGTACCACTGCGCACAATACAGCCTTGCAGGAAGCAAAGGCGCGGATAGTCGTCTCGCAGAGAAGAACGTGCAAAGACGAAAAGATGTTCTTCTTTGCTCCTCCTCGTCGCCCAGATTGTGGTGCTGTACTGAAAGCCATGGCCAGCGAAAGGCTAATCCAGCAAGTGTTTCTCACCTGATGCATTTCGCTGAGGGAGAGCTGAGGAAAATCCTTGCACAGCACACTGCGGATGCGTGCAGTACACATGCTGAAGAGCGGCAAAACTCAAAGCCATCGCTGGGCTTCAGTTCTGTCCAGACCGCAGAAGGCGAAGAACGAAGCAGCTGGGCACCGCGTTAACGTACTCAGTGGACCGAATTTCAAATGTCCAGCCAAAAGCTGCTTCATAAGCAGATTCAGCTGAGAATGCTCTGGCTGCTTCACAAAGTAAGGCGTAGCCGTTGCACTCTATCACACTATCAGGCCAGAAGAAGTTTCTTACACCTTCAATGCTGCAGAGTCCATGCAGCTGGAGCACACGCAGTAGGACGCGTCCAGATAGACGGCGTTCTTCAAGTACCCCCCTCCTCCAAGCAGCCTTGAAACTGAGCACAACACACTGCGGCTCGGGAGCTTCCTTCTCAGATAGACGTGCCGTCACGTTATTCACTCTCGCAGCTCCGTTGCCCACTTGCAGCAGCTGCTACCAAAGCAAAATGCTCCAGAAGTAAAAAGCACTGCCGGGCTGTACTTTCGCCTTGCCGCACGTGAAGCATCATAAACGGTCCGCTGTACTCTGTATTTCCCTTCTCCGCCGCATCTACCACTGTCATCTCTGCATCTCGAAGCATAAAGCTCGGCACAATTCTTCCCAGGGAAAGCTGGAAGAGAAATAGGTAGCAGCACAAGTAGCTGCAAGTGGAACTTTTGTTTTCAACTGCTAATGTGAATCCGAAAAGAAGCGAGCGGCAGCCACGCTTCTTCTTGCAGCCTGTGCGATGCGCACACCAGCTCGGTGCTCTGCGCCCTCATTCGTATGCTCTTCGTACCATGTCGCGCTTTTCATTCTGCCGGAGTCGAAGCGTCGTCTACTTCTCGCCTGAGAGCACGGTGCCGGCAGAGAAACGCTCCGGGCTTCTGCCTCTGCCGAAACACGCCTGGGCTATCCCTCTCAGCGTTAAGTAGCACAAAATGCTGTCTGCGTTGTGGTCTTAATCTTAAGGGAAAGATTCTCTGCTTCGGCTAGCACAGAGAACTTTGCTGGGACAATACATGTGTTTTATTATCCTTTCTCGCAAGAAGACTATGGTGCTTCTTTGGAACTGTTGGCCAGTGTAAGGCTAATCCAGCAAGTGCTTCTCTCCTGACACATTTCTCTGAGCGAGAGCTTCGGCGGACAGTTGGGCTCTGCGAAGCAGAAAGTCTGTGCTTGCACGTAGCGCTGAGGAGAATCTGTGCACAGCGCGCTCTGGATGCGTGCAGTACACACACTAAAGAGAGCCAAAGCTCAATGTCTCAGTTCTGTCCAGCGCCGGAAATTGAGAAGAACGCAGCCCCAGAGCTCTGGGCTGGAGTGTGCGATGGTTATGAGCTGTGCCGCTCTTCTGCGTGTCTACTGCACGCATCCATAGTGTACAGTGCAAGGATTTTCCTCAGCTCTCGCTCAGCGAAATGCATTAGAAGGGAAGCACATGCTAGATTAGCCATTCGTTAGCCCACGCTTTCAGTAGAGCACCACAATCTGGGCGACGAGGAAAAGCAAAGAAGAACATCTTTTCGTCTTTGCACGATCTTCTCTGCGAGACATCTCTCCACGTCTTTGCTTCCTGCAAGGCTGTAAGGTGCGCGGTGGTACTTGGAAGGGAGAAGGCAGGTGCAGAGAGCACCGCGATCTGACGGCGCTCTGCAGGCTTAAAGGAAAGAAAGCTACCACTTGAATGTGGTGCAAATACCAATTTCCACGCGTCGCGGGTAAGCTCCGGGTAAGCTTGGTGACCTAAAACTGGGCGCTGAGTGAGACGTAACCGAGAATCTTTCCCTTTGCATTCCGGCTCCAACGCAAACAGAATGTGATGCTACTTAGCGCTGCGAGGGAAAGTGCATAGCCCTGGTGTGTTTGGGAAGAATCAGCAGCCTGGAGCGTTTTTCTGGAGCGTTTCTCCGCTGGCACCGTGCTCTCTGGGCGAGAAGTAGACGACGCTTCGACTCCGGCAGAATGAAAGCGCGACATGGTACGAAGAGCATTAAAGAATGAGGGCAGAGGGCCGAGCTGGTGTGTGCATCGCACAGGCTGCAAGAGGAAGCCTGGCTGTCACTCGCTTGTTTCCGGATTCACGTTAGCGTTTTAAAACAGAAAGTTCCACTTGCAGCTACTTGTGCTGCTGCCTATTTCTCTTCCAGCGTTCCCTGGGAGGAATTGTGCCGAGCTTTATGCTTCGAGATGCAGAGATAACAGTGGTAGATGCGGCGGAGAATGGAAATACAGAGCACAGCGGACAGTTTATGGTGCTTTACGTGAGGCAAGGGAAAGCGCAGCCCGGCAGTGCTTTTTACTTCTGGAGCATTTTGCTTTGGTAGCAGCTGCTGCAAGTGGGCAACGGAGCTGCGAGAGTGAATAACGTGACGGCACGTCTATCTGAGAAGGAAGCTCCCGAGCCGCAGTGTGTTGTGCTCAGTTTCAAGGCTGCTTGGAGGAGGGGGGTACTTGAAGACCGCCTTCTATCTCGACGCGTCCTACTGCGTGTGCTCCAGCTGCATGGACGCTGCAGCATTGAAGGTGTAGGATACTGCTTCTGGCCAGGTAGTGTGATGAATGGAAACGGCTGCGCCTTACTTTGTGAAGCAGCCAGAGCATTCTCAGCTGAATCTGCTTATGAAGCAGCTTTTGGCTGGACATTTGAAATTCGGTCCACTGAGTACGTTAACGCGGTGCCCAGTTGCTTCGTTCTTTGCCTTCTGCGGTCTGGACAAAACTGAAGCCCAGCGATGGCTTTGCGTTTTGGCGCTCTTCAGCGCGAACACTGCACGCATCCACAGTGTGCTGTGCACGGATTTTCCTCAGCTCGACGTACAATCATTTTCTTGCTGTTTCCAGAGTCTAAACTCTTCGTGAAACTCTCGCTCAGCGAGATGCGTCAGGAATGAGGCACTTGCTGGATGAGCTTTTCGCTAGCCAAGACTTTCAATACAGCACCACAATTCAGGCAAGAAGCAGGAGAAAGGAAGATCATCTTTTCGTCCTTCCACGTTCTTCTCTGCGAGATGACGACCCGTGTCTTTGCTTCCTGCAAGGCTGTAAGGGGCGCGGTAGTACTTAGAACTGAGAAGGCAGGTGCAGAGAGCACGGCGGTCTGACGGTGCTCTGCAGGCTGTAAAGGAAAGACGGCAACCACTTGAATGTGGTGCAAACACAAGTTTCCACGCGTCGCGGGTAAGCTCCGGGTAAGCTTGTTGACCTAAAACTGTGCGAGACGGAGCTGAGACTCTTTCCCTTTACATTTGGACGACAAGAAAGACCGAAAGTGCTGCTGTATGTCGCTGCGAGGGAAAGTGCATAGACCAGGCGCGTGTCAGCAGAAGCAGTCGGCTGGGGCATTTCGCTGCCGGCACCGTGCTCTCTGGGCGAGAAGTAGACGACGCTTCGACTCCGGCTGAATGAAAGAGCGACATGGGTACTAAAGAGGCCGAACGAAGGCGCAGAGCACCGGGCTGGTGTCCGCAGCGTACAAACTGAGAAAGGAGCATGGCTGGCACTCGCCTGCCTGCCCAATTCACGTTAGCATTGAGAAGGAGGAAGTTCAACGACAACTACTTCCTTGTGCTACTACTTATCCCTCTTCCAACCATCCCCAAAACCACTGGCGCTTAACTTTAGGCTTCGAGATGCAGCAAACACAGTGGTCGCTTCCAAGGAGAGGGGAAGTAGAGAGTGCAGCGGGGAGTTTAGGTGGCTTTACGTAAGGCAAGGGGAAGGTGCAGCCCAGCATTGGCTTTTTCTTCTAGTTCTTTTCTTCAGGAGAGCAGCTAGCAAGCAGGCTGCGAGAGGCAACAATGGGATGGCTCGTCTGTCGGAGAAGCCGCAGTCTACAGTGCTGCAGACTGCTGTGCACAGTTTTAATGCTGCTGTAAGTACACGGTACTTTTGGAACGTCTTCTCTCCTGACTCTCCCATCTCTGGGAGCTCTAGCTGCTTGAACCTGGCCACACTGAAGGTGTGTGGACGTGGTTGCGCTGCGAGTATCAAGTCTTCCAGAGAAGAGGGATAGTCAAGAAATGCTTTCTCACCTGGCCTATCTCTCAGTCCGAACTGTGGCTGCAAACGCTGCGCTGCAAGGGTGGACTTACCCACTTGGAGAGAATGTGATGATGCTCTAGATATAGTTGCGAAGGAAAGTGCTGCTCACTGGAATGTTTCGCCTAGTTCACAGACTTTAAAAGGACTAGGAAGGCCAACGCCTTGTTCTAGCACTTGTTCTCTGCGTGCAGCTGCTGGATGTTTGGAAGGGCTTTGGGATCCGCCAGAGGTGGAGGGTACGATGCTACAGAGAGCTTGAAGGAAAGTGCCTATCTCCAGAGCCTTTGATGCAGTTCAGCGGGTGCGAGTGGCATGTTGAGCATGTTCATGATGGCACAGAAAAGGTTCTGAAAGAAAGAGGCCGTGCTGAAACTGCCTTTACTTTTGCCGCTTGGAAACTGCTCAGCCAACAATGAAAAGATTCGTCTTGCTTCCCCGCTACGCGCAGGGTTACATCCTTTTATGTCTCCAAGAGGCAGGATGCACAGCGGAGCTCTTCCACCAACTGCTTCCACACGACTGGGGCCGCGCCAGCCAAGCGCTTTTTGCCGGGCACTGTCAGCGCTCATGGAAACAACCACACGACGGCGCTGCAGACTTGCAAAAGAAGGCCAAGCACCTGGCCCAGCTCGAAACCACCCCAAGGGCAGACAGAGGCAACTTGCAAACGGCCCTGCACTCAAATCAACGGTGTCAGGACAAAAAGGTTGCCCTCATCTTCCCCTTCCAAGAGCACACTCTTCTTTACACCACACCTCTTTGGCCCAAACAAATCTTTTCCCTCTCGCAGATTCCGCCCACCAGCTTGAAACCATCTGGCAAAAACAGGGCTCAAAACAGTGCCAGCTGAGGAAGATCTTGCTGCCTACAACTTCACCTGCACCCCTCAAACTAGCAGCACACACGCTGTTCTCAGCACTCTCCTTCTCAGCTCTAGGTACCATCCTAAGCCTTCCCTCTCCCAGAGTCAGGATCCAAAGGCAACGGCACCAGGGACTGCTCACACACTGAAGGCACCAGGACAAATAGCTTAAGAGCTTGGCCTTTGCATTCCCACCGACAGCTCAACAGCTCGAACCCAGAGAGAGCTCTGCCTGTTGGGAAAAGCCTTTAAAATCCCTAGGAGTACCTGATGTGCACATCCAAACCTGCCTTCCTTGCCAAAGAGAGCAACTACAAGCCCATCTCCAAAGAAACGGCATCCCCTCCTGCAAAATACAACACATCCAGCGACTGATCCGCCTCCAGTATTGAATATGTCCAACAATTGCCCCCACACGCACAGGGGCCAGAAGAGAAATGTCTTGCTGGACTATTCCTCCCCACAGTACCTTAACATCTGCTCCAGCAACACTGGCACTATGTCCTTGCCTTCCCAAGGAAAGGCACTCCGAGTCTCTTGGCCTTGCCTTGTCTAGTTCTTCTTAAGGTACCCTTGCTCTGCTTCCTTTGCCTACGTCTGCCTTGCCTCGCACTGCCTACAACTTGCTGGCTTTGCTTTGCCCGGCCTACCACTCTTTCCCTTGCCTTCCATGCAGGCAAGGCGCTGCAAACCGAGTGCAGGCAATTGTGGGCAAGTCAAGGGAGAGGTAGGCAAGGCCAGAGCAGTGAGGGGAAAGCAAATGGAGTGGTAGACAAGAGAAGGTCCAGAAGTTAGAGGCAAGGCTGGCTGTAGGAAGGAAGGGCCACTGATGGGAAGGCCAGGCAGAAACAGGAAGGGCTCAGCAAGCCAAGGCCCTGGAGGAAAACAGTAGGCAGGTCATGTGCTGGGCATGGCCGTGCAAAGGAATGCAAGGCTCCAGAGGGCTAGCAGGGCAAGGCAAGGCAACTGTTGTGTTGCCAAGGCAAGGCCAGGCAAGGCAGGTGAGAAGTACATTCAAGGACTGCTGGTACACAAAAGTGGCCAGGACCAAGTGCTCTGTGTGGCCTTGATCCCGCGTGGGTCATCTCTCCTCTGTACCTAAAAGACTTGAGCTACCTGCTTTCCCTTGTATGCAAAAGAACTCTCTTTCTGGTCCCCGAGCTCAAGGGCAAAATGTGAATTGCCCCTCCAAGGTTCAAGACATGCAAGGATTGCTCCCAGACAAAGGCTGCCCACAGAGATGAGTGTGGCAACATGCGTCCTCCCCTGGTCTTCCTCTCATGGGATCCTGAAACACCGGAGATGCTTGAGAGCTTTGAGATTCCTCGGAGGAGCAGAAAGGGCAGGGCAAGGCCCAGAAATGTCATTGAAAAGGGGTGTTGAATTCCAGGTGGGGGAGGGGTGAGCAAGGTCATGCAAGGCAAGGGAGGGGTTCAAGGGCAAGGCAAGGCAAGTGGTGGCTTTGCGAGGCGAGGCAAGGCAATGAGGGTCCTAGAAGGAAAAGGAAAGATGAGGCCAGACCTAGACGAATGTGAAAGGAAGTCAGGTGGGGGATGGGTGAGCAAGTCAGTGCAAGGCAGGGGAGAAAAGGCAGGTTGAGGGAAGGCTACAGAGGGGGCAGCAAGGAAATGCAAGGCATGGGGAAGCATGCGAGGAGTGGGTGCTGCCAGCCGGTGGGGATGGCAGGGGCGGGGCCACTGCAAGTAGCATGGTGGGGATGTGGAGGGGGTGTTAGTGTGCGGGAGGTGTGTGTGTGTGTGTGTGTGCAGTGGAGTGCAGGGTAAGTGCAGGTGTGTGTGTGCGTATACGGGGGTTTTGTGCCAGGTGCTGTGCCGGGGAGAGCCGTTCCACCGCAAGGAAGGTGTGGGAGTGAAAGGAGTAAGATAGATGTGTCTTTACAAAGAGACCGTGTGAATCTCTCCTTAGACAAGGCTAGGAATTTACAGGGAGGGAAGTAACAGAAGAAAGTATTCGTTCTAGAAACTGTTACTAATCAACAGAGACTGTTGCTCAGCCAAGGCCCTGCTAAATTCCCGAACCTAGAGCAAGGCAGCAAAGACTTCCCAGCATTAGGAATAGTTTGGTTTTCTTCCTTTTCCATTCCAAAAGGGGAGTGCATATTAGAGGGGGGCATAGAGTAGGCAGTTCCAGAAGTCTGTAATTCCCGAGTACCTCAGAGGGTGCTGTTGCCAGGAACTTAACATCAGAAGGGGGCTGCTTCCCGCAATCATTTGAGAGACTCCAGGGCAAAAGCCCCATGGCCTCTCCCTGGAGTTGAAGAATGTTACAGGACTCCTCTGTCTCCTTTTTGGTGGATGAAGAAACTCAGAAAGCCACACTTCTGCCAGAACTCTCCAAGATGCCCCCTTTGCTCCCCGTGACTCCATCACTGCCCAGGAAGCTGTCTTTTCTACCACAGCAGTTTGACATACAGTTAAAAGTCGTGTGGCAGAGAAAAAAGGCAAGAATTGGTTTCCAAGGGATGGCAAACAAGAGATACCAGAACCTTTGGCCCTACCAATATTAAAGCAACTCCATTAAGAGAGTCCTTGCACTTCCTGAGGATTGGCAGAAGCCTATCTCATGATGTATGTTGCTGGGGGTCTTTTTAGACTGGCAAAAGGAGCTGTTGAAGGTTGCTTGATCTGTGCTAAAGCCAACAGCCAAGTTACAAAGTAACTTGCTAGAGGAGGGAGGCCTTGGGCTGCATGGCCCTTCCAAAGATGCCAGGTGGATTTTCCGGAGATGCCCCAAGTGGCAAGGCTTAATATCTTCTGGTAATCGTATGTCAGCTAGCAAGGTGGCCAGAAGTATTTCCAACTACTTCAGTAATGACAGGATCAGTTCTTAAGGCATTTTTGGAACAAATCATTCCAAGATACAGCATTGTAGAAGCAATAGATTCAGATAGGGGAACTCATTTTGCAGGAAAGATCCTTCAAGGGGTTTTGGCTTCTTTAGGAACACAATGGAACCTCCATAGGCCCTGGCACCCCCAGAGCTCGGCTCGGGTAGAAAACAATGAAGAGAGAAATAAACACCTTTTGAAGCTGGTAATAGAAACCAAGATGCCATGGGTAGGGCTTTGGACATTGGCTTTGGTGAGAATGAGGGCCCAACCCAGAAGAGAGATTCAGTTATCTCCCTTTCAATCGTTGTTTGCAATTGCCCTGGTAAGTCTCCACCTAGTGGGGGGGTAGAGGCAAGTGATGCATTTTTAAAACCATCTGTGGCCAGGATCCTGCTTCTTGTGAAACCCCTTCAACAGGAAGCTCAGCTGGCGCAAGCCCGGCCTTTGGACTTTGCTGCTTTTAACATCCAACCAGGAGATTGAGTCCTAGTTAAGGAGTAGAAAGAAGGGCCAGTGCTGGTGAAATGGTGTGGCCCATTCCAAGTGTCACTGACGACAGAAACAGCCGTCAAGTAAGCTGAACACAGGTGAACCCATCACTCTCGGGTCAAGGTCTCTGAAGCCTCAGAGATTTGCACATCTCAGCTGGAGGAGAAGGCCGGGAGGCCGTGACTGACACTCTGCAGGAGTGGGCCGGAGCAGTAGGCAGTGCTTCGACATCGGAAGAAGCCCCGCAGTCCTACCTTCAGACCGTCTGCTGAAATAGACTGTATAGGCATCCCTCCTCTAGAATCTCCACTCACTTGGGGGCTAATACTTGTGGCCATTTTGTTACGTTAAGTGGTTTCTGTGTCTTCAATTGGCATAGGTGCTGCAGAAGACAACGGGAAAATTAGACTAGCTAATTAGATGACACTATTAAAACATTTTCCTTACTAATTCTACTTTGATATGGTCAGCTGAGTTTAGGCCAGGAGTGGGAGAATCAATTTGCAGCCTTAGGAGAAGAAGTAGCAAAAGTTTTTAACCTTAGCAATTGCTGGCTCTGTGGAAGGCCAGGAGGATCTGAAGAGTGGCCATAGTTGGCTAGCCCAGCTGAACCTAAATGGTGGGTCAATGTGAGGGCCACAGTGGGATGGGATTTGGGGCCAAAGAAGGAAGTTCATGGCCACTTCATTCTTCTCCAACAGGCACTTATTGCCTAAATAGGATAGGGCGTGTCTTTGTAGGAAAAGGCAATTGTCAATTGACTTTCCCTCTGGGCTTGAACAACTGGGTTTGGACCCCCAATTGCCCTCCTTCCAATTGTTCCAAATATCAAGGCAAATGCAATCAAATACCTGTTCGGCTCACTAACAGTAGCTGCGTAAGGCGTTCTTATCACACTTACCAAAAATATTTGGAAGCCTGTAAAGCAATGGGGAGGGACAAGGGGTTTTTTTGACCACCTGTTTTTGAGCAGTCCCCACAAAAATTCCACAAGTAGAAGACATGTTGTTTGTGATTATCAGTGGGAATGGCCACACCGGATTGGAACTCAAAGCCTTTTAGTGAGTTCTGCTCCAAATCCAACCAAGCAGCTTGCAGATGTAAATGTAGGTGGGAACCCTGTGCGGGAGCTTGGAAATGCTGGGACCCTTATGGTGGGGCAACTCTTGTTGGAGGACCGTTAGGCCCGGGAATCCTGCTGTATTTTGAGCCACCAATTGATGACCATGGGTAGGTTCCTTTGCTAATGGAACACGGGCTTTGAAAGGACAGTATTGGATTTGTGGCCAACATGCTTAGCTCAGGTTACCTCCAAACTGGTCAGGGATATGGTATATTTAGTAGACTGTTGTTCTTTTTGCTACTACAAGTTCTGGGAAATCGCTTAGGAATCAAAATCTGTGATGATTTAATTAGAGAAAAGCAGTCAGCTGATGCAGCCCTGGCTGGAGGGAGCACCCCAAAACGGGGAAATGATGAACGGCCAACAGAACAAGTTACCCAACACGATGGACCAGCCCCTTGGAAACCTAAGGAATTAATCCCAGATGCCTGGGAACCCATTTATCATTTGAAGGAGATAATTAGGTTACAAGCTGTCTCAGAAATAATTACCAACCAGCCAGCCACAGCGCTTGACCTTTTTGCTGAGCAACCCACTTAAATGAGGAAAGCGGTAATTCAACATTGGATGGTATTAGATTATCTGTTAGCAGAAGAAGGAGGAGTTTGTGGGAAATTAAATGACTCTAGCTGCTGTTTGCAAGCAGATGACAGCGGAAAAGTGGTCAAACAAATAACAAAGGAAATAACGTCAGCTCGTGGACCTGTCCAAATGTTGAAAGGATGGGGATGGGACATGTTTTCATGGTTAACTGGCCAGCTCTGGGCTAAATGAATACGATTCCTCCTCTTATATGCTATAGCAACTCTCATCTTTTTACCATGTGTGACACCATGCTGGCTGCAGCTCTTTCAGCAGGTGCTCAAGGGGATGCCGCTAGCAGCCATGCCTACCTGATCCAGAAATGACTACAAAAGGACAGAAAAGGATGTCACTGCAAATAATAGCAAAACCCAAGAAGACTCCAGAAGAAAAAAATTAAATCCATGGTAATTAAGGTTTGTAAAGACAAATACAGAGCAAATAAAAAGAGGAGGGATTAAAAGGAATGAGATGGATGAGTCTTTACAAAGAGACCGTGTGAATCGGCCTGTAGACAAGGCTAGGAAGTTATGGCTAGTGAAGTAACAGAAGAAACTAGGAGTTCTCTAGAACTGTTACTAATCATCAGAGACTGTTGATTAATCAAGGCCGTGTTAAATTCCTGAACCTAGAGCAAGGCAACAAAGACTTAAGAGCATTAGGAATGGGGTTCTTTTCTTTCTTCTCGATGCCAAGAGGGGGGTGCATATTAGAGGGGGGCGCATAGAGTAGGCAGTTCCGGAAGTCTGTATCTCCCGAATACCTCAGCCAGTGGGGAAAAGGAAGAGGGTGCTGTGGCCGGGAACTTGGCATCAAAAGGGGGCTGCATCCCGCAACCGTTTGACAGACGCCATGGGAAAAGCCCCATGGGCTCTCCCTGTAGTCGAAGAATGTTGCAGGACTCCTCTGTCTCCTTTTCGGATATAAACCTCAGGCATCGTGGATTAATTTTCCCTAACGGCAGCGACCTGCCGCGTGGTCTCCGTGCTCCTCTCCAGCCCCCCGGGACGTGTAAAATAGTTCCCAGCGGCTCCCACCGCGCGTTGCAGACGGCTGCGCGGCCCCGGGGCTGCCCGCAGTGCTCCCCTGCCCCGCCAGGGCTGCCCGCGGGCTGCGGAGCCGCCTCGCCACCGGCGCGGCCAGGGCTGGGGCCCTTCTCGACAGCAGCCGAGGGGCTGCGGAGCGGGCGGCTGCCGGACGATCAGCTATTTTATGCCGCGCGGTGCTGCCGCCTCCATCTAGCTCTCCATCGCGCCGCCGCCCGCCGCCCGCCTGGGCGCGCTCACGCTCGGCCGCGCTCGCCGCCCGCCCAGCCTCGCCGGAAGCTCTCCCGCCCGGGCTGTGCCCCGGCTCCGCCGGCAGCTCGGCAGGGCCCGGCCGCACGCGTGCTGCGTGGCTCGGAGCAGCCGCGTTGCGCCGCAGGCGACGGGGAAGGCGGGGCGGGCAGGCGCCATCGTGGTAGCGCGAGGAGAGGAGCGCCCGGGCGGGGCGGCGAGCGGCGCGGCGGTGAGCGCTTCTGCTTCCTGTCGCTCGGCGGCCGCCCACGGCAGGTGCCGTGTGACCCCGCGGAGCGGCGGGGCCGGCCGGGCGGTGCGCGGCGAGGCTTTCGGCCAGCGGCGGCCACAGCGAGAGGCTGCTGGCACTGCCCGTGCCGGTGGAGAGAGCGGGGATCCGAGGCCGGCCTTTCCCGGGCGACGAGGGGAGGCCGCCTTTGCCGCGCTGCCCTCCGTGCAGCATGTGGCCGATTCCGGCGAACCCGGGGTCTCCGCAGCGGCGCGGGCGGGAGGGAAGTGGGGAGCGCGCTCGGTGCCGTGCCGGCCGCTCCCGGCCAGCGCTGCGCTGCGCCGAGGCGTTTTCCCGCCCGTCCTGGGAAGGACATAAGCGACACCGTAGTTGGAGCTTAGCTGTCAGGGGGTACAACTTCCCTCCATTGGCGACCTCCTTTTCCCTCTGATTCAGCTACCTTGTGGTAGGTGCGATGGTGCTGAAGAAGGGTGGCGGCTTGGCACAGTTGCTGTCATAGGTGGTGCGAGAGCTCCACGCAAGGAGCTTTGAGTGGCATGTGTGAGGGTAGGAGGGTACGGCACCCATAGCTGAAGGCAAAAAAGGTCAGGGCATGTCATCAGCCGCAGTCGTGCTAAGTTGTTCATCTTTGCAAACTGCTTGCCGAGTTGTTCCTTTCTTAGGTAATGGGGTTTTGTATCAACCAGAACTGCAAATGGTCAGTATTTGCAGAGAAGGTTACTTGGACTGTTGTTGAAGTGAGTGTAGCAGTTTCTATGGCATTCTGCAAAAAAAGTGACAGGTCTCCCTGTGTTCCCCAGTTCTTAACAAAGATGAAGTTAACAAACCCCTGAAAAGAGGTTTTGCAAAACTTCAGGGATATTTTCCTACTAGTACTGTAGAGACAACCATAGTCACCTTGTCTTTCCAAAAGTGAAGGTTCCCTATTTTTGTCCAAGAGCATCAAGTGCTTTTGATCAGCGTTTGTGTGCATGCATTAGCCTCGTTCTTGCTCTTCCTTGGAGAACTTTTACAATACTCACATGATCTGTGTAGGCTGCAGACTGCAGTGGTGAACTTCAAGGCTTCCAGCAGAAGGGAGATGCTATCCACATTTTGGATTCTCCTTAGTCTGAACCTTCAACGTCCAAGGCTTCACTTTTCAAGCAGTTGGAAGAGCTCCAAATTAAGACATGAACAGGTCTTAATTGACCTTGCCACCGCCTCAGTTAGTCAAGTAATGCTGTGCATTGGATTTGACTAGTGCAACATGTGCTTAAAATATGTAGAGTAACTCCTCGATTACCCTCTCAGAAGGGTTGGAATGGAGAACAAGGAGTTCCCAAGACAAATATTTGGTGTACCAGGA
Source organism: Aphelocoma coerulescens (assembly GCF_041296385.1). Classification (NCBI taxonomy): domain Eukaryota; kingdom Metazoa; phylum Chordata; class Aves; order Passeriformes; family Corvidae; genus Aphelocoma; species Aphelocoma coerulescens. Next base: position 134,212 of record NW_027183470.1, read on the forward strand.
GTAGAATTTAGGAGTTGATTGCAGAGCACTGCATGCACAAATGTCTAAGGAGAATCCATCTTTTGATGTCCCATCTATGCTTGTTCTCATTTGAAATCCTGCACATTCTGCAGGCTGGTTTTGTTAGGCTTGGGGCTGGGGAAGGAGTGATGGTGGGGGAGGAGTGGGTGTTGGTTTTGGGTTATTTTTTTGTTTCCAGAATAGTGTACACAGAACTTGTGCCCAAAACCAGCAGTAGGAAACAATGCAGGTATAAAAGAAGGTCACAGAAATGTCAGATAATACGAATCTGAAAGCGCTTCAGTATTTTACTCAGGAGTTTCACTCTAACAAGGTGATTTTCCTTCACAGAAATGTAGTGGCAGGCTTATGCCATGCTAGAAGTGATGACCTTTCTCTGCCCCAAATTGAGCAGCAAAAGGTTTTGGCTCTTAATTTGAACCCCTGAGCCAGCTGTGTTTCAGGCTGCAGAAGCTGCAGCTGTTGTGGCAGACGCGGGGTGCAGCCCTGCCTGCCAGTTCCGAGCTGGCCTGCGCTGGTGGCAGCCGTCAGCGCCCGGGGTCCCCTGTGCCACCCATGCCAGGGCTCTGCCTGCCTGCCTCGCAGCCCTGGTAGCCTCAGGGAAACATCGCACTACTCCATCTGCTTTAAAAACAAACAAGCAAACAAAAAGCTCCCTGTAAATATATGTAGAAGTCTTGAAACTAATTCTCAGCGCTTGCTCGGAGTTTGTTGATGGAGCAAATGGATTTTGGATAAACTGCTATTGCTAGTACTACTTAGGTTCCTAAACTTCAGAAGGGAGGCTATGGTGGTCACGTACCCCTGAGGAATGTTGGGAACAGTAAGACAGCTCAGTCATTTCAAGGTGGCCAGAAAATGGGTGTGGCAGTGGAGTGGACACTCTGTGAGTAGGTAGCCTTAAGTCATGTAACGACATGCACTTCAGTGGGAATTTTGCATCAACACCAAGAGATTGTGTCATGATGTGTTGCGTAACAACAAATTGGGCCAAAATTCTGCTGATTTTGACCAAGGTGGATGGGCCACCTTCACTTAAGCTGGCAAAGGGACATAAGTCAATGATGTTTGAAAAACAGCCATGAAACATAGCCCCTTTAGTTTGTTGCTCTGTTGCAAGTCTGCAAAGCTCTGTTGACAGGTCATTGGAAGTAGCTGTTGGAATCTAAGTGCAGTTGGACGCTTTGTCAGTCAGCATCAGCAGGAGGCTTAACGGTTTAGGTTGAGAGGTGGTGCATGGTTTTTTTTCAGAGGAATGGCCCAGTGAAGAGCAGTGTTCACTGCCATGACTACCGTTGTAGCCTTCAAGAGCAATGGTTCATTCAGAGAGAACTTCCTTGGTTCTGCTGGTTTGGTTTCGCAGCTGGAGCAAAGGTACAGCACTGGAAGCAATTCCTAGGGCAGAAGCGGGAGATATCCGAAGCTCTGGACTTCGTTGCCTAAGTGAGCGTAGTCTAATTGGAAGAGTGGTGAGCATCAGTGATATCAGATTTTTTACAAGTTCTTAATTCTGTCAAAACAAGAAAGAAGGAGAGTGATGAAGATGAAATCCTTTCCTCTTCAATCTGCCTACGCAACAACTTCAGCTGTAGTTGTAATGTGTATTCACCTATTTTGAATTGCCCAAAACCAGGCCTAGAGATGCTTCAGAGTCAGAGAAGCGGGTATTTGCTTTATTCGGCGCTGGGTGCATGGGGGATCACTCCTCCTAACACACACACACAGAGCACTCCATACAGTCCAGCATTATGTGTAAAATTTATGAACATTCATCACAATTCTTGGGATAGGAGTGGTTCTAGAAATTACTTCTCGGAAGTCATTAATATCATTAGCATACGTGCCATGCATGCGCTGTGTACGCTGATGGGCGCACTGAGGAAGGCTCCTCTTCTTCCTCGAGGGTCTTTCTGATGAAGATCAGTAGTCTTTGTCACAATGCACTTTTTACCTTTCTTTCTGGAGCATGCGCAGTTCTTCGGTGGCTGATGCAGCGATCTCTGTGCCGGTTTTCAAAAGATCCTGTTCCTCTTATCTTGACAAGATTAAGGCGAATCCTGCTGCTTAGGTTTTGTGATTAACATTTGCTGTCTCTTAGTAGTTCACTCGTGTTTACATGAGTTAACTATGGATCAGCCCCCTTCTCAATTTTAGCACTGAAAGGATATTAGAGTCATTTAAAGAGATGTCTCCTATGGAGTACTATAAAACTGCCATAATGGTAAGACGTTTTCATACAGTAGTTTTAGCACAGAAGTAATATATGTACAATCTTGGATGTTTCATCCTGCTGGCTCAGGAGCCAGTATTGAGCTTTTCTCCTTTAAATCTAGTCTTAGAGCTCTGCAAGGATCACTGCAGCATGACGTTGTGACAAGGGGATGCTGATTCATGCATAAACCTTTGACGCTTTCCTTCTATCTTCAAGCAGCTTTGAAAACCAGTGATTATCTGGCATGTTGCGACTTGAGAGTCATGGTAAAGGTTTCACCAAACACTTTGTAATATCAGGCTACAGCTTTCATTCCTAAGGAAAGAGCATTGAGCAGATTGCTGGCAAAATGCTGAAAGAATGAGCCAAAACCAAAATCCTTTAATGGGAAAGATGGAAAAAATTTAGATGTGTTTATTTGAACTAAAAATAATGTGGACCAAGCCTAAATGTATTTCACACTAAATTCTTAGAACTGATTTTAAGGGAAGAAGTGAGAAAGATGAATTCCCAAGCGGAATTTTCAGCAGCATAATATTGAGCATTTATTAGTAGAACAAAGGCATATCACAGTGCAGGAGCACTTAGCAATATTGCTAGAGGCGTGGCTCCATTCATTTTACTGTGAACTTTAGTACTTCTTTAAACATAGTCCTTAAGCCCAGAAAGTCATTTACACTTCACTCAACTTTCCCCCCTCCGTCTCTGCCCCCTTGCGCCAGCACACGCCAGCACACTGCCACCTCGGTCCTCTGAGTAGCTCCAGAATTGAAGGCAGGCACCCCCCTCCGGTGCCTCCTCAGTCTCCAACCTAATTTGTAGTTGATGGGTTCTTTGGGAGGTGTGAGTTTTGATGAGATAACAGACTTCCTGGGATGCATGCGGTTTATCTTCTTTGTTTCTTGAAGATGTCTTGGTTTCCACCTCTGTAATTTCTCAACTGAAAGGACGTTTATTATCATGTGTTTCTTCCTATGTTTCCCAACATGTTACCACTCATTCGAAGTTACAATTTACTCTAGTCTTGTTTTTACTTACCTATATTTTACCTTAACACTATTTCTACATAGTACATTCTCACTTCTAAATGTTAAAGTGATAGATGCGAAAGACAAAATTTATCGTTCACTCATTTATCACAGGAGGAATGTGTTAGCTGCTTGTGTTGCAGTTCACTTGTAATTGTGGTCTATTACCGCAGGCCTGGGCCCTAGGGTGTATCACTGTGTCCCGCAGCCATAGGGAGGAGGAGGAGAGAAGATCCAGCAGGCAGGAATTGTGCACCAAGATTTATTCATTTAATTATTTCACAAACTCTTTTACAGACTTTTTTCTTCATAGTCTAATTGGACAAAGGATCAGCCCCCCCCCTTGGGGTGATTGGCTAAAATCCTAAACCATCCATTGTCAAAATATTTTTCTACTAGACCATAAACCAGACTTTTCAAGGTTGCAGGTGGCTTGGTTGTTTACATACTCTGCTACCTCTTCTGTGAGAGAGAAAAGTCTCTCACAGACTTAGAAAATAGCAAGAAAATCCTCGCTAGCAGCATTTTGGTATCTACAATTCCCCCTTTTTGTTTGATAAGATAACAACTCCACTATTAATCCTAAATAGAAATTTACATCAGTTATTAATTCTAAATATGTCCTTAAGGCTTTAACGATCTGACTCCATAACAAGAAATTTAAAGTTCAGTCTCTGCTTGTGGAAGGACCATCCCAGTCTCTGCTTGTAGAAGGACCATCTGCCTGATGGTCAACATCTTGGTCATCATCAGAAGAGTCTGATGGCTGATGATCTACATTCTGGTGGCCACTTGGATGGTTGGTGTTCTGGTCATCATTTGGAGGTTGCCTGTTCTGCCTCTGGTGCCGTAGGGCAGGGCGAACACATTTTGCAGCTAGCCACCGTACCCCAGTATCTGTAGAAACGCAAGCATAGCCACGACCCCAAACCATAAGTTCCCGCAGGCCTTCCCACTGGTTAGTGAGTAAATTCCACACCCAGACTTTTGCCCAGGGCAGTTGTCTCTTGCCTGCAGATTGCAATGAGAGAAAGTGATTCAGAAGAACAGGATTCTTTGAATTTTGTGGTACCGTAAGGTGATTAATTGTATACGAGCTTTTGCTAGTCGGCTTCAGTAACCAAATTCAAAGGTTCCTGTGAGAATCGTTGAAAAGCCATGATAACAGCCCTTAATTCAACTAACTAAGCAGAGTCTGACTCGGATTGGTGTGTTAATCAACCACTGCAAAGGCAGTGTAGGATACTGTGCACCTTTGCGCACAGTGACCCCTGCTAAAAATTTGTCCCGATCCGTATGCCCCAGGCTGCCAACACATCCCGTCCCCAAAGGTTAAGGGAAGTGGTAGTAACATAAGGCCTAATTGTAGCTGTGTGCCCCTCTGAGTCCTTCACCGTCACAGGCCGTTCGCTTCAATAGCTCTGTGTGGTTCATCCTCATCCTGTGATGGCCGATCCCACTGGGGGTAAAGGCCATGAGGGAGGCCACGCAGAGAAGGAGATGATAGTTACATCAGCACCAGTATCAATCAAACCTTGAAGCTGAGTCCAGGGCGGACGGGCGTTCGGCAGGATCAGGGTACACGTCATCTGTGGCCTTTGGTCAGAGATGTCTGCAGTCCAGAAGGCCTGCAGAAGTCCTGTAGATCCACTGCTGTTATCTTTGTGAGTTTGTTGTTCTATCCTGGGGACACAAGACTTAAAAGGCACTAATTTAGCAAGGCAGGTCTTTTCAGGAATAGTTACAGGGGGTTTTCAAATTCCCTATAAAACTGAGGACAAGGCTCCGAGGAGCGGATTCCCATCAATCCGACCTCATCCTCATCCTATCGCATTAAACCTGTTAGAAGCCAGACCTGAACAGCCCCTCTCTTCCTTTGTCTCTGAGCTAACGTGAGCCGACATCAACGGCTCCTGCCGTGTTTCCCTCTGCAAAGAAGCCAGCTAGCTAGCCCAGCAAGCTCTTTTCCTGATCCCGAAGTCGCTTCAGCGACGCGTGGAGGTAACGCAGCTGGACTGTCTCTGACCAGGGGCACGCCAGAGTCAGTGCCTCGAGCACCAAACGCTGCGTTATTGGACATTGAAGGTTCAGGCTAAGGAGAATCCAAAACGTGGACAGCATCTCCCTTCTGCTGGAAGCCTTGAAGTTCACCACTGCAGTCTGCAGCCTACACAGATCATGTGAGTATTGTAAAAGTTCTCCAAGGAAGAGCAAGAACGAGGCTAATACATGCACACAAACGCTGATCAAAAGCACTTGATGCTCTTGGACAAAAATAGGGAACCTTCACTTTTGGAAAGACAAGGTGACTATGGTTGTCTCTACAGTACTAGTAGGAAAATATCCCTGAAGTTTTGCAAAACCTCTTTTCAGGGGTTTGTTAACTTCATCTTTGTTAAGAACTGGGGAACACAGGGAGACCTGTCACTTTTTTTGCAGAATGCCATAGAAACTGCTACACTCACTTCAACAACAGTCCAAGTAACCTTCTCTGCAAATACTGACCATTTGCAGTTCTGGTTGATACAAGCCCCCATTACCTAAGAAAGGAACAACTCGGCAAGCAGTTTGCATAGATGAACAACTTAGCACGACTGCGGCTGATGACATGCCCTGACCTTTTTTGCCTTCAGCTATGGGTGCCGTACCCTCCTACCCTCACACATGCCACTCAAAGATCCACCTGTGACAGCAACTGTGCCAAGCCGCCACCCTTCTTCAGCACCATCGCACCTACCACAAGGTAGCTGAATCAGAGGGAAAAGGAGGTCGCCAATGGAGGTGTTATAAACATATATTATATTGGCTTCTCGCAAAGTATAAAGTAGATATTATATAATGTTAGAAATGCTTTTTGCTGTGTGGATGTAGTTTTCTTTTTAGCAAGAATGTTAGCAAGTGTGAGCACGTAAGATAACCTCCAAACGAACAGAGGATGAGGCCCGAAAAGCTGCTAATCAACACTTTGTCTAGGGAGCAAAAGGGCCCAAAGGCTACTCTGCCTGGAGAACAGGCGGCCAGGAGAGTCCAAGAGCCGTTATCACCACTCTGCCCGGAGAGACGAAGAGGCCCAAAGCTGCAATCAGCCCTGACTGTCTGGAGAATTAAGAAATCCACCCTACCATCGACTCTTGCCTAGCGGGCCCAACCCCAAGAATCAAGAGAAATAAAACCACAAGGCAGAAGACTACGCATGCTCTAAAAAGGCGGAACCAAGGAGTGGCCATGCAGAACAGCTCCAGGAAAAGTTTTAATATGAATAAAGAACAGACAGTAAAAATGGTATAAAAAAGACTCACCTCTGGCATCAGGTGTGCTCTTGGCAGAGCACCAAGGCACCCGGCCATTACCCCGTTGCTTTATTTGATGTGTCTCTTATTGTCTTTATATTAAACCCTTTAAATTCTCACAGGAGAGTGAACCTCGTTTTTCACAATTAAGGGCTCGTCCCGGAGCTGCACCTCGCCTCTGAAAAGCGTGGGAGGATTCAAGAAGCAAGGGTAAGGCGCCTCCCGCCCAAGTTGGCAGGACCTTTGCTTAGCATCCTCTGGCGTGATTTGGTGGCAGCAGGGCAACACCCGGAGGACAAGAAAGACACAAAAATAAAGCAAATGAAAGAGAGCGCTCTCGACAAAAATCCCACAGACACTGGAAAAGAAACAGGACTGGGAAGTATTGTCCAAAGAAAAAGGGGGTGGTTACGGGAGATGAGCGTGTGTGAATGAGACGTGGGCTGGTTGCCCCCAGATCTGCGAAGCGAGTGTGGCAGTCTCTGAGTGCTGCCGTTCCGTCTTGTTCACGAGAACAGCGGCCAGCGAGGAGACAAAGCGAGAGATAAGCGGAGTGAAAGAATCTCCGGGGGTGACTGGGACGGGGTCCCAGAGAAGGGGTTGCAAAGTGGGAGCTACCCCCCCATATGCTGGGTTGAGGAAAACTCCAAGAGCACCCAGGGCCTAAAAGTACCCCAAGAGAGGTTGGGGTTTGGATGCTAGCAATGCTGGGTTGAGGGAAATCCAAGAGCACCCAGAATCCTAAGGATTATATCATACCCATGGGTGGATACTAACAAGTGACTTGAAAGAGGTACCTTATTATTCTGTTGTGAGTAGGAATGAGTGAGTGAACAAATATTAAAAAAGAGTGAATGTGTGAATGAAAAACTGTGTAATTCGAAGTTAACTTTGTTTTTGGGGAAGGTGGGCTCTAATAAATTTTTTGGTGTTTTTTGTACTGTGAAAGGGTGGGTAGTATTTTACAGCAGTGAAGATTGGTGTTTTAAAGGAATGAATTAGTATTTCAAAGGGGGGGATAAATTGGTATTTTGAGTAATAGAGAACTCCTGGGAAAATGGGACAACAACCTAGTAAATTAAGTTCAAATTATAAAAGGGTGCCAGAGGATATACCCCGAGACAGTCCCCTCGGGGTCAAACTCGCAAACTGGGAAACTGATCCTTCTACAAAAGGAAAAGAGAAAGTAAAAATGATTCAATTCTGCATGAAAGAGTGGGTAAAAAAGGAAATCAGATCTGATCATGTGTACTGGCCAAAATACGGGTCTGATGAGGCATGGATTTGCCAGGCTCTAAATGTATTTGTAAATTCAAAAGAGCCATCTCACCCTGAGGAGAGAGAATATGCTTCTTGCTGGACAGGAATTACAAAACCTCTGGGAACCAAAGTCTTCAAAATATCAGAAACCGCAGAGGAAAAGCAAACAGAAGAGAAAAAAGGCTGAGACCCTTTAGAAGTATTGCCTCCGCCGCCAGCACCAGAAGCTGCCCTCCTCCCCCTGGCTCCGGGGCTTCCCCCGCCAGCCCCCCCTCCGCCCGCACCGGGGGCCTTTCCCCCGGCAGCCCTCCCGCCCCAATGGAGCTGGGGGGGAGCCCTGCCCCCGCCCATGCCGGGGATCCCACCCTTCCCATATATCTCGGGAATCCCAGCAGCCTCAATTGCATCAAGGGAAAGGTCACACGTCCCGGCTTCAGCCCCTACCTCTCCTGCCTTGAGAAACCCGGCTTTAGCCCCGGTGCCCGCCTCCTGTGCTCCGGAATATCTGGCTTCACTGCCATACCCCACCCCCACCCTCTGCACCACAGAATATTCAGCTTCAGCGCCAGACTTTGAATCTGCCCCTCCTCCCCAGGGGAGTTCGGTGCTTTCTTCCCAAATCAACCGTCTTCTTAACGAAGGAGCACCATACCAGAATACAGGAGGTGCCATTAAGGCTCCGAGGCAGCCCAACAAGCCCTCCATTGCTAAACAAACAGAGGGAAGCCGAGAAATTCATTTCTTTCCGTTAAGAGAAGTACCTACGGGAGGAGGGGGAAGCGGCTTTGTGAGTGCTCCTCTAACCTCTACAGAGGTTAGGAATTTCAAAAAAGAAATTAAAGGATTATTAGAAGACCCCATAGGTACAGCTGAAATGTTGGACCAGTTCTTAGGTCCCAACATTTTCACTTGGGAAGAAATGCAATCAATAATGAAAATAATATTCTCCCAAGAAGAAAGAGAAATGATTAGAATTGCTGGAATAAAAATTTGGGGAAAAGAAAACCAACAAGGTCCACCCGGGGATCAGAAAATGCCCATTACACCTCCTAACTGGAACCAAAATGATGAAGCTGGGAGGGGACATATGAATGATTATTGTAATTTGATAATCAAGGGAATAAAAGAGGGGGCACTCTGAGGACAAAATGTCAGAAAGGCCTTTGAGGGGCAGCAAGGGAAGGAAGAAACCCCGACTGAGTGGCTGGAGAGGCTCCGAAAGAATATGAAACAATATTCTGGGAGAGACCCGGAGTCCCTAGCAGGGCAAGCCCTGCTAAGAGTTAACTTTGTCACTCATGCCTGGCCAGATATTAGAAAAAAATTGGAAAAAATAGAAGATTGGTATGAGAAACCATTACAAGACCTAGTAAGGGAAGCTCAAAAGATATATATGTCCGGAGGGATGAAGAAAAAGCCAAAGTGGGAGCAAAGATCATGATAGCCACTATGCGAGAGAGTACCTTCCAAAAAAAATCTAAAGCCCTCAGGTAACACTCCTAAACATTCCAGATTCAGAAATGGTGGAAAAGAGAAAAATAAAACCTCAGCACAATCAAGATTCCAAGAACAACCCAGGGATGCCTGTTTCTATTGCAAGGAAGAAGGGCATTATCAAAGAGAATGCCCCCACCTGAGGAGGGATCTGAAAAGATTTCAAGAGACACGCACAGAAGAAAAATAGGGAAATCATGGGCTCTATTTTTGGGGGGATAAATACCATCTGGAGCCTTTGATAACTTTAAAAGTAGGCCCCGAAGAGGAAGTATTGGAATTTATAGTTGACACTGGGGCAGAAAAGACTTGTGTGATGAATATTCCAAAAGGGAGTAATGATATGGTAAAAGTAACAGGAGCAAAGGGGGAAGGATTTAAGGTCTCTGTCATTAAAGATGTGGTTATTGAAGGGGAAACAAAAATAGGGATAGGGGATGCTTTGTTAGCTCCTGAGGCTGGCAGCAATTTATTGGGAAGGGATTTACAAATCCAACTGGGGATTGGAGTCATACCAGAAGAAGGGAAAATGACGGCCAAAGTGTTTAAACTTAGCCAAGAAGATGAAAGCAAAATTAACAGAGAGGTTTGGGCTAGGGAAGGGAATAGGGGTGGACTAGATCTTGACCCCATAAGGGTCACAATTGAAAAAGAAGAAGGTCCCATTTGTGTACATCAGTACCCTATATCTTTAGAAGGGAGAAAAGGCTTAAAACCAGTGATAGAAGAATTAATAAAGGATGGGACACTAGAACCTTGTAAATCCCCTCATAATAGCCCTATTCTCCCAGTAAAGAAATCTGATGGAAATTATAAATTAGTGCAAGATTTAAGAGAAGTAAACAAAAGAACACGGGCCTGCTACCCTATGGTTCCTAATCCCTGCACTCTTTTAAGCAAAATTCCACCTCAACATCAGTGGTTTAGTGTGGTAGATCTTAAAAATGCCTTTTGGGCCTGCCCACTGGCAGAGGAAAGCCGAAATATTTTTGCCTTTGAATGGGAAGATCCAAACACAGGGAAAAAGAACCAGTTGAGGTGGACTAAACTGCCACAGGGCTATTGTGAGGCCCCAAATTTATTTGGGCAAGCCTTGGGAGAAATACTACAAACCTTCCCCACTCCCCCAGGAATACAATTTATCCAATATGGAGATGACCTTCTAATATCAGGAGAAGATGAAATGAAAGTTAAAGGAGCTACCATAAAGCTTCTAAATTTTCTTGGGAAAAAGGGACTAAAGGCATCAAAAAGGAAATTACAGTTTGTGGAATCAGAAGTAAAATATCTCGGCCACCTGATAAGCAAAGGTAGCTGACAACTAAGTCCTGAAACAATTACAGGGATTTTATCCCTCCCTCCTCCCTCTTCAAAAAAGGAGGTTAGGAGACTGCTGGGGCTACTGGGATATTGCAGATTATGGATTGAAAGATATACACAAGCAGTAAAATTTTTATATGACAAATTAACAGGGGGAGACAATATACAATGGACCAAAGATGATGATGATAATAAATTAGAAAAACTGAAGTTGAAACTAGCCTCGGTACCAGCCCTAAGCTTACCCTCACTAGAAAAACCCTTTCATTTATATGTGAATGCAGAAAATGGAGTAGCTCATGGTGTATTAGTCCAGGAATGGGGAGGGGTGAGAAGACCAATAGCTTATTTAGCTAAACTATTGGACCCAGTAAGCCGTGGCTGGCCAGTATGCATTCAAGCCATAGCAGCTACCGCTATTTTGGTGGAGGAGAGCCGTAAGCTCACCTTTGGAAGTAAACTGATTGTATACACACCCCATGCGGTCCGAAATGTGCTAAATCAAAAAGCTGAAAAATGGTTAACAGACTCCAGGCTATTAAAATATGAAGCAATTCTGATTGACAGTAATGATCTAACTATAGAAGCAAGCAAAAGCCTCAATCCGGCCCAATTCCTGTATGGAGAACCAAAAGATGACCTGGCACATGATTGCTTAGAAATTACTCAATACCAAACAAAAGTTCGAGAAGATCTAGCTGAACAAGCCCTCTTAGAAGAGGAAAGAATATATGTGGATGGTTCATCCAGATGCTTGCAAGGAAAAAGAATGTCAAGATATGCCTTAGTCGATGGGATAAATATGCAGGCCATCGAAAAAGGAAAACTACCTTCAAATTGGTCGGCGCAGTCTTGTGAATTATACGCTCTAAAGAGAGCACTGGAGCATTTAGCACACAAAAAGGGGACCGTCTATACTGATTCAAAGTACATACCTTTGGAAAGATCTGGGAAGAAAGGGGTTTACTAAATTCAAAGGGGAAAGAACTGATACATGAAGGCCTGATTTCAGAAGTGTTGGAAGCATTAAAATTGCCTGAAGAAATAGCCGTAGTGCATATCAAAGGACACCAAGAAGGGATGACCCCAGAAATAAGAGGGAATAACCTAGCAGACCAAGAAGCCAAAGATGCAGCAGAAAATGGGACTGAACCAATTCTGTTAATCCTGACCCCAGAAAGGGGAGAATTGGAAATCCCCAAATTTAGTAAAGAAGAAGAAAAAGAATTATTTAAGATAGGGGGAGAACAAGATCAATCTGGAAAACGGAAACTTCCTGATGGGAGACAGTTACTTAATAAGCCACTCACTAAGAGAATATTAGAAGATATGCATCAAAAAACTCATTGGGGTACTCAAGCTAGCTTGTGTGATCATTTTCTAAAAAATTATGGGTGTATTGGAATCTTTGGGGTAGCAAAACAAATAACTGGGAACTGTAGAACTTGCCAAAGAGTGACTAGGAAAATAATGAGAAAAACAACATTAGGAGGCCGTGAGTTAGCTCTGCGACCATTCCAAAGTATCCAAGTAGATTTCACTAAACTTCCTCAAATACAGAGATGGAAGTTCCTATTAGTAATAGCAGACCACCTAACTTGTAGGGTAGAAGCAGTTCCTGCTACTAGAGCTACAGCTAACATAGTATGCAAAACCCTTCTGGAACAAATTATTCCCAGATATGGAATGGTTAATAAAATAAACTCAGATAGAAGAACACATTTTACATCCAAAGTCTTACAACAAATAACTCAAGCCTTGGGAATAAAATGGGAATTACATACCCCCTGGCACCCACAAAGTTCAGGCCAAGTAGAAAGAGTGAACCAGACTTTGAAAAAAACTTTAACAAAATTAATGATTGAAACTCAAATGTCATGGGTAAAATGCTTACCTTTGGCTCTGTTGAGAGGCCGAACACAGCCCAGGTCAGACCTGGGAGTGTCTCCTTATGAGATGATGTTCAGATTACCCTTCCTTACTGCTCAACATGAAACAGCCACTTATGAAGTAGGAGAAGTAAGTGTCAAAAAATATGTCACCGCAATTGCCAGAACACTTGAAAATTTGCGGCTGAAAGGAATGATCCCTCAAACCACAGCTTTGGAGTTCAAAATTCATAATATCCATTCAGGGGAATGGGTACTAGTAAAAACATGGAAAGAACAATCTTTGACTCCACAATGGGAGGGTCCTTTTCAGGTACTGCTGATGACTGAGGCCGCAATCCAGACCAAGGAACGAGGGTAGATCCATGCCAGCAGAATCAAAGGACCTGTAAAAGAACCTGAAGAGTGGACTGTAATATCCAAACCAGGTGATACCAAATTGATTCTTAAACGGAGACCAGGTGGCAATGAGCTAGAACAATCTAAATAATCCAAGGGATATGCAAAGAATCACACCTAACTGAGAAGTAAAAGCCAAATTTATATCAGTGGCCCCTGGACAAATTCTGGGACATCGTGGAGAAGAATATTCTCACTTCAAACAGGAAGGGTTGGGACTGGATCAAACAGGGAACTCTCATGTCCTGATTCTAGCCTGTGATTTGTATTAAGAAGGGGGAGAATCACAACTTCCATCAGTGCCACATCATATACCCTGTTTGAATCATTCTAACACGGGGCATGCCAACCACGTCAAATATAAGTAATTAATCTAGAGGGAAATTGGCATTTCACACCGTCGACACCCTAGTTGTAAAGGGTGTCAAGCACAAAATCAACCCCCTATCCAGACAAAATCATAAGCAACAAAAGCAATAACTTTGCTCTGCAGATGGGAATTACTAGTGCCTGTTGAATGGGAAACACCTAAGATACGATAAGATACTACAGTTAAAAAGGTGCCAAAAGAAATTTGCCTAAAAGCTACAAAGGAAGTGACAAGGAAATAGAGGGCAAGACCGGGTCGGCCACTGTACTCGCCACCGAGAAGATCCAATACACCTGCTATGGGTTGCAACCTCATAGGCAAGGGAGGTGGGAGTATAAGCCATGCCGGACCTCTGTTATTCCTTCTTTTGTCACTTCTCCTGGTCCCTTTTGGGACACCGGCAAGACCATGTTACAAATGCTATCGAAAGCTCTACATGGAAAGACACCGGGGCTTCTTTCTTATTACTCATACCCATACCAACAGTCACTGTTATGACTCATCCAAATTAGGTATTTGCATGCATAAAGGAGAAAAATATTGGATTACAGAAAATTTAGGAACAAGTGGAAACAGACTAAGAAGCAATTGTCCAAAAGGAGAAAAATAGATTTGCTCCACAGCTGCCACCAGGGGAACAGTCCAAGATTTGGTAAAAGAGCAAGTGGTAAGTAAAGATACAAAGCCAGCACAGCAACCTCGCCCTATATTCACCTCACCATGCCAGGACCTGTATGCAAAGCTCAAACAACAAAGAGGAAAAAACCCCAAGGTTAGGAAAAAACCTGTTTGTGGAATTGGGGGAGAGGATAGGTAAAGAACTTAACATAACCAACTGTTGGGTCTGTGGAGGAGCTTTAATGACAGAAGAATGGCCACGGAAAGGTAGCAGCGTAGGCCCGGTAGAACTCCTTAAATGGAACCGGACAAATATAAGAGGGGGGAACCGACCTGAGGGGTGGATTTTAAGTTCAACAGTGATAGGGGAAGAATGCCTCTGGCGAACTGGGATAAACTTTCTTAATGAAGTAGGAAACACTCCCTGTAAAAGCTATAAAGTGAGTAACAAAACTTCAAGGTGGTGGGTCCCAGAAAAACCAACTTGGTATTGAGCCCAGAAAAAAGGAAAAGACTGTGTATATGATCATGAAGTTGGACTCTTTCAGTGTAATGACACGAGGAAAAATCCTTATTTTGGAATCCCAGAAATAGCCAAATTTGGGGAGAATATAAATCAACAAGAAGGTGATTATTGGAAAGCACCAGATGGCTTCTTTTGGATATGTGGGAAAAGGGCATCCCCAAGACTCCCTTCACATTGGAAAGGGAGTTGTACACTAAGAATCATTCAACCAGGGTTTTTCCTTTTCCCAGAACCAGTGGGAGATCAATTAGGTATACCTCTCTATGAAGACTTCAAAAGAAAGAAAAGAGATTTAATTGGAGGATTCCAAAAATGGAAAGATGAGGAATGGCCCCCTGAACGAATATTAGAAACAGATGGGCCAGCTACCTAAGCACAAGATGGAAGTTGGGGATATCAGACCCCAATTTACATGCTGAATCGTATCATCAGACTCCAAGCTCTTGTAGAAATCATAACCAATGAAACAGCTGGGGCTATGGAATTAATAGTCAGCCAGCAACGCCAAACCAGAGCTGCAATACATCAAAATAGGCTGGCTTTAGACTATTTACTGGCCGAAGAAGGCGGTGTGTGCAGGAAGTTCAATACATCGGACTGTTGTTTAAAAATTGATGACAATGGGGATGCCGTTCTAGATATGGCCAACCAAATCAGAAAAATAGCCCATGTACCAGTCCAAAAATGGGAATCAATGATGTCTGCTAACTGGTGGGATGGCATATTGGGGAAAGAATGGTGGAAGAAGCTAGGTTTCTTCCTCTTATGTGCTACAGCTAGTCTAATATTTCTCCCTTGCTTGATCCCCTGCTTTATTCGGCTAATCACCAGCATAGTTCAAGGCATGCAAGTTGTGGCAATGCCTACTGACCCAAAGTTGGCTATGTCTGGAACAGCACAAAAAATTATGGTATTAAAAAGACAAAGTGATACAAAAGACCCTCTTGAAGAAGCCAAATTGATCTGTGAAAAGAACGAACAGACATTAGAAGCCAAGAAAAAAGAATTATTGCTCAAGCCAAATGATTTATAAAATAGAAAAGGGGGGATTGTTATAAACATATATTATATTAGCTTCTCGCAAAGTATAAAGTAGATATTATATAACGTTAGAAATGCTTTCTGCTGTGTGGATGTAGTTTTCTCTCTTTTTAGCAAGAATGTTAGCAAGTGTGAGCACGTAAGATAACCTCCAAACGAACAGAGGATGAGGCCCGAAAAGCTGCTAATCAACACTTTGTCTAGGGAGCAAAAGGGCCCAAAGGCTACTCCGCCCGGAGAACGGGCGGCCAGGAGAGTCCGGGAGATTTTATCACCACTCTGCCCGGAGAGACGAAGAGGCCCAAAGCTGCAATCAGCCCTGACTGTCTGGAGAATTAAGAAATCCACCCTACCATCGACTCTTGCCTAGCGGGCCCAACCCCAAGAATCAAGAGAAATAAAACCACAAGGCAGAAGACTAGGCACGCTCTAAAAAGGCGGAACCAAGGAGTGGCCATGCAGAACAGCTCCAGGAAAAGTTTTAATATGAATAAAGAACAGACAGTAAAAACGGTATAAAAAGGACTGACCTCTGGCATCAGGTGTGCTCTTGGCAGAGCGCCAAGGCAACTGGCTGTTACCCCGTTGCTTTATTTGATGTGTCTCTTATTGTCTTTATATTAAACCCCTTTAAATTCTCACAGGAGAGTGAACTTCGTTTTTCACAGAGAGAAGTTGTTCCCCCTGACAGCTAAGCTCCAACTACGGTGTCGCTTATGTCCTTCCCAGGACGGGCGGGAAAACGCCTCGGCGCAGCGCAGCGCTGGCCGGGAGCGGCCGGCACGGCACCGAGCGCGCTCCCCACTCCCTCCCGCCCGCGCCGCTGCGGAGACCCCGGGTTCGCCGGAATCGGCCACATGCTGCACGGAGGGCAGCGCGGCAAAGGCGGCCTCCCCTCGTCGCCCGGGGAAGGCCGGCCTCGGATCCCCGCTCTCTCCACCGGCACGGGCAGTGCCAGCAGCCTCTCGCTGTGGTCGCCGCTGGCCGAAAGCCTCGCCGCGCACCGCCCGGCCGGCCCCGCCGCTCCGCGGGGTCACACGGCACCTGCCGTGGGCGGCCGCCGAGCGACAGGAAGCAGAAGCGCTCACCGCCGCGCCGCTCGCCGCCCCGCCCGGGCGCTCCTCTCCTCGCGCTACCACGATGGCGCCGGCCCGCCCCGCCTTCCCCGTCGCCTGCGGCGCAACGCGGCTGCTCCGAGCCACGCAGCACGCGTGCGGCCGGGCCCTGCCGAGCTGCCGGCGGAGCCGGGGCACAGCACGGGCGGGAGAGCTTCCGGCGAGGCTGGGCGGGCGGCGAGCGCGGCCGAGCGTGAGCGCGCCAGGCGGGCGGCGGCGTGATGGAGAGCTAGATGGAGGCGGCAGCACCGCGCGGCATAAAATAGCTGATCGTCCGGCAGCCGCCCGCTCCGCAGCCCCTCGGCTGCTGTCGAGAAGGGCCCCGGCCCTGGCCGCGCCGGTGGCGAGGCGGCTCCGCAGCCCGCGGGCAGCCCTGGCGGGGCAGGGGAGCACTGCGGGCAGCCCCGGGGCCGCACAGCCGTCTGCAACGCGCGGTGGGAGCCGCTGGGAACTATTTTACACGTCCCGGGGGGCTGGAGAGGAGCACGGAGACCACGCGGCAGGTCGCTGCCGTTAGGGAAAATTAATCCACGATGCCTGAGGTTTATATCCGAAAAGGAGACAGAGGAGTCCTGCAACATTCTTCGACTACAGGGAGAGTCCATGGGGCTTTTCCCATGGCGTCTGTCAAACGGTTGCGGGATGCAGCCCCCTTTTGATGCCAAGTTCCCGGCCACAGCACCCTCTTCCTTTTCCCCACTGGCTGAGGTATTCGGGAGATACAGACTTCCGGAACTGCCTACTCTATGCGCCCCCCTCTAATATGCACCCCCCTCTTGGCATCGAGAAGAAAGAAAAGAACCCCATTCCTAATGCTCTTAAGTCTTTGTTGCCTTGCTCTAGGTTCAGGAATTTAACACGGCCTTGATTAATCAACAGTCTCTGATGATTAGTAACAGTTCTAGAGAACTCCTAGTTTCTTCTGTTACTTCACTAGCCATAACTTCCTAGCCTTGTCTACAGGCCGATTCACACGGTCTCTTTGTAAAGACTCATCCATCTCATTCCTTTTAATCCCTCCTCTTTTTATTTGCTCTGTATTTGTCTTTACAAACCTTAATTACCATGGATTTAATTTTTTCTTCTGGAGTCTTCTTGGGTTTTGCTATTATTTGCAGTGACATCCTTTTCTGTCCTTTTGTAGTCATTTCTGGATCAGGTAGGCATGGCTGCTAGCGGCATCCCCTTGAGCACCTGCTGAAAGAGCTGCAGCCAGCATGGTGTCACACATGGTAAAAAGATGAGAATTGCGATAGCATATAAGAGGAGAAATCGTATTCATTTAGCCCATAGCTGGCCAGTTAACTATGAAAATATGTCCCATTCCCATCCTTTCAACATTTGGACAGGTCCACGAGCTGACGTTATTTCCTTTGTTATTTGTTTGACCACTTTTCCGCTGTCATCTGCTTGCAAACAGCAGCTCGAGTCATTTAATTTCCCACAAACTCCTCCTTCTTCTGCCAACAGATAATCTAATACCATCCAATGTTGAAATACCGCTTTCCTCATTTAAGTGGGTTGCTCAGCAAAAAGGTCAAGCGCTGTGGCTGGCTGGTTGGTAATTATTTCCGAGACAGCTTGTAACCTAATTATCTCCTTCAAATGATAAATGGGTTCCCAGGCATCTGGGATTAATTCCTTAGGTTTCCAAGGGGCTGGTCCATCGTGTTGGGTAACTTGTTCTGTTGGCCGTTCATCATTTCCCCGTTTTGGGGTGCTCCCTCCAGCCAGGGCTGCATCAGCTGACTGCTTTTCTCTAATTAAATCATCACAGATTTTGATTCCTAAGCGATTTCCCAGAACTTGTAGTAGCAAAAAGAACAACAGTCTACTAAATATACCATATCCCTGACCAGTTTGGAGGTAACCTGAGCTAAGCATGTTGGCCACAAATCCAATACTGTCCTTTCAAAGCCCGTGTTCCATTAGCAAAGGAACCTACCCATGGTCATCAATTGGTGGCTCAAAATACAGCAGGATTCCCGGGCCTAACGGTCCTCCAACAAGAGTTGCCCCACCATAAGGGTCCCAGCATTTGCATTTCCAAGCTCCCGCACAGGGTTCCCACCTACATTTACATCTGCAAGCTGCTTGGTTGGATTTGGAGCAGAACTCACTAAAAGGCTTTGAGTTCCAATCCGGTGTGGCCATTCCCACTGATAATCACAAACAACATGTCTTCTACTTGTGGAATTTTTGTGGGGACTGCTCAAAAACAGGTGGTCAAAAAAACCCCTTGTCCCTCCCCATTGCTTTACAGGCTTCCAAATATTTTTGGTAAGTGTGATAAGAACGCCTTACGCAGCTACTGTTAGTGAGCCGAACAGGTATTTGATTGCATTTGCCTTGATATTTGGAACAATTGGAAGGAGGGCAATTGAGGGTCCAAACCCAGTTGTTCAAGCCCAGAGGGAAAGTCAATTGACAATTGCCTTTTCCTACATAGACACGCCCTATCCTATTAGGCAATAAGTGCCTGTTGGAGAAGAATGAAGTGGCCGTGAACTTCCTTCTTTGGCCCCAAATCCCATCCCACTGTGGCCCTCACATTGACCCACCATTTAGGTTCAGCTGGGCTAGCCAACTATGGCCACTCTTCAGATCCTCCTGGCCTTCCACAGAGCCAGCAATTGCTAAGGTTAAAAACTTTTGCTACTTCTTCTCCTAAGGCTGCAAATTGATTCTCCCACTCCTGGCCTAAACTCAGCTGACCATATCAAAGTAGAATTAGTAAGGAAAATGTTTTAATAGTGTCATCTAATTAGCTAGTCTAATTTTCCCGTTGTCTTCTGCAGCACCTGTGGCAATTGAAGACACAGAAACCACTTAACGTAACAAAATGGCCACAAGTATTAGCCCCCAAGTGAGTGGAGATTCTAGAGGAGGGATGCCTTTACAGTCTATTTCAGCAGACGGTCTGAAGGTAGGACTGCGGGGCTTCTTCCGATGTCGAAGCACTGCCTACTGCTCCGGCCCACTCCTGCAGAGTGTCAGTCACGGCCTCCCGGCCTTCTCCTCCAGCTCCAGCTGAGATGTGCAAATCTCTGAAGCTTCAGAGACCTTGACCCGAGAGTGACGGGTTCACCTGTGTTCAGCTTACTTGACGGCTGTTTTCTGTCGTCAGTGACACTTGGAATGGGCCACGCCATTTCACCAGCACTGGCGCTTCTTTCTACTCCTTAATTAGGACTCAATCTCCTGGTTGGATGTTAAAAGCAGCAAAGTCCAAAGGCCGGGCTTGCGCCAGCTGAGTTTCCTGTTGAAGGGGTTTCACAAGAAGCAGGATCCTGGCCACAGATGGTTTTAAAAATGCATCACTTGCCTCTACCCCCCCACTAGGTGGAGACTTACCAGGGCAATTGCAAACAACGATTGAAAGGGAGATAACTGAATCTCTCTTCTGGGTTGGGCCCTCATTCTCACCAAAGCCAATGTCCAAAGCCCTACCCATGGCATCTTGGTTTCTATTACCAGCTTCAAAAGGTGTTTATTTCTCTCTTCATTGTTTTCTACCCGAGCCGAGCTCTGGGGGTGCCAGGGCCTATGGAGGTTCCATTGTGTTCCTAAAGAAGCCAAAACCCCTTGAAGGATCTTTCCTGCAAAATGAGTTCCCCTATCTGAATCTATTGCTTCTACAATGCTGTATCTTGGAATGATTTGTTCCAAAAATGCCTTAAGAACTGATCCTGTCATTACTGAAGTAGTTGGAAATACTTCTGGCCACCTTGCTAGCTGACATACGATTACCAGAAGATATTAAGCCTTGCCACTTGGGGCATCTCCGGAAAATCCACCTGGCATCTTTGGAAGGGCCATGCAGCCCAAGGCCTCCCTCCTCTAGCAAGTTACTTTGTAACTTGGCTGTTGGCTTTAGCACAGATCAAGCAACCTTCAACAGCTCCTTTTGCCAGTCTAAAAAGACCCCCAGCAACATACATCATGAGATAGGCTTCTGCCAATCCTCAGGAAGTGCAAGGACTCTCTTAATGGAGTTGCTTTAATATTGGTAGGGCCAAAGGTTCTGGTATCTCTTGTTTGCCATCCCTTGGAAACCAATTCTTGCCTTTTTTCTCTGCCACACGACTTTTAACTGTATGTCAAACTGCTGTGGTAGAAAAGACAGCTTCCTGGGCAGTGATGGAGTCACGGGGAGCAAAGGGGGCATCTTGGAGAGTTCTGGCAGAAGTGTGGCTTTCTGAGTTTCTTCATCCACCAAAAAGGAGACAGAGGAGTCCTGTAACATTCTTCAACTCCAGGGAGAGGCCATGGGGCTTTTGCCCTGGAGTCTCTCAAATGATTGCGGGAAGCAGCCCCCTTCTGATGTTAAGTTCCTGGCAACAGCACCCTCTGAGGTACTCGGGAATTACAGACTTCTGGAACTGCCTACTCTATGCCCCCCTCTAATATGCACTCCCCTTTTGGAATGGAAAAGGAAGAAAACCAAACTATTCCTAATGCTGGGAAGTCTTTGCTGCCTTGCTCTAGGTTCGGGAATTTAGCAGGGCCTTGGCTGAGCAACAGTCTCTGTTGATTAGTAACAGTTTCTAGAACGAATACTTTCTTCTGTTACTTCCCTCCCTGTAAATTCCTAGCCTTGTCTAAGGAGAGATTCACACGGTCTCTTTGTAAAGACACATCTATCTTACTCCTTTCACTCCCACACCTTCCTTGCGGTGGAACGGCTCTCCCCGGCACAGCACCTGGCACAAAACCCCCGTATACGCACACACACACCTGCACTTACCCTGCACTCCACTGCACACACACACACACACACACACACCTCCCGCACACTAACACCCCCTCCACATCCCCACCATGCTACTTGCAGTGGCCCCGCCCCTGCCATCCCCACCGGCTGGCAGCACCCACTCCTCGCATGCTTCCCCATGCCTTGCATTTCCTTGCTGCCCCCTCTGTAGCCTTCCCTCAACCT
The DNA here is from genome assembly GCF_041296385.1 of Aphelocoma coerulescens. Taxonomy (NCBI): domain Eukaryota; kingdom Metazoa; phylum Chordata; class Aves; order Passeriformes; family Corvidae; genus Aphelocoma; species Aphelocoma coerulescens. Next base: position 155,734 of record NW_027183470.1, read on the forward strand.
GCCTTTTCTCCCCTGCCTTGCACTGACTTGCTCACCCATCCCCCACCTGACTTCCTTTCACATTCGTCTAGGTCTGGCCTCATCTTTCCTTTTCCTTCTAGGACCCTCATTGCCTTGCCTCGCCTCGCAAAGCCACCACTTGCCTTGCCTTGCCCTTGAACCCCTCCCTTGCCTTGCATGACCTTGCTCACCCCTCCCCCACCTGGAATTCAACACCCCTTTTCAATGACATTTCTGGGCCTTGCCCTGCCCTTTCTGCTCCTCCGAGGAATCTCAAAGCTCTCAAGCATCTCCGGTGTTTCAGGATCCCATGAGAGGAAGACCAGGGGAGGACGCATGTTGCCACACTCATCTCTGTGGGCAGCCTTTGTCTGGGAGCAATCCTTGCATGTCTTGAACCTTGGAGGGGCAATTCACATTTTGCCCTTGAGCTCGGGGACCAGAAAGAGAGTTCTTTTGCATACAAGGGAAAGCAGGTAGCTCAAGTCTTTTAGGTACAGAGGAGAGATGACCCACGCGGGATCAAGGCCACACAGAGCACTTGGTCCTGGCCACTTTTGTGTACCAGCAGTCCTTGAATGTACTTCTCACCTGCCTTGCCTGGCCTTGCCTTGGCAACACAACAGTTGCCTTGCCTCGCCCTGCTAGCCCTCTGGAGCCTTGCATTCCTTTGCACGGCCATGCCCAGCACATGACCTGCCTACTGTTTTCCTCCAGGGCCTTGGCTTGCTGAGCCCTTCCTGTTTCTGCCTGGCCTTCCCATCAGTGGCCCTTCCTTCCTACAGCCAGCCTTGCCTCTAACTTCTGGACCTTCTCTTGTCTACCACTCCATTTGCTTTCCCCTCACTGCTCTGGCCTTGCCTACCTCTCCCTTGACTTGCCCACAATTGCCTGCACTCGGTTTGCAGCGCCTTGCCTGCATGGAAGGCAAGGGAAAGAGTGGTAGGCCGGGCAAAGCAAAGCCAGCAAGTTGTAGGCAGTGCGAGGCAAGGCAGACGTAGGCAAAGGAAGCAGAGCAAGGGTACCTTAAGAAGAACTAGACAAGGCAAGGCCAAGAGACTCGGAGTGCCTTTCCTTGGGAAGGCAAGGACATAGTGCCAGTGTTGCTGGAGCAGATGTTAAGGTACTGTGGGGAGGAATAGTCCAGCAAGACATTTCTCTTCTGGCCCCTGTGCGTGTGGGGGCAATTGTTGGACATATTCAATACTGGAGGCGGATCAGTCGCTGGATGTGTTGTATTTTGCAGGAGGGGATGCCGTTTCTTTGGAGATGGGCTTGTAGTTGCTCTCTTTGGCAAGGAAGGCAGGTTTGGATGTGCACATCAGGTACTCCTAGGGATTTTAAAGGCTTTTCCCAACAGGCAGAGCTCTCTCTGGGTTCGAGCTGTTGAGCTGTCGGTGGGAATGCAAAGGCCAAGCTCTTAAGCTATTTGTCCTGGTGCCTTCAGTGTGTGAGCAGTCCCTGGTGCCGTTGCCTTTGGATCCTGACTCTGGGAGAGGGAAGGCTTAGGATGGTACCTAGAGCTGAGAAGGAGAGTGCTGAGAACAGCGTGTGTGCTGCTAGTTTGAGGGGGGCAGGTGAAGTTGTAGGCAGCAAGATCTTCCTCAGCTGGCACTGTTTTGAGCCCTGTTTTTGCCAGATGGTTTCAAGCTGGTGGGCGGAATCTGCGAGAGGGAAAAGATTTGTTTGGGCCAAAGAGGTGTGGTGTAAAGAAGAGTGTGCTCTTGGAAGGGGAAGATGAGGGCAACCTTTTTGTCCTGACACCGTTGATTTGAGTGCAGGGCCGTTTGCAAGTTGCCTCTGTCTGCCCTTGGGGTGGTTTCGAGCTGGGCCAGGTGCTTGGCCTTCTTTTGCAAGTCTGCAGCGCCGTCGTGTGGTTGTTTCCATGAGCGCTGACAGTGCCCGGCAAAAAGCGCTTGGCTGGCGCGGCCCCAGTCGTGTGGAAGCAGTTGGTGGAAGAGCTCCGCTGTGCATCCTGCCTCTTGGAGACATAAAAGGATGTAACCCTGCGCGTAGCGGGGAAGCAAGACGAATCTTTTCATTGTTGGCTGAGCAGTTTCTACGCGGCAAAAGTAAAGGCAGTTTCAGCACGGCCTCTTTCTTTCAGAACCTTTTCTGTGCCATCATGAACATGCTCAACATGCCACTCGCACCCGCTGAACTGCATCAAAGGCTCTGGAGATAGGCACTTTCCTTCAAGCTCTCTGTAGCATCGTACCCTCCACCTCTGGCGGATCCCAAAGCCCTTCCAAACATCCAGCAGCTGCACGCAGAGAACAAGTGCTAGAACAAGGCGTTGGCCTTCCTAGTCCTTTTAAAGTCTGTGAACTAGGCGAAACATTCCAGTGAGCAGCACTTTCCTTCGCAACTATATCTAGAGCATCATCACATTCTCTCCAAGTGGGTAAGTCCACCCTTGCAGCGCAGCGTTTGCAGCCACAGTTCGGACTGAGAGATAGGCCAGGTGAGAAAGCATTTCTTGACTATCCCTCTTCTCTGGAAGACTTGATACTCGCAGCGCAACCACGTCCACACACCTTCAGTGTGGCCAGGTTCAAGCAGCTAGAGCTCCCAGAGATGGGAGAGTCAGGAGAGAAGACGTTCCAAAAGTACCGTGTACTTACAGCAGCATTAAAACTGTGCACAGCAGTCTGCAGCACTGTAGACTGCGGCTTCTCCGACAGACGAGCCATCCCATTGTTGCCTCTCGCAGCCTGCTTGCTAGCTGCTCTCCTGAAGAAAAGAACTAGAAGAAAAAGCCAATGCTGGGCTGCACCTTCCCCTTGCCTTACGTAAAGCCACCTAAACTCCCCGCTGCACTCTCTACTTCCCCTCTCCTTGGAAGCGACCACTGTGTTTGCTGCATCTCAAAGCCTAAAGTTGAGCGCCAGTGGTTTTGGGGATGGTTGGAAGAGGGATAAGTAGTAGCACAAGGAAGTAGTTGTCGTTGAACTTCCTCCTTCTCAATGCTAACGTGAATTGGGCAGGCAGGCGAGTGCTAGCCACGCTCCTTTCTCAGTTTGTACGCTGCGGACACGAGTCCGGTGCTCTGCGCCTTCGTTCGGCCTCTTTAGTACCCATGTCGCTCTTTCATTCAGCCGGAGTCGAAGCGTCGTCTACTTCTCGCCCAGAGAGCACGGTGCCGGCAGCGAAATGCCCCAGCCGACTGCTTCTGCCGACACACGCCTGGTCTATGCACTTTCCCTCGCAGCGACATACAGCAGCACTTTCGGTCTTTCTTGTCGTCCAAATGGAAAGGGAAAGATTCTCTGCTATGTCCCGCCCAGAGAACAGTTTTAGGTCAACCAGCACGCCCAGAGCTTGCCCTCGACGCGTGGAAACTTGTGTTTGCACCACATTCAAGTGGCTGCCGTCTTTCCTTTACAGCCTGCAGAGCACCGTCAGACCGCCGTGCTCTCTGCACCTGCCTTCTCAGTTCTAAGTACTACCGCGCCTCTTACAGCCTTGCAGGAAGCAAAGACACGGGTAGTCATCTCGCAGAGAAGAACGTGGAAGGACGAAAGGATGATCTTCCTTTCTCCTGCTTCTTGCCTGAATTGTGGTGCTGTATTGAAAGTCTTGGCTAGCGAAAAGCTCATCCAGCAAGTGCCTCATTCCTGACGCATCTCGCTGAGCGAGAGTTTCACGAAGAGTTTAGACTCTGGAAACAGCAAGAAAATGATTGTACGTCGAGCTGAGGAAAATCCGTGCACAGCACACTGTGGATGCGTGCAGTGTTCGCGCTGAAGAGCGCCAAAACGCAAAGCCATCGCTGGGCTTCAGTTTTGTCCAGACCGCAGAAGGCAAAGAACGAAGCAACTGGGCACCGCGTTAACGTACTCAGTGGACCGAATTTCAAATGTCCAGCCAAAAGCTGCTTCATAAGCAGATTCAGCTGAGAATGCTCTGGCTGCTTCACAAAGTAAGGCGCAGCCGTTTCCATTCATCACACTACCTGGCCAGAAGCAGTATCCTACACCTTCAATGCTGCAGCGTCCATGCAGCTGGAGCACACGCAGTAGGACGCGTCCAGATAGACGGCGTTCTTCAAGTACCCCCCTCCTCCAAGCAGCCTTGAAACTGAGCACAACACACTGCGGCTCGGGAGCTTCCTTCTCAGATAGACGTGCCGTCACGTTATTCACTCTCGCAGCTCCGTTGCCCACTTGCAGCAGCTGCTACCAAAGCAAAATGCTCCAGAAGTAAAAAGCACTGCCGGGCTGCACTTTCCCTTGCCTCACGTAAAGCACCATAAACTGTCCGCTGTGCTCTGTATTTCCATTCTCCGCCGCATCTACCACTGTTATCTCTGCATCTCGAAGCATAAAGCTCGGCACAATTCCTCCCAGGGAACGCTGGAAGAGAAATAGGCAGCAGCACAAGTAGCTGCAAGTGGAACTTTCTGTTTTAAAACGCTAACGTGAATCCGGAAACAAGCGAGTGACAGCCAGGCTTCCTCTTGCAGCCTGTGCGATGCACACACCAGCTCGGTGCTCTGCCCTCATTCTTTAATGCTCTTCGTACCATGTCGCGCTTTCATTCTGCCGGAGTCGAAGCGTCGTCTACTTCTCGCCCAGAGAGCACGGTGCCAGCGGAGAAAGGCTCCAGAAAAACGCTCCAGGCTGCTGATTCTTCCCAAACACACCAGGGCTATGCACTTTCCCTCGCAGCGCTAAGTAGCATCACATTCTGTTTGCGTTGGAGCCGGAATGCAAAGGGAAAGATTCTCGGTTACGTCTCACTCAGCGCCCAGTTTTAGGTCACCAAGCTTACCCGGAGCTTACCCGCGACGCGTGGAAATTGGTATTTGCACCATATTCAAGTGGTAGCTTTCTTTCCTTTAAGCCTGCAGAGCGCCGTCAGATCGCGGTGCTCTCTGCACCTGCCTTCTCCCTTCCAAGTACCACCGCGCACCTTACAGCCTTGCAGGAAGCAAAGACGTGGAGAGATGTCTCGCAGAGAAGATCGTGCAAAGACGAAAAGATGTTCTTCTTTGCTTTTCCTCGTCGCCCAGATTGTGGTGCTCTACTGAAAGCGTGGGCTAACGAATGGCTAATCTAGCATGTGCTTCCCTTCTAATGCATTTCGCTGAGCGAGAGCTGAGGAAAATCCTTGCACTGTACACTATGGATGCGTGCAGTAGACACGCAGAAGAGCGGCACAGCTCATAACCATCGCACACTCCAGCCCAGAGCTCTGGGGCTGCGTTCTTCTCAATTTCCGGCGCTGGACAGAACTGAGACATTGAGCTTTGGCTCTCTTTAGTGTGTGTACTGCACGCATCCAGAGCGCGCTGTGCACAGATTCTCCTCAGCGCTACGTGCAAGCACAGACTTTCTGCTTCGCAGAGCCCAACTGTCCGCCGAAGCTCTCGCTCAGAGAAATGTGTCAGGAGAGAAGCACTTGCTGGATTAGCCTTACACTGGCCAACAGTTCCAAAGAAGCACCATAGTCTTCTTGCGAGAAAGGATAATAAAACACATGTATTGTCCCAGCAAAGTTCTCTGTGCTAGCCGAAGCCGAGAATCTTTCCCTTAAGATTAAGACCACAACGCAGACAGCATTTTGTGCTACTTAACGCTGAGAGGGATAGCCCAGGCGTGTTTCGGCAGAGGCAGAAGCCCGGAGCGTTTCTCTGCCGGCACCGTGCTCTCAGGCGAGAAGTAGACGACGCTTCGACTCCGGCAGAATGAAAAGCGCGACATGGTACGAAGAGCATACGAATGAGGGCGCAGAGCACCGAGCTGGTGTGCGCATCGCACAGGCTGCAAGAAGAAGCGTGGCTGCCGCTCGCTTCTTTGCGGATTCACGTTAGCAGTTGAAAACAAAAGTTCCACTTGCAGCTACTTGTGCTGCTACCTATTTCTCTTCCAGCTTTCCCTGGGAAGAATTGTGCTGCGAGAGTGAATAACGTGACGGCACGTCTATCTGAGAAGGAAGCTCCCGAGCCGCAGTGTGTTGTGCTCAGTTTCAAGGCTGCTTGGAGAAGGGGGTACTTGAAGACCGCCTTCTATCTCGACGCGTCCTACTGCGTGTGCTCCAGCTGCATGGACGCTGCAGCATTGAAGGTGTAGGATACTGCTTCTGGCCAGGTAGTGTGATGAATGGAAACGGCTGCGCCTTACTTTGTGAAGCAGCCAGAGCATTCTCAGCTGAATCTGCTTATGAAGCAGCTTTTGGCTGGACATTTGAAATTCGGTCCACTGAGTACGTTAACGCGGTGCCCAGCTGCTTCGTTCTTCGCCTTCTGCCGTCTGGACAGAACTGAAGCCCAGCGATGGCTTTGAGTTTTGCCGCTCTTCAGCATGTGTACTGCACGCATCCGCAGTGTGCTGTGCAAGGATTTTCCTCAGCTCTCCCTCAGCGAAATGCATCAGGTGAGAAACACTTGCTGGATTAGCCTTTCGCTGGCCATGGCTTTCAGTACAGCACCACAATCTGGGCGACGAGGAGGAGCAAAGAAGAACATCTTTTCGTCTTTGCACGTTCTTCTCTGCGAGACGACTATCCGCGTCATTGCTTCCTGCAAGGCTATATTGTGCGCAGTGGTACTTGAAAGGGAGAAGGCAGGTGCAGAGAGCACCGCGATCTGACGGCGCTCTGCAGGCTGTAAAGGAAAGAGGGCTGCCACTGGAATGTGTGCAAACACAAGTTTCCACGAGTCGCGGGCAAGCTCTGGGCGTGCTTGTTGACCTAAAACTGTTCTCTGTGCCCGACATTGCTGAGAATCTTTCCCTTTACATTTGGACGACAAGAAAAGACCGAAAGTGCTGCTGTATGTCGCTGCGAGAAAAGTGCATAGCCCTGGTGTGTTTCGGAAGGGCAGTCGGCTGGGGCATTTCTCTTCCGGCACCGTGCTCTCCGGGCGAGAAGTAGACGACGCTTCGACTCCGGCAGAATGAAAAGCGCGACATGGTACGAAGAGCATACGAATGAGGGCGCAGAGCACCGAGCTGGTGTGCGCATCGCACAGGCTGCAAGAAGAAGCGTGGCTGCCGCTCGCTTCTTTGCGGATTCACGTTAGCAGTTGAAAACAAAAGTTCCACTTGCAGCTACTTGTGCTGCTACCTATTTCTCTTCCAGCTTTCCCTGGGAAGAATTGTGCCGAGCTTTATGCTTCGAGATGCAGAGATGACAGTGGTAGATGCAGCGGAGAATGGAAATAAAGAGTGCAGCGGACAGTTTACAGTGCTTTACGTGAGGCAAAGGAAAAGGTTTGCTCAGCAGTGCTTTTTACTTCTGGAGCATTTTGCTTTGGTAGCAGCTGCTGCAAGTGGGCAACGGAGCTGCGAGAGTGAATAACGTGACGGCACGTCTATCTGAGAAGGAAGCTCCCGAGCCGCAGTGTGTTGTGCTCAGTTTCAAGGCTGCTTGGAGGAGGGGGGTACTTGAAGAACGCCGTCTATCTGGACGCGTCCTACTGCGTGTGCTCCAGCTGCATGGACTCTGCAGCATTGAAGGTGTAAGAAACTTCTTCTGGCCTGATAGTGTGATAGAGTGCAACGGCTACGCCTTACTTTGTGAATCATCCAGAGCATTCTCAGCTGAATCTGCTTATGAAGCAGCTTTTGGCTGGACATTTGAAATTCGGTCCACTGAGTACGTTAACGCGGTGCCCAGTTGCTTCGTTCTTCGCCTTCTGCCGTCTGGACAGAACTGAAGCCCAGCGATGGCTTTGAGTTTTGCCGCTCTTCAGCATGTGTACTGCACGCATCCGCAGTGTGCTGTGCAAGGATTTTCCTCAGCTCTCCCTCAGCGAAATGCATCAGGTGAGAAACACTTGCTGGATTAGCCTTTCGCTGGCCATGGCTTTCAGTACAGCACCACAATCTGGGCGACGAGGAGGAGCAAAGAAGAACATCTTTTCGTCTTTGCACGTTCTTCTCTGCGAGACGACTATCCGCGTCATTGCTTCCTGCAAGGCTATATTCTGCGCAGTGGTACTTGAAAGGGAGAAGGCAGGTGCAGAGAGCACCGCGATCTGACGGCGCTCTGCAGGCTGTAAAGGAAAGAGGGCTGCCACTGGAATGTGTGCAAACACAAGTTTCCACGAGTCGCGGGCAAGCTCTGGGCGTGCTTGTTGACCTAAAACTGTTCTCTGTGCCCGACATTGCTGAGAATCTTTCCCCTTACATTTGGACGACAAGAAAAGACCGAAAGTGCTGCTGTATGTCGCTGCGAGAAAAGTGCATAGCCCTGGTGTGCTCCGGAAGGGCAGTCGGCTGGGGCATTTCTCTTCCGGCACCGTGCTCTCCGGGCGAGAAGTAGACGACGCTTCGACTCCGGCAGAATGAAAAGCGCGACATGGTACGAAGAGCATACGAATGAGGGCGCAGAGCACCGAGCTGGTGTGCGCATCGCACAGGCTGCAAGAAGAAGCGTGGCTGCCGCTCGCTTCTTTGCGGATTCACGTTAGCAGTTGAAAACAAAAGTTCCACTTGCAGCTACTTGTGCTGCTACCTATTTCTCTTCCAGCTTTCCCTGGGAAGAATTGTGCCGAGCTTTATGCTTCGAGATGCAGAGATGACAGTGGTAGATGCAGCGGAGAATGGAAATAAAGAGTGCAGCGGACAGTTTACAGTGCTTTACGTGAGGCAAAGGAAAAGGTTTGCTCAGCAGTGCTTTTTACTTCTGGAGCATTTTGCTTTGGTAGCACCTGCTGCTAGTGGGCAACGGAGCTGCGAGAGTGAATAACGTGACGGCACGTCTATCTGAGAAGGAAGCTCCCGAGCCGCAGTGTGTTGTGCTCAGTTTCAAGGCTGCTTGGAGGAGGGGGGTACTTGAAGAACGCCGTCTATCTGGACGCGTCCTACTGCGTGTGCTCCAGCTGCATGGACTCTGCAGCATTGAAGGTGTAAGAAACTTCTTCTGGCCTGATAGTGTGATAGAGTGCAACGGCTACGCCTTACTTTGTGAACCATCCAGAGCATTCTCAGCTGAATCTGCTTGTGAAGCAGCTCTTGGCTGGACATTTGAAATTCGGTCCACTGAGTACGTTAACGCGGTGCCCAGCTGCTTCGTTCTTCGCCTTCTGCCGTCTGGACAGAACTGAAGCCCAGCGATGGCTTTTAGCTGTGGCTCTCTTCAGCATGTGTACTGCACGCATCCGCAGTGTGCTGTGCAAGGATTTTCCTCAGCTCTCCCTCAGCGAAATGCATCAGGTGAGAAACACTTGCTGGATTAGCCTTTCGCTGGCCAAGGCTTTTAATACAGCACCACAATATGGGCGACGAGGAGAAAGGAAGAACATCTTTTCGTCCTGGCACGTTCTTCTGAGTGACATGACTATCCGCGTGTTTGCTTCCTGCAAAGCTGTATTGTGCGCGGCGGTATTGGAACTGAGAAGGCAGGTGCAGAGAGCACCGGGATCTGACGGCGTTCTGCAGCCTGTAAAGGAAAGACGGCTACCACTTGAATGTGGTGCAAACACAAGTTTCCACGCGTCGAGGGCAAGCTCTGGGCGTGCTGGTTGACCTAAAACTGTTCTCTGGGCGGGACATAGCAGAGAATCTTTCCCTTTACATTTGGACGACAAGAAAGACCGAAAGTGCTGCTGTATGTCGCTGCGAGGGAAAGTGCATAGACCAGGCGTGTGTCGGCAGAAGCAGTCGGCTGGGGCATTTCGCTGCCGGCACCGTGCTCTCTGGGCGAGAAGTAGACGACGCTTCGACTCCGGCTGAATGAAAGAGCGACATGGGTACTAAAGAGGCCGAACGAAGGCGCAGAGCACCGGACTCGTGTCCGCAGCGTACAAACTGAGAAAGGAGCGTGGCTAGCACTCGCCTGCTTGCCCAATTCACGTTAGCATTGAGAAGGAGGAAGTTCAACGACAACTACTTCCTTGTGCTACTACTTATCCCTCTTCCAACCATCCCCAAAACCACTGGCGCTTAACTTTAGGCTTCGAGATGCAGCAAACACAGTGGTCGCTTCCAAGGAGAGGGGAAGTAGAGAGTGCAGCGGGGAGTTTAGGTGGCTTTACGTAAGGCAAGGGGAAGGTGCAGCCCAGCATTGGCTTTTTCTTCTAGTTCTTTTCTTCAGGAGAGCAGCTAGCAAGCAGGCTGCGAGAGGCAACAATGGGATGGCTAGTCTGTCGGAGAAGCCGCAGTCTACAGTGCTGCAGACTGCTGTGCACAGTTTTAATGCTGCTGTAAGTACACTGTACTTTTGGAACGTCTTCTCTCCTGACTCTCCCATCTCTGGGAGCTCTAGCTGCTTGAACCTGGCCACACTGAAGGTGTGTGGACGTGGTTGCGCTGCGAGTATCAAGTCTTCCAGAGAAGAGGGATAGTCAAGAAATGCTTTCTCACCTGGCCTATCTCTCAGTCCGAACTGTGGCTGCAAACGCTGCGCTGCAAGGGTGGACTTACCCACTTGGAGAGAATGTGATGATGCTCTAGATATAGTTGCGAAGGAAAGTGCTGCTCACTGGAATGTTTCGCCTAATTCACAGACTTTAAAAGGACTAGGAAGGCCAACGCCTTGTTCTAGCACTTGTTCTCTGCGTGCAGCTGCTGGATGTTTGGAAGGGCTTTGGGATCCGCCAGAGGTGGAGGGTAGGATGCTACAGAGAGCTTGAAGGAAAGTGCCTATCTCCAGGGCCTTTGATGCAGTTCAGCGGGTGCGAGTGGCATGTTGAGCATGTTCATGATGGCACAGAAAAGGTTCTGAAAGAAAGAGGCCGTGCTGAAACTGCCTTTACTTTTGCCGCTTGGAAACTGCTCAGCCAACAATGAAAAGATTCGTCTTGCTTCCCCGCTACGCGCAGGGTTACATCCTTTTATGTCTCCAAGAGGCAGGATGCACAGCAGAGCTCTTCCACCAACTGCTTCCACACGACTGGGGCCGCGCCAGCCAAGAGCTTTTTGCCGGGCACTGTCAGCGCTCATGGAAACAACCACACGACGGCGCTGCAGACTTGCAAAAGAAGGCCAAGCACCTGGCCCAGCTCGAAACCACCCCAAGGGCAGACAGAGGCAACTTGCAAACGGCCCTGCACTCAAATCAACGGTGTCAGGACAAAAAGGTTGCCCTCATCTTCCCCTTCCAAGAGCACACTCTTCTTTACACCACACCTCTTTGGCCCATACAAATCTTTTCCCTCTCGCAGATTCCACCCACCAACTTGAAACCATCTGGCAAAAACAGGGCTCAAAACAGTGCCAGCTGAGGAAGATCTTGCTGCCTACAACTTCACCTGCACCCCTCAAACTAGCAGCACACACGCTGTTCTCAGCACTCTCCTTCTCAGCTCTAGGTACCATCCTAAGCCTTCCCTCTCCCAGAGTCAGGATCCAAAGGCAACGGCACCAGGGACTGCTCACACACTGAAGGCACCAGGACAAATAGCTTAAGAGCTTGGCCTTTGCATTCCCACTGACAGCTCAACAGCTCGAACCCAGAGAGAGCTCTGCCTGTTGGGAAAAGCCTTTAAAATCCCTAGGAGTACCTGATGTGCACATCCAAACCTGCCTTCCTTGCCAAAGAGAGCAACTACAAGCCCATCTCCAAAGAAACGGCATCCCTTCCTCCAAAATACAACACATCCAGCGACTGATCCGCCTCCAGTATTGAATATGTCCAACAATTGCCCCTACACGCACAGGGGCCAGAAGAGAAATGTCTTGCTGGACTATTCCTCCCCACAGTACCTTAACATCTGCTCCAGCAACACTGGCACTATGTCCTTGCCTTCCCAAGGAAAGGCACTCCGAGTCTCTTGGCCTTGCCTTGTCTAGTTCTTCTTAAGGTACCCTTGCTCTGCTTCCTTTGCCTGCGTCTGCCTTGCCTCGCACTGCCTACAACTTGCTGGCTTTGCTTTGCCCGGCCTACCACTCTTTCCCTTGCCTTCCATGCAGGCAAGGCGCTGCAAACCGAGTGCAGGCAATTGTGGGCAAGTCAAGGGAGAGGTAGGCAAGGCCAGAGCAGTGAGGGGAAAGCAAATGGACTGGTAGGCAAGAGAAGGCCCAGAAGTTAGAGGCAAGGCTGGCTGTAGGAAGGAAGGGCCACTGATGGGAAGGCCAGGCAGAAACAGGAAGGGCTCAGCAAGCCAAGGCCCTGGAGGAAAACAGTAGGCAGGTCATGTGCGGGGCAGGGCCCTGCAAAGGAATGCAAGGCTCCAGAGGGCTAGCAGGGCAAGGCAAGGCAAGTGTTGTGTTGCCAAGGCAAGGCCAGGCAAGGCAGGTGAGAAGTACATTCAAGGACTGCTGGTGCACAAAAGTGGCCAGGACCAAGTGCTCTGTGTGGCCTTGATCCCGCGTGGGTCATCTCTCCTCTGTACCTAAAAGACTTGAGCTACCTGCCTTCCCTTGTATGCAAAAGAACTCTCTTTCTGGTCCCCGAGCTCAAGGGCAAAATGTGAATTGCCCCTCCAAGGTTCAAGACATGCAAGGATTGCTCCCAGACAAAGGCTGCCCACAGAGATGAGTGTGGCAACATGCGTCCTCCCCTGGTCTTCCTCTCATGGGATCCTGAAACACCGGAGATGCTTGAGAGCTTTGAGATTCCTCGGAGGAGCAGAAAGGGCAGGGCAAGGCCCAGAAATGTCATTGAAAAGGGGTGTTGAATTCCAGGTGGGGGAGGGGTGAGCAAGGTCATGCAAGGCAAGGGAGGGGTTCAAGGGCAAGGCAAGGCAAGTGGTGGCTTTGCGAGGCGAGGCAAGGCAATGAGGGTCCTAGAAGGAAAAGGAAAGGTGAGGCCAGACCTAGACGAATGTGAAAGGAAGTCAGGTGGGGGATGGGTGAGCAAGTCAGTGCAAGGCAGGGGAGAAAAGGCAGGTTGAGGGAAGGCTACAGAGGGGGCAGCAAGGAAATGCAAGGCATGGGGAAGCATGCGAGGAGTGGGTGCTGCCAGCCGGTGGGGATGGCAGGGGCGGGGCCACTGCAAGTAGCATGGTGGGGATGTGGAGGGGGTGTTAGTGTGCGGGAGGTGTGTGTGTGTGTGTGTGTGCAGTGGAGTGCAGGGTAAGTGCAGGTGTGTGTGTGCGTATACGGGGGTTTTGTGCCAGGTGCTGTGCCGGGGAGAGCCGTTCCACCGCAAGGAAGGTGTGGGCGTGAAAGGAGTAAGATAGATGTGTCTTTACAAAGAGACCGTGTGAATCTCTCCTTAGACAAGGCTAGGAATTTACAGGGGGGGAAGTAACAGAAGAAAGTATTCGTTCTAGAAACTGTTACTAATCAACAGAGACTGTTGCTCAGCCAAGGCCCTGCTAAATTCCTGAACCTAGAGCAAGGCAGCAAAGACTTCCTAGCATTAGGAATAGTTTGGTTTTCTTCCTTTTCCATTCCAAAAGGGGAGTGCATATTAGAGGGGGGCATAGAGTAGGCAGTTCCGGAAGTCTGTAATTCCCGAGTACCTCAGAGGGTGCTGTTGCCAGGAACTTAGCATCAGAAGGGAGCTGCATCCCGCAATCATTTGAGAGACTCCATGGCAAAAGCCCCATGGCCTCTCCCTGGAGTTGAAGAATGTTACAGGACTCCTCTGTCTCCTTTTTGGTGGATGAAGAAACTCAGAAAGCCACACTTCTGCCAGAACTCTCCAAGATGCCCCCTTTGCTCCCCGTGACTCCATCACTGCCCAGGAAGCTGTCTTTTCTACCGCAGCAGTTTGACATACAGTTAAAAGTCGTGTGGCAGAGAAAAAAGGCAAGAATTGGTTTCCAAGGGATGGCAAACAAGAGATACCAGAACCTTTGGCCCTACCAATATTAAAGCAACTCCATTAAGAGAGTTCTTGCACTTCCTGAGGATTGGCAGAAGCCTATCTCATGATGTATGTTGCTGGGGGTCTTTTTAGACTGGCAAAAGGAGCTGTTGAAGGTTGCTTGATCTGTGCTAAAGCCAACAGCCAAGTTACAAAGTAACTTGCTAGAGGAGGGAGGCCTTGGGCTGCATGGCCCTTCCAAAGATGCCAGGTGGATTTTCCGGAGATGCCCCAAGTGGCAAGGCTTAATATCTTCTGGTAATCGTATGTCAGCTAGCAAGGTGGCCAGAAGTATTTCCAACTACTTCAGTAATGACAGGATCAGTTCTTAAGGCATTTTTGGAACAAATCATTCCAAGATACAGCATTGTAGAAGCAATAGATTCAGATAGGGGAACTCATTTTGCAGGAAAGATCCTTCAAGGGGTTTTGGCTTCTTTAGGAACACAATGGAACCTCCATAGGCCCTGGCACCCCCAGAGCTCGGCTCGGGTAGAAAACAATGAAGAGAGAAATAAACACCTTTTGAAGCTGGTAATAGAAACCAAGATGCCATGGGTAGGGCTTTGGACATTGGCTTTGGTGAGAATGAGGGCCCAAGCCAGAAGAGAGATTCAGTTATCTCCCTTTCAATCGTTGTTTGCAATTGCCCTGGTAAGTCTCCACCCAGTGGGGGGGGGTAGAGGCAAGTGATGCATTTTTAAAACCATCTGTGGCCAGGATCCTGCTTCTTGTGAAACCCCTTCAACAGGAAACTCAGCTGGTGCAAGCCCGGCCTTTGGACTTTGCTGCTTTTAACATCCAACCAGGAGATTGAGTCCTAATTAAGGAGTAGAAAGAAGCGCCAGTGCTGGTGAAATGGCGTGGCCCATTCCAAGTGTCACTGACGACAGAAAACAGCCGTCAAGTAAGCTGAACACAGGTGAACCCGTCACTCTCGGGTCAAGGTCTCTGAAGCCTCGGAGATTTGCACATCTCAGCTGGAGGAGAAGGCCGGGAGGCCGTGACTGACACTCTGCAGGAGTGGGCCGGAGCAGTAGGCAGTGCTTCGACATCGGAAGAAGCCCCGCAGTCCTACCTTCAGACCGTCTGCTGAAATAGACTGTATAGGCATCCCTCCTCTAGAATCTCCACTCACTTGGGGGCTAATACTTGTGGCCATTTTGTTACGTTAAGTGGTTTCTGTGTCTTCAATTGCCACAGGTGCTGCAGAAGACAACGGGAAAATTAGACTAGCTAATTAGATGACACTATTAAAACATTTTCCTTACTAATTCTACTTTGATATGGTTAGCTGAGTTTAGGCCAGGAGTGGGAGAATCAATTTGCAGCCTTAGGAGAAGAAGTAGCAAAAGTTTTTAACCTTAGCAATTGCTGGCTCTGTGGAGGGCCAGGAGGATCTGAAGAGTGGCCATAGTTGGCTAGCCCAGCTGAACCTAAATGGTGGGTCAATGTGAGGGCCACAGTGGGATGGGATTTGGGGCCAAAGAAGGAAGTTCATGGCCACTTCATTCTTCTCCAACAGGCACTTATTGCCTGTCATAGGTTAGCAAGCATAGTCCCGGAAGGGATATCCTTGCTAAGGGGTGCTTACAGCTTCCTCTGGGACCTGATAGAACCTATCAGCTGGCCAGTTTGAATATGGACAATTCTTTAAGCCACTTAAAGTTGTGACCGCCTCTGTGATACACACTTAAGAATAGACAAACTCCCCCCCAAGCTCTCTCTCGTTTCCGGCGCTGGGACAGGTGGCTGCAGGCCCCGTGCAGGGGCCAGCAGGCCCGGCCAGGCCCTGCTTGGGCCAGGCCGGGCCGGGCCACGGCCAGCCTGGAGCCATGGGCCTGTTCCAGCCATGGAACCCCCCCCCCACTGCCTTGCCGAGGGCAGCCGGAGCGGCTCAGAACCCCCCCTCCACTGCGGCCGAGATTCAGCAAAGCGGCACCTCTGTCCGGCAGAGGTCAGGTGGCCAACTGCGATAAGCCACATTCCAGCTGTAAGGCCGAGGTGAGATTAACCCTTTTATTGCTGTGAAGAGCTGAAAACCTGAGGGAAGAGAGAGAGGAGATGCTTAAAGCTGAAAGTCTGTTGTGAAGCTATGATATATCAGAGTATCCTGTTGTAATTTCATGAAGATATGGGGGGTGGAGTGTTCAACTCATAAGCAGAAGCACCTGCGCTGAGATAGGCAGATGCTGACGCAGCTGTAATTTCATGAGAAGTTTGGACAGAGAGAGATGAACCAGATGAACCAGATGAGGACTTTTTGCTCCAAAGAGGAAAGGAGAAAAACCTCAATTCCTAGAGATGCTTCCAGAGATAGTCTTAAAGATGAAGATGACCCTTTGCTCCCAGGGAAGGAGAAGGGCCTCTGTTTTTTTTGTTTCTGAACAGCTCAACCTTAAAATTGTACCCCAGAAAACTTTCAAGAGTGGACCCTCGAAAGCAGTTGCGGGAAAAGCTGCAAGTCGGGGGAAGGGACTCACATCGCAAGCAGAGAGACTCCTCTTCCTAAATGGACTGAACAATATTTGGAAGTGGGTGGCTGTCTCGGTGTGATACTGTTTTCATAGCATGAGCAAAAAGAGACTTCTCTTTCTAAATGGACTGAACCAGGTTATTATGGAAGTGGTAAACAGACTGAACATCTTAAGGGTTGTCTTTACATTGTCAGTGGGAGACGGGAGGAAGGTGGGGGGAGGAGGAGAGTTCTAAAGGTGGTATAATTTTTTTTTTCTTTTCTTTTCTTCTTTTAGGTCTGTTAATAAACTTCTTTATATTCATTCAAGTTGGTGCCTGCTTTGCATTTCTCCTAATTCTTATCTCACAGAAGATAAACAGTAATGAGTATTTTAGACCAAACCACTACATTGCCTAATAGGATAGGGCGTGTCTATGTAGGAAAAGGCAATTGTCAATTGACTTTCCCTCTGGGCTTGAACAACTGGGTTTGGACCCCCAATTGCCCTCCTTCCAATTGTTCCAAATATCAAGGCAAATGCAATCAAATACCTGTTCGGCTCACTAACAGTAGCTGCGTAAGGCGTTCTTATCACACTTACCAAAAATATTTGGAAGCCTGTAAAGCAATGGGGAGGGACAAGGGGTTTTTTTGACCACCTGTTTTTGAGCAGTCCCCACAAAAATTCCACAAGTAGAAGACATGTTGTTTGTGATTATCAGTGGGAATGGCCACACCGGATTGGAACTCAAAGCCTTTTAGTGAGTTCTGCTCCAAATCCAACCAAGCAGCTTGCAGATGTAAATGTAGGTGGGAACCCTGTGCGGGAGCTTGGAAATGCAAATGCTGGGACCCTTATGGTGGGGCAACTCTTGTTGGAGGACCGTTAGGCCCGGGAATCCTGCTGTATTTTGAGCCACCAATTGATGACCATGGGTAGGTTCCTTTGCTAATGGAACACGGGCTTTGAAAGGACAGTATTGGATTTGTGGCCAACATGCTTAGCTCAGGTTACCTCCAAACTGGTCAGGGATATGGTATATTTAGTAGACTGTTGTTCTTTTTGCTACTACAAGTTCTGGGAAATCGCTTAGGAATCAAAATCTGTGATGATTTAATTAGAGAAAAGCAGTCAGCTGATGCAGCCCTGGCTGGAGGGAGCACCCCAAAACGGGGAAATGATGAACGGCCAACAGAACAAGTTACCCAACACGATGGACCAGCCCCTTGGAAACCTAAGGAATTAATCCCAGATGCCTGGGAACCCATTTATCATTTGAAGGAGATAATTAGGTTACAAGCTGTCTCGGAAATAATTACCAACCAGCCAGCCACAGCGCTTGACCTTTTTGCTGACCAACCCACTTAAATGAGGAAAGCGGTATTTCAACATTGGATGGTATTAGATTATCTGTTGGCAGAAGAAGGAGGAGTTTGTGGGAAATTAAATGACTCGAGCTGCTGTTTGCAAGCAGATGACAGCGGAAAAGTGGTCAAACAAATAACAAAGGAAATAACGTCAGCTCGTGGACCTGTCCAAATGTTGAAAGGATGGGGATGGGACATGTTTTCATGGTTAACTGGCCAGCTCTGGGCTAAATGAATACGATTCCTCCTCTTACATGCTATAGCAACTCTCATCTTTTTACCATGTGTGACACCATGCTGGCGGCAGCTCTTTCAGCAGGTGCTCAAGGGGATGCCGCTAGCAGCCATGCCTACCTGATCCAGAAATGACTACAAAAGGACAGAAAAGGATGTCACTGCAAATAATAGCAAAACCCAAGAAGACTCCAGAAGAAAAAATTAAATCCATGGTAATTAAGGTTTGTAAAGACAAATACAGAGCAAATAAAAAGAGGAGGGATTAAAAGGAATGAGATGGATGAGTCTTTACAAAGAGACCGTGTGAATCGGCCTGTAGACAAGGCTAGGAAGTTATGGCTAGTGAAGTAACAGAAGAAACTAGGAGTTCTCTAGAACTGTTACTAATCATCAGAGACTGTTGATTAATCAAGGCCGTGTTAAATTCCTGAACCTAGAGCAAGGCAACAAAGACTTAAGAGCATTAGGAATGGGGTTCTTTTCTTTCTTCTCAATGCCAAGAGGGGGGTGCATATTAGAGGGGGGCGCATAGAGTAGGCAGTTCCGGAAGTCTGTATCTCCCGAATACCTCAGCCAGTGGGGAAAAGGAAGAGGGTGCTGTGGCCGGGAACTTGGCATCAAAAGGGGGCTGCATCCCGCAACCGTTTGACAGACGCCATGGGAAAAGCCCCATGGACTCTCCCTGTAGTCGAAGAATGTTGCAGGACTCCTCTGTCTCCTTTTCGGATATAAACCTCAGGCATCGTGGATTAATTTTCCCTAACGGCAGCGACCTGCCGCGTGGTCTCCGTGCTCCTCTCCAGCCCCCCGGAACGTGTAAAATAGTTCCCAGCGGCTCCCACCGCGCGTTGCAGACGGCTGCGCGGCCCCGGGGCTGCCCGCAGTGCTCCCCTGCCCCGCCAGGGCTGCCCGCGGGCTGCGGAGCCGCCTCGCCACCGGCGCGGCCAGGGCTGGGGCCCTTCTCGTCTGCAGCCGAGGGGCTGCGGAGCGGGCGGCTGCCGGACGATCAGCTAGTTTATGCCGCGCGGTGCTGCCGCCTCCATCTAGCTCTCCATCGCGCCGCCGCCCGCCGCCCGCCTGGCGCGCTCACGCTCGGCCGCGCTCGCCGCCCGCCCAGCCTCGCCGGAAGCTCTCCCGCCCGGGCTGTGCCCCGGCTCCGCCGGCAGCTCGGCAGGGCCCGGCCGCACGCGTGCTGCGTGGCTCGGAGCAGCCGCGTTGCGCCGCAGGCGACGGGGAAGGCGGGGCGGGCCGGCGCCATCGTGGTAGCGCGAGGAGAGGAGCGCCCGGGCGGGGCGGCGAGCGGCGCGGCGGTGAGCGCTTCTGCTTCCTGTCGCTCGGCGGCCGCCCACGGCAGGTGCCGTGTGACCCCGCGGAGCGGCGGGGCCGGCCGGGCGGTGCGCGGCGAGGCTTTCGGCCAGCGGCGGCCACAGCGAGAGGCTGCTGGCACTGCCCGTGCCGGTGGAGAGAGCGGGGATCCGAGGCCGGCCTTCCCCGGGCGACGAGGGGAGGCCGCCTTTGCCGCGCTGCCCTCCGTGCAGCATGTGGCCGATTCCGGCGAACCCGGGGTCTCCGCAGCGGCGCGGGCGGGAGGGAAGTGGGGAGCGCGCTCGGTGCCGTGCCGGCCGCTCCCGGCCAGCGCTGCGCTGCGCCGAGGCGTTTTCCCGCCCGTCCTGGGAAGGACATAAGCGACACCGTAGTTGGAGCTTAGCTGTCAGGGGGTACAACTTCCCTCCATTGGCGACCTCCTTTTCCCTCTGATTCAGCTACCTTGTGGTAGGTGCGATGGTGCTAAAGAAGGGTGGCGGCTTGGCACAGTTGCTGTCATAGGTGGTGCGAGAGCTCCACGCAAGGAGCTTTGAGTGGCATGTGTGAGGGTAGGAGGGTACGGCACCCATAGCTGAAGGCAAAAAAGGTCAGGGCATGTCATCAGCCGCAGTCGTGCTAAGTTGTTCATCTTTGCAAACTGCTTGCCGAGTTGTTCCTTTCTTAGGTAATGGGGGCTTGTATCAACCAGAACTGCAAATGGTCAGTATTTGCAGAGAAGGTTACTTGGACTGTTGTTGAAGTGAGTGTAGCAGTTTCTATGGCATTCTGCAAAAAAAGTGACAGGTCTCCCTGTGTTCCCCAGTTCTTAACAAAGATGAAGTTAACAAACCCCTGAAAAGAGGTTTTGCAAAACTTCAGGGATATTTTCCTACTAGTACTGTAGAGACAACCATAGTCACCTTGTCTTTCCAAAAGTGAAGGTTCCCTATTTTTGTCCAAGAGCATCAAGTGCTTTTGATCAGCGTTTGTGTGCATGCATTAGCCTCATTCTTGCTCTTCCTTGGAGAACTTTTACAATACTCACATGATCTGTGTAGGCTGCAGACTGCAGTGGTGAACTTCAAGGCTTCCAGCAGAAGGGACATGCTATCCACATTTTGGATTCTCCTTAGTCTGAACCTTCAACGTCCAAGGCTTCACTTTTCAAGCAGTTGGAAGAGCTCCAAATTAAGACATGAACAGGTCTTAATTGACCTTGCCACCGCCTCAGTTAGTCAAGTAATGCTGTGCATTGGATTTGACTAGTGCAACATGTGCTTAAAATATGTAGAGTAACTCCTCGATTACCCTCTCAGAAGGGTTGGAATGGAGAACAAGGAGTTCCCAAGACAAATATTTGGTGTACGAGGAGTAGAATTTAGGAGTTGATTGCAGAGCACTGCATGCACAAATGTCTAAGGAGAATCCATCTTTTGATGTCCCATCTATGCTTGTTCTCATTTGAAATCCTGCACATTCTGCAGGCTGGTTTTGTTAGGCTTGGGGCTGGGGAAGGAGTGATGGTGGGGGAGGAGTGGGTGTTGGTTTTGGGTTATTTTTTTGTTTCCAGAATAGTGTACACAGAACTTGTGCCCAAAACCAGCAGTAGGAAACAATGCAGGTATAAAAGAAGGTCACAGAAATGTCAGATAATACGAATCTGAAAGCGCTTCAGTATTTTACTCAGGAGTTTCACTCTAACAAGGTGATTTTCCTTCACAGAAATGTAGTGGCAGGCTTATGCCATGCTAGAAGTGATGACCTTTCTCTGCCCCAAATTGAGCAGCAAAAGGTTTTGGCTCTTAATTTGAACCCCTGAGCCAGCTGTGTTTCAGGCTGCAGAAGCTGCAGCTGTTGTGGCAGACGCGGGGTGCAGCCCTGCCTGCCAGTTCCGAGCTGGCCTGCGCTGGTGGCAGCCGTCAGCGCCCGGGGTCCCCTGTGCCACCCATGCCAGGGCTCTGCCTGCCTGCCTCGCAGCCCTGGTAGCCTCAGGGAAACATCGCACTACTCCATCTGCTTTAAAAACAAACAAGCAAACAAAAAGCTCCCTGTAAATATATGTAGAAGTCTTGAAACTAATTCTCAGCGCTTGCTCGGAGTTTGTTGATGGAGCAAATGGATTTTGGATAAACTGCTATTGCTAGTACTACTTAGGTTCCTAAACTTCAGAAGGGAGGCTATGGTGGTCACGTACCCCTGAGGAATGTTGGGAACAGTAAGACAGCTCAGTCATTTCAAGGTGGCCAGAAAATGGGTGTGGCAGTGGAGTGGACACTCTGTGAGTAGGTAGCCTTAAGTCATGTAACGACATGCACTTCAGTGGGAATTTTGCATCAACACCAAGAGATTGTGTCATGATGTGTTGCGTAACAACAAATTGGGCCAAAATTCTGCTGATTTTGACCAAGGTGGATGGGCCACCTTCACTTAAGCTGGCAAAGGGACATAAGTCAATGATGTTTGAAAAACAGCCATGAAACATAGCCCCTTTAGTTTGTTGCTCTGTTGCAAGTCTGCAAAGCTCTGTTGACAGGTCATTGGAAGTAGCTGTTGGAATCTAAGTGCAGTTGGACGCTTTGTCAGTCAGCATCAGCAGGAGGCTTAACGGTTTAGGTTGAGAGGTGGTGCATGGTTTTTTTTCAGAGGAATGGCCCAGTGAAGAGCAGTGTTCACTGCCATGACTACCGTTGTAGCCTTCAAGAGCAATGGTTCATTCAGAGAGAACTTCCTTGGTTCTGCTGGTTTGGTTTCGCAGCTGGAGCAAAGGTACAGCACTGGAAGCAATTCCTAGGGCAGAAGCGGGAGATATCCGAAGCTCTGGACTTCGTTGCCTAAGTGAGCGTAGTCTAATTGGAAGAGTGGTGAGCATCAGTGATATCAGATTTTTTACAAGTTCTTAATTCTGTCAAAACAAGAAAGAAGGAGAGTGATGAAGATGAAATCCTTTCCTCTTCAATCTGCCTACGCAACAACTTCAGCTGTAGTTGTAATGTGTATTCACCTATTTTGAATTGCCCAAAACCAGGCCTAGAGATGCTTCAGAGTCAGAGAAGCGGGTATTTGCTTTATTCGGCGCTGGGTGCATGGGGGATCACTCCTCCTAACACACACACACAGAGCACTCCATACAGTCCAGCATTATGTGTAAAATTTATGAACATTCATCACAATTCTTGGGATAGGAGTGGTTCTAGAAATTACTTCTCGGAAGTCATTAATATCATTAGCATACGTGCCATGCATGCGCTGTGTACGCTGATGGGCGCACTGAGGAAGGCTCCTCTTCTTCCTCGAGGGTCTTTCTGATGAAGATCAGTAGTCTTTGTCACAATGCACTTTTTACCTTTCTTTCTGGAGCATGCGCAGTTCTTCGGTGGCTGATGCAGCGATCTCTGTGCCGGTTTTCAAAAGATCCTGTTCCTCTTATCTTGACAAGATTAAGGCGAATCCTGCTGCTTAGGTTTTGTGATTAACATTTGCTGTCTCTTAGTAGTTCACTCGTGTTTACATGAGTTAACTATGGATCAACCCCCTTCTCAATTTTAGCACTGAAAGGATATTAGAGTCATTTAAAGAGATGTCTCCTATGGAGTACTATAAAACTGCCATAATGGTAAGACGTTTTCATACAGTAGTTTTAGCACAGAAGTAATATATGTACAATCTTGGATGTTTCATCCTGCTGGCTCAGGAGCCAGTATTGAGCTTTTCTCCTTTAAATCCAGTCTTAGAGCTCTGCAAGGATCACTGCAGCATGACGTTGTGACAAGGGGATGCTGATTCATGCATAAACCTTTGACGCTTTCCTTCTATCTTCAAGCAGCTTTGAAAACCAGTGATTATCTGGCATGTTGCGACTTGAGAGTCATGGTAAAGGTTTCACCAAACACTTTGTAATATCAGGCTACAGCTTTCATTCCTAAGGAAAGAGCATTGAGCAGATTGCTGGCAAAATGCTGAAAGAATGAGCCAAAACCAAAATCCTTTAATGGGAAAGATGGAAAAAATTTAGATGTGTTTATTTGAACTAAAAATAATGTGGACCAAGCCTAAATGTATTTCACACTAAATTCTTAGAACTGATTTTAAGGGAAGAAGTGAGAAAGATGAATTCCCAAGCGGAATTTTCAGCAGCATAATATTGAGCATTTATTAGTAGAACAAAGGCATATCACAGTGCAGGAGCACTTAGCAATATTGCTAGAGGCGTGGCTCCATTCATTTTACTGTGAACTTTAGTACTTCTTTAAACATAGTCCTTAAGCCCAGAAAGTCATTTACACTTCACTCAACTTTCCCCCCTCCGTCTCTGCCCCCTTGCGCCAGCACACGCCAGCACACTGCCACCTCGGTCCTCTGAGTAGCTCCAGAATTGAAGGCAGGCACCCCCCTCCGGTGCCTCCTCAGTCTCCAACCTAATTTGTAGTTGATGGGTTCTTTGGGAGGTGTGAGTTTTGATGAGATAACAGACTTCCTGGGATGCATGCGGTTTATCTTCTTTGTTTCTTGAAGATGTCTTGGTTTCCACCTCTGTAATTTCTCAACTGAAAGGACATTTATTATCATGTGTTTCTTCCTACGTTTCCCAACATGTTACCACTCATTCGAAGTTACAATTTACTCTAGTCTTGTTTTTACTTACCTATATTTTACCTTAACACTATTTCTACATAGTACATTCTCACTTCTAAATGTTAAAGTGATAGATGCGAAAGACAAAATTTATCGTTCACTCATTTATCACAGGAGGAATGTGTTAGCTGCTTGTGTTGCAGTTCACTTGTAATTGTGGTCTATTACCGCAGGCCTGGGCCCTAGGGTGTATCACTGTGTCCCGCAGCCATAGGGAGGAGGAGGAGAGAAGATCCAGCAGGCAGGAATTGTGCACCAAGATTTATTCATTTAATTATTTCACAAACTCTTTTACAGACTTTTTTCTTCATAGTCTAATTGGACAAAGGATCAGCCCCCCCCCTTGGGGTGATTGGCTAAAATCCTAAACCATCCATTGTCAAAATATTTTTCTACTAGACCATAAACCAGACTTTTCAAGGTTGCAGGTGGCTTGGTTGTTTACATACTCTGCTACCTCTTCTGTGAGAGAGAAAAGTCTCTCACAGACTTAGAAAATAGCAAGAAAATCCTCGCTAGCAGCATTTTGGTATCTACAATTCCCCCTTTTTGTTTGATAAGATAACAACTCCACTATTAATCCTAAATAGAAATTTACATCAGTTATTAATTCTAAATATGTCCTTAAGGCTTTAACGATCTGACTCCATAACAAGAAATTTAAAGTTCAGTCTCTGCTTGTGGAAGGACCATCCCAGTCTCTGCTTGTAGAAGGACCATCTGCCTGATGGTCAACATCTTGGTCATCATCAGAAGAGTCTGATGGCTGATGATCTACATTCTGGTGGCCACTTGGATGGTTGGTGTTCTGGTCATCATTTGGAGGTTGCCTGTTCTGCCTCTGGTGCCGTAGGGCAGGGCGAACACATTTTGCAGCTAGCCACCGTACCCCAGTATCTGTAGAAACGCAAGCATAGCCACGACCCCAAACCATAAGTTCCCGCAGGCCTTCCCACTGGTTAGTGAGTAAATTCCACACCCAGACTTTTGCCCAGGGCAGTTGTCTCTTGCCTGCAGATTGCAATGAGAGAAAGTGATTCAGAAGAACAGGATTCTTTGAATTTTGTGGTACCGTAAGGTGATTAATTGTATACGAGCTTTTGCTAGTCGGCTTCAGTAACCAAATTCAAAGGTTCCTGTGAGAATCGTTGAAAAGCCATGATAACAGCCCTTAATTCAACTAACTAAGCAGAGTCTGACTTGGATTGGTGTGTTAATCAACCACTGCAAAGGCAGTGTAGGATACTGTGCACCTTTGCGCACAGTGACCCCTGCTAAAAATTTGTCCCAATCCGTATGCCCCAGGCTGCCAACACATCCCGTCCCCAAAGGTTAAGGGAAGTGGTAGTAACATAAGGTCTAATTGTAGCTGTGTGCCCCTCTGAGTCCTTCACCGTCACAGGCCGTTCGCTTCAATAGCTCTGTGTGGTTCATCCTCATCCTGTGATGGCCGATCCCACTGGGGGTAAAGGCCATGAGGGAGGCCACGCAGAGAAGGAGATGATAGTTACATCAGCACCAGTATCAATCAAACCTTGAAGCTGAGTCCAGGGCGGACGGGCGTTCGGCAGGATCAGGGTACATGTCATCTGTGGCCTTTGGTCAGAGATGTCTGCAGTCCAGAAGGCCTGCAGAAGTCCTGTAGATCCACTGCTGTTATCTTTGTGAGTTTGTTGTTCTATCCTGGGGACACAAGACTTAAAAGGCACTAATTTAGCAAGGCAGGTCTTTTCAGGAATAGTTACAGGGGGTTTTCAAATTCCCTATAAAACTGAGGACAAGGCTCCGAGGAGCGGATTCCCATCAATCCGACCTCATCCTCATCCTATCGCATTAAACCTGTTAGAAGCCAGACCTGAACAGCCCCTCTCTTCCTTTGTCTCTGAGCTAACGTGAGCCGACATCAACGGCTCCTGCCGTGTTTCCCTCTGCAAAGAAGCCAGCTAGCTAGCCCAGCAAGCTCTTTTCCTGATCCCGAAGTCGCTTCAGCGACGCGTGGAGGTAACGCAGCTGGACTGTCTCTGACCAGGGGCACGCCAGAGTCAGTGCCTCGAGCACCAAACGCTGCGTTATTGGACATTGAAGGTTCAGGCTAAGGAGAATCCAAAACGTGGACAGCATCTCCCTTCTGCTGGAAGCCTTGAAGTTCACCACTGCAGTCTGCAGCCTACACAGATCATGTGAGTATTGTAAAAGTTCTCCAAGGAAGAGCAAGAACGAGGCTAATACATGCACACAAACGCTGATCAAAAGCACTTGATGCTCTTGGACAAAAATAGGGAACCTTCACTTTTGGAAAGACAAGGTGACTATGGTTGTCTCTACAGTACTAGTAGGAAAATATCCCTGAAGTTTTGCAAAACCTCTTTTCAGGGGTTTGTTAACTTCATCTTTGTTAAGAACTGGGGAACACAGGGAGACCTGTCACTTTTTTTGCAGAATGCCATAGAAACTGCTACACTCACTTCAACAACAGTCCAAGTAACCTTCTCTGCAAATACTGACCATTTGCAGTTCTGGTTGATACAAGCCCCCATTACCTAAGAAAGGAACAACTCGGCAAGCAGTTTGCAAAGATGAACAACTTAGCACGACTGCGGCTGATGACATGCCCTGACCTTTTTTGCCTTCAGCTATGGGTGCCGTACCCTCCTACCCTCACACATGCCACTCAAAGATCCACCTGTGACAGCAACTGTGCCAAGCCGCCACCCTTCTTCAGCACCATCGCACCTACCACAAGGTAGCTGAATCAGAGGGAAAAGGAGGTCGCCAATGGAGGTGTTATAAACATATATTATATTGGCTTCTCGCAAAGTATAAAGTAGATATTATATAATGTTAGAAATGCTTTTTGCTGTGTGGATGTAGTTTTCTTTTTAGCAAGAATGTTAGCAAGTGTGAGCACGTAAGATAACCTCCAAACGAACAGAGGATGAGGCCCGAAAAGCTGCTAATCAACACTTTGTCTAGGGAGCAAAAGGGCCCAAATGCTACTCCGCCCGGAGAACAGGCGGCCAGGAGAGTCCAAGAGCCGTTATCACCACTCTGCCCGGAGAGACGAAGAGGCCCAAAGCTGCAATCAGCCCTGTCTGTCTGGAGAATTAAGAAATCCACCCTACCATCGACTCTTGCCTAGCGGGCCCAACCCCAAGAATCAAGAGAAATAAAACCACAAGGCAGAAGACTACGCATGCTCTAAAAAGGCGGAACCAAGGAGTGGCCATGCAGAACAGCTCCAGGAAAAGTTTTAATATGAATAAAGAACAGACAGTAAAAATGGTATAAAAAAGACTCACCTCTGGCATCAGGTGTGCTCTTGGCAG
Organism: Aphelocoma coerulescens; assembly: GCF_041296385.1. NCBI lineage: Eukaryota > Metazoa > Chordata > Aves > Passeriformes > Corvidae > Aphelocoma > Aphelocoma coerulescens. The sequence goes on from NW_027183470.1 coordinate 182,761, forward strand.
AGCACCAAGGCACCCGGCCATTACCCCGTTGCTTTATTTGATGTGTCTCTTATTGTCTTTATATTAAACCCTTTAAATTCTCACAGGAGAGTGAACCTCGTTTTTCACAATTAAGGGCTCGTCCCGGAGCTACACCTCGCCTCTGAAAAGCGTGGGAGGATTCAAGAAGCAAGGGTAAGGCGCCTCCCGCCCAAGTTGGCAGGACCTTTGCTTAGCATCCTCTGGCGTGATTTGGTGGCAGCAGGGCAACACCCGGAGGACAAGAAAGACACAAAAATAAAGCAAATGAAAGAGAGCGCTCTCGACAAAAATCCCACAGACACTGGAAAAGAAACAGGACTGGGAAGTATTGTCCAAAGAAAAAGGGGGTGGTTACGGGAGATGAGCGTGTGTGAATGAGACGTGGGCTGGTTGCCCCCAGATCTGCGAAGTGAGTGTGGCAGTCTCTGAGTGCTGCCGTTCCGTCTTGTTCACGAGAACAGCGGCCAGCGAGGAGACAAAGCGAGAGATAAGCGGAGTGAAAGAATCTCCGGGGGTGACTGGGACGGGGTCCCAGAGAAGGGGTTGCAAAGTGGGAGCTACCCCCCCATATGCTGGGTTGAGGAAAACTCCAAGAGCACCCAGGGCCTACAAGTACCCCAAGAGAGGTTGGGGTTTGGATGCTAGCAATGCTGGGTTGAGGGAAATCCAAGAGCACCCAGAATCCTAAGGATTATATCATACCCATGGGTGGATACTAACAAGTGACTTGAAAGAGGTACCTTATTATTCTGTTGTGAGTAGGAATGAGTGAGTGAACAAATATTAAAAAAGAGTGAATGTGTGAATGAAAAACTGTGTAATTCGAAGTTAACTTTGTTTTTGGGGAAGGTGGGCTCTAATAAATTTTTTGGTGTTTTTTGTACTGTGAAAGGGTGGGTAGTATTTTACAGCAGTGAAGATTGGTGTTTTAAAGGAATGAATTAGTATTTCAAAGGGGGGGATAAATTGGTATTTTGAGTAATAGAGAACTCCTGGGAAAATGGGACAACAACCTAGTAAATTAAGTTCAAATTATAAAAGGGTGCCAGAGGATATACCCCGAGACAGTCCCCTCGGGGTCAAACTCGCAAACTGGGAAACTGATCCTTCTACAAAAGGAAAAGAGAAAGTAAAAATGATTCAATTCTGCATGAAAGAGTGGGTAAAAAAGGAAATCAGATCTGATCATGTGTACTGGCCAAAATACGGGTCTGATGAGGCATGGATTTGCCAGGCTCTAAATGTATTTGTAAATTCAAAAGAGCCATCTCACCCTGAGGAGAGAGAATATGCTTCTTGCTGGACAGGAATTACAAAACCTCTGGGAACCAAAGTCTTCAAAATATCAGAAACCGCAGAGGAAAAGCAAACAGAAGAGAAAAAAGGCTGAGACCCTTTAGAAGTATTGCCTCCGCCGCCAGCACCAGAAGCTGCCCTCCTCCCCCTGGCTCCGGGGCTTCCCCCGCCAGCCCCCCCTCCGCCCGCACCGGGGGCCTTTCCCCCGGCAGCCCTCCCGCCCCAATGGAGCTGGGGGGGAGCCCTGCCCCCGCCCATGCCGGGGATCCCACCCTTCCCATATATCTCGGGAATCCCAGCACCCTCAATTGCATCAAGGGAAAGGTCACACGTCCCGGCTTCAGCCCCTACCTCTCCTGCCTTGAGAAACCCGGCTTTAGCCCCGGTGCCCGCCTCCTGTGCTCCGGAATATCTGGCTTCACTGCCATACCCCACCCCCACCCTCTGCACCACAGAATATTCAGCTTCAGCGCCAGACTTTGAATCTGCCCCTCCTCCCCAGGGGAGTTCGGTGCTTTCTTCCCAAATCAACCCTCTTCTTAACGAAGGAGCACCATACCAGAATACAGGAGGTGCCATTAAGGCTCCGAGGCAGCCCAACAAGCCCTCCATTGCTAAACAAACAGAGGGAAGCCGAGAAATTCATTTCTTTCCGTTAAGAGAAGTACCTACGGGAGGAGGGGGAAGCGGCTTTGTGAGTGCTCCTCTAACCTCTACAGAGGTTAGGAATTTCAAAAAAGAAATTAAAGGATTATTAGAAGACCCCATAGGTACAGCTGAAATGTTGGACCAGTTCTTAGGTCCCAACATTTTCACTTGGGAAGAAATGCAATCAATAATGAAAATAATATTCTCCCAAGAAGAAAGAGAAATGATTAGAATTGCTGGAATAAAAATTTGGGGAAAAGAAAACCAACAAGGTCCACCCGGGGATCAGAAAATGCCCATTACACCTCCTAACTGGAACCAAAATGATGAAGCTGGGAGGGGACATATGAATGATTATTGTAATTTGATAATCAAGGGAATAAAAGAGGGGGCACTCTGAGGACAAAATGTCAGAAAGGCCTTTGAGGGGCAGCAAGGGAAGGAAGAAACCCCGACTGAGTGGCTGGAGAGGCTCCGAAAGAATATGAAACAATATTCTGGGAGAGACCCGGAGTCCCTAGCAGGGCAAGCCCTGCTAAGAGTTAACTTTGTCACTCATGCCTGGCCAGATATTAGAAAAAAATTGGAAAAAATAGAAGATTGGTATGAGAAACCATTACAAGACCTAGTAAGGGAAGCTCAAAAGATATATATGTCCGGAGGGATGAAGAAAAAGCCAAAGTGGGAGCAAAGATCATGATAGCCACTATGCGAGAGAGTACCTTCCAAAAAAAATCTAAAGCCCTCAGGTAACACTCCTAAACATTCCAGATTCAGAAATGGTGGAAAAGAGAAAAATAAAACCTCAGCACAATCAAGATTCCAAGAACAACCCAGGGATGCCTGTTTCTATTGCAAGGAAGAAGGGCATTATCAAAGAGAATGCCCCCACCTGAGGAGGGATCTGAAAAGATTTCAAGAGACACGCACAGAAGAAAAATAGGGAAATCATGGGCTCTATTTTTGGGGGGATAAATACCATCTGGAGCCTTTGATAACTTTAAAAGTAGGCCCCGAAGAGGAAGTATTGGAATTTATAGTTGACACTGGGGCAGAAAAGACTTGTGTGATGAATATTCCAAAAGGGAGTAATGATATGGTAAAAGTAACAGGAGCAAAGGGGGAAGGATTTAAGGTCTCTGTCATTAAAGATGTGGTTATTGAAGGGGAAACAAAAATAGGGATAGGGGATGCTTTGTTAGCTCCTGAGGCTGGCAGCAATTTATTGGGAAGGGATTTACAAATCCAACTGGGGATTGGAGTCATACCAGAAGAAGGGAAAATGACGGCCAAAGTGTTTAAACTTAGCCAAGAAGATGAAAGCAAAATTAACAGAGAGGTTTGGGCTAGGGAAGGGAATAGGGGTGGACTAGATCTTGACCCCATAAGGGTCACAATTGAAAAAGAAGAAGGTCCCATTTGTGTACATCAGTACCCTATATCTTTAGAAGGGAGAAAAGGCTTAAAACCAGTGATAGAAGAATTAATAAAAGGATGGGACACTAGAACCTTGTAAATCCCCTCATAATAGCCCTATTCTCCCAGTAAAGAAATCTGATGGAAATTATAAATTAGTGCAAGATTTAAGAGAAGTAAACAAAAGAACACGGGCCTGCTACCCTATGGTTCCTAATCCCTGCACTCTTTTAAGCAAAATTCCACCTCAACATCAGTGGTTTAGTGTGGTAGATCTTAAAAATGCCTTTTGGGCCTGCCCACTGGCAGAGGAAAGCCGAAATATTTTTGCCTTTGAATGGGAAGATCCAAACACAGGGAAAAAGAACCAGTTGAGGTGGACTAAACTGCCACAGGGCTATTGTGAGGCCCCAAATTTATTTGGGCAAGCCTTGGGAGAAATACTACAAACCTTCCCCACTCCCCCAGGAATACAATTTATCCAATATGGAGATGACCTTCTAATATCAGGAGAAGATGAAATGAAAGTTAAAGGAGCTACCATAAAGCTTCTAAATTTTCTTGGGAAAAAGGGACTAAAGGCATCAAAAAGGAAATTACAGTTTGTGGAATCAGAAGTAAAATATCTCGGCCACCTGATAAGCAAAGGTAGCTGACAACTAAGTCCTGAAACAATTACAGGGATTTTATCCCTCCCTCCTCCCTCTTCAAAAAAGGAGGTTAGGAGACTGCTGGGGCTACTGGGATATTGCAGATTATGGATTGAAAGATATACACAAGCAGTAAAATTTTTATATGAAAAATTAACAGGGGGAGACAATATACAATGGACCAAAGATGATGATGATAATAAATTAGAAAAACTGAAGTTGAAACTAGCCTCGGTACCAGCCCTAAGCTTACCCTCACTAGAAAAACCCTTTCATTTATATGTGAATGCAGAAAATGGAGTAGCTCATGGTGTATTAGTCCAGGAATGGGGAGGGGTGAGAAGACCAATAGCTTATTTAGCTAAACTATTGGACCCAGTAAGCCGTGGCTGGCCAGTATGCATTCAAGCCATAGCAGCTACCGCTATTTTGGTGGAGGAGAGCCGTAAGCTCACCTTTGGAAGTAAACTGATTGTATACACACCCCATGCGGTCCGAAATGTGCTAAATCAAAAAGCTGAAAAATGGTTAACAGACTCCAGGCTATTAAAATATGAAGCAATTCTGATTGACAGTAATGATCTAACTATAGAAGCAAGCAAAAGCCTCAATCCGGCCCAATTCCTGTATGGAGAACCAAAAGATGACCTGGCACATGATTGCTTAGAAATTACTCAATACCAAACAAAAGTTCGAGAAGATCTAGCTGAACAAGCCCTCTTAGAAGAGGAAAGAATATATGTGGATGGTTCATCCAGATGCTTGCAAGGAAAAAGAATGTCAAGATATGCCTTAGTCGATGGGATAAATATGCAGGCCATCGAAAAAGGAAAACTACCTTCAAATTGGTCGGCGCAGTCTTGTGAATTATACGCTCTAAAGAGAGCACTGGAGCATTTAGCACACAAAAAGGGGACCGTCTATACTGATTCAAAGTACATACCTTTGGAAAGATCTGGGAAGAAAGGGGTTTACTAAATTCAAAGGGGAAAGAACTGATACATGAAGGCCTGATTTCAGAAGTGTTGGAAGCATTAAAATTGCCTGAAGAAATAGCCGTAGTGCATATCAAAGGACACCAAGAAGGGATGACCCCAGAAATAAGAGGGAATAACCTAGCAGACCAAGAAGCCAAAGATGCAGCAGAAAATGGGACTGAACCAATTCTGTTAATCCTGACCCCAGAAAGGGGAGAATTGGAAATCCCCAAATTTAGTAAAGAAGAAGAAAAAGAATTATTTAAGATAGGGGGAGAACAAGATCAATCTGGAAAACGGAAACTTCCTGATGGGAGACAGTTACTTAATAAGCCACTCACTAAGAGAATATTAGAAGATATGCATCAAAAAACTCATTGGGGTACTCAAGCTAGCTTGTGTGATCATTTTCTAAAAAATTATGGGTGTATTGGAATCTTTGGGGTAGCAAAACAAATAACTGGGAACTGTAGAACTTGCCAAAGAGTGACTAGGAAAATAATGAGAAAAACAACATTAGGAGGCCGTGAGTTAGCTCTGCGACCATTCCAAAGTATCCAAGTAGATTTCACTAAACTTCCTCAAATACAGAGATGGAAGTTCCTATTAGTAATAGCAGACCACCTAACTTGTTGGGTAGAAGCAGTTCCTGCTACTAGAGCTACAGCTAACATAGTATGCAAAACCCTTCTGGAACAAATTATTCCCAGATATGGAATGGTTAATAAAATAAACTCAGATAGAAGAACACATTTTACATCCAAAGTCTTACAACAAATAACTCAAGCCTTGGGAATAAAATGGGAATTACATACCCCCTGGCACCCACAAAGTTCAGGCCAAGTAGAAAGAGTGAACCAGACTTTGAAAAAAACTTTAACAAAATTAATGATTGAAACTCAAATGTCATGGGTAAAATGCTTACCTTTGGCTCTGTTGAGAGGCCGAACACAGCCCAGGTCAGACCTGGGAGTGTCTCCTTATGAGATGATGTTCGGATTACCCTTCCTTACTGCTCAACATGAAACAGCCACTTATGAAGTAGGAGAAGTAAGTGTCAAAAAATATGTCACCGCAATTGCCAGAACACTTGAAAATTTGCGGCTGAAAGGAATGATCCCTCAAACCACAGCTTTGGAGTTCAAAATTCATAATATCCATTCAGGGGAATGGGTACTAGTAAAAACATGGAAAGAACAATCTTTGACTCCACAATGGGAGGGTCCTTTTCAGGTACTGCTGATGACTGAGGCCGCAATCCAGACCAAGGAACGAGGGTAGATCCATGCCAGCAGAATCAAAGGACCTGTAAAAGAACCTGAAGAGTGGACTGTAATATCCAAACCAGGTGATACCAAATTGATTCTTAAACGGAGACCAGGTGGCAATGAGCTAGAACAATCTAAATAATCCAAGGGATATGCAAAGAATCACACCTAACTGAGAAGTAAAAGCCAAATTTATATCAGTGGCCCCTGGACAAATTCTGGGACATCGTGGAGAAGAATATTCTCACTTCAAACAGGAAGGGTTGGGACTGGATCAAACAGGGAACTCTCATGTCCTGATTCTAGCCTGTGATTTGTATTAAGAAGGGGGAGAATCACAACTTCCATCAGTGCCACATCATATACCCTGTTTGAATCATTCTAACACGGGGCATGCCAACCACGTCAAATATAAGTAATTAATCTAGAGGGAAATTGGCATTTCACACCGTCGACACCCTAGTTGTAAAGGGTGTCAAGCACAAAATCAACCCCCTATCCAGACAAAATCATAAGCAACAAAAGCAATAACTTTGCTCTGCAGATGGGAATTACTAGTGCCTGTTGAATGGGAAACACCTAAGATACGATAAGATACTACAGTTAAAAAGGTGCCAAAAGAAATTTGCCTAAAAGCTACAAAGGAAGTGACAAGGAAATAGAGGGCAAGACCGGGTCGGCCACTGTACTCGCCACCGAGAAGATCCAATACACCTGCTATGGGTTGCAACCTCATAGGCAAGGGAGGTGGGAGTATAAGCCATGCCGGACCTCTGTTATTCCTTCTTTTGTCACTTCTCCTGGTCCCTTTTGGGACACCGGCAAGACCATGTTACAAATGCTATCGAAAGCTCTACATGGAAAGACACCGGGGCTTCTTTCTTATTACTCATACCCATACCAACAGTCACTGTTATGACTCATCCAAATTAGGTATTTGCATGCATAAAGGAGAAAAATATTGGATTACAGAAAATTTAGGAACACGTGGAAACAGACTAAGAAGCAATTGTCCAAAAGGAGAAAAATAGATTTGCTCCACAGCTGCCACCAGGGGAACAGTCCAAGATTTGGTAAAAGAGCAAGTGGTAAGTAAAGATACAAAGCCAGCACAGCAACCTCGCCCTATATTCACCTCACCATGCCAGGACCTGTATGCAAAGCTCAAACAACAAAGAGGAAAAAACCCCAAGGTTAGGAAAAAACCTGTTTGTGGAATTGGGGGAGAGGATAGGTAAAGAACTTAACATAACCAACTGTTGGGTCTGTGGAGGAGCTTTAATGACAGAAGAATGGCCACGGAAAGGTAGCAGCGTAGGCCCGGTAGAACTCCTTAAATGGAACCGGACAAATATAAGAGGGGGGAACCGACCTGAGGGGTGGATTTTAAGTTCAACAGTGATAGGGGAAGAATGCCTCTGGCGAACTGGGATAAACTTTCTTAATGAAGTAGGAAACACTCCCTGTAAAAGCTATAAAGTGAGTAACAAAACTTCAAGGTGGTGGGTCCCAGAAAAACCAACTTGGTATTGAGCCCAGAAAAAAGGAAAAGACTGTGTATATGATCATGAAGTTGGACTCTTTCAGTGTAATGACACGAGGAAAAATCCTTATTTTGGAATCCCAGAAATAGCCAAATTTGGGGAGAATATAAATCAACAAGAAGGTGATTATTGGAAAGCACCAGATGGCTTCTTTTGGATATGTGGGAAAAGGGCATCCCCAAGACTCCCTTCACATTGGAAAGGGAGTTGTACACTAAGAATCATTCAACCAGGGTTTTTCCTTTTCCCAGAACCAGTGGGAGATCAATTAGGTATACCTCTCTATGAAGACTTCAAAAGAAAGAAAAGAGATTTAATTGGAGGATTCCAAAAATGGAAAGATGAGGAATGGCCCCCTGAACGAATATTAGAAACAGATGGGCCAGCTACCTAAGCACAAGATGGAAGTTGGGGATATCAGACCCCAATTTACATGCTGAATCGTATCATCAGACTCCAAGCTCTTGTAGAAATCATAACCAATGAAACAGCTGGGGCTATGGAATTAATAGTCAGCCAGCAACGCCAAACCAGAGCTGCAATACATCAAAATAGGCTGGCTTTAGACTATTTACTGGCCGAAGAAGGCGGTGTGTGCAGGAAGTTCAATACATCGGACTGTTGTTTAAAAATTGATGACAATGGGGATGCCGTTCTAGATATGGCCAACCAAATCAGAAAAATAGCCCATGTACCAGTCCAAAAATGGGAATCAATGATGTCTGCTAACTGGTGGGATGGCATATTGGGGAAAGAATGGTGGAAGAAGCTAGGTTTCTTCCTCTTATGTGCTACAGCTAGTCTAATATTTCTCCCTTGCTTGATCCCCTGCTTTATTCGGCTAATCACCAGCATAGTTCAAGGCATGCAAGTTGTGGCAATGCCTACTGACCCAAAGTTGGCTATGTCTGGAACAGCACAAAAAATTATGGTATTAAAAAGACAAAGTGATACAAAAGACCCTCTTGAAGAAGCCAAATTGATCTGTGAAAAGAACGAACAGACATTAGAAGCCAAGAAAAAAGAATTATTGCTCAAGCCAAATGATTTATAAAATAGAAAAGGGGGGATTGTTATAAACATATATTATATTAGCTTCTCGCAAAGTATAAAGTAGATATTATATAACGTTAGAAATGCTTTCTGCTGTGTGGATGTAGTTTTCTCTCTTTTTAGCAAGAATGTTAGCAAGTGTGAGCACGTAAGATAACCTCCAAACGAACAGAGGATGAGGCCCGAAAAGCTGCTAATCAACACTTTGTCTAGGGAGCAAAAGGGCCCAAAGGCTACTCCGCCCGGAGAACGGGCGGCCAGGAGAGTCCGGGAGATTTTATCACCACTCTGCCCGGAGAGACGAAGAGGCCCAAAGCTGCAATCAGCCCTGACTGTCTGGAGAATTAAGAAATCCACCCTACCATCGACTCTTGCCTAGCGGGCCCAACCCCAAGAATCAAGAGAAATAAAACCACAAGGCAGAAGACTAGGCACGCTCTAAAAAGGCGGAACCAAGGAGTGGCCATGCAGAACAGCTCCAGGAAAAGTTTTAATATGAATAAAGAACAGACAGTTAAAAACGGTATAAAAAGGACTGACCTCTGGCATCAGGTGTGCTCTTGGCAGAGCGCCAAGGCAACTGGCTGTTACCCCGTTGCTTTATTTGATGTGTCTCTTATTGTCTTTATATTAAACCCCTTTAAATTCTCACAGGAGAGTGAACTTCGTTTTTCACAGAGAGAAGTTGTTCCCCCTGACAGCTAAGCTCCAACTACGGTGTCGCTTATGTCCTTCCCAGGACGGGCGGGAAAACGCCTCGGCGCAGCGCAGCGCTGGCCGGGAGCGGCCGGCACGGCACCGAGCGCGCTCCCCACTCCCTCCCGCCCGCGCCGCTGCGGAGACCCCGGGTTCGCCGGAATCGGCCACATGCTGCACGGAGGGCAGCGCGGCAAAGGCGGCCTCCCCTCGTCGCCCGGGGAAGGCCGGCCTCGGATCCCCGCTCTCTCCACCGGCACGGGCAGTGCCAGCAGCCTCTCGCTGTGGCCGCCGCTGGCCGAAAGCCTCGCCGCGCACCGCCCGGCCGGCCCCGCCGCTCCGCGGGGTCACACGGCACCTGCCGTGGGCGGCCGCCGAGCGACAGGAAGCAGAAGCACTCACCGCCGCGCCGCTCGCCGCCCCGCCCGGGCGCTCCTCTCCTCGCGCTACCACGATGGCGCCGGCCCGCCCCGCCTTCCCCGTCGCCTGCGGCGCAACGCGGCTGCTCCGAGCCACGCAGCACGCGTGCGGCCGGGCCCTGCCGAGCTGCCGGCGGAGCCGGGGCACAGCACGGGCGGGAGAGCTTCCGGCAAGGCTGGGCGGGCGGCGAGCGCGGCCGAGCGTGAGCGCGCCAGGCGGGCGGCGGGCGGCGGCGTGATGGAGAGCTAGATGGAGGCGGCAGCACCGCGCGGCATAAAATAGCTGATCGTCCGGCAGCCGCCCGCTCCGCAGCCCCTCGGCTGCTGTCGAGAAGGGCCCCGGCCCTGGCCGCGGGCAGCCCTGGCGGGGCAGGGGAGCACTGCGGGCAGCCCCGGGGCCGCGCAGCCGTCTGCAACGCGCGGTGGGAGCCGCTGGGAACTATTTTACACGTTCCGGGGGGCTGGAGAGGAGCACGGAGACCACGCGGCAGGTCGCTGCCGTTAGGGAAAATTAATCCACGATGCCTGAGGTTTATATCCGAAAAGGAGACAGAGGAGTCCTGCAACATTCTTCGACTACAGGGAGAGTCCATGGGGCTTTTCCCATGGCGTCTGTCAGACGGTTGCGGGATGCAGCCCCCTTTTGATGCCAAGTTCCCGGCCACAGCACCCTCTTCCTTTTCCCCACTGGCTGAGGTATTCGGGAGATACAGACTTCCGGAACTGCCTACTCTATGCGCCCCCCTCTAATATGCACCCCCCTCTTGGCATCGAGAAGAAAGAAAAGAACCCCATTCCTAATGCTCTTAAGTCTTTGTTGCCTTGCTCTAGGTTCAGGAATTTAACACGGCCTTGATTAATCAACAGTCTCTGATGATTAGTAACAGTTCTAGAGAACTCCTAGTTTCTTCTGTTACTTCACTAGCCATAACTTCCTAGCCTTGTCTACAGGCCGATTCACACGGTCTCTTTGTAAAGACTCATCCATCTCATTCCTTTTAATCCCTCCTCTTTTTATTTGCTCTGTATTTGTCTTTACAAACCTTAATTACCATGGATTTAATTTTTTCTTCTGGAGTCTTCTTGGGTTTTGCTATTATTTGCAGTGACATTCTTTTCTGTCCTTTTGTAGTCATTTCTGGATCAGGTAGGCATGGCTGCTAGCGGCATCCCCTTGAGCACCTGCTGAAAGAGCTGCAGCCAGCATGGTGTCCCGCATGGTAAAAAGATGAGAATTGCGATAGCATATAAGAGGAGAAATCGTATTCATTTAGCCCATAGCTGGCCAGTTAACTATGAAAATATGTCCCATTCCCATCCTTTCAACATTTGGACAGGTCCACGAGCTGACGTTATTTCCTTTGTTATTTGTTTGACCACTTTTCCGCTGTCATCTGCTTGCAAACAGCAGCTCAAGTCATTTAATTTCCCACAAACTCCTCCTTCTTCTGCCAACAGATAATCTAATACCATCCAATGTTGAAATACCGCTTTCCTCATTTAAGTGGGTTGCTCAGCAAAAAGGTCAAGCGCTGTGGCTGGCTGGTTGGTAATTATTTCCGAGACAGCTTGTAACCTAATTATCTCCTTCAAATGATAAATGGGTTCCCAGGCATCTGGGATTAATTCCTTAGGTTTCCAAGGGGCTGGTCCATCGTGTTGGGTAACTTGTTCTGTTGGCCGTTCATCATTTCCCCGTTTTGGGGTGCTCCCTCCAGCCAGGGCTGCATCAGCTGACTGCTTTTCTCTAATTAAATCATCACAGATTTTGATTCCTAAGCGATTTCCCAGAACTTGTAGTAGCAAAAAGAACAACAGTCTACTAAATATACCATATCCCTGACCAGTTTGGAGGTAACCTGAGCTAAGCATGTTGGCCACAAATCCAATACTGTCCTTTCAAAGCCCGTGTTCCATTAGCAAAGGAACCTACCCATGGTCATCAATTGGTGGCTCAAAATACAGCAGGATTCCCGGGCCTAACGGTCCTCCAACAAGAGTTGCCCCACCATAAGGGTCCCAGCATTTGCATTTCCAAGCTCCCGCACAGGGTTCCCACCTACATTTACATCTGCAAGCTGCTTGGTTGGATTTGGAGCAGAACTCACTAAAAGGCTTTGAGTTCCAATCCGGTGTGGCCATTCCCACTGATAATCACAAACAACATGTCTTCTACTTGTGGAATTTTTGTGGGGACTGCTCAAAAACAGGTGGTCAAAAAAACCCCTTGTCCCTCCCCATTGCTTTACAGGCTTCCAAATATTTTTGGTAAGTGTGATAAGAACGCCTTACGCAGCTACTGTTAGTGAGCCGAACAGGTATTTGATTGCATTTGCCTTGATATTTGGAACAATTGGAAGGAGGGCAATTGGGGGTCCAAACCCAGTTGTTCAAGCCCAGAGGGAAAGTCAATTGACAATTGCCTTTTCCTACATAGACACGCCCTATCCTATTAGGCAATAAGTGCCTGTTGGAGAAGAATGAAGTGGCCGTGAACTTCCTTCTTTGGCCCCAAATCCCATCCCACTGTGGGCCCTCACATTGACCCACCATTTAGGTTCAGCTGGGCTAGCCAACTATGGCCACTCTTCAGATCCTCCTGGCCTTCCACAGAGCCAGCAATTGCTAAGGTTAAAAACTTTTGCTACTTCTTCTCCTAAGGCTGCAAATTGATTCTCCCACTCCTGGCCTAAACTCAGCTGACCATATCAAAGTAGAATTAGTAAGGAAAATGTTTTAATAGTGTCATCTAATTAGCTAGTCTAATTTTCCCGTTGTCTTCTGCAGCACCTGTGGCAATTGAAGACACAGAAACCACTTAACGTAACAAAATGGCCACAAGTATTAGCCCCCAAGTGAGTGGAGATTCTAGAGGAGGGATGCCTATACAGTCTATTTCAGCAGACGGTCTGAAGGTAGGACTGCGGGGCTTCTTCCGATGTCGAAGCACTGCCTACTGCTCCGGCCCACTCCTGCAGAGTGTCAGTCACGGCCTCCCGGCCTTCTCCTCCAGCTGAGATGTGCAAATCTCTGAGGCTTCAGAGACCTTGACCCGAGAGTGACGGGTTCACCTGTGTTCAGCTTACTTGACGGCTGTTTTCTGTCGTCAGTGACACTTGGAATGGGCCACGCCATTTCACCAGCACTGGCGCTTCTTTCTACTCCTTAATTAGGACTCAATCTCCTGGTTGGATGTTAAAAGCAGCAAAGTCCAAAGGCCGGGCTTGCGCCAGCTGAGTTTCCTGTTGAAGGGGTTTCACAAGAAGCAGGATCCTGGCCACAGATGGTTTTAAAAATGCATCACTTGCCTCTACCCCCCCCACTGGGTGGAGACTTACCAGGAGGGCAATTGCAAACAACGATTGAAAGGGAGATAACTGAATCTCTCTTCTGGGTTGGGCCCTCATTCTCACCAAAGCCAATGTCCAAAGCCCTACCCATGGCATCTTGGTTTCTATTACCAGCTTCAAAAGGTGTTTATTTCTCTCTTCATTGTTTTCTACCCGAGCCGAGCTCTGGGGGTGCCAGGGCCTATGGAGGTTCCATTGTGTTCCTAAAGAAGCCAAAACCCCTTGAAGGATCTTTCCTGCAAAATGAGTTCCCCTATCTGAATCTATTGCTTCTACAATGCTGTATCTTGGAATGATTTGTTCCAAAAATGCCTTAAGAACTGATCCTGTCATTACTGAAGTAGTTGGAAATACTTCTGGCCACCTTGCTAGCTGACATACGATTACCAGAAGATATTAAGCCTTGCCACTTGGGGCATCTCCGGAAAATCCACCTGGCATCTTTGGAAGGGCCATGCAGCCCAAGGCCTCCCTCCTCTAGCAAGTTACTTTGTAACTTGGCTGTTGGCTTTAGCACAGATCAAGCAACCTTCAACAGCTCCTTTTGCCAGTCTAAAAAGACCCCCAGCAACATACATCATGAGATAGGCTTCTGCCAATCCTCAGGAAGTGCAAGAACTCTCTTAATGGAGTTGCTTTAATATTGGTAGGGCCAAAGGTTCTGGTATCTCTTGTTTGCCATCCCTTGGAAACCAATTCTTGCCTTTTTTCTCTGCCACACGACTTTTAACTGTATGTCAAACTGCTGTGGTAGAAAAGACAGCTTCCTGGGCAGTGATGGAGTCACGGGGAGCAAAGGGGGCATCTTGGAGAGTTCTGGCAGAAGTGTGGCTTTCTGAGTTTCTTCATCCACCAAAAAGGAGACAGAGGAGTCCTGTAACATTCTTCAACTCCAGGGAGAGGCCATGGGGCTTTTGCCATGGAGTCTCTCAAATGATTGCAGGAAGCAGCCCCCTTCTGATGTTAAGTTCCTGGCAACAGCACCCTCTGAGGTACTCGGGAATTACAGACTTCCGGAACTGCCTACTCTACGCCCCCCTCTAATATGCACTCCCCTTTTGGAATGGAAAAGGAAGAAAACCAAACTATTCCTAATGCTGGGAAGTCTTTGCTGCCTTGCTCTAGGTTCAGGAATTTAGCAGGGCCTTGGCTGAGCAACAGTCTCTGTTGATTAGTAACAGTTTCTAGAACGAATACTTTCTTCTGTTACTTCCCCCCCTGTAAATTCCTAGCCTTGTCTAAGGAGAGATTCACACGGTCTCTTTGTAAAGACACATCTATCTTACTCCTTTCACTCCCACACCTTCCTTGCGGTGGAACGGCTCTCCCCGGCACAGCACCTGGCACAAAACCCCCGTATACGCACACACACACCTGCACTTACCCTGCACTCCACTGCACACACACACACACACACCTCCCGCATACTAACACCCCCTCCACATCCCCACCATGCTACTTGCAGTGGCCCCGCCCCTGCCATCCCCACCGGCTGGCAGCACCCACTCCTCGCATGCTTCCCCATGCCTTGCATTTCCTTGCTGCCCCCTCTGTAGCCTTCCCTCAACCTGCCTTTTCTCCCCTGCCTTGCACTGACTTGCTCACCCATCCCCCACCTGACTTCCTTTCACATTCGTCTAGGTCTGGCCTCACCTTTCCTTTTCCTTCTAGGACCCTCATTGCCTTGCCTCGCCTCGCAAAGCCACCACTTGCCTTGCCTTGCCCTTGAACCCCTCCCTTGCCTTGCATGACCTTGCTCACCCCTCCCCCACCTGGAATTCAACACCCCTTTTCAATGACATTTCTGGGCCTTGCCCTGCCCTTTCTGCTCCTCCGAGGAATCTCAAAGCTCTCAAGCATCTCCGGTGTTTCAGGATCCCATGAGAGGAAGACCAGGGGAGGACGCATGTTGCCACACTCATCTCTGTGGGCAGCCTTTGTCTGGGAGCAATCCTTGCATGTCTTGAACCTTGGAGGGGCAATTCACATTTTGCCCTTGAGCTCGGGGACCAGAAAGAGAGTTCTTTTGCATACAAGGGAAAGCAGGTAGCTCAAGTCTTTTAGGTACAGAGGAGAGATGACCCACACGGGATCAAGGCCACACAGAGCACTTGGTCCTGGCCACTTTTGTGTACCAGCAGTCCTTGAATGTACTTCTCACCTGCCTTGCCTGGCCTTGCCTTGGCAACACAACAGTTGCCTTGCCTTGCCCTGCTAGCCCTCTGGAGCCTTGCATTCCTTTGCACGGCCATGCCCAGCACATGACCTGCCTACTGTTTTCCTCCAGGGCCTTGGCTTGCTGAGCCCTTCCTGTTTCTGCCTGGCCTTCCCATCAGTGGCCCTTCCTTCCTACAGCCAGCCTTGCCTCTAACTTCTGGACCTTCTCTTGTCTACCACTCCATTTGCTTTCCCCTCACTGCTCTGGCCTTGCCTACCTCTCCCTTGACTTGCCCACAATTGCCTGCACTCGGTTTGCAGCGCCTTGCCTGCATGGAAGGCAAGGGAAAGAGTGGTAGGCCGGGCAAAGCAAAGCCAGCAAGTTGTAGGCAGTGCGAGGCAAGGCAGACGTAGGCAAAGGAAGCAGAGCAAGGGTAGCTTAAGAAGAACTAGACAAGGCAAGGCCAAGAGACTCGGAGTGCCTTTCCTTGGGAAGGCAAGGACATAGTGCCAGTGTTGCTGGAGCAGATGTTAAGGTACTGTGGGGAGGAATAGTCCAGCAAGACATTTCTCTTCTGGCCCCTGTGCGTGTGGGGGCAATTGTTGGACATATTCAATACTGGAGGCGGATCAGTCGCTGGATGTGTTGTATTTTGGAGGAGGGGATGCCGTTTCTTTGGAGATGGGCTTGTAGTTGCTCTCTTTGGCAAGGAAGGCAGGTTTGGATGTGCACATCAGGTACTCCTAGGGATTTTAAAGGCTTTTCCCAACAGGCAGAGCTCTCTCTGGGTTCGAGCTGTTGAGCTGTCAGTGGGAATGCAAAGGCCAAGCTCTTAAGCTATTTGTCCTGGTGCCTTCAGTGTGTGAGCAGTCCCTGGTGCCGTTGCCTTTGGATCCTGACTCTGGGAGAGGGAAGGCTTAGGATGGTACCTAGAGCTGAGAAGGAGAGTGCTGAGAACAGCGTGTGTGCTGCTAGTTTGAGGGGTGCAGGTGAAGTTGTAGGCAGCAAGATCTTCCTCAGCTGGCACTGTTTTGAGCCCTGTTTTTGCCAGATGGTTTCAAGTTGGTGGGCGGAATCTGCGAGAGGGAAAAGATTTGTATGGGCCAAAGAGGTGTGGTGTAAAGAAGAGTGTGCTCTTGGAAGGGGAAGATGAGGGCAACCTTTTTGTCCTGACACCGTTGATTTGAGTGCAGGGCCGTTTGCAAGTTGCCTCTGTCTGCCCTTGGGGTGGTTTCGAGCTGGGCCAGGTGCTTGGCCTTCTTTTGCAAGTCTGCAGCGCCGTCGTGTGGTTGTTTCCATGAGCGCTGACAGTGCCCGGCAAAAAGCGCTTGGCTGGCGCGGCCCCAGTCGTGTGGAAGCAGTTGGTGGAAGAGCTCCGCTGTGCATCCTGCCTCTTGGAGACATAAAAGGATGTAACCCTGCGCGTAGCGGGGAAGCAAGACGAATCTTTTCATTGTTGGCTGAGCAGTTTCTAAGCGGCAAAAGTAAAGGCAGTTTCAGCACGGCCTCTTTCTTTCAGAACCTTTTCTGTGCCATCATGAACATGCTCAACATGCCACTCGCACCCGCTGAACTGCATCAAAGGCCCTGGAGATAGGCGCTTTCCTTCAAGCTCTCTGTAGCATCGTACCCTCCACCTCTGGCGGATCCCAAAGCCCTTCCAAACATCCAGCAGCTGCACGCAGAGAACAAGTGCTAGAACAAGGCGTTGGCCTTCCTAGTCCTTTTAAAGTCTGTGAACTAGGCGAAACATTCCAGTGAGCAGCACTTTCCTTCGCAACTATATCTAGAGCATCATCACATTCTCTCCAAGTGGGTAAGTCCACCCTTGCAGCGCAGCGTTTGCAGCCACAGTTCGGACTGAGAGATAGGCCAGGTGAGAAAGCATTTCTTGACTATCCCTCTTCTCTGGAAGACTTGATACTCGCAGCGCAACCACGTCCACACACCTTCAGTGTGGCCAGGTTCAAGCAGCTAGAGCTCCCAGAGATGGGAGAGTCAGGAGAGAAGACGTTCCAAAAGTACAGTGTACTTACAGCAGCATTAAAACTGTGCACAGCAGTCTGCAGCACTGTAGACTGCGGCTTCTCCGACAGACGAGCCATCCCATTGTTGCCTCTCGCAGCCTGCTTGCTAGCTGCTCTCCTGAAGAAAAGAACTAGAAGAAAAAGCCAATGCTGGGCTGCACCTTCCCCTTGCCTTACGTAAAGCCACCTAAACTCCCCGCTGCACTCTCTACTTCCCCTCTCCTTGGAAGCGACCACTGTGTTTGCTGCATCTCGAAGCCTAAAGTTAAGCGCCAAAGTTTCCAAGGATGGTTGGAAGAAGGATAAGTAGTAGCACAAGGAAGTAGTTGTCGTTGAACTTCCTCCTTCTCAATGCTAACGTGAATTGGGCAGGCAGGCGAGTGCTAGCCACGCTCCTTTCTCAGTTTGTACGCTGCGGACACGAGTCCGGTGCTCTGCGCCTTCGTTCGGCCTCTTTAGTACCCATGTCGCTCTTTCATTCAGCCGGAGTCGAAGCGTCGTCTACTTCTCGCCCAGAGAGCACGGTGCCGGCAGCGAAATGCCCCAGCCGACTGCTTCTGCCGACACACGCCTGGTCTA
Organism: Aphelocoma coerulescens; assembly: GCF_041296385.1. Lineage (NCBI taxonomy): Eukaryota > Metazoa > Chordata > Aves > Passeriformes > Corvidae > Aphelocoma > Aphelocoma coerulescens. Next base: position 200,863 of record NW_027183470.1, read on the forward strand.
TGCACTTTCCCTCGCAGCGACATACAGCAGCACTTTCGGTCTTTCTTGTCGTCCAAATGGAAAGGGAAAGATTCTCTGCTATGTCCCGCCCAGAGAACAGTTTTAGGTCAACCAGCACGCCCAGAGCTTGCCCTCGACGCGTGGAAACTTGTGTTTGCACCACATTCAAGTGGCTGCCGTCTTTCCTTTACAGCCTGCAGAGCACCGTCAGACCGCCGTGCTCTCTGCACCTGCCTTCTCAGTTCTAAGTACTACCGCGCCTCTTACAGCCTTGCAGGAAGCAAAGACACGGGTAGTCATCTCGCAGAGAAGAACGTGGAAGGACGAAAGGATGATCTTCCTTTCTCCTGCTTCTTGCCTGAATTGTGGTGCTGTATTGAAAGTCTTGGCTAGCGAAAAGCTCATCCAGCAAGTGCCTCATTCCTGACGCATCTCGCTGAGCGAGAGTTTCACGAAGAGTTTAGACTCTGGAAACAGCAAGAAAATGATTGTACGTCGAGCTGAGGAAAATCCGTGCACAGCACACTGTGGATGCGTGCAGTGTTCGCGCTGAAGAGCGCCAAAACGCAAAGCCATCGCTGGGCTTCAGTTTTGTCCAGACCGCAGAAGGCAAAGAACGAAGCAACTGGGCACCGCGTTAACGTACTCAGTGGACCGAATTTCAAATGTCCAGCCAAAAGCTGCTTCATAAGCAGATTCAGCTGAGAATGCTCTGGCTGCTTCACAAAGTAAGGCGCAGCCGTTTCCATTCATCACACTACCTGGCCAGAAGCAGTATCCTACACCTTCAATGCTGCAGCGTCCATGCAGCTGGAGCACACGCAGTAGGACGCGTCCAGATAGACGGCGTTCTTCAAGTACCCCCCTCCTCCAAGCAGCCTTGAAACTGAGCACAACACACTGCGGCTCGGGAGCTTCCTTCTCAGATAGACGTGCCGTCACGTTATTCACTCTCGCAGCTCCGTTGCCCACTTGCAGCAGCTGCTACCAAAGCAAAATGCTCCAGAAGTAAAAAGCACTGCCGGGCTGCACTTTCCCTTGCCTCACGTAAAGCACCATAAACTGTCCGCTGTGCTCTGTATTTCCATTCTCCGCCGCATCTACCACTGTTATCTCTGCATCTCGAAGCATAAAGCTCGGCACAATTCCTCCCAGGGAACGCTGGAAGAGAAATAGGCAGCAGCACAAGTAGCTGCAAGTGGAACTTTCTGTTTTAAAACGCTAACGTGAATCCGGAAACAAGCGAGTGACAGCCAGGCTTCCTCTTGCAGCCTGTGCGATGCACACACCAGCTCGGTGCTCTGCCCTCATTCTTTAATGCTCTTCGTACCATGTCGCGCTTTCATTCTGCCGGAGTCGAAGCGTCGTCTACTTCTCGCCCAGAGAGCACGGTGTCAGCGGAGAAAGGCTCCAGAAAAACGCTCCAGGCTGCTGATTCTTCCCAAACACACCAGGGCTATGCACTTTCCCTCGCAGCGCTAAGTAGCATCACATTCTGTTTGCGTTGGAGCCGGAATGCAAAGGGAAAGATTCTCGGTTACGTCTCACTCAGCGCCCAGTTTTAGGTCACCAAGCTTACCCGGAGCTTACCCGCGACGCGTGGAAATTGGTATTTGCACCATATTCAAGTGGTAGCTTTCTTTCCTTTACAGCCTGCAGAGCGCCGTCAGATCGCGGTGCTCTCTGCACCTGCCTTCTCCCTTCCAAGTACCACCGCGCACCTTACAGCCTTGCAGGAAGCAAAGACGTGGAGAGATGTCTCGCAGAGAAGATCATGCAAAGACGAAAAGATGTTCTTCTTTGCTTTTCCTCGTCGCCCAGATTGTGGTGCTCTACTGAAAGCGTGGGCTAACGAATGGCTAATCTAGCATGTGCTTCCCTTCTAATGCATTTCGCTGAGCGAGAGCTGAGGAAAATCCTTGCACTGTACACTATGGATGCGTGCAGTAGACACGCAGAAGAGCGGCACAGCTCATAACCATCGCACACTCCAGCCCAGAGCTCTGGGGCTGCGTTCTTCTCAATTTCCGGCGCTGGACAGAACTGAGACATTGAGCTTTGGCTCTCTTTAGTGTGTGTACTGCACGCATCCAGAGCGCGCTGTGCACAGATTCTCCTCAGCGCTACGTGCAAGCACAGACTTTCTGCTTCGCAGAGCCCAACTGTCCGCCGAAGCTCTCGCTCAGAGAAATGTGTCAGGAGAGAAGCACTTGCTGGATTAGCCTTACACTGGCCAACAGTTCCAAAGAAGCACCATAGTCTTCTTGCGAGAAAGGATAATAAAACACATGTATTGTCCCAGCAAAGTTCTCTGTGCTAGCCGAAGCCGAGAATCTTTCCCTTAAGATTAAGACCACAACGCAGACAGCATTTTGTGCTACTTAACGCTGAGAGGGATAGCCCAGGCGTGTTTCGGCAGAGGCAGAAGCCCGGAGCGTTTCTCTGCCGGCACCGTGCTCTCAGGCGAGAAGTAGACGACGCTTCGACTCCGGCAGAATGAAAAGCGCGACATGGTACGAAGAGCATACGAATGAGGGCGCAGAGCACCGAGCTGGTGTGCGCATCGCACAGGCTGCAAGAAGAAGCGTGGCTGCCGCTCGCTTCTTTGCGGATTCACGTTAGCAGTTGAAAACAAAAGTTCCACTTGCAGCTACTTGTGCTGCTACCTATTTCTCTTCCAGCTTTCCCTGGGAAGAATTGTGCTGCGAGAGTGAATAACGTGACGGCACGTCTATCTGAGAAGGAAGCTCCCGAGCCGCAGTGTGTTGTGCTCAGTTTCAAGGCTGCTTGGAGAAGGGGGTACTTGAAGACCGCCTTCTATCTCGACGCGTCCTACTGCGTGTGCTCCAGCTGCATGGACGCTGCAGCATTGAAGGTGTAGGATACTGCTTCTGGCCAGGTAGTGTGATGAATGGAAACGGCTGCGCCTTACTTTGTGAAGCAGCCAGAGCATTCTCAGCTGAATCTGCTTATGAAGCAGCTTTTGGCTGGACATTTGAAATTCGGTCCACTGAGTACGTTAACGCGGTGCCCAGCTGCTTCGTTCTTCGCCTTCTGCCGTCTGGACAGAACTGAAGCCCAGCGATGGCTTTGAGTTTTGCCGCTCTTCAGCATGTGTACTGCACGCATCCGCAGTGTGCTGTGCAAGGATTTTCCTCAGCTCTCCCTCAGCGAAATGCATCAGGTGAGAAACACTTGCTGGATTAGCCTTTCGCTGGCCATGGCTTTCAGTACAGCACCACAATCTGGGCGACGAGGAGGAGCAAAGAAGAACATCTTTTCGTCTTTGCACGTTCTTCTCTGCGAGACGACTATCCGCGTCATTGCTTCCTGCAAGGCTATATTCTGCGCAGTGGTACTTGAAAGGGAGAAGGCAGGTGCAGAGAGCACCGCGATCTGACGGCGCTCTGCAGGCTGTAAAGGAAAGAGGGCTGCCACTGGAATGTGTGCAAACACAAGTTTCCACGAGTCGCGGGCAAGCTCTGGGCGTGCTTGTTGACCTAAAACTGTTCTCTGTGCCCGACATTGCTGAGAATCTTTCCCTTTACATTTGGACGACAAGAAAAGACCGAAAGTGCTGCTGTATGTCGCTGCGAGAAAAGTGCATAGCCCTGGTGTGTTTCGGAAGGGCAGTCGGCTGGGGCATTTCTCTTCCGGCACCGTGCTCTCCGGGCGAGAAGTAGACGACGCTTCGACTCCGGCAGAATGAAAAGCGCGACATGGTACGAAGAGCATACGAATGAGGGCGCAGAGCACCGAGCTGGTGTGCGCATCGCACAGGCTGCAAGAAGAAGCGTGGCTGCCGCTCGCTTCTTTTCGGATTCACGTTAGCAGTTGAAAACAAAAGTTCCACTTGCAGCTACTTGTGCTGCTACCTATTTCTCTTCCAGCTTTCCCTGGGAAGAATTGTGCCGAGCTTTATGCTTCGAGATGCAGAGATGACAGTGGTAGATGCAGCGGAGAATGGAAATAAAGAGTGCAGCGGACAGTTTACAGTGCTTTACGTGAGGCAAAGGAAAAGGTTTGCTCAGCAGTGCTTTTTACTTCTGGAGCATTTTGCTTTGGTAGCAGCTGCTGCAAGTGGGCAACGGAGCTGCGAGAGTGAATAACGTGACGGCACGTCTATCTGAGAAGGAAGCTCCCGAGCCGCAGTGTGTTGTGCTCAGTTTCAAGGCTGCTTGGAGGAGGGGGGTACTTGAAGAACGCCGTCTATCTGGACGCGTCCTACTGCGTGTGCTCCAGCTGCATGGACTCTGCAGCATTGAAGGTGTAAGAAACTTCTTCTGGCCTGATAGTGTGATAGAGTGCAACGGCTACGCCTTACTTTGTGAATCATCCAGAGCATTCTCAGCTGAATCTGCTTATGAAGCAGCTTTTGGCTGGACATTTGAAATTCGGTCCACTGAGTACGTTAACGCGGTGCCCAGCTGCTTCGTTCTTCGCCTTCTGCCGTCTGGACAGAACTGAAGCCCAGCGATGGCTTTGAGTTTTGCCGCTCTTCGGCATGTGTACTGCACGCATCCGCAGTGTGCTGTGCAAGGATTTTCCTCAGCTCTCCCTCAGCGAAATGCATCAGGTGAGAAACACTTGCTGGATTAGCCTTTCGCTGGCCATGGCTTTCAGTACAGCACCACAATCTGGGCGACGAGGAGGAGCAAAGAAGAACATCTTTTCGTCTTTGCACGTTCTTCTCTGCGAGACGACTATCCGCGTCATTGCTTCCTGCAAGGCTATATTCTGCGCAGTGGTACTTGAAAGGGAGAAGGCAGGTGCAGAGAGCACCGCGATCTGACGGCGCTCTGCAGGCTGTAAAGGAAAGAGGGCTGCCACTGGAATGTGTGCAAACACAAGTTTCCACGAGTCGCGGGCAAGCTCTGGGCGTGCTTGTTGACCTAAAACTGTTCTCTGTGCCCGACATTGCTGAGAATCTTTCCCTTTACATTTGGACGACAAGAAAAGACCGAAAGTGCTGCTGTATGTCGCTGCGAGAAAAGTGCATAGCCCTGGTGTGTTTCGGAAGGGCAGTCGGCTGGGGCATTTCTCTTCCGGCACCGTGCTCTCCGGGCGAGAAGTAGACGACGCTTCGACTCCGGCAGAATGAAAAGCGCGACATGGTACGAAGAGCATACGAATGAGGGCGCAGAGCACCGAGCTGGTGTGCGCATCGCACAGGCTGCAAGAAGAAGCGTGGCTGCCGCTCGCTTCTTTTCGGATTCACGTTAGCAGTTGAAAACAAAAGTTCCACTTGCAGCTACTTGTGCTGCTACCTATTTCTCTTCCAGCTTTCCCTGGGAAGAATTGTGCCGAGCTTTATGCTTCGAGATGCAGAGATGACAGTGGTAGATGCAGCGGAGAATGGAAATAAAGAGTGCAGCGGACAGTTTACAGTGCTTTACGTGAGGCAAAGGAAAAGGTTTGCTCAGCAGTGCTTTTTACTTCTGGAGCATTTTGCTTTGGTAGCAGCTGCTGCAAGTGGGCAACGGAGCTGCGAGAGTGAATAACGTGACGGCACGTCTATCTGAGAAGGAAGCTCCCGAGCCGCAGTGTGTTGTGCTCAGTTTCAAGGCTGCTTGGAGGAGGGGGGTACTTGAAGAACGCCGTCTATCTGGACGCGTCCTACTGCGTGTGCTCCAGCTGCATGGACTCTGCAGCATTGAAGGTGTAAGAAACTTCTTCTGGCCTGATAGTGTGATAGAGTGCAACGGCTACGCCTTACTTTGTGAACCATCCAGAGCATTCTCAGCTGAATCTGCTTGTGAAGCAGCTCTTGGCTGGACATTTGAAATTCGGTCCACTGAGTACGTTAACGCGGTGCCCAGCTGCTTCGTTCTTCGCCTTCTGCCGTCTGGACAGAACTGAAGCCCAGCGATGGCTTTTAGCTGTGGCTCTCTTCAGCATGTGTACTGCACGCATCCGCAGTGTGCTGTGCAAGGATTTTCCTCAGCTCTCCCTCAGCGAAATGCATCAGGTGAGAAACACTTGCTGGATTAGCCTTTCGCTGGCCAAGGCTTTTAATACAGCACCACAATATGGGCGACGAGGAGAAAGGAAGAACATCTTTTCGTCCTGGCACGTTCTTCTGAGTGACATGACTATCCGCGTGTTTGCTTCCTGCAAAGCTGTATTGTGCGCGGCGGTATTGGAACTGAGAAGGCAGGTGCAGAGAGCACCGGGATCTGACGGCGTTCTGCAGCCTGTAAAGGAAAGACGGCTACCACTTGAATGTGGTGCAAACACAAGTTTCCACGCGTCGAGGGCAAGCTCTGGGCGTGCTGGTTGACCTAAAACTGTTCTCTGGGCGGGACATAGCAGAGAATCTTTCCCTTTACATTTGGACGACAAGAAAGACCGAAAGTGCTGCTGTATGTCGCTGCGAGGGAAAGTGCATAGACCAGGCGTGTGTCGGCAGAAGCAGTCGGCTGGGGCATTTCGCTGCCGGCACCGTGCTCTCTGGGCGAGAAGTAGACGACGCTTCGACTCCGGCTGAATGAAAGAGCGACATGGGTACTAAAGAGGCCGAACGAAGGCGCAGAGCACCGGACTCGTGTCCGCAGCGTACAAACTGAGAAAGGAGCGTGGCTAGCACTCGCCTGCCTGCCCAATTCACGTTAGCATTGAGAAGGAGGAAGTTCAACGACAACTACTTCCTTGTGCTACTACTTATCCCTCTTCCAACCATCCCCAAAACCACTGGCGCTTAACTTTAGGCTTCGAGATGCAGCAAACACAGTGGTCGCTTCCAAGGAGAGGGGAAGTAGAGAGTGCAGCGGGGAGTTTAGGTGGCTTTACGTAAGGCAAGGGGAAGGTGCAGCCCAGCATTGGCTTTTTCTTCTAGTTCTTTTCTTCAGGAGAGCAGCTAGCAAGCAGGCTGCGAGAGGCAACAATGGGATGGCTAGTCTGTCGGAGAAGCCGCAGTCTACAGTGCTGCAGACTGCTGTGCACAGTTTTAATGCTGCTGTAAGTACACTGTACTTTTGGAACGTCTTCTCTCCTGACTCTCCCATCTCTGGGAGCTCTAGCTGCTTGAACCTGGCCACACTGAAGGTGTGTGGACGTGGTCGCGCTGCGAGTATCAAGTCTTCCAGAGAAGAGGGATAGTCAAGAAATGCTTTCTCACCTGGCCTATCTCTCAGTCCGAACTGTGGCTGCAAACGCTGCGCTGCAAGGGTGGACTTACCCACTTGGAGAGAATGTGATGATGCTCTAGATATAGTTGCGAAGGAAAGTGCTGCTCACTGGAATGTTTCGCCTAATTCACAGACTTTAAAAGGACTAGGAAGGCCAACGCCTTGTTCTAGCACTTGTTCTCTGCGTGCAGCTGCTGGATGTTTGGAAGGGCTTTGGGATCCGCCAGAGGTGGAGGGTAGGATGCTACAGAGAGCTTGAAGGAAAGTGCCTATCTCCAGGGCCTTTGATGCAGTTCAGCGGGTGCGAGTGGCATGTTGAGCATGTTCATGATGGCACAGAAAAGGTTCTGAAAGAAAGAGGCCGTGCTGAAACTGCCTTTACTTTTGCCGCGTAGAAACTGCTCAGCCAACAATGAAAAGATTCGTCTTGCTTCCCCGCTACGCGCAGGGTTACATCCTTTTATGTCTCCAAGAGGCAGGATGCACAGCGGAGCTCTTCCACCAACTGCTTCCACACGACTGGGGCCGCGCCAGCCAAGAGCTTTTTGCCGGGCACTGTCAGCGCTCATGGAAACAACCACACGACGGCGCTGCAGACTTGCAAAAGAAGGCCAAGCACCTGGCCCAGCTCGAAACCACCCCAAGGGCAGACAGAGGCAACTTGCAAACGGCCCTGCACTCAAATCAACGGTGTCAGGACAAAAAGGTTGCCCTCATCTTCCCCTTCCAAGAGCACACTCTTCTTTACACCACACCTCTTTGGCCCATACAAATCTTTTCCCTCTCGCAGATTCCACCCACCAACTTGAAACCATCTGGCAAAAACAGGGCTCAAAACAGTGCCAGCTGAGGAAGATCTTGCTGCCTACAACTTCACCTGCACCCCTCAAACTAGCAGCACACACGCTGTTCTCAGCACTCTCCTTCTCAGCTCTAGGTACCATCCTAAGCCTTCCCTCTCCCAGAGTCAGGATCCAAAGGCAACGGCACCAGGGACTGCTCACACACTGAAGGCACCAGGACAAATAGCTTAAGAGCTTGGCCTTTGCATTCCCACTGACAGCTCAACAGCTCGAACCCAGAGAGAGCTCTGCCTGTTGGGAAAAGCCTTTAAAATCCCTAGGAGTACCTGATGTGCACATCCAAACCTGCCTTCCTTGCCAAAGAGAGCAACTACAAGCCCATCTCCAAAGAAACGGCATCCCTTCCTCCAAAATACAACACATCCAGCGACTGATCCGCCTCCAGTATTGAATATGTCCAACAATTGCCCCTACACGCACAGGGGCCAGAAGAGAAATGTCTTGCTGGACTATTCCTCCCCACAGTACCTTAACATCTGCTCCAGCAACACTGGCACTATGTCCTTGCCTTCCCAAGGAAAGGCACTCCGAGTCTCTTGGCCTTGCCTTGTCTAGTTCTTCTTAAGGTACCCTTGCTCTGCTTCCTTTGCCTGCGTCTGCCTTGCCTCGCACTGCCTACAACTTGCTGGCTTTGCTTTGCCCGGCCTACCACTCTTTCCCTTGCCTTCCATGCAGGCAAGGCGCTGCAAACCGAGTGCAGGCAATTGTGGGCAAGTCAAGGGAGTGGTAGGCAAGGCCAGAGCAGTGAGGGGAAAGCAAATGGACTGGTAGGCAAGAGAAGGCCCAGAAGTTAGAGGCAAGGCTGGCTGTAGGAAGGAAGGGCCACTGATGGGAAGGCCAGGCAGAAACAGGAAGGGCTCAGCAAGCCAAGGCCCTGGAGGAAAACAGTAGGCAGGTCATGTGCGGGGCAGGGCCCTGCAAAGGAATGCAAGGCTACAGAGGGCTAGCAGGACAAGGCAAGGCAAGTGTTGTGTTGCCAAGGCAAGGCCAGGCAAGGCAGGTGAGAAGTACATTCAAGGACTGCTGGTGCACAAAAGTGGCCAGGACCAAGTGCTCTGTGTGGCCTTGATCCCGCGTGGGTCATCTCTCCTCTGTACCTAAAAGACTTGAGCTACCTGCCTTCCCTTGTATGCAAAAGAACTCTCTTTCTGGTCCCCGAGCTCAAGGGCAAAATGTGAATTGCCCCTCCAAGGTTCAAGACATGCAAGGATTGCTCCCAGACAAAGGCTGCCCACAGAGATGAGTGTGGCAACATGCGTCCTCCCCTGGTCTTCCTCTCATGGGATCCTGAAACACCGGAGATGCTTGAGAGCTTTGAGATTCCTCGGAGGAGCAGAAAGGGCAGGGCAAGGCCCAGAAATGTCATTGAAAAGGGGTGTTGAATTCCAGGTGGGGGAGGGGTGAGCAAGGTCATGCAAGGCAAGGGAGGGGTTCAAGGGCAAGGCAAGGCAAGTGGTGGCTTTGCGAGGCGAGGCAAGGCAATGAGGGTCCTAGAAGGAAAAGGAAAGGTGAGGCCAGACCTAGACGAATGTGAAAGGAAGTCAGGTGGGGGATGGGTGAGCAAGTCAGTGCAAGGCAGGGGAGAAAAGGCAGGTTGAGGGAAGGCTACAGAGGGGGCAGCAAGGAAATGCAAGGCATGGGGAAGCATGCGAGGAGTGGGTGCTGCCAGCCGGTGGGGATGGCAGGGGCGGGGCCACTGCAAGTAGCATGGTGGGGATGTGGAGGGGGTGTTAGTGTGCGGGAGGTGTGTGTGTGTGTGTGTGTGCAGTGGAGTGCAGGGTAAGTGCAGGTGTGTGTGTGCGTATACGGGGGTTTTGTGCCAGGTGCTGTGCCGGGGAGAGCCGTTCCACCGCAAGGAAGGTGTGGGCGTGAAAGGAGTAAGATAGATGTGTCTTTACAAAGAGACCGTGTGAATCTCTCCTTAGACAAGGCTAGGAATTTACAGGGGGGGAAGTAACAGAAGAAAGTATTCGTTCTAGAAACTGTTACTAATCAACAGAGACTGTTGCTCAGCCAAGGCCCTGCTAAATTCCTGAACCTAGAGCAAGGCAGCAAAGACTTCCTAGCATTAGGAATAGTTTGGTTTTCTTCCTTTTCCATTCCAAAAGGGGAGTGCATATTAGAGGGGGGCATAGAGTAGGCAGTTCCGGAAGTCTGTAATTCCCGAGTACCTCAGAGGGTGCTGTTGCCAGGAACTTAGCATCAGAAGGGAGCTGCATCCCGCAATCATTTGAGAGACTCCATGGCAAAAGCCCCATGGCCTCTCCCTGGAGTTGAAGAATGTTACAGGACTCCTCTGTCTCCTTTTTGGTGGATGAAGAAACTCAGAAAGCCACACTTCTGCCAGAACTCTCCAAGATGCCCCCTTTGCTCCCCGTGACTCCATTACTGCCCAGGAAGCTGTCTTTTCTACCGCAGCAGTTTGACATACAGTTAAAAGTCGTGTGGCAGAGAAAAAAGGCAAGAATTGGTTTCCAAGGGATGGCAAACAAGAGATACCAGAACCTTTGGCCCTACCAATATTAAAGCAACTCCATTAAGAGAGTTCTTGCACTTCCTGAGGATTGGCAGAAGCCTATCTCATGATGTATGTTGCTGGGGGTCTTTTTAGACTGGCAAAAGGAGCTGTTGAAGGTTGCTTGATCTGTGCTAAAGCCAACAGCCAAGTTACAAAGTAACTTGCTAGAGGAGGGAGGCCTTGGGCTGCATGGCCCTTCCAAAGATGCCAGGTGGATTTTCCGGAGATGCCCCAAGTGGCAAGGCTTAATATCTTCTGGTAATCGTATGTCAGCTAGCAAGGTGGCCAGAAGTATTTCCAACTACTTCAGTAATGACAGGATCAGTTCTTAAGGCATTTTTGGAACAAATCATTCCAAGATACAGCATTGTAGAAGCAATAGATTCAGATAGGGGAACTCATTTTGCAGGAAAGATCCTTCAAGGGGTTTTGGCTTCTTTAGGAACACAATGGAACCTCCATAGGCCCTGGCACCCCCAGAGCTCGGCTCGGGTAGAAAACAATGAAGAGAGAAATAAACACCTTTTGAAGCTGGTAATAGAAACCAAGATGCCATGGGTAGGGCTTTGGACATTGGCTTTGGTGAGAATGAGGGCCCAAGCCAGAAGAGAGATTCAGTTATCTCCCTTTCAATCGTTGTTTGCAATTGCCCTGGTAAGTCTCCACCCAGTGGGGGGGGGTAGAGGCAAGTGATGCATTTTTAAAACCATCTGTGGCCAGGATCCTGCTTCTTGTGAAACCCCTTCAACAGGAAACTCAGCTGGTGCAAGCCCGGCCTTTGGACTTTGCTGCTTTTAACATCCAACCAGGAGATTGAGTCCTAATTAAGGAGTAGAAAGAAGCGCCAGTGCTGGTGAAATGGCGTGGCCCATTCCAAGTGTCACTGACGACAGAAAACAGCCGTCAAGTAAGCTGAACACAGGTGAACCCGTCACTCTCGGGTCAAGGTCTCTGAAGCCTCGGAGATTTGCACATCTCAGCTGGAGGAGAAGGCCGGGAGGCCGTGACTGACACTCTGCAGGAGTGGGCTGGAGCAGTAGGCAGTGCTTCGACATCGGAAGAAGCCCCGCAGTCCTACCTTCAGACCGTCTGCTGAAATAGACTGTATAGGCATCCCTCCTCTAGAATCTCCACTCACTTGGGGGCTAATACTTGTGGCCATTTTGTTACGTTAAGTGGTTTCTGTGTCTTCAATTGCCACAGGTGCTGCAGAAGACAACGGGAAAATTAGACTAGCTAATTAGATGACACTATTAAAACATTTTCCTTACTAATTCTACTTTGATATGGTTAGCTGAGTTTAGGCCAGGAGTGGGAGAATCAATTTGCAGCCTTAGGAGAAGAAGTAGCAAAAGTTTTTAACCTTAGCAATTGCTGGCTCTGTGGAGGGCCAGGAGGATCTGAAGAGTGGCCATAGTTGGCTAGCCCAGCTGAACCTAAATGGTGGGTCAATGTGAGGGCCACAGTGGGATGGGATTTGGGGCCAAAGAAGGAAGTTCATGGCCACTTCATTCTTCTCCAACAGGCACTTATTGCCTGTCATAGGTTAGCAAGCATAGTCCCGGAAGGGATATCCTTGCTAAGGGGTGCTTACAGCTTCCTCTGGGACCTGATAGAACCTATCAGCTGGCCAGTTTGAATATGGACAATTCTTTAAGCCACTTAAAGTTGTGACCGCCTCTGTGATACACACTTAAGAATAGACAAACTCCCCCCCAAGCTCTCTCTCGTTTCCGGCGCTGGGACAGGTGGCTGCAGGCCCCGTGCAGGGGCCAGCAGGCCCGGCCAGGCCCTGCTTGGGCCAGGCCGGGCCGGGCCACGGCCAGCCTGGAGCCATGGGCCTGTTCCAGCCATGGAACCCCCCCCCCACTGCCTTGCCGAGGGCAGCCGGAGCGGCTCAGAACCCCCCCTCCACTGCGGCCGAGATTCAGCAAAGCGGCACCTCTGTCCGGCAGAGGTCAGGTGGCCAACTGCGATAAGCCACATTCCAGCTGTAAGGCCGAGGTGAGATTAACCCTTTTATTGCTGTGAAGAGCTGAAAACCTGAGGGAAGAGAGAGAGGAGATGCTTAAAGCTGAAAGTCTGTTGTGAAGCTATGATATATCAGAGTATCCTGTTGTAATTTCATGAAGATATGGGGGGTGGAGTGTTCAACTCATAAGCAGAAGCACCTGCGCTGAGATAGGCAGATGCTGACGCAGCTGTAATTTCATGAGAAGTTTGGACAGAGAGAGATGAACCAGATGAACCAGATGAGGACTTTTTGCTCCAAAGAGGAAAGGAGAAAAACCTCAATTCCTAGAGATGCTTCCAGAGATAGTCTTAAAGATGAAGATGACCCTTTGCTCCCAGGGAAGGAGAAGGGCCTCTGTTTTTTTTGTTTCTGAACAGCTCAACCTTAAAATTGTACCCCAGAAAACTTTCAAGAGTGGACCCTCGAAAGCAGTTGCGGGAAAAGCTGCAAGTCGGGGGAAGGGACTCACATCGCAAGCAGAGAGACTCCTCTTCCTAAATGGACTGAACAATATTTGGAAGTGGGTGGCTGTCTCGGTGTGATACTGTTTTCATAGCATGAGCAAAAAGAGACTTCTCTTTCTAAATGGACTGAACCAGGTTATTATGGAAGTGGTAAACAGACTGAACATCTTAAGGGTTGTCTTTACATTGTCAGTGGGAGACGGGAGGAAGGTGGGGGGAGGAGGAGAGTTCTAAAGGTGGTATAATTTTTTTTTTCTTTTCTTTTCTTCTTTTAGGTCTGTTAATAAACTTCTTTATATTCATTCAAGTTGGTGCCTGCTTTGCATTTCTCCTAATTCTTATCTCACAGAAGATAAACAGTAATGAGTATTTTAAACCAAACCACTACATTGCCTAATAGGATAGGGCGTGTCTATGTAGGAAAAGGCAATTGTCAATTGACTTTCCCTCTGGGCTTGAACAACTGGGTTTGGACCCCCAATTGCCCTCCTTCCAATTGTTCCAAATATCAAGGCAAATGCAATCAAATACCTGTTCGGCTCACTAACAGTAGCTGCGTAAGGCGTTCTTATCACACTTACCAAAAATATTTGGAAGCCTGTAAAGCAATGGGGAGGGACAAGGGGTTTTTTTGACCACCTGTTTTTGAGCAGTCCCCACAAAAATTCCACAAGTAGAAGACATGTTGTTTGTGATTATCAGTGGGAATGGCCACACCGGATTGGAACTCAAAGCCTTTTAGTGAGTTCTGCTCCAAATCCAACCAAGCAGCTTGCAGATGTAAATGTAGGTGGGAACCCTGTGCGGGAGCTTGGAAATGCAAATGCTGGGACCCTTATGGTGGGGCAACTCTTGTTGGAGGACCGTTAGGCCCGGGAATCCTGCTGTATTTTGAGCCACCAATTGATGACCATGGGTAGGTTCCTTTGCTAATGGAACACGGGCTTTGAAAGGACAGTATTGGATTTGTGGCCAACATGCTTAGCTCAGGTTACCTCCAAACTGGTCAGGGATATGGTATATTTAGTAGACTGTTGTTCTTTTTGCTACTACAAGTTCTGGGAAATCGCTTAGGAATCAAAATCTGTGATGATTTAATTAGAGAAAAGCAGTCAGCTGATGCAGCCCTGGCTGGAGGGAGCACCCCAAAACGGGGAAATGATGAACGGCCAACAGAACAAGTTACCCAACACGATGGACCAGCCCCTTGGAAACCTAAGGAATTAATCCCAGATGCCTGGGAACCCATTTATCATTTGAAGGAGATAATTAGGTTACAAGCTGTCTCGGAAATAATTACCAACCAGCCAGCCACAGCGCTTGACCTTTTTGCTGAGCAACCCACTTAAATGAGGAAAGCGGTATTTCAACATTGGATGGTATTAGATTATCTGTTGGCAGAAGAAGGAGGAGTTTGTGGGAAATTAAATGACTCGAGCTGCTGTTTGCAAGCAGATGACAGCGGAAAAGTGGTCAAACAAATAACAAAGGAAATAACGTCAGCTCGTGGACCTGTCCAAATGTTGAAAGGATGGGGATGGGACATGTTTTCATGGTTAACTGGCCAGCTCTGGGCTAAATGAATACGATTCCTCCTCTTACATGCTATAGCAACTCTCATCTTTTTACCATGTGTGACACCATGCTGGCGGCAGCTCTTTCAGCAGGTGCTCAAGGGGATGCCGCTAGCAGCCATGCCTACCTGATCCAGAAATGACTACAAAAGGACAGAAAAGGATGTCACTGCAAATAATAGCAAAACCCAAGAAGACTCCAGAAGAAAAAATTAAATCCATGGTAATTAAGGTTTGTAAAGACAAATACAGAGCAAATAAAAAGAGGAGGGATTAAAAGGAATGAGATGGATGAGTCTTTACAAAGAGACCGTGTGAATCGGCCTGTAGACAAGGCTAGGAAGTTATGGCTAGTGAAGTAACAGAAGAAACTAGGAGTTCTCTAGAACTGTTACTAATCATCAGAGACTGTTGATTAATCAAGGCCGTGTTAAATTCCTGAACCTAGAGCAAGGCAACAAAGACTTAAGAGCATTAGGAATGGGGTTCTTTTCTTTCTTCTCAATGCCAAGAGGGGGGTGCATATTAGAGGGGGGCGCATAGAGTAGGCAGTTCCGGAAGTCTGTATCTCCCGAATACCTCAGCCAGTGGGGAAAAGGAAGAGGGTGCTGTGGCCGGGAACTTGGCATCAAAAGGGGGCTGCATCCCGCAACCGTTTGACAGACGCCATGGGAAAAGCCCCATGGACTCTCCCTGTAGTGGAAGAATGTTGCAGGACTCCTCTGTCTCCTTTTCGGATATAAACCTCAGGCATCGTGGATTAATTTTCCCTAACGGCAGCGACCTGCCGCGTGGTCTCCGTGCTCCTCTCCAGCCCCCCGGAACGTGTAAAATAGTTCCCAGCGGCTCCCACCGCGCGTTGCAGACGGCTGCGCGGCCCCGGGGCTGCCCGCAGTGCTCCCCTGCCCCGCCAGGGCTGCCCGCGGGCTGCGGAGCCGCCTCGCCACCGGCGCGGCCAGGGCTGGGGCCCTTCTCGTCTGCAGCCGAGGGGCTGCGGAGCGGGCGGCTGCCGGACGATCAGCTAGTTTATGCCGCGCGGTGCTGCCGCCTCCATCTAGCTCTCCATCGCGCCGCCGCCCGCCCCCCGCCTGGCGCGCTCACGCTCGGCCGCGCTCGCCGCCCGCCCAGCCTCGCCGGAAGCTCTCCCGCCCGGGCTGTGCCCCGGCTCCGCCGGCAGCTCGGCAGGGCCCGGCCGCACGCGTGCTGCGTGGCTCGGAGCAGCCGCGTTGCGCCGCAGGCGACGGGGAAGGCGGGGCGGGCCGGCGCCATCGTGGTAGCGCGAGGAGAGGAGCGCCCGGGCGGGGCGGCGAGCGGCGCGGCGGTGAGCGCTTCTGCTTCCTGTCGCTCGGCGGCCGCCCACGGCAGGTGCCGTGTGACCCCGCGGAGCGGCGGGGCCGGCCGGGCGGTGCGCGGCGAGGCTTTCGGCCAGCGGCGGCCACAGCGAGAGGCTGCTGGCACTGCCCGTGCCGGTGGAGAGAGCGGGGATCCGAGGCCGGCCTTCCCCGGGCGACGAGGGGAGGCCGCCTTTGCCGCGCTGCCCTCCGTGCAGCATGTGGCCGATTCCGGCGAACCCGGGGTCTCCGCAGCGGCGCGGGCGGGAGGGAAGTGGGGAGCGCGCTCGGTGCCGTGCCGGCCGCTCCCGGCCAGCGCTGCGCTGCGCCGAGGCGTTTTCCCGCCCGTCCTGGGAAGGACATAAGCGACACCGTAGTTGGAGCTTAGCTGTCAGGGGGTACAACTTCCCTCCATTGGCGACCTCCTTTTCCCTCTGATTCAGCTACCTTGTGGTAGGTGCGATGGTGCTGAAGAAGGGTGGCGGCTTGGCACAGTTGCTGTCATAGGTGGTGCGAGAGCTCCACGCAAGGAGCTTTGAGTGGCATGTGTGAGGGTAGGAGGGTACGGCACCCATAGCTGAAGGCAAAAAAGGTCAGGGCATGTCATCAGCCGCAGTCGTGCTAAGTTGTTCATCTTTGCAAACTGCTTGCCGAGTTGTTCCTTTCTTAGGTAATGGGGGCTTGTATCAACCAGAACTGCAAATGGTCAGTATTTGCAGAGAAGGTTACTTGGACTGTTGTTGAAGTGAGTGTAGCAGTTTCTATGGCATTCTGCAAAAAAAGTGACAGGTCTCCCTGTGTTCCCCAGTTCTTAACAAAGATGAAGTTAACAAACCCCTGAAAAGAGGTTTTGCAAAACTTCAGGGATATTTTCCTACTAGTACTGTAGAGACAACCATAGTCACCTTGTCTTTCCAAAAGTGAAGGTTCCCTATTTTTGTCCAAGAGCATCAAGTGCTTTTGATCAGCGTTTGTGTGCATGCATTAGCCTCATTCTTGCTCTTCCTTGGAGAACTTTTACAATACTCACATGATCTGTGTAGGCTGCAGACTGCAGTGGTGAACTTCAAGGCTTCCAGCAGAAGGGAGATGCTATCCACATTTTGGATTCTCCTTAGCCTGAACCTTCAACGTCCAAGGCTTCACTTTTCAAGCAGTTGGAAGAGCTCCAAATTAAGACATGAACAGGTCTTAATTGACCTTGCCACCGCCTCAGTTAGTCAAGTAATGCTGTGCATTGGATTTGACTAGTGCAACATGTGCTTAAAATATGTAGAGTAACTCCTCGATTACCCTCTCAGAAGGGTTGGAATGGAGAACAAGGAGTTCCCAAGACAAATATTTGGTGTACGAGGAGTAGAATTTAGGAGTTGATTGCAGAGCACTGCATGCACAAATGTCTAAGGAGAATCCATCTTTTGATGTCCCATCTATGCTTGTTCTCATTTGAAATCCTGCACATTCTGCAGGCTGGTTTTGTTAGGCTTGGGGCTGGGGAAGGAGTGATGGTGGGGGAGGAGTGGGTGTTGGTTTTGGGTTATTTTTTTGTTTCCAGAATAGTGTACACAGAACTTGTGCCCAAAACCAGCAGTAGGAAACAATGCAGGTATAAAAGAAGGTCACAGAAATGTCAGATAATACGAATCTGAAAGCGCTTCAGTATTTTACTCAGGAGTTTCACTCTAACAAGGTGATTTTCCTTCACAGAAATGTAGTGGCAGGCTTATGCCATGCTAGAAGTGATGACCTTTCTCTGCCCCAAATTGAGCAGCAAAAGGTTTTGGCTCTTAATTTGAACCCCTGAGCCAGCTGTGTTTCAGGCTGCAGAAGCTGCAGCTGTTGTGGCAGACGCGGGGTGCAGCCCTGCCTGCCAGTTCCGAGCTGGCCTGCGCTGGTGGCAGCCGTCAGCGCCCGGGGTCCCCTGTGCCACCCATGCCAGGGCTCTGCCTGCCTGCCTCGCAGCCCTGGTAGCCTCAGGAAAACATCGCACTACTCCATCTGCTTTAAAAACAAACAAGCAAACAAAAAGCTCCCTGTAAATATATGTAGAAGTCTTGAAACTAATTCTCAGCGCTTGCTCGGAGTTTGTTGATGGAGCAAATGGATTTTGGATAAACTGCTATTGCTAGTACTACTTAGGTTCCTAAACTTCAGAAGGGAGGCTATGGTGGTCACGTACCCCTGAGGAATGTTGGGAACAGTAAGACAGCTCAGTCATTTCAAGGTGGCCAGAAAATGGGTGTGGCAGTGGAGTGGACACTCTGTGAGTAGGTAGCCTTAAGTCATGTAACGACATGCACTTCAGTGGGAATTTTGCATCAACACCAAGAGATTGTGTCATGATGTGTTGCGTAACAACAAATTGGGCCAAAATTCTGCTGATTTTGACCAAGGTGGATGGGCCACCTTCACTTAAGCTGGCAAAGGGACATAAGTCAATGATGTTTGAAAAACAGCCATGAAACATAGCCCCTTTAGTTTGTTGCTCTGTTGCAAGTCTGCAAAGCTCTGTTGACAGGTCATTGGAAGTAGCTGTTGGAATCTAAGTGCAGTTGGACGCTTTGTCAGTCAGCATCAGCAGGAGGCTTAACGGTTTAGGTTGAGAGGTGGTGCATGGTTTTTTTTCAGAGGAATGGCCCAGTGAAGAGCAGTGTTCACTGCCATGACTGCCGTTGTAGCCTTCAAGAGCAATGGTTCATTCAGAGAGAACTTCCTTGGTTCTGCTGGTTTGGTTTCGCAGCTGGAGCAAAGGTACAGCACTGGAAGCAATTCCTAGGGCAGAAGCGGGAGATATCCGAAGCTCTGGACTTCGTTGCCTAAGTGAGCGTAGTCTAATTGGAAGAGTGGTGAGCATCAGTGATATCAGATTTTTTACAAGTTCTTAATTCTGTCAAAACAAGAAAGAAGGAGAGTGATGAAGATGAAATCCTTTCCTCTTCAATCTGCCTATGCAACAACTTCAGCTGTAGTTGTAATGTGTATTCACCTATTTTGAATTGCCCAAAACCAGGCCTAGAGATGCTTCAGAGTCAGAGAAGCGGGTATTTGCTTTATTCGGCGCTGGGTGCATGGGGGATCACTCCTCCTAACACACACACACAGAGCACTCCATACAGTCCAGCATTATGTGTAAAATTTATGAACATTCATCACAATTCTTGGGATAGGAGTGGTTCTAGAAATTACTTCTCGGAAGTCATTAATATCATTAGCATACGTGCCATGCATGCGCTGTGTACGCTGATGGGCGCATTGAGGAAGGCTCCTCTTCTTCCTCGAGGGTCTTTCTGATGAAGATCAGTAGTCTTTGTCACAATGCACTTTTTACCTTTCTTTCTGGAGCATGCGCAGTTCTTCGGTGGCTGATGCAGCGATCTCTGTGCCGGTTTTCAAAAGATCCTGTTCCTCTTATCTTGACAAGATTAAGGCGAATCCTGCTGCTTAGGTTTTGTGATTAACATTTGCTGTCTCTTAGTAGTTCACTCGTGTTTACATGAGTTAACTATGGATCAACCCCCTTCTCAATTTTAGCACTGAAAGGATATTAGAGTCATTTAAAGAGATGTCTCCTATGGAGTACTATAAAACTGCCATAATGGTAAGACGTTTTCATACAGTAGTTTTAGCACAGAAGTAATATATGTACAATCTTGGATGTTTCATCCTGCTGGCTCAGGAGCCAGTATTGAGCTTTTCTCCTTTAAATCCAGTCTTAGAGCTCTGCAAGGATCACTGCAGCATGACGTTGTGACAAGGGGATGCTGATTCATGCATAAACCTTTGACGCTTTCCTTCTATCTTCAAGCAGCTTTGAAAACCAGTGATTATCTGGCATGTTGCGACTTGAGAGTCATGGTAAAGGTTTCACCAAACACTTTGTAATATCAGGCTACAGCTTTCATTCCTAAGGAAAGAGCATTGAGCAGATTGCTGGCAAAATGCTGAAAGAATGAGCCAAAACCAAAATCCTTTAATGGGAAAGATGGAAAAAATTTAGATGTGTTTATTTGAACTAAAAATAATGTGGACCAAGCCTAAATGTATTTCACACTAAATTCTTAGAACTGATTTTAAGGGAAGAAGTGAGAAAGATGAATTCCCAAGCGGAATTTTCAGCAGCATAATATTGAGCATTTATTAGTAGAACAAAGGCATATCACAGTGCAGGAGCACTTAGCAATATTGCTAGAGGCGTGGCTCCATTCATTTTACTGTGAACTTTAGTACTTCTTTAAACATAGTCCTTAAGCCCAGAAAGTCATTTACACTTCACTCAACTTTCCCCCCTCCGTCTCTGCCCCCTTGCGCCAGCACACGCCAGCACACTGCCACCTCGGTCCTCTGAGTAGCTCCAGAATTGAAGGCAGGCACCCCCCTCCGGTGCCTCCTCAGTCTCCAACCTAATTTGTAGTTGATGGGTTCTTTGGGAGGTGTGAGTTTTGATGAGATAACAGACTTCCTGGGATGCATGCGGTTTATCTTCTTTGTTTCTTGAAGATGTCTTGGTTTCCACCTCTGTAATTTCTCAACTTAAAGGACATTTATTATCATGTGTTTCTTCCTACGTTTCCCAACATGTTACCACTCATTCGAAGTTACAATTTACTCTAGTCTTGTTTTTACTTACCTATATTTTACCTTAACACTATTTCTACATAGTACATTCTCACTTCTAAATGTTAAAGTGATAGATGCAAAAGACAAAATTTATCGTTCACTCATTTATCACAGGAGGAATGTGTTAGCTGCTTGTGTTGCAGTTCACTTGTAATTGTGGTCTATTACCGCAGGCCTGGGCCCTAGGGTGTATCACTGTGTCCCGCAGCCATAGGGAGGAGGAGGAGAGAAGATCCAGCAGGCAGGAATTGTGCACCAAGATTTATTCATTTAATTATTTCACAAACTCTTTTACAGACTTTTTTCTTCATAGTCTAATTGGACAAAGGATCAGCCCCCCCCCTTGGGGTGATTGGCTAAAATCCTAAACCATCCATTGTCAAAATATTTTTCTACTAGACCATAAACCAGACTTTTCAAGGTTGCAGGTGGCTTGGTTGTTTACATACTCTGCTACCTCTTCTGTGAGAGAGAAAAGTCTCTCACAGACTTAGAAAATAGCAAGAAAATCCTCGCTAGCAGCATTTTGGTATCTACAATTCCCCCTTTTTGTTTGATAAGATAACAACTCCACTATTAATCCTAAATAGAAATTTACATCAGTTATTAATTCTAAATATGTCCTTAAGGCTTTAACGATCTGACTCCATAACAAGAAATTTAAAGTTCAGTCTCTGCTTGTGGAAGGACCATCCCAGTCTCTGCTTGTAGAAGGACCATCTGCCTGATGGTCAACATCTTGGTCATCATCAGAAGAGTCTGATGGCTGATGATCTACATTCTGGTGGCCACTTGGATGGTTGGTGTTCTGGTCATCATTTGGAGGTTGCCTGTTCTGCCTCTGGTGCCGTAGGGCAGGGCGAACACATTTTGCAGCTAGCCACCGTACCCCAGTATCTGTAGAAACGCAAGCATAGCCACGACCCCAAACCATAAGTTCCCGCAGGCCTTCCCACTGGTTAGTGAGTAAATTCCACACCCAGACTTTTGCCCAGGGCAGTTGTCTCTTGCCTGCAGATTGCAATGAGAGAAAGTGATTCAGAAGAACAGGATTCTTTGAATTTTGTGGTACCGTAAGGTGATTAATTGTATACGAGCTTTTGCTAGTCGGCTTCAGTAACCAAATTCAAAGGTTCCTGTGAGAATCGTTGAAAAGCCATGATAACAGCCCTTAATTCAACTAACTAAGCAGAGTCTGACTTGGATTGGTGTGTTAATCAACCACTGCAAAGGCAGTGTAGGATACTGTGCACCTTTGCGCACAGTGACCCCTGCTAAAAATTTGTCCCAATCCGTATGCCCCAGGCTGCCAACACATCCCGTCCCCAAAGGTTAAGGGAAGTGGTAGTAACATAAGGTCTAATTGTAGCTGTGTGCCCCTCTGAGTCCTTCACCGTCACAGGCCGTTCGCTTCAATAGCTCTGTGTGGTTCATCCTCATCCTGTGATGGCCGATCCCACTGGGGGTAAAGGCCATGAGGGAGGCCACGCAGAGAAGGAGATGATAGTTACATCAGCACCAGTATCAATCAAACCTTGAAGCTGAGTCCAGGGCGGACGGGCGTTCGGCAGGATCAGGGTACACGTCATCTGTGGCCTTTGGTCAGAGATGTCTGCAGTCCAGAAGGCCTGCAGAAGTCCTGTAGATCCACTGCTGTTATCTTTGTGAGTTTGTTGTTCTATCCTGGGGACACAAGACTTAAAAGGCACTAATTTAGCAAGGCAGGTCTTTTCAGGAATAGTTACAGGGGGTTTTCAAATTCCCTATAAAACTGAGGACAAGGCTCCGAGGAGCGGATTCCCATCAATCCGACCTCATCCTCATCCTATCGCATTAAACCTGTTAGAAGCCAGACCTGAACAGCCCCTCTCTTCCTTTGTCTCTGAGCTAACGTGAGCCGACATCAACGGCTCCTGCCGTGTTTCCCTCTGCAAAGAAGCCAGCTAGCTAGCCCAGCAAGCTCTTTTCCTGATCCCGAAGTCGCTTCAGCGACGCGTGGAGGTAACGCAGCTGGACTGTCTCTGACCAGGGGCACGCCAGAGTCAGTGCCTCGAGCACCAAACGCTGCGTTATTGGACATTGAAGGTTCAGGCTAAGGAGAATCCAAAACGTGGACAGCATCTCCCTTCTGCTGGAAGCCTTGAAGTTCACCACTGCAGTCTGCAGCCTACACAGATCATGTGAGTATTGTAAAAGTTCTCCAAGGAAGAGCAAGAACGAGGCTAATACATGCACACAAACGCTGATCAAAAGCACTTGATGCTCTTGGACAAAAATAGGGAACCTTCACTTTTGGAAAGACAAGGTGACTATGGTTGTCTCTACAGTACTAGTAGGAAAATATCCCTGAAGTTTTGCAAAACCTCTTTTCAGGGGTTTGTTAACTTCATCTTTGTTAAGAACTGGGGAACACAGGGAGACCTGTCACTTTTTTTGCAGAATGCCATAGAAACTGCTACACTCACTTCAACAACAGTCCAAGTAACCTTCTCTGCAAATACTGACCATTTGCAGTTCTGGTTGATACAAGCCCCCATTACCTAAGAAAGGAACAACTCGGCAAGCAGTTTGCAAAGATGAACAACTTAGCACGACTGCGGCTGATGACATGCCCTGACCTTTTTTGCCTTCAGCTATGGGTGCCGTACCCTCCTACCCTCACACATGCCACTCAAAGATCCACCTGTGACAGCAACTGTGCCAAGCCGCCACCCTTCTTCAGCACCATCGCACCTACCACAAGGTAGCTGAATCAGAGGGAAAAGGAGGTCGCCAATGGAGGTGTTATAAACATATATTATATTGGCTTCTCGCAAAGTATAAAGTAGATATTATATAATGTTAGAAATGCTTTTTGCTGTGTGGATGTAGTTTTCTTTTTAGCAAGAATGTTAGCAAGTGTGAGCACGTAAGATAACCTCCAAACGAACAGAGGATGAGGCCCGAAAAGCTGCTAATCAACACTTTGTCTAGGGAGCAAAAGGGCCCAAAGGCTACTCCGCCCGGAGAACAGGCGGCCAGGAGAGTCCAAGAGCCGTTATCACCACTCTGCCCGGAGAGACGAAGAGGCCCAAAGCTGCAATCAGCCCTGTCTGTCTGGAGAATTAAGAAATCCACCCTACCATCGACTCTTGCCTAGCGGGCCCAACCCCAAGAATCAAGAGAAATAAAACCACAAGGCAGAAGACTACGCATGCTCTAAAAAGGCGGAACCAAGGAGTGGCCATGCAGAACAGCTCCAGGAAAAGTTTTAATATGAATAAAGAACAGACAGTAAAAATGGTATAAAAAAGACTCACCTCTGGCATCAGGTGTGCTCTTGGCAGAGCACCAAGGCACCCGGCCATTACCCCGTTGCTTTATTTGATGTGTCTCTTATTGTCTTTATATTAAACCCTTTAAATTCTCACAGGAGAGTGAACCTCGTTTTTCACAATTAAGGGCTCGTCCCGGAGCTACACCTCGCCTCTGAAAAGCGTGGGAGGATTCAAGAAGCAAGGGTAAGGCGCCTCCCGCCCAAGTTGGCAGGACCTTTGCTTAGCATCCTCTGGCGTGATTTGGTGGCAGCAGGGCAACACCCGGAGGACAAGAAAGACACAAAAATAAAGCAAATGAAAGAGAGCGCTCTCGACAAAAATCCCACAGACACTGGAAAAGAAACAGGACTGGGAAGTATTGTCCAAAGAAAAAGGGGGTGGTTACGGGAGATGAGCGTGTGTGAATGAGACGTGGGCTGGTTGCCCCCAGATCTGCGAAGCGAGTGTGGCAGTCTCTGAGTGCTGCCGTTCCGTCTTGTTCACGAGAACAGCGGCCAGCGAGGAGACAAAGCGAGAGATAAGTGGAGTGAAAGAATCTCCGGGGGTGACTGGGACGGGGTCCCAGAGAAGGGGTTGCAAAGTGGGAGCTACCCCCCCATATGCTGGGTTGAGGAAAACTCCAAGAGCACCCAGGGCCTAAAAGTACCCCAAGAGAGGTTGGGGTTTGGATGCTAGCAATGCTGGGTTGAGGGAAATCCAAGAGCACCCAGAATCCTGAGGATTATATCATACCCATGGGTGGATACTAACAAGTGACTTGAAAGAGGTACCTTATTATTCTGTTGTGAGTAGGAATGAGTGAGTGAACAAATATTAAAAAAGAGTGAATGTGTGAATGAAAAACTGTGTAATTCGAAGTTAACTTTGTTTTTGGGGAAGGTGGGCTCTAATAAATTTTTTGGTGTTTTTTGTACTGTGAAAGGGTGGGTAGTATTTTACAGCAGTGAAGATTGGTGTTTTAAAGGAATGAATTAGTATTTCAAAGGGGGGGATAAATTGGTATTTTGAGTAATAGAGAACTCCTGGGAAAATGGGACAACAACCTAGTAAATTAAGTTCAAATTATAAAAGGGTGCCAGAGGATATACCCCGAGACAGTCCCCTCGGGGTCAAACTCGCAAACTGGGAAACTGATCCTTCTACAAAAGGAAAAGAGAAAGTAAAAATGATTCAATTCTGCATGAAAGAGTGGGTAAAAAAGGAAATCAGATCTGATCATGTGTACTGGCCAAAATACGGGTCTGATGAGGCATGGATTTGCCAGGCTCTAAATGTATTTGTAAATTCAAAAGAGCCATCTCACCCTGAGGAGAGAGAATATGCTTCTTGCTGGACAGGAATTACAAAACCTCTGGGAACCAAAGTCTTCAAAATATCAGAAACCGCAGAGGAAAAGCAAACAGAAGAGAAAAAAGGCTGAGACCCTTTAGAAGTATTGCCTCCGCCGCCAGCACCAGAAGCTGCCCTCCTCCCCCTGGCTCCGGGGCTTCCCCCGCCAGCCCCGCCTCCGCCCGCACCGGGGGCCTTTCCCCCGGCAGCCCTCCCGCCCCAATGGAGCTGGGGGGGAGCCCTGCCCCCGCCCATGCCGGGGATCCCACCCTTCCCATATATCTCGGGAATCCCAGCAGCCTCAATTGCATCAAGGGAAAGGTCACACGTCCCGGCTTCAGCCCCTACCTCTCCTGCCTTGAGAAACCCGGCTTTAGCCCCGGTGCCCGCCTCCTGTGCTCCGGAATATCTGGCTTCACTGCCATACCCCACCCCCACCCTCTGCACCACAGAATATTCAGCTTCAGCGCCAGACTTTGAATCTGCCCCTCCTCCCCAGGGGAGTTCGGTGCTTTCTTCCCAAATCAACCGTCTTCTTAACGAAGGAGCACCATACCAGAATACAGGAGGTGCCATTAAGGCTCCGAGGCAGCCCAACAAGCCCTCCATTGCTAAACAAACAGAGGGAAGCCGAGAAATTCATTTCTTTCCGTTAAGAGAAGTACCTACGGGAGGAGGGGGAAGCGGCTTTGTGAGTGCTCCTCTAACCTCTACAGAGGTTAGGAATTTCAAAAAAGAAATTAAAGGATTATTAGAAGACCCCATAGGTACAGCTGAAATGTTGGACCAGTTCTTAGGTCCCAACATTTTCACTTGGGAAGAAATGCAATCAATAATGAAAATAATATTCTCCCAAGAAGAAAGAGAAATGATTAGAATTGCTGGAATAAAAATTTGGGGAAAAGAAAACCAACAAGGTCCACCCGGGGATCAGAAAATGCCCATTACACCTCCTAACTGGAACCAAAATGATGAAGCTGGGAGGGGACATATGAATGATTATTGTAATTTGATAATCAAGGGAATAAAAGAGGGGGCACTCTGAGGACAAAATGTCAGAAAGGCCTTTGAGGGGCAGCAAGGGAAGGAAGAAACCCCGACTGAGTGGCTGGAGAGGCTCCGAAAGAATATGAAACAATATTCTGGGAGAGACCCGGAGTCCCTAGCAGGGCAAGCCCTGCTAAGAGTTAACTTTGTCACTCATGCCTGGCCAGATATTAGAAAAAAATTGGAAAAAATAGAAGATTGGTATGAGAAACCATTACAAGACCTAGTAAGGGAAGCTCAAAAGATATATATGTCCGGAGGGATGAAGAAAAAGCCAAAGTGGGAGCAAAGATCATGATAGCCACTATGCGAGAGAGTACCTTCCAAAAAAAATCTAAAGCCCTCAGGTAACACTCCTAAACATTCCAGATTCAGAAATGGTGGAAAAGAGAAAAATAAAACCTCAGCACAATCAAGATTCCAAGAACAACCCAGGGATGCCTGTTTCTATTGCAAGGAAGAAGGGCATTATCAAAGAGAATGCCCCCACCTGAGGAGGGATCTGAAAAGATTTCAAGAGACACGCACAGAAGAAAAATAGGGAAATCATGGGCTCTATTTTTGGGGGGATAAATACCATCTGGAGCCTTTGATAACTTTAAAAGTAGGCCCCGAAGAGGAAGTATTGGAATTTATAGTTGACACTGGGGCAGAAAAGACTTGTGTGATGAATATTCCAAAAGGGAGTAATGATATGGTAAAAGTAACAGGAGCAAAGGGGGAAGGATTTAAGGTCTCTGTCATTAAAGATGTGGTTATTGAAGGGGAAACAAAAATAGGGATAGGGGATGCTTTGTTAGCTCCTGAGGCTGGCAGCAATTTATTGGGAAGGGATTTACAAATCCAACTGGGGATTGGAGTCATACCAGAAGAAGGGAAAATGACGGCCAAAGTGTTTAAACTTAGCCAAGAAGATGAAAGCAAAATTAACAGAGAGGTTTGGGCTAGGGAAGGGAATAGGGGTGGACTAGATCTTGACCCCATAAGGGTCACAATTGAAAAAGAAGAAGGTCCCATTTGTGTACATCAGTACCCTATATCTTTAGAAGGGAGAAAAGGCTTAAAACCAGTGATAGAAGAATTAATAAAGGATGGGACACTAGAACCTTGTAAATCCCCTCATAATAGCCCTATTCTCCCAGTAAAGAAATCTGATGGAAATTATAAATTAGTGCAAGATTTAAGAGAAGTAAACAAAAGAACACGGGCCTGCTACCCTATGGTTCCTAATCCCTGCACTCTTTTAAGCAAAATTCCACCTCAACATCAGTGGTTTAGTGTGGTAGATCTTAAAAATGCCTTTTGGGCCTGCCCACTGGCAGAGGAAAGCCGAAATATTTTTGCCTTTGAATGGGAAGATCCAAACACAGGGAAAAAGAACCAGTTGAGGTGGACTAAACTGCCACAGGGCTATTGTGAGGCCCCAAATTTATTTGGGCAAGCCTTGGGAGAAATACTACAAACCTTCCCCACTCCCCCAGGAATACAATTTATCCAATATGGAGATGACCTTCTAATATCAGGAGAAGATGAAATGAAAGTTAAAGGAGCTACCATAAAGCTTCTAAATTTTCTTGGGAAAAAGGGACTAAAGGCATCAAAAAGGAAATTACAGTTTGTGGAATCAGAAGTAAAATATCTCGGCCACCTGATAAGCAAAGGTAGCTGACAACTAAGTCCTGAAACAATTACAGGGATTTTATCCCTCCCTCCTCCCTCTTCAAAAAAGGAGGTTAGGAGACTGCTGGGGCTACTGGGATATTGCAGATTATGGATTGAAAGATATACACAAGCAGTAAAATTTTTATATGAAAAATTAACAGGGGGAGACAATATACAATGGACCAAAGATGATGATGATAATAAATTAGAAAAACTGAAGTTGAAACTAGCCTCGGTACCAGCCCTAAGCTTACCCTCACTAGAAAAACCCTTTCATTTATATGTGAATGCAGAAAATGGAGTAGCTCATGGTGTATTAGTCCAGGAATGGGGAGGGGTGAGAAGACCAATAGCTTATTTAGCTAAACTATTGGACCCAGTAAGCCGTGGCTGGCCAGTATGCATTCAAGCCATAGCAGCTACCGCTATTTTGGTGGAGGAGAGCCGTAAGCTCACCTTTGGAAGTAAACTGATTGTATACACACCCCATGCGGTCCGAAATGTGCTAAATCAAAAAGCTGAAAAATGGTTAACAGACTCCAGGCTATTAAAATATGAAGCAATTCTGATTGACAGTAATGATCTAACTATAGAAGCAAGCAAAAGCCTCAATCCGGCCCAATTCCTGTATGGAGAACCAAAAGATGACCTGGCACATGATTGCTTAGAAATTACTCAATACCAAACAAAAGTTCGAGAAGATCTAGCTGAACAAGCCCTCTTAGAAGAGGAAAGAATATATGTGGATGGTTCATCCAGATGCTTGCAAGGAAAAAGAATGTCAAGATATGCCTTAGTCGATGGGATAAATATGCAGGCCATCGAAAAAGGAAAACTACCTTCAAATTGGTCGGCGCAGTCTTGTGAATTATACGCTCTAAAGAGAGCACTGGAGCATTTAGCACACAAAAAGGGGACCGTCTATACTGATTCAAAGTACATACCTTTGGAAAGATCTGGGAAGAAAGGGGTTTACTAAATTCAAAGGGGAAAGAACTGATACATGAAGGCCTGATTTCAGAAGTGTTGGAAGCATTAAAATTGCCTGAAGAAATAGCCGTAGTGCATATCAAAGGACACCAAGAAGGGATGACCCCAGAAATAAGAGGGAATAACCTAGCAGACCAAGAAGCCAAAGATGCAGCAGAAAATGGGACTGAACCAATTCTGTTAATCCTGACCCCAGAAAGGGGAGAATTGGAAATCCCCAAATTTAGTAAAGAAGAAGAAAAAGAATTATTTAAGATAGGGGGAGAACAAGATCAATCTGGAAAACGGAAACTTCCTGATGGGAGACAGTTACTTAATAAGCCACTCACTAAGAGAATATTAGAAGATATGCATCAAAAAACTCATTGGGGTACTCAAGCTAGCTTGTGTGATCATTTTCTAAAAAATTATGGGTGTATTGGAATCTTTGGGGTAGCAAAACAAATAACTGGGAACTGTAGAACTTGCCAAAGAGTGACTAGGAAAATAATGAGAAAAACAACATTAGGAGGCCGTGAGTTAGCTCTGCGACCATTCCAAAGTATCCAAGTAGATTTCACTAAACTTCCTCAAATACAGAGATGGAAGTTCCTATTAGTAATAGCAGACCACCTAACTTGTTGGGTAGAAGCAGTTCCTGCTACTAGAGCTACAGCTAACATAGTATGCAAAACCCTTCTGGAACAAATTATTCCCAGATATGGAATGGTTAATAAAATAAACTCAGATAGAAGAACACATTTTACATCCAAAGTCTTACAACAAATAACTCAAGCCTTGGGAATAAAATGGGAATTACATACCCCCTGGCACCCACAAAGTTCAGGCCAAGTAGAAAGAGTGAACCAGACTTTGAAAAAAACTTTAACAAAATTAATGATTGAAACTCAAATGTCATGGGTAAAATGCTTACCTTTGGCTCTGTTGAGAGGCCGAACACAGCCCAGGTCAGACCTGGGAGTGTCTCCTTATGAGATGATGTTCGGATTACCCTTCCTTACTGCTCAACATGAAACAGCCACTTATGAAGTAGGAGAAGTAAGTGTCAAAAAATATGTCACCGCAATTGCCAGAACACTTGAAAATTTGCGGCTGAAAGGAATGATCCCTCAAACCACAGCTTTGGAGTTCAAAATTCATAATATCCATTCAGGGGAATGGGTACTAGTAAAAACATGGAAAGAACAATCTTTGACTCCACAATGGGAGGGTCCTTTTCAGGTACTGCTGATGACTGAGGCCGCAATCCAGACCAAGGAACGAGGGTAGATCCATGCCAGCAGAATCAAAGGACCTGTAAAAGAACCTGAAGAGTGGACTGTAATATCCAAACCAGGTGATACCAAATTGATTCTTAAACGGAGACCAGGTGGCAATGAGCTAGAACAATCTAAATAATCCAAGGGATATGCAAAGAATCACACCTAACTGAGAAGTAAAAGCCAAATTTATATCAGTGGCCCCTGGACAAATTCTGGGACATCGTGGAGAAGAATATTCTCACTTCAAACAGGAAGGGTTGGGACTGGATCAAACAGGGAACTCTCATGTCCTGATTCTAGCCTGTGATTTGTATTAAGAAGGGGGAGAATCACAACTTCCATCAGTGCCACATCATATACCCTGTTTGAATCATTCTAACACGGGGCATGCCAACCACGTCAAATATAAGTAATTAATCTAGAGGGAAATTGGCATTTCACACCGTCGACACCCTAGTTGTAAAGGGTGTCAAGCACAAAATCAACCCCCTATCCAGACAAAATCATAAGCAACAAAAGCAATAACTTTGCTCTGCAGATGGGAATTACTAGTGCCTGTTGAATGGGAAACACCTAAGATACGATAAGATACTACAGTTAAAAAGGTGCCAAAAGAAATTTGCCTAAAAGCTACAAAGGAAGTGACAAGGAAATAGAGGGCAAGACCGGGTCGGCCACTGTACTCGCCACCGAGAAGATCCAATACACCTGCTATGGGTTGCAACCTCATAGGCAAGGGAGGTGGGAGTATAAGCCATGCCGGACCTCTGTTATTCCTTCTTTTGTCGCTTCTCCTGGTCCCTTTTGGGACACCGGCAAGACCATGTTACAAATGCTATCGAAAGCTCTACATGGAAAGACACCGGGGCTTCTTTCTTATTACTCATACCCATACCAACAGTCACTGTTATGACTCATCCAAATTAGGTATTTGCATGCATAAAGGAGAAAAATATTGGATTACAGAAAATTTAGGAACACGTGGAAACAGACTAAGAAGCAATTGTCCAAAAGGAGAAAAATAGATTTGCTCCACAGCTGCCACCAGGGGAACAGTCCAAGATTTGGTAAAAGAGCAAGTGGTAAGTAAAGATACAAAGCCAGCACAGCAACCTCGCCCTATATTCACCTCACCACGCCAGGACCTGTATGCAAAGCTCAAACAACAAAGAGGAAAAAACCCCAAGG
This sequence comes from Aphelocoma coerulescens, assembly GCF_041296385.1. Lineage (NCBI taxonomy): Eukaryota > Metazoa > Chordata > Aves > Passeriformes > Corvidae > Aphelocoma > Aphelocoma coerulescens. The sequence continues at coordinate 232,166 of NW_027183470.1, forward strand.
TTAGGAAAAAACCTGTTTGTGGAATTGGGGGAGAGGATAGGTAAAGAACTTAACATAACCAACTGTTGGGTCTGTGGAGGAGCTTTAATGACAGAAGAATGGCCACGGAAAGGTAGCAGCGTAGGCCCGGTAGAACTCCTTAAATGGAACCGGACAAATATAAGAGGGGGGAACCGACCTGAGGGGTGGATTTTAAGTTCAACAGTGATAGGGGAAGAATGCCTCTGGCGAACTGGGATAAACTTTCTTAATGAAGTAGGAAACACTCCCTGTAAAAGCTATAAAGTGAGTAACAAAACTTCAAGGTGGTGGGTCCCAGAAAAACCAACTTGGTATTGAGCCCAGAAAAAAGGAAAAGACTGTGTATATGATCATGAAGTTGGACTCTTTCAGTGTAATGACACGAGGAAAAATCCTTATTTTGGAATCCCAGAAATAGCCAAATTTGGGGAGAATATAAATCAACAAGAAGGTGATTATTGGAAAGCACCAGATGGCTTCTTTTGGATATGTGGGAAAAGGGCATCCCCAAGACTCCCTTCACATTGGAAAGGGAGTTGTACACTAAGAATCATTCAACCAGGGTTTTTCCTTTTCCCAGAACCAGTGGGAGATCAATTAGGTATACCTCTCTATGAAGACTTCAAAAGAAAGAAAAGAGATTTAATTGGAGGATTCCAAAAATGGAAAGATGAGGAATGGCCCCCTGAACGAATATTAGAAACAGATGGGCCAGCTACCTAAGCACAAGATGGAAGTTGGGGATATCAGACCCCAATTTACATGCTGAATCGTATCATCAGACTCCAAGCTCTTGTAGAAATCATAACCAATGAAACAGCTGGGGCTATGGAATTAATAGTCAGCCAGCAACGCCAAACCAGAGCTGCAATACATCAAAATAGGCTGGCTTTAGACTATTTACTGGCCGAAGAAGGCGGTGTGTGCAGGAAGTTCAATACATCGGACTGTTGTTTAAAAATTGATGACAATGGGGATGCCGTTCTAGATATGGCCAACCAAATCAGAAAAATAGCCCATGTACCAGTCCAAAAATGGGAATCAATGATGTCTGCTAACTGGTGGGATGGCATATTGGGGAAAGAATGGTGGAAGAAGCTAGGTTTCTTCCTCTTATGTGCTACAGCTAGTCTAATATTTCTCCCTTGCTTGATCCCCTGCTTTATTCGGCTAATCACCAGCATAGTTCAAGGCATGCAAGTTGTGGCAATGCCTACTGACCCAAAGTTGGCTATGTCTGGAACAGCACAAAAAATTATGGTATTAAAAAGACAAAGTGATACAAAAGACCCTCTTGAAGAAGCCAAATTGATCTGTGAAAAGAACGAACAGACATTAGAAGCCAAGAAAAAAGAATTATTGCTCAAGCCAAATGATTTATAAAATAGAAAAGGGGGGATTGTTATAAACATATATTATATTAGCTTCTCGCAAAGTATAAAGTAGATATTATATAACGTTAGAAATGCTTTCTGCTGTGTGGATGTAGTTTTCTCTCTTTTTAGCAAGAATGTTAGCAAGTGTGAGCACGTAAGATAACCTCCAAACGAACAGAGGATGAGGCCCGAAAAGCTGCTAATCAACACTTTGTCTAGGGAGCAAAAGGGCCCAAAGGCTACTCCGCCCGGAGAACGGGCGGCCAGGAGAGTCCGGGAGATTTTATCACCACTCTGCCCGGAGAGACGAAGAGGCCCAAAGCTGCAATCAGCCCTGACTGTCTGGAGAATTAAGAAATCCACCCTACCATCGACTCTTGCCTAGCGGGCCCAACCCCAAGAATCAAGAGAAATAAAACCACAAGGCAGAAGACTAGGCACGCTCTAAAAAGGCGGAACCAAGGAGTGGCCATGCAGAACAGCTCCAGGAAAAGTTTTAATATGAATAAAGAACAGACAGTAAAAACGGTATAAAAAGGACTGACCTCTGGCATCAGGTGTGCTCTTGGCAGAGCGCCAAGGCAACTGGCTGTTACCCCGTTGCTTTATTTGATGTGTCTCTTATTGTCTTTATATTAAACCCCTTTAAATTCTCACAGGAGAGTGAACTTCGTTTTTCACAGAGAGAAGTTGTTCCCCCTGACAGCTAAGCTCCAACTACGGTGTCGCTTATGTCCTTCCCAGGACGGGCGGGAAAACGCCTCGGCGCAGCGCAGCGCTGGCCGGGAGCGGCCGGCACGGCACCGAGCGCGCTCCCCACTCCCTCCCGCCCGCGCCGCTGCGGAGACCCCGGGTTCGCCGGAATCGGCCACATGCTGCACGGAGGGCAGCGCGGCAAAGGCGGCCTCCCCTCGTCGCCCGGGGAAGGCCGGCCTCGGATCCCCGCTCTCTCCACCGGCACGGGCAGTGCCAGCAGCCTCTCGCTGTGGTCGCCGCTGGCCGAAAGCCTCGCCGCGCACCGCCCGGCCGGCCCCGCCGCTCCGCGGGGTCACACGGCACCTGCCGTGGGCGGCCGCCGAGCGACAGGAAGCAGAAGCGCTCACCGCCGCGCCGCTCGCCGCCCCGCCCGGGCGCTCCTCTCCTCGCGCTACCACGATGGCGCCGGCCCGCCCCGCCTTCCCCGTCGCCTGCGGCGCAACGCGGCTGCTCCGAGCCACGCAGCACGCGTGCGGCCGGGCCCTGCCGAGCTGCCGGCGGAGCCGGGGCACAGCCCGGGCGGGAGAGCTTCCGGCGCCCGCCGAGCGTGAGCGCGCCAGGCGGGCGGCGGGCGGCGGCGTGATGGAGAGCTAGATGGAGGCGGCAGCACCGCGCGGCATAAAATAGCTGATCGTCCGGCAGCCGCCCGCTCCGCAGCCCCTCGGCTGCTGTCGAGAAGGGCCCCGGCCCTGGCCGCGCCGGTGGCGAGGCGGCTCCGCAGCCCGCGGGCAGCCCTGGCGGGGCAGGGGAGCACTGCGGGCAGCCCCGGGGCCGCGCAGCCGTCTGCAACGCGCGGTGGGAGCCGCTGGGAACTATTTTACACGTTCCGGGGGGCTGGAGAGGAGCACGGAGACCACGCGGCAGGTCGCTGCCGTTAGGGAAAATTAATCCACGATGCCTGAGGTTTATATCCGAAAAGGAGACAGAGGAGTCCTGCAACATTCTTCGACTACAGGGAGAGTCCATGGGGCTTTTCCCATGGCGTCTGTCAGACGGTTGCGGGATGCAGCCCCCTTTTGATGCCAAGTTCCCGGCCACAGCACCCTCTTCCTTTTCCCCACTGGCTGAGGTATTCGGGAGATACAGACTTCCGGAACTGCCTACTCTATGCGCCCCCCTCTAATATGCACCCCCCTCTTGGCATCGAGAAGAAAGAAAAGAACCCCATTCCTAATGCTCTTAAGTCTTTGTTGCCTTGCTCTAGGTTCAGGAATTTAACACGGCCTTGATTAATCAACAGTCTCTGATGATTAGTAACAGTTCTAGAGAACTCCTAGTTTCTTCTGTTACTTCACTAGCCATAACTTCCTAGCCTTGTCTACAGGCCGATTCACACGGTCTCTTTGTAAAGACTCATCCATCTCATTCCTTTTAATCCCTCCTCTTTTTATTTGCTCTGTATTTGTCTTTACAAACCTTAATTACCATGGATTTAATTTTTTCTTCTGGAGTCTTCTTGGGTTTTGCTATTATTTGCAGTGACATTCTTTTCTGTCCTTTTGTAGTCATTTCTGGATCAGGTAGGCATGGCTGCTAGCGGCATCCCCTTGAGCACCTGCTGAAAGAGCTGCAGCCAGCATGGTGTCCCGCATGGTAAAAAGATGAGAATTGCGATAGCATATAAGAGGAGAAATCGTATTCATTTAGCCCATAGCTGGCCAGTTAACTATGAAAATATGTCCCATTCCCATCCTTTCAACATTTGGACAGGTCCACGAGCTGACGTTATTTCCTTTGTTATTTGTTTGACCACTTTTCCGCTGTCATCTGCTTGCAAACAGCAGCTCAAGTCATTTAATTTCCCACAAACTCCTCCTTCTTCTGCCAACAGATAATCTAATACCATCCAATGTTGAAATACCGCTTTCCTCATTTAAGTGGGTTGCTCAGCAAAAAGGTCAAGCGCTGTGGCTGGCTGGTTGGTAATTATTTCCGAGACAGCTTGTAACCTAATTATCTCCTTCAAATGATAAATGGGTTCCCAGGCATCTGGGATTAATTCCTTAGGTTTCCAAGGGGCTGGTCCATCGTGTTGGGTAACTTGTTCTGTTGGCCGTTCATCATTTCCCCGTTTTGGGGTGCTCCCTCCAGCCAGGGCTGCATCAGCTGACTGCTTTTCTCTAATTAAATCATCACAGATTTTGATTCCTAAGCGATTTCCCAGAACTTGTAGTAGCAAAAAGAACAACAGTCTACTAAATATACCATATCCCTGACCAGTTTGGAGGTAACCTGAGCTAAGCATGTTGGCCACAAATCCAATACTGTCCTTTCAAAGCCCGTGTTCCATTAGCAAAGGAACCTACCCATGGTCATCAATTGGTGGCTCAAAATACAGCAGGATTCCCGGGCCTAACGGTCCTCCAACAAGAGTTGCCCCACCATAAGGGTCCCAGCATTTGCATTTCCAAGCTCCCGCACAGGGTTCCCACCTACATTTACATCTGCAAGCTGCTTGGTTGGATTTGGAGCAGAACTCACTAAAAGGCTTTGAGTTCCAATCCGGTGTGGCCATTCCCACTGATAATCACAAACAACATGTCTTCTACTTGTGGAATTTTTGTGGGGACTGCTCAAAAACAGGTGGTCAAAAAAACCCCTTGTCCCTCCCCATTGCTTTACAGGCTTCCAAATATTTTTGGTAAGTGTGATAAGAACGCCTTACGCAGCTACTGTTAGTGAGCCGAACAGGTATTTGATTGCATTTGCCTTGATATTTGGAACAATTGGAAGGAGGGCAATTGGGGGTCCAAACCCAGTTGTTCAAGCCCAGAGGGAAAGTCAATTGACAATTGCCTTTTCCTACATAGACACGCCCTATCCTATTAGGCAATAAGTGCCTGTTGGAGAAGAATGAAGTGGCCGTGAACTTCCTTCTTTGGCCCCAAATCCCATCCCACTGTGGGCCCTCACATTGACCCACCATTTAGGTTCAGCTGGGCTAGCCAACTATGGCCACTCTTCAGATCCTCCTGGCCTTCCACAGAGCCAGCAATTGCTAAGGTTAAAAACTTTTGCTACTTCTTCTCCTAAGGCTGCAAATTGATTCTCCCACTCCTGGCCTAAACTCAGCTGACCATATCAAAGTAGAATTAGTAAGGAAAATGTTTTAATAGTGTCATCTAATTAGCTAGTCTAATTTTCCCGTTGTCTTCTGCAGCACCTGTGGCAATTGAAGACACAGAAACCACTTAACGTAACAAAATGGCCACAAGTATTAGCCCCCAAGTGAGTGGAGATTCTAGAGGAGGGATGCCTATACAGTCTATTTCAGCAGACGGTCTGAAGGTAGGACTGCGGGGCTTCTTCCGATGTCGAAGCACTGCCTACTGCTCCGGCCCACTCCTGCAGAGTGTCAGTCACGGCCTCCCGGCCTTCTCCTCCAGCTGAGATGTGCAAATCTCTGAGGCTTCAGAGACCTTGACCCGAGAGTGACGGGTTCACCTGTGTTCAGCTTACTTGACGGCTGTTTTCTGTCGTCAGTGACACTTGGAATGGGCCACGCCATTTCACCAGCACTGGCGCTTCTTTCTACTCCTTAATTAGGACTCAATCTCCTGGTTGGATGTTAAAAGCAGCAAAGTCCAAAGGCCGGGCTTGCGCCAGCTGAGTTTCCTGTTGAAGGGGTTTCACAAGAAGCAGGATCCTGGCCACAGATGGTTTTAAAAATGCATCACTTGCCTCTACCCCCCCCACTGGGTGGAGACTTACCAGGAGGGCAATTGCAAACAACGATTGAAAGGGAGATAACTGAATCTCTCTTCTGGGTTGGGCCCTCATTCTCACCAAAGCCAATGTCCAAAGCCCTACCCATGGCATCTTGGTTTCTATTACCAGCTTCAAAAGGTGTTTATTTCTCTCTTCATTGTTTTCTACCCGAGCCGAGCTCTGGGGGTGCCAGGGCCTATGGAGGTTCCATTGTGTTCCTAAAGAAGCCAAAACCCCTTGAAGGATCTTTCCTGCAAAATGAGTTCCCCTATCTGAATCTATTGCTTCTACAATGCTGTATCTTGGAATGATTTGTTCCAAAAATGCCTTAAGAACTGATCCTGTCATTACTGAAGTAGTTGGAAATACTTCTGGCCACCTTGCTAGCTGACATACGATTACCAGAAGATATTAAGCCTTGCCACTTGGGGCATCTCCGGAAAATCCACCTGGCATCTTTGGAAGGGCCATGCAGCCCAAGGCCTCCCTCCTCTAGCAAGTTACTTTGTAACTTGGCTGTTGGCTTTAGCACAGATCAAGCAACCTTCAACAGCTCCTTTTGCCAGTCTAAAAAGACCCCCAGCAACATACATCATGAGATAGGCTTCTGCCAATCCTCAGGAAGTGCAAGAACTCTCTTAATGGAGTTGCTTTAATATTGGTAGGGCCAAAGGTTCTGGTATCTCTTGTTTGCCATCCCTTGGAAACCAATTCTTGCCTTTTTTCTCTGCCACACGACTTTTAACTGTATGTCAAACTGCTGTGGTAGAAAAGACAGCTTCCTGGGCAGTGATGGAGTCACGGGGAGCAAAGGGGGCATCTTGGAGAGTTCTGGCAGAAGTGTGGCTTTCTGAGTTTCTTCATCCACCAAAAAGGAGACAGAGGAGTCCTGTAACATTCTTCAACTCCAGGGAGAGGCCATGGGGCTTTTGCCATGGAGTCTCTCAAATGATTGCAGGAAGCAGCCCCCTTCTGATGTTAAGTTCCTGGCAACAGCACCCTCTGAGGTACTCGGGAATTACAGACTTCCGGAACTGCCTACTCTACGCCCCCCTCTAATATGCACTCCCCTTTTGGAATGGAAAAGGAAGAAAACCAAACTATTCCTAATGCTGGGAAGTCTTTGCTGCCTTGCTCTAGGTTCAGGAATTTAGCAGGGCCTTGGCTGAGCAACAGTCTCTGTTGATTAGTAACAGTTTCTAGAACGAATACTTTCTTCTGTTACTTCCCCCCCTGTAAATTCCTAGCCTTGTCTAAGGAGAGATTCACACGGTCTCTTTGTAAAGACACATCTATCTTACTCCTTTCACTCCCACACCTTCCTTGCGGTGGAACGGCTCTCCCCGGCACAGCACCTGGCACAAAACCCCCGTATACGCACACACACACCTGCACTTACCCTGCACTCCACTGCACACACACACACACACACCTCCCGCATACTAACACCCCCTCCACATCCCCACCATGCTACTTGCAGTGGCCCCGCCCCTGCCATCCCCACCGGCTGGCAGCACCCACTCCTCGCATGCTTCCCCATGCCTTGCATTTCCTTGCTGCCCCCTCTGTAGCCTTCCCTCAACCTGCCTTTTCTCCCCTGCCTTGCACTGACTTGCTCACCCATCCCCCACCTGACTTCCTTTCACATTCGTCTAGGTCTGGCCTCACCTTTCCTTTTCCTTCTAGGACCCTCATTGCCTTGCCTCGCCTCGCAAAGCCACCACTTGCCTTGCCTTGCCCTTGAACCCCTCCCTTGCCTTGCATGACCTTGCTCACCCCTCCCCCACCTGGAATTCAACACCCCTTTTCAATGACATTTCTGGGCCTTGCCCTGCCCTTTCTGCTCCTCCGAGGAATCTCAAAGCTCTCAAGCATCTCCGGTGTTTCAGGATCCCATGAGAGGAAGACCAGGGGAGGACGCATGTTGCCACACTCATCTCTGTGGGCAGCCTTTGTCTGGGAGCAATCCTTGCATGTCTTGAACCTTGGAGGGGCAATTCACATTTTGCCCTTGAGCTCGGGGACCAGAAAGAGAGTTCTTTTGCATACAAGGGAAAGCAGGTAGCTCAAGTCTTTTAGGTACAGAGGAGAGATGACCCACACGGGATCAAGGCCACACAGAGCACTTGGTCCTGGCCACTTTTGTGTACCAGCAGTCCTTGAATGTACTTCTCACCTGCCTTGCCTGGCCTTGCCTTGGCAACACAACAGTTGCCTTGCCTTGCCCTGCTAGCCCTCTGGAGCCTTGCATTCCTTTGCACGGCCATGCCCAGCACATGACCTGCCTACTGTTTTCCTCCAGGGCCTTGGCTTGCTGAGCCCTTCCTGTTTCTGCCTGGCCTTCCCATCAGTGGCCCTTCCTTCCTACAGCCAGCCTTGCCTCTAACTTCTGGACCTTCTCTTGTCTACCACTCCATTTGCTTTCCCCTCACTGCTCTGGCCTTGCCTACCTCTCCCTTGACTTGCCCACAATTGCCTGCACTCGGTTTGCAGCGCCTTGCCTGCATGGAAGGCAAGGGAAAGAGTGGTAGGCCGGGCAAAGCAAAGCCAGCAAGTTGTAGGCAGTGCGAGGCAAGGCAGACGTAGGCAAAGGAAGCAGAGCAAGGGTAGCTTAAGAAGAACTAGACAAGGCAAGGCCAAGAGACTCGGAGTGCCTTTCCTTGGGAAGGCAAGGACATAGTGCCAGTGTTGCTGGAGCAGATGTTAAGGTACTGTGGGGAGGAATAGTCCAGCAAGACATTTCTCTTCTGGCCCCTGTGCGTGTGGGGGCAATTGTTGGACATATTCAATACTGGAGGCGGATCAGTCGCTGGATGTGTTGTATTTTGGAGGAGGGGATGCCGTTTCTTTGGAGATGGGCTTGTAGTTGCTCTCTTTGGCAAGGAAGGCAGGTTTGGATGTGCACATCAGGTACTCCTAGGGATTTTAAAGGCTTTTCCCAACAGGCAGAGCTCTCTCTGGGTTCGAGCTGTTGAGCTGTCAGTGGGAATGCAAAGGCCAAGCTCTTAAGCTATTTGTCCTGGTGCCTTCAGTGTGTGAGCAGTCCCTGGTGCCGTTGCCTTTGGATCCTGACTCTGGGAGAGGGAAGGCTTAGGATGGTACCTAGAGCTGAGAAGGAGAGTGCTGAGAACAGCGTGTGTGCTGCTAGTTTGAGGGGTGCAGGTGAAGTTGTAGGCAGCAAGATCTTCCTCAGCTGGCACTGTTTTGAGCCCTGTTTTTGCCAGATGGTTTCAAGTTGGTGGGCGGAATCTGCGAGAGGGAAAAGATTTGTATGGGCCAAAGAGGTGTGGTGTAAAGAAGAGTGTGCTCTTGGAAGGGGAAGATGAGGGCAACCTTTTTGTCCTGACACCGTTGATTTGAGTGCAGGGCCGTTTGCAAGTTGCCTCTGTCTGCCCTTGGGGTGGTTTCGAGCTGGGCCAGGTGCTTGGCCTTCTTTTGCAAGTCTGCAGCGCCGTCGTGTGGTTGTTTCCATGAGCGCTGACAGTGCCCGGCAAAAAGCGCTTGGCTGGCGCGGCCCCAGTCGTGTGGAAGCAGTTGGTGGAAGAGCTCCGCTGTGCATCCTGCCTCTTGGAGACATAAAAGGATGTAACCCTGCGCGTAGCGGGGAAGCAAGACGAATCTTTTCATTGTTGGCTGAGCAGTTTCTAAGCGGCAAAAGTAAAGGCAGTTTCAGCACGGCCTCTTTCTTTCAGAACCTTTTCTGTGCCATCATGAACATGCTCAACATGCCACTCGCACCCGCTGAACTGCATCAAAGGCCCTGGAGATAGGCGCTTTCCTTCAAGCTCTCTGTAGCATCGTACCCTCCACCTCTGGCGGATCCCAAAGCCCTTCCAAACATCCAGCAGCTGCACGCAGAGAACAAGTGCTAGAACAAGGCGTTGGCCTTCCTAGTCCTTTTAAAGTCTGTGAACTAGGCGAAACATTCCAGTGAGCAGCACTTTCCTTCGCAACTATATCTAGAGCATCATCACATTCTCTCCAAGTGGGTAAGTCCACCCTTGCAGCGCAGCGTTTGCAGCCACAGTTCGGACTGAGAGATAGGCCAGGTGAGAAAGCATTTCTTGACTATCCCTCTTCTCTGGAAGACTTGATACTCGCAGCGCAACCACGTCCACACACCTTCAGTGTGGCCAGGTTCAAGCAGCTAGAGCTCCCAGAGATGGGAGAGTCAGGAGAGAAGACGTTCCAAAAGTACAGTGTACTTACAGCAGCATTAAAACTGTGCACAGCAGTCTGCAGCACTGTAGACTGCGGCTTCTCCGACAGACGAGCCATCCCATTGTTGCCTCTCGCAGCCTGCTTGCTAGCTGCTCTCCTGAAGAAAAGAACTAGAAGAAAAAGCCAATGCTGGGCTGCACCTTCCCCTTGCCTTACGTAAAGCCACCTAAACTCCCCGCTGCACTCTCTACTTCCCCTCTCCTTGGAAGCGACCACTGTGTTTGCTGCATCTCGAAGCCTAAAGTTAAGCGCCAAAGTTTCCAAGGATGGTTGGAAGAAGGATAAGTAGTAGCACAAGGAAGTAGTTGTCGTTGAACTTCCTCCTTCTCAATGCTAACGTGAATTGGGCAGGCAGGCGAGTGCTAGCCACGCTCCTTTCTCAGTTTGTACGCTGCGGACACGAGTCCGGTGCTCTGCGCCTTCGTTCGGCCTCTTTAGTACCCATGTCGCTCTTTCATTCAGCCGGAGTCGAAGCGTCGTCTACTTCTCGCCCAGAGAGCACGGTGCCGGCAGCGAAATGCCCCAGCCGACTGCTTCTGCCGACACACGCCTGGTCTATGCACTTTCCCTCGCAGCGACATACAGCAGCACTTTCGGTCTTTCTTGTCGTCCAAATGGAAAGGGAAAGATTCTCTGCTATGTCCCGCCCAGAGAACAGTTTTAGGTCAACCAGCACGCCCAGAGCTTGCCCTCGACGCGTGGAAACTTGTGTTTGCACCACATTCAAGTGGCTGCCGTCTTTCCTTTACAGCCTGCAGAGCACCGTCAGACCGCCGTGCTCTCTGCACCTGCCTTCTCAGTTCTAAGTACTACCGCGCCTCTTACAGCCTTGCAGGAAGCAAAGACACGGGTAGTCATCTCGCAGAGAAGAACGTGGAAGGACGAAAGGATGATCTTCCTTTCTCCTGCTTCTTGCCTGAATTGTGGTGCTGTATTGAAAGTCTTGGCTAGCGAAAAGCTCATCCAGCAAGTGCCTCATTCCTGACGCATCTCGCTGAGCGAGAGTTTCACGAAGAGTTTAGACTCTGGAAACAGCAAGAAAATGATTGTACGTCGAGCTGAGGAAAATCCGTGCACAGCACACTGTGGATGCGTGCAGTGTTCGCGCTGAAGAGCGCCAAAACGCAAAGCCATCGCTGGGCTTCAGTTTTGTCCAGACCGCAGAAGGCAAAGAACGAAGCAACTGGGCACCGCGTTAACGTACTCAGTGGACCGAATTTCAAATGTCCAGCCAAAAGCTGCTTCATAAGCAGATTCAGCTGAGAATGCTCTGGCTGCTTCACAAAGTAAGGCGCAGCCGTTTCCATTCATCACACTACCTGGCCAGAAGCAGTATCCTACACCTTCAATGCTGCAGCGTCCATGCAGCTGGAGCACACGCAGTAGGACGCGTCCAGATAGACGGCGTTCTTCAAGTACCCCCCTCCTCCAAGCAGCCTTGAAACTGAGCACAACACACTGCGGCTCGGGAGCTTCCTTCTCAGATAGACGTGCCGTCACGTTATTCACTCTCGCAGCTCCGTTGCCCACTTGCAGCAGCTGCTACCAAAGCAAAATGCTCCAGAAGTAAAAAGCACTGCCGGGCTGCACTTTCCCTTGCCTCACGTAAAGCACCATAAACTGTCCGCTGTGCTCTGTATTTCCATTCTCCGCCGCATCTACCACTGTTATCTCTGCATCTCGAAGCATAAAGCTCGGCACAATTCCTCCCAGGGAACGCTGGAAGAGAAATAGGCAGCAGCACAAGTAGCTGCAAGTGGAACTTTCTGTTTTAAAACGCTAACGTGAATCCGGAAACAAGCGAGTGACAGCCAGGCTTCCTCTTGCAGCCTGTGCGATGCACACACCAGCTCGGTGCTCTGCCCTCATTCTTTAATGCTCTTCGTACCATGTCGCGCTTTCATTCTGCCGGAGTCGAAGCGTCGTCTACTTCTCGCCCAGAGAGCACGGTGTCAGCGGAGAAAGGCTCCAGAAAAACGCTCCAGGCTGCTGATTCTTCCCAAACACACCAGGGCTATGCACTTTCCCTCGCAGCGCTAAGTAGCATCACATTCTGTTTGCGTTGGAGCCGGAATGCAAAGGGAAAGATTCTCGGTTACGTCTCACTCAGCGCCCAGTTTTAGGTCACCAAGCTTACCCGGAGCTTACCCGCGACGCGTGGAAATTGGTATTTGCACCATATTCAAGTGGTAGCTTTCTTTCCTTTACAGCCTGCAGAGCGCCGTCAGATCGCGGTGCTCTCTGCACCTGCCTTCTCCCTTCCAAGTACCACCGCGCACCTTACAGCCTTGCAGGAAGCAAAGACGTGGAGAGATGTCTCGCAGAGAAGATCATGCAAAGACGAAAAGATGTTCTTCTTTGCTTTTCCTCGTCGCCCAGATTGTGGTGCTCTACTGAAAGCGTGGGCTAACGAATGGCTAATCTAGCATGTGCTTCCCTTCTAATGCATTTCGCTGAGCGAGAGCTGAGGAAAATCCTTGCACTGTACACTATGGATGCGTGCAGTAGACACGCAGAAGAGCGGCACAGCTCATAACCATCGCACACTCCAGCCCAGAGCTCTGGGGCTGCGTTCTTCTCAATTTCCGGCGCTGGACAGAACTGAGACATTGAGCTTTGGCTCTCTTTAGTGTGTGTACTGCACGCATCCAGAGCGCGCTGTGCACAGATTCTCCTCAGCGCTACGTGCAAGCACAGACTTTCTGCTTCGCAGAGCCCAACTGTCCGCCGAAGCTCTCGCTCAGAGAAATGTGTCAGGAGAGAAGCACTTGCTGGATTAGCCTTACACTGGCCAACAGTTCCAAAGAAGCACCATAGTCTTCTTGCGAGAAAGGATAATAAAACACATGTATTGTCCCAGCAAAGTTCTCTGTGCTAGCCGAAGCCGAGAATCTTTCCCTTAAGATTAAGACCACAACGCAGACAGCATTTTGTGCTACTTAACGCTGAGAGGGATAGCCCAGGCGTGTTTCGGCAGAGGCAGAAGCCCGGAGCGTTTCTCTGCCGGCACCGTGCTCTCAGGCGAGAAGTAGACGACGCTTCGACTCCGGCAGAATGAAAAGCGCGACATGGTACGAAGAGCATACGAATGAGGGCGCAGAGCACCGAGCTGGTGTGCGCATCGCACAGGCTGCAAGAAGAAGCGTGGCTGCCGCTCGCTTCTTTGCGGATTCACGTTAGCAGTTGAAAACAAAAGTTCCACTTGCAGCTACTTGTGCTGCTACCTATTTCTCTTCCAGCTTTCCCTGGGAAGAATTGTGCTGCGAGAGTGAATAACGTGACGGCACGTCTATCTGAGAAGGAAGCTCCCGAGCCGCAGTGTGTTGTGCTCAGTTTCAAGGCTGCTTGGAGAAGGGGGTACTTGAAGACCGCCTTCTATCTCGACGCGTCCTACTGCGTGTGCTCCAGCTGCATGGACGCTGCAGCATTGAAGGTGTAGGATACTGCTTCTGGCCAGGTAGTGTGATGAATGGAAACGGCTGCGCCTTACTTTGTGAAGCAGCCAGAGCATTCTCAGCTGAATCTGCTTATGAAGCAGCTTTTGGCTGGACATTTGAAATTCGGTCCACTGAGTACGTTAACGCGGTGCCCAGCTGCTTCGTTCTTCGCCTTCTGCCGTCTGGACAGAACTGAAGCCCAGCGATGGCTTTGAGTTTTGCCGCTCTTCAGCATGTGTACTGCACGCATCCGCAGTGTGCTGTGCAAGGATTTTCCTCAGCTCTCCCTCAGCGAAATGCATCAGGTGAGAAACACTTGCTGGATTAGCCTTTCGCTGGCCATGGCTTTCAGTACAGCACCACAATCTGGGCGACGAGGAGGAGCAAAGAAGAACATCTTTTCGTCTTTGCACGTTCTTCTCTGCGAGACGACTATCCGCGTCATTGCTTCCTGCAAGGCTATATTCTGCGCAGTGGTACTTGAAAGGGAGAAGGCAGGTGCAGAGAGCACCGCGATCTGACGGCGCTCTGCAGGCTGTAAAGGAAAGAGGGCTGCCACTGGAATGTGTGCAAACACAAGTTTCCACGAGTCGCGGGCAAGCTCTGGGCGTGCTTGTTGACCTAAAACTGTTCTCTGTGCCCGACATTGCTGAGAATCTTTCCCTTTACATTTGGACGACAAGAAAAGACCGAAAGTGCTGCTGTATGTCGCTGCGAGAAAAGTGCATAGCCCTGGTGTGTTTCGGAAGGGCAGTCGGCTGGGGCATTTCTCTTCCGGCACCGTGCTCTCCGGGCGAGAAGTAGACGACGCTTCGACTCCGGCAGAATGAAAAGCGCGACATGGTACGAAGAGCATACGAATGAGGGCGCAGAGCACCGAGCTGGTGTGCGCATCGCACAGGCTGCAAGAAGAAGCGTGGCTGCCGCTCGCTTCTTTTCGGATTCACGTTAGCAGTTGAAAACAAAAGTTCCACTTGCAGCTACTTGTGCTGCTACCTATTTCTCTTCCAGCTTTCCCTGGGAAGAATTGTGCCGAGCTTTATGCTTCGAGATGCAGAGATGACAGTGGTAGATGCAGCGGAGAATGGAAATAAAGAGTGCAGCGGACAGTTTACAGTGCTTTACGTGAGGCAAAGGAAAAGGTTTGCTCAGCAGTGCTTTTTACTTCTGGAGCATTTTGCTTTGGTAGCAGCTGCTGCAAGTGGGCAACGGAGCTGCGAGAGTGAATAACGTGACGGCACGTCTATCTGAGAAGGAAGCTCCCGAGCCGCAGTGTGTTGTGCTCAGTTTCAAGGCTGCTTGGAGGAGGGGGGTACTTGAAGAACGCCGTCTATCTGGACGCGTCCTACTGCGTGTGCTCCAGCTGCATGGACTCTGCAGCATTGAAGGTGTAAGAAACTTCTTCTGGCCTGATAGTGTGATAGAGTGCAACGGCTACGCCTTACTTTGTGAATCATCCAGAGCATTCTCAGCTGAATCTGCTTATGAAGCAGCTTTTGGCTGGACATTTGAAATTCGGTCCACTGAGTACGTTAACGCGGTGCCCAGCTGCTTCGTTCTTCGCCTTCTGCGGTCTGGACAGAACTGAAGCCCAGCGATGGCTTTGAGTTTTGCCGCTCTTCGGCATGTGTACTGCACGCATCCGCAGTGTGCTGTGCAAGGATTTTCCTCAGCTCTCCCTCAGCGAAATGCATCAGGTGAGAAACACTTGCTGGATTAGCCTTTCGCTGGCCATGGCTTTCAGTACAGCACCACAATCTGGGCGACGAGGAGGAGCAAAGAAGAACATCTTTTCGTCTTTGCACGTTCTTCTCTGCGAGACGACTATCCGCGTCATTGCTTCCTGCAAGGCTATATTCTGCGCAGTGGTACTTGAAAGGGAGAAGGCAGGTGCAGAGAGCACCGCGATCTGACGGCGCTCTGCAGGCTGTAAAGGAAAGAGGGCTGCCACTGGAATGTGTGCAAACACAAGTTTCCACGAGTCGCGGGCAAGCTCTGGGCGTGCTTGTTGACCTAAAACTGTTCTCTGTGCCCGACATTGCTGAGAATCTTTCCCTTTACATTTGGACGACAAGAAAAGACCGAAAGTGCTGCTGTATGTCGCTGCGAGAAAAGTGCATAGCCCTGGTGTGTTTCGGAAGGGCAGTCGGCTGGGGCATTTCTCTTCCGGCACCGTGCTCTCCGGGCGAGAAGTAGACGACGCTTCGACTCCGGCAGAATGAAAAGCGCGACATGGTACGAAGAGCATACGAATGAGGGCGCAGAGCACCGAGCTGGTGTGCGCATCGCACAGGCTGCAAGAAGAAGCGTGGCTGCCGCTCGCTTCTTTGCGGATTCACGTTAGCAGTTGAAAACAAAAGTTCCACTTGCAGCTACTTGTGCTGCTACCTATTTCTCTTCCAGCTTTCCCTGGGAAGAATTGTGCCGAGCTTTATGCTTCGAGATGCAGAGATGACAGTGGTAGATGCAGCGGAGAATGGAAATAAAGAGTGCAGCGGACAGTTTACAGTGCTTTACGTGAGGCAAAGGAAAAGGTTTGCTCAGCAGTGCTTTTTACTTCTGGAGCATTTTGCTTTGGTAGCAGCTGCTGCAAGTGGGCAACGGAGCTGCGAGAGTGAATAACGTGACGGCACGTCTATCTGAGAAGGAAGCTCCCGAGCCGCAGTGTGTTGTGCTCAGTTTCAAGGCTGCTTGGAGGAGGGGGGTACTTGAAGAACGCCGTCTATCTGGACGCGTCCTACTGCGTGTGCTCCAGCTGCATGGACTCTGCAGCATTGAAGGTGTAAGAAACTTCTTCTGGCCTGATAGTGTGATAGAGTGCAACGGCTACGCCTTACTTTGTGAACCATCCAGAGCATTCTCAGCTGAATCTGCTTGTGAAGCAGCTCTTGGCTGGACATTTGAAATTCGGTCCACTGAGTACGTTAACGCGGTGCCCAGCTGCTTCGTTCTTCGCCTTCTGCCGTCTGGACAGAACTGAAGCCCAGCGATGGCTTTTAGCTGTGGCTCTCTTCAGCATGTGTACTGCACGCATCCGCAGTGTGCTGTGCAAGGATTTTCCTCAGCTCTCCCTCAGCGAAATGCATCAGGTGAGAAACACTTGCTGGATTAGCCTTTCGCTGGCCAAGGCTTTTAATACAGCACCACAATATGGGCGACGAGGAGAAAGGAAGAACATCTTTTCGTCCTGGCACGTTCTTCTGAGTGACATGACTATCCGCGTGTTTGCTTCCTGCAAAGCTGTATTGTGCGCGGCGGTATTGGAACTGAGAAGGCAGGTGCAGAGAGCACCGGGATCTGACGGCGTTCTGCAGCCTGTAAAGGAAAGACGGCTACCACTTGAATGTGGTGCAAACACAAGTTTCCACGCGTCGAGGGCAAGCTCTGGGCGTGCTGGTTGACCTAAAACTGTTCTCTGGGCGGGACATAGCAGAGAATCTTTCCCTTTACATTTGGACGACAAGAAAGACCGAAAGTGCTGCTGTATGTCGCTGCGAGGGAAAGTGCATAGACCAGGCGTGTGTCGGCAGAAGCAGTCGGCTGGGGCATTTCGCTGCCGGCACCGTGCTCTCTGGGCGAGAAGTAGACGACGCTTCGACTCCGGCTGAATGAAAGAGCGACATGGGTACTAAAGAGGCCGAACGAAGGCGCAGAGCACCGGACTCGTGTCCGCAGCGTACAAACTGAGAAAGGAGCGTGGCTAGCACTCGCCTGCCTGCCCAATTCACGTTAGCATTGAGAAGGAGGAAGTTCAACGACAACTACTTCCTTGTGCTACTACTTATCCCTCTTCCAACCATCCCCAAAACCACTGGCGCTTAACTTTAGGCTTCGAGATGCAGCAAACACAGTGGTCGCTTCCAAGGAGAGGGGAAGTAGAGAGTGCAGCGGGGAGTTTAGGTGGCTTTACGTAAGGCAAGGGGAAGGTGCAGCCCAGCATTGGCTTTTTCTTCTAGTTCTTTTCTTCAGGAGAGCAGCTAGCAAGCAGGCTGCGAGAGGCAACAATGGGATGGCTAGTCTGTCGGAGAAGCCGCAGTCTACAGTGCTGCAGACTGCTGTGCACAGTTTTAATGCTGCTGTAAGTACACTGTACTTTTGGAACGTCTTCTCTCCTGACTCTCCCATCTCTGGGAGCTCTAGCTGCTTGAACCTGGCCACACTGAAGGTGTGTGGACGTGGTCGCGCTGCGAGTATCAAGTCTTCCAGAGAAGAGGGATAGTCAAGAAATGCTTTCTCACCTGGCCTATCTCTCAGTCCGAACTGTGGCTGCAAACGCTGCGCTGCAAGGGTGGACTTACCCACTTGGAGAGAATGTGATGATGCTCTAGATATAGTTGCGAAGGAAAGTGCTGCTCACTGGAATGTTTCGCCTAATTCACAGACTTTAAAAGGACTAGGAAGGCCAACGCCTTGTTCTAGCACTTGTTCTCTGCGTGCAGCTGCTGGATGTTTGGAAGGGCTTTGGGATCCGCCAGAGGTGGAGGGTAGGATGCTACAGAGAGCTTGAAGGAAAGTGCCTATCTCCAGGGCCTTTGATGCAGTTCAGCGGGTGCGAGTGGCATGTTGAGCATGTTCATGATGGCACAGAAAAGGTTCTGAAAGAAAGAGGCCGTGCTGAAACTGCCTTTACTTTTGCCGCGTAGAAACTGCTCAGCCAACAATGAAAAGATTCGTCTTGCTTCCCCGCTACGCGCAGGGTTACATCCTTTTATGTCTCCAAGAGGCAGGATGCACAGCGGAGCTCTTCCACCAACTGCTTCCACACGACTGGGGCCGCGCCAGCCAAGAGCTTTTTGCCGGGCACTGTCAGCGCTCATGGAAACAACCACACGACGGCGCTGCAGACTTGCAAAAGAAGGCCAAGCACCTGGCCCAGCTCGAAACCACCCCAAGGGCAGACAGAGGCAACTTGCAAACGGCCCTGCACTCAAATCAACGGTGTCAGGACAAAAAGGTTGCCCTCATCTTCCCCTTCCAAGAGCACACTCTTCTTTACACCACACCTCTTTGGCCCATACAAATCTTTTCCCTCTCGCAGATTCCACCCACCAACTTGAAACCATCTGGCAAAAACAGGGCTCAAAACAGTGCCAGCTGAGGAAGATCTTGCTGCCTACAACTTCACCTGCACCCCTCAAACTAGCAGCACACACGCTGTTCTCAGCACTCTCCTTCTCAGCTCTAGGTACCATCCTAAGCCTTCCCTCTCCCAGAGTCAGGATCCAAAGGCAACGGCACCAGGGACTGCTCACACACTGAAGGCACCAGGACAAATAGCTTAAGAGCTTGGCCTTTGCATTCCCACTGACAGCTCAACAGCTCGAACCCAGAGAGAGCTCTGCCTGTTGGGAAAAGCCTTTAAAATCCCTAGGAGTACCTGATGTGCACATCCAAACCTGCCTTCCTTGCCAAAGAGAGCAACTACAAGCCCATCTCCAAAGAAACGGCATCCCTTCCTCCAAAATACAACACATCCAGCGACTGATCCGCCTCCAGTATTGAATATGTCCAACAATTGCCCCTACACGCACAGGGGCCAGAAGAGAAATGTCTTGCTGGACTATTCCTCCCCACAGTACCTTAACATCTGCTCCAGCAACACTGGCACTATGTCCTTGCCTTCCCAAGGAAAGGCACTCCGAGTCTCTTGGCCTTGCCTTGTCTAGTTCTTCTTAAGGTACCCTTGCTCTGCTTCCTTTGCCTGCGTCTGCCTTGCCTCGCACTGCCTACAACTTGCTGGCTTTGCTTTGCCCGGCCTACCACTCTTTCCCTTGCCTTCCATGCAGGCAAGGCGCTGCAAACCGAGTGCAGGCAATTGTGGGCAAGTCAAGGGAGTGGTAGGCAAGGCCAGAGCAGTGAGGGGAAAGCAAATGGACTGGTAGGCAAGAGAAGGCCCAGAAGTTAGAGGCAAGGCTGGCTGTAGGAAGGAAGGGCCACTGATGGGAAGGCCAGGCAGAAACAGGAAGGGCTCAGCAAGCCAAGGCCCTGGAGGAAAACAGTAGGCAGGTCATGTGCGGGGCAGGGCCCTGCAAAGGAATGCAAGGCTACAGAGGGCTAGCAGGACAAGGCAAGGCAAGTGTTGTGTTGCCAAGGCAAGGCCAGGCAAGGCAGGTGAGAAGTACATTCAAGGACTGCTGGTGCACAAAAGTGGCCAGGACCAAGTGCTCTGTGTGGCCTTGATCCCGCGTGGGTCATCTCTCCTCTGTACCTAAAAGACTTGAGCTACCTGCCTTCCCTTGTATGCAAAAGAACTCTCTTTCTGGTCCCCGAGCTCAAGGGCAAAATGTGAATTGCCCCTCCAAGGTTCAAGACATGCAAGGATTGCTCCCAGACAAAGGCTGCCCACAGAGATGAGTGTGGCAACATGCGTCCTCCCCTGGTCTTCCTCTCATGGGATCCTGAAACACCGGAGATGCTTGAGAGCTTTGAGATTCCTCGGAGGAGCAGAAAGGGCAGGGCAAGGCCCAGAAATGTCATTGAAAAGGGGTGTTGAATTCCAGGTGGGGGAGGGGTGAGCAAGGTCATGCAAGGCAAGGGAGGGGTTCAAGGGCAAGGCAAGGCAAGTGGTGGCTTTGCGAGGCGAGGCAAGGCAATGAGGGTCCTAGAAGGAAAAGGAAAGGTGAGGCCAGACCTAGACGAATGTGAAAGGAAGTCAGGTGGGGGATGGGTGAGCAAGTCAGTGCAAGGCAGGGGAGAAAAGGCAGGTTGAGGGAAGGCTACAGAGGGGGCAGCAAGGAAATGCAAGGCATGGGGAAGCATGCGAGGAGTGGGTGCTGCCAGCCGGTGGGGATGGCAGGGGCGGGGCCACTGCAAGTAGCATGGTGGGGATGTGGAGGGGGTGTTAGTGTGCGGGAGGTGTGTGTGTGTGTGTGTGTGCAGTGGAGTGCAGGGTAAGTGCAGGTGTGTGTGTGCGTATACGGGGGTTTTGTGCCAGGTGCTGTGCCGGGGAGAGCCGTTCCACCGCAAGGAAGGTGTGGGCGTGAAAGGAGTAAGATAGATGTGTCTTTACAAAGAGACCGTGTGAATCTCTCCTTAGACAAGGCTAGGAATTTACAGGGGGGGAAGTAACAGAAGAAAGTATTCGTTCTAGAAACTGTTACTAATCAACAGAGACTGTTGCTCAGCCAAGGCCCTGCTAAATTCCTGAACCTAGAGCAAGGCAGCAAAGACTTCCTAGCATTAGGAATAGTTTGGTTTTCTTCCTTTTCCATTCCAAAAGGGGAGTGCATATTAGAGGGGGGCATAGAGTAGGCAGTTCCGGAAGTCTGTAATTCCCGAGTACCTCAGAGGGTGCTGTTGCCAGGAACTTAGCATCAGAAGGGAGCTGCATCCCGCAATCATTTGAGAGACTCCATGGCAAAAGCCCCATGGCCTCTCCCTGGAGTTGAAGAATGTTACAGGACTCCTCTGTCTCCTTTTTGGTGGATGAAGAAACTCAGAAAGCCACACTTCTGCCAGAACTCTCCAAGATGCCCCCTTTGCTCCCCGTGACTCCATTACTGCCCAGGAAGCTGTCTTTTCTACCGCAGCAGTTTGACATACAGTTAAAAGTCGTGTGGCAGAGAAAAAAGGCAAGAATTGGTTTCCAAGGGATGGCAAACAAGAGATACCAGAACCTTTGGCCCTACCAATATTAAAGCAACTCCATTAAGAGAGTTCTTGCACTTCCTGAGGATTGGCAGAAGCCTATCTCATGATGTATGTTGCTGGGGGTCTTTTTAGACTGGCAAAAGGAGCTGTTGAAGGTTGCTTGATCTGTGCTAAAGCCAACAGCCAAGTTACAAAGTAACTTGCTAGAGGAGGGAGGCCTTGGGCTGCATGGCCCTTCCAAAGATGCCAGGTGGATTTTCCGGAGATGCCCCAAGTGGCAAGGCTTAATATCTTCTGGTAATCGTATGTCAGCTAGCAAGGTGGCCAGAAGTATTTCCAACTACTTCAGTAATGACAGGATCAGTTCTTAAGGCATTTTTGGAACAAATCATTCCAAGATACAGCATTGTAGAAGCAATAGATTCAGATAGGGGAACTCATTTTGCAGGAAAGATCCTTCAAGGGGTTTTGGCTTCTTTAGGAACACAATGGAACCTCCATAGGCCCTGGCACCCCCAGAGCTCGGCTCGGGTAGAAAACAATGAAGAGAGAAATAAACACCTTTTGAAGCTGGTAATAGAAACCAAGATGCCATGGGTAGGGCTTTGGACATTGGCTTTGGTGAGAATGAGGGCCCAAGCCAGAAGAGAGATTCAGTTATCTCCCTTTCAATCGTTGTTTGCAATTGCCCTGGTAAGTCTCCACCCAGTGGGGGGGGGTAGAGGCAAGTGATGCATTTTTAAAACCATCTGTGGCCAGGATCCTGCTTCTTGTGAAACCCCTTCAACAGGAAACTCAGCTGGTGCAAGCCCGGCCTTTGGACTTTGCTGCTTTTAACATCCAACCAGGAGATTGAGTCCTAATTAAGGAGTAGAAAGAAGCGCCAGTGCTGGTGAAATGGCGTGGCCCATTCCAAGTGTCACTGACGACAGAAAACAGCCGTCAAGTAAGCTGAACACAGGTGAACCCGTCACTCTCGGGTCAAGGTCTCTGAAGCCTCGGAGATTTGCACATCTCAGCTGGAGGAGAAGGCCGGGAGGCCGTGACTGACACTCTGCAGGAGTGGGCTGGAGCAGTAGGCAGTGCTTCGACATCGGAAGAAGCCCCGCAGTCCTACCTTCAGACCGTCTGCTGAAATAGACTGTATAGGCATCCCTCCTCTAGAATCTCCACTCACTTGGGGGCTAATACTTGTGGCCATTTTGTTACGTTAAGTGGTTTCTGTGTCTTCAATTGCCACAGGTGCTGCAGAAGACAACGGGAAAATTAGACTAGCTAATTAGATGACACTATTAAAACATTTTCCTTACTAATTCTACTTTGATATGGTTAGCTGAGTTTAGGCCAGGAGTGGGAGAATCAATTTGCAGCCTTAGGAGAAGAAGTAGCAAAAGTTTTTAACCTTAGCAATTGCTGGCTCTGTGGAGGGCCAGGAGGATCTGAAGAGTGGCCATAGTTGGCTAGCCCAGCTGAACCTAAATGGTGGGTCAATGTGAGGGCCACAGTGGGATGGGATTTGGGGCCAAAGAAGGAAGTTCATGGCCACTTCATTCTTCTCCAACAGGCACTTATTGCCTGTCATAGGTTAGCAAGCATAGTCCCGGAAGGGATATCCTTGCTAAGGGGTGCTTACAGCTTCCTCTGGGACCTGATAGAACCTATCAGCTGGCCAGTTTGAATATGGACAATTCTTTAAGCCACTTAAAGTTGTGACCGCCTCTGTGATACACACTTAAGAATAGACAAACTCCCCCCCAAGCTCTCTCTCGTTTCCGGCGCTGGGACAGGTGGCTGCAGGCCCCGTGCAGGGGCCAGCAGGCCCGGCCAGGCCCTGCTTGGGCCAGGCCGGGCCGGGCCACGGCCAGCCTGGAGCCATGGGCCTGTTCCAGCCATGGAACCCCCCCCCCACTGCCTTGCCGAGGGCAGCCGGAGCGGCTCAGAACCCCCCCTCCACTGCGGCCGAGATTCAGCAAAGCGGCACCTCTGTCCGGCAGAGGTCAGGTGGCCAACTGCGATAAGCCACATTCCAGCTGTAAGGCCGAGGTGAGATTAACCCTTTTATTGCTGTGAAGAGCTGAAAACCTGAGGGAAGAGAGAGAGGAGATGCTTAAAGCTGAAAGTCTGTTGTGAAGCTATGATATATCAGAGTATCCTGTTGTAATTTCATGAAGATATGGGGGGTGGAGTGTTCAACTCATAAGCAGAAGCACCTGCGCTGAGATAGGCAGATGCTGACGCAGCTGTAATTTCATGAGAAGTTTGGACAGAGAGAGATGAACCAGATGAACCAGATGAGGACTTTTTGCTCCAAAGAGGAAAGGAGAAAAACCTCAATTCCTAGAGATGCTTCCAGAGATAGTCTTAAAGATGAAGATGACCCTTTGCTCCCAGGGAAGGAGAAGGGCCTCTGTTTTTTTTGTTTCTGAACAGCTCAACCTTAAAATTGTACCCCAGAAAACTTTCAAGAGTGGACCCTCGAAAGCAGTTGCGGGAAAAGCTGCAAGTCGGGGGAAGGGACTCACATCGCAAGCAGAGAGACTCCTCTTCCTAAATGGACTGAACAATATTTGGAAGTGGGTGGCTGTCTCGGTGTGATACTGTTTTCATAGCATGAGCAAAAAGAGACTTCTCTTTCTAAATGGACTGAACCAGGTTATTATGGAAGTGGTAAACAGACTGAACATCTTAAGGGTTGTCTTTACATTGTCAGTGGGAGACGGGAGGAAGGTGGGGGGAGGAGGAGAGTTCTAAAGGTGGTATAATTTTTTTTTTCTTTTCTTTTCTTCTTTTAGGTCTGTTAATAAACTTCTTTATATTCATTCAAGTTGGTGCCTGCTTTGCATTTCTCCTAATTCTTATCTCACAGAAGATAAACAGTAATGAGTATTTTAAACCAAACCACTACATTGCCTAATAGGATAGGGCGTGTCTATGTAGGAAAAGGCAATTGTCAATTGACTTTCCCTCTGGGCTTGAACAACTGGGTTTGGACCCCCAATTGCCCTCCTTCCAATTGTTCCAAATATCAAGGCAAATGCAATCAAATACCTGTTCGGCTCACTAACAGTAGCTGCGTAAGGCGTTCTTATCACACTTACCAAAAATATTTGGAAGCCTGTAAAGCAATGGGGAGGGACAAGGGGTTTTTTTGACCACCTGTTTTTGAGCAGTCCCCACAAAAATTCCACAAGTAGAAGACATGTTGTTTGTGATTATCAGTGGGAATGGCCACACCGGATTGGAACTCAAAGCCTTTTAGTGAGTTCTGCTCCAAATCCAACCAAGCAGCTTGCAGATGTAAATGTAGGTGGGAACCCTGTGCGGGAGCTTGGAAATGCAAATGCTGGGACCCTTATGGTGGGGCAACTCTTGTTGGAGGACCGTTAGGCCCGGGAATCCTGCTGTATTTTGAGCCACCAATTGATGACCATGGGTAGGTTCCTTTGCTAATGGAACACGGGCTTTGAAAGGACAGTATTGGATTTGTGGCCAACATGCTTAGCTCAGGTTACCTCCAAACTGGTCAGGGATATGGTATATTTAGTAGACTGTTGTTCTTTTTGCTACTACAAGTTCTGGGAAATCGCTTAGGAATCAAAATCTGTGATGATTTAATTAGAGAAAAGCAGTCAGCTGATGCAGCCCTGGCTGGAGGGAGCACCCCAAAACGGGGAAATGATGAACGGCCAACAGAACAAGTTACCCAACACGATGGACCAGCCCCTTGGAAACCTAAGGAATTAATCCCAGATGCCTGGGAACCCATTTATCATTTGAAGGAGATAATTAGGTTACAAGCTGTCTCGGAAATAATTACCAACCAGCCAGCCACAGCGCTTGACCTTTTTGCTGAGCAACCCACTTAAATGAGGAAAGCGGTATTTCAACATTGGATGGTATTAGATTATCTGTTGGCAGAAGAAGGAGGAGTTTGTGGGAAATTAAATGACTCGAGCTGCTGTTTGCAAGCAGATGACAGCGGAAAAGTGGTCAAACAAATAACAAAGGAAATAACGTCAGCTCGTGGACCTGTCCAAATGTTGAAAGGATGGGGATGGGACATGTTTTCATGGTTAACTGGCCAGCTCTGGGCTAAATGAATACGATTCCTCCTCTTACATGCTATAGCAACTCTCATCTTTTTACCATGTGTGACACCATGCTGGCGGCAGCTCTTTCAGCAGGTGCTCAAGGGGATGCCGCTAGCAGCCATGCCTACCTGATCCAGAAATGACTACAAAAGGACAGAAAAGGATGTCACTGCAAATAATAGCAAAACCCAAGAAGACTCCAGAAGAAAAAATTAAATCCATGGTAATTAAGGTTTGTAAAGACAAATACAGAGCAAATAAAAAGAGGAGGGATTAAAAGGAATGAGATGGATGAGTCTTTACAAAGAGACCGTGTGAATCGGCCTGTAGACAAGGCTAGGAAGTTATGGCTAGTGAAGTAACAGAAGAAACTAGGAGTTCTCTAGAACTGTTACTAATCATCAGAGACTGTTGATTAATCAAGGCCGTGTTAAATTCCTGAACCTAGAGCAAGGCAACAAAGACTTAAGAGCATTAGGAATGGGGTTCTTTTCTTTCTTCTCAATGCCAAGAGGGGGGTGCATATTAGAGGGGGGCGCATAGAGTAGGCAGTTCCGGAAGTCTGTATCTCCCGAATACCTCAGCCAGTGGGGAAAAGGAAGAGGGTGCTGTGGCCGGGAACTTGGCATCAAAAGGGGGCTGCATCCCGCAACCGTTTGACAGACGCCATGGGAAAAGCCCCATGGACTCTCCCTGTAGTGGAAGAATGTTGCAGGACTCCTCTGTCTCCTTTTCGGATATAAACCTCAGGCATCGTGGATTAATTTTCCCTAACGGCAGCGACCTGCCGCGTGGTCTCCGTGCTCCTCTCCAGCCCCCCGGAACGTGTAAAATAGTTCCCAGCGGCTCCCACCGCGCGTTGCAGACGGCTGCGCGGCCCCGGGGCTGCCCGCAGTGCTCCCCTGCCCCGCCAGGGCTGCCCGCGGGCTGCGGAGCCGCCTCGCCACCGGCGCGGCCAGGGCTGGGGCCCTTCTCGTCTGCAGCCGAGGGGCTGCGGAGCGGGCGGCTGCCGGACGATCAGCTAGTTTATGCCGCGCGGTGCTGCCGCCTCCATCTAGCTCTCCATCGCGCCGCCGCCCGCCCCCCGCCTGGCGCGCTCACGCTCGGCCGCGCTCGCCGCCCGCCCAGCCTCGCCGGAAGCTCTCCCGCCCGGGCTGTGCCCCGGCTCCGCCGGCAGCTCGGCAGGGCCCGGCCGCACGCGTGCTGCGTGGCTCGGAGCAGCCGCGTTGCGCCGCAGGCGACGGGGAAGGCGGGGCGGGCCGGCGCCATCGTGGTAGCGCGAGGAGAGGAGCGCCCGGGCGGGGCGGCGAGCGGCGCGGCGGTGAGCGCTTCTGCTTCCTGTCGCTCGGCGGCCGCCCACGGCAGGTGCCGTGTGACCCCGCGGAGCGGCGGGGCCGGCCGGGCGGTGCGCGGCGAGGCTTTCGGCCAGCGGCGGCCACAGCGAGAGGCTGCTGGCACTGCCCGTGCCGGTGGAGAGAGCGGGGATCCGAGGCCGGCCTTCCCCGGGCGACGAGGGGAGGCCGCCTTTGCCGCGCTGCCCTCCGTGCAGCATGTGGCCGATTCCGGCGAACCCGGGGTCTCCGCAGCGGCGCGGGCGGGAGGGAAGTGGGGAGCGCGCTCGGTGCCGTGCCGGCCGCTCCCGGCCAGCGCTGCGCTGCGCCGAGGCGTTTTCCCGCCCGTCCTGGGAAGGACATAAGCGACACCGTAGTTGGAGCTTAGCTGTCAGGGGGTACAACTTCCCTCCATTGGCGACCTCCTTTTCCCTCTGATTCAGCTACCTTGTGGTAGGTGCGATGGTGCTGAAGAAGGGTGGCGGCTTGGCACAGTTGCTGTCATAGGTGGTGCGAGAGCTCCACGCAAGGAGCTTTGAGTGGCATGTGTGAGGGTAGGAGGGTACGGCACCCATAGCTGAAGGCAAAAAAGGTCAGGGCATGTCATCAGCCGCAGTCGTGCTAAGTTGTTCATCTTTGCAAACTGCTTGCCGAGTTGTTCCTTTCTTAGGTAATGGGGGCTTGTATCAACCAGAACTGCAAATGGTCAGTATTTGCAGAGAAGGTTACTTGGACTGTTGTTGAAGTGAGTGTAGCAGTTTCTATGGCATTCTGCAAAAAAAGTGACAGGTCTCCCTGTGTTCCCCAGTTCTTAACAAAGATGAAGTTAACAAACCCCTGAAAAGAGGTTTTGCAAAACTTCAGGGATATTTTCCTACTAGTACTGTAGAGACAACCATAGTCACCTTGTCTTTCCAAAAGTGAAGGTTCCCTATTTTTGTCCAAGAGCATCAAGTGCTTTTGATCAGCGTTTGTGTGCATGCATTAGCCTCATTCTTGCTCTTCCTTGGAGAACTTTTACAATACTCACATGATCTGTGTAGGCTGCAGACTGCAGTGGTGAACTTCAAGGCTTCCAGCAGAAGGGAGATGCTATCCACATTTTGGATTCTCCTTAGCCTGAACCTTCAACGTCCAAGGCTTCACTTTTCAAGCAGTTGGAAGAGCTCCAAATTAAGACATGAACAGGTCTTAATTGACCTTGCCACCGCCTCAGTTAGTCAAGTAATGCTGTGCATTGGATTTGACTAGTGCAACATGTGCTTAAAATATGTAGAGTAACTCCTCGATTACCCTCTCAGAAGGGTTGGAATGGAGAACAAGGAGTTCCCAAGACAAATATTTGGTGTACGAGGAGTAGAATTTAGGAGTTGATTGCAGAGCACTGCATGCACAAATGTCTAAGGAGAATCCATCTTTTGATGTCCCATCTATGCTTGTTCTCATTTGAAATCCTGCACATTCTGCAGGCTGGTTTTGTTAGGCTTGGGGCTGGGGAAGGAGTGATGGTGGGGGAGGAGTGGGTGTTGGTTTTGGGTTATTTTTTTGTTTCCAGAATAGTGTACACAGAACTTGTGCCCAAAACCAGCAGTAGGAAACAATGCAGGTATAAAAGAAGGTCACAGAAATGTCAGATAATACGAATCTGAAAGCGCTTCAGTATTTTACTCAGGAGTTTCACTCTAACAAGGTGATTTTCCTTCACAGAAATGTAGTGGCAGGCTTATGCCATGCTAGAAGTGATGACCTTTCTCTGCCCCAAATTGAGCAGCAAAAGGTTTTGGCTCTTAATTTGAACCCCTGAGCCAGCTGTGTTTCAGGCTGCAGAAGCTGCAGCTGTTGTGGCAGACGCGGGGTGCAGCCCTGCCTGCCAGTTCCGAGCTGGCCTGCGCTGGTGGCAGCCGTCAGCGCCCGGGGTCCCCTGTGCCACCCATGCCAGGGCTCTGCCTGCCTGCCTCGCAGCCCTGGTAGCCTCAGGAAAACATCGCACTACTCCATCTGCTTTAAAAACAAACAAGCAAACAAAAAGCTCCCTGTAAATATATGTAGAAGTCTTGAAACTAATTCTCAGCGCTTGCTCGGAGTTTGTTGATGGAGCAAATGGATTTTGGATAAACTGCTATTGCTAGTACTACTTAGGTTCCTAAACTTCAGAAGGGAGGCTATGGTGGTCACGTACCCCTGAGGAATGTTGGGAACAGTAAGACAGCTCAGTCATTTCAAGGTGGCCAGAAAATGGGTGTGGCAGTGGAGTGGACACTCTGTGAGTAGGTAGCCTTAAGTCATGTAACGACATGCACTTCAGTGGGAATTTTGCATCAACACCAAGAGATTGTGTCATGATGTGTTGCGTAACAACAAATTGGGCCAAAATTCTGCTGATTTTGACCAAGGTGGATGGGCCACCTTCACTTAAGCTGGCAAAGGGACATAAGTCAATGATGTTTGAAAAACAGCCATGAAACATAGCCCCTTTAGTTTGTTGCTCTGTTGCAAGTCTGCAAAGCTCTGTTGACAGGTCATTGGAAGTAGCTGTTGGAATCTAAGTGCAGTTGGACGCTTTGTCAGTCAGCATCAGCAGGAGGCTTAACGGTTTAGGTTGAGAGGTGGTGCATGGTTTTTTTTCAGAGGAATGGCCCAGTGAAGAGCAGTGTTCACTGCCATGACTGCCGTTGTAGCCTTCAAGAGCAATGGTTCATTCAGAGAGAACTTCCTTGGTTCTGCTGGTTTGGTTTCGCAGCTGGAGCAAAGGTACAGCACTGGAAGCAATTCCTAGGGCAGAAGCGGGAGATATCCGAAGCTCTGGACTTCGTTGCCTAAGTGAGCGTAGTCTAATTGGAAGAGTGGTGAGCATCAGTGATATCAGATTTTTTACAAGTTCTTAATTCTGTCAAAACAAGAAAGAAGGAGAGTGATGAAGATGAAATCCTTTCCTCTTCAATCTGCCTATGCAACAACTTCAGCTGTAGTTGTAATGTGTATTCACCTATTTTGAATTGCCCAAAACCAGGCCTAGAGATGCTTCAGAGTCAGAGAAGCGGGTATTTGCTTTATTCGGCGCTGGGTGCATGGGGGATCACTCCTCCTAACACACACACACAGAGCACTCCATACAGTCCAGCATTATGTGTAAAATTTATGAACATTCATCACAATTCTTGGGATAGGAGTGGTTCTAGAAATTACTTCTCGGAAGTCATTAATATCATTAGCATACGTGCCATGCATGCGCTGTGTACGCTGATGGGCGCATTGAGGAAGGCTCCTCTTCTTCCTCGAGGGTCTTTCTGATGAAGATCAGTAGTCTTTGTCACAATGCACTTTTTACCTTTCTTTCTGGAGCATGCGCAGTTCTTCGGTGGCTGATGCAGCGATCTCTGTGCCGGTTTTCAAAAGATCCTGTTCCTCTTATCTTGACAAGATTAAGGCGAATCCTGCTGCTTAGGTTTTGTGATTAACATTTGCTGTCTCTTAGTAGTTCACTCGTGTTTACATGAGTTAACTATGGATCAACCCCCTTCTCAATTTTAGCACTGAAAGGATATTAGAGTCATTTAAAGAGATGTCTCCTATGGAGTACTATAAAACTGCCATAATGGTAAGACGTTTTCATACAGTAGTTTTAGCACAGAAGTAATATATGTACAATCTTGGATGTTTCATCCTGCTGGCTCAGGAGCCAGTATTGAGCTTTTCTCCTTTAAATCCAGTCTTAGAGCTCTGCAAGGATCACTGCAGCATGACGTTGTGACAAGGGGATGCTGATTCATGCATAAACCTTTGACGCTTTCCTTCTATCTTCAAGCAGCTTTGAAAACCAGTGATTATCTGGCATGTTGCGACTTGAGAGTCATGGTAAAGGTTTCACCAAACACTTTGTAATATCAGGCTACAGCTTTCATTCCTAAGGAAAGAGCATTGAGCAGATTGCTGGCAAAATGCTGAAAGAATGAGCCAAAACCAAAATCCTTTAATGGGAAAGATGGAAAAAATTTAGATGTGTTTATTTGAACTAAAAATAATGTGGACCAAGCCTAAATGTATTTCACACTAAATTCTTAGAACTGATTTTAAGGGAAGAAGTGAGAAAGATGAATTCCCAAGCGGAATTTTCAGCAGCATAATATTGAGCATTTATTAGTAGAACAAAGGCATATCACAGTGCAGGAGCACTTAGCAATATTG
This sequence comes from Aphelocoma coerulescens, assembly GCF_041296385.1. NCBI lineage: Eukaryota > Metazoa > Chordata > Aves > Passeriformes > Corvidae > Aphelocoma > Aphelocoma coerulescens. Next base: position 262,882 of record NW_027183470.1, read on the forward strand.
CTAGAGGCGTGGCTCCATTCATTTTACTGTGAACTTTAGTACTTCTTTAAACATAGTCCTTAAGCCCAGAAAGTCATTTACACTTCACTCAACTTTCCCCCCTCCGTCTCTGCCCCCTTGCGCCAGCACACGCCAGCACACTGCCACCTCGGTCCTCTGAGTAGCTCCAGAATTGAAGGCAGGCACCCCCCTCCGGTGCCTCCTCAGTCTCCAACCTAATTTGTAGTTGATGGGTTCTTTGGGAGGTGTGAGTTTTGATGAGATAACAGACTTCCTGGGATGCATGCGGTTTATCTTCTTTGTTTCTTGAAGATGTCTTGGTTTCCACCTCTGTAATTTCTCAACTTAAAGGACATTTATTATCATGTGTTTCTTCCTACGTTTCCCAACATGTTACCACTCATTCGAAGTTACAATTTACTCTAGTCTTGTTTTTACTTACCTATATTTTACCTTAACACTATTTCTACATAGTACATTCTCACTTCTAAATGTTAAAGTGATAGATGCAAAAGACAAAATTTATCGTTCACTCATTTATCACAGGAGGAATGTGTTAGCTGCTTGTGTTGCAGTTCACTTGTAATTGTGGTCTATTACCGCAGGCCTGGGCCCTAGGGTGTATCACTGTGTCCCGCAGCCATAGGGAGGAGGAGGAGAGAAGATCCAGCAGGCAGGAATTGTGCACCAAGATTTATTCATTTAATTATTTCACAAACTCTTTTACAGACTTTTTTCTTCATAGTCTAATTGGACAAAGGATCAGCCCCCCCCCTTGGGGTGATTGGCTAAAATCCTAAACCATCCATTGTCAAAATATTTTTCTACTAGACCATAAACCAGACTTTTCAAGGTTGCAGGTGGCTTGGTTGTTTACATACTCTGCTACCTCTTCTGTGAGAGAGAAAAGTCTCTCACAGACTTAGAAAATAGCAAGAAAATCCTCGCTAGCAGCATTTTGGTATCTACAATTCCCCCTTTTTGTTTGATAAGATAACAACTCCACTATTAATCCTAAATAGAAATTTACATCAGTTATTAATTCTAAATATGTCCTTAAGGCTTTAACGATCTGACTCCATAACAAGAAATTTAAAGTTCAGTCTCTGCTTGTGGAAGGACCATCCCAGTCTCTGCTTGTAGAAGGACCATCTGCCTGATGGTCAACATCTTGGTCATCATCAGAAGAGTCTGATGGCTGATGATCTACATTCTGGTGGCCACTTGGATGGTTGGTGTTCTGGTCATCATTTGGAGGTTGCCTGTTCTGCCTCTGGTGCCGTAGGGCAGGGCGAACACATTTTGCAGCTAGCCACCGTACCCCAGTATCTGTAGAAACGCAAGCATAGCCACGACCCCAAACCATAAGTTCCCGCAGGCCTTCCCACTGGTTAGTGAGTAAATTCCACACCCAGACTTTTGCCCAGGGCAGTTGTCTCTTGCCTGCAGATTGCAATGAGAGAAAGTGATTCAGAAGAACAGGATTCTTTGAATTTTGTGGTACCGTAAGGTGATTAATTGTATACGAGCTTTTGCTAGTCGGCTTCAGTAACCAAATTCAAAGGTTCCTGTGAGAATCGTTGAAAAGCCATGATAACAGCCCTTAATTCAACTAACTAAGCAGAGTCTGACTTGGATTGGTGTGTTAATCAACCACTGCAAAGGCAGTGTAGGATACTGTGCACCTTTGCGCACAGTGACCCCTGCTAAAAATTTGTCCCAATCCGTATGCCCCAGGCTGCCAACACATCCCGTCCCCAAAGGTTAAGGGAAGTGGTAGTAACATAAGGTCTAATTGTAGCTGTGTGCCCCTCTGAGTCCTTCACCGTCACAGGCCGTTCGCTTCAATAGCTCTGTGTGGTTCATCCTCATCCTGTGATGGCCGATCCCACTGGGGGTAAAGGCCATGAGGGAGGCCACGCAGAGAAGGAGATGATAGTTACATCAGCACCAGTATCAATCAAACCTTGAAGCTGAGTCCAGGGCGGACGGGCGTTCGGCAGGATCAGGGTACACGTCATCTGTGGCCTTTGGTCAGAGATGTCTGCAGTCCAGAAGGCCTGCAGAAGTCCTGTAGATCCACTGCTGTTATCTTTGTGAGTTTGTTGTTCTATCCTGGGGACACAAGACTTAAAAGGCACTAATTTAGCAAGGCAGGTCTTTTCAGGAATAGTTACAGGGGGTTTTCAAATTCCCTATAAAACTGAGGACAAGGCTCCGAGGAGCGGATTCCCATCAATCCGACCTCATCCTCATCCTATCGCATTAAACCTGTTAGAAGCCAGACCTGAACAGCCCCTCTCTTCCTTTGTCTCTGAGCTAACGTGAGCCGACATCAACGGCTCCTGCCGTGTTTCCCTCTGCAAAGAAGCCAGCTAGCTAGCCCAGCAAGCTCTTTTCCTGATCCCTGTCTCGGTTTGAAAGACAGGTGTCTGCTAAGGAAGGCAGAAGCCTCCCTTGGAGTGGCAGATGTAACCCCTTTCCCTCTGAGTTATTATAATTTTGAAATCAAGGGTCTTTAGGCAAAGATGTGGGAAAATAGGAATAACAGTTCTTTACTATATATATATATATATATATATATAACTAGTCAAACAAAACAACAACAACTATGGCAGTAACAGCAAACACAAACCCAGTCCCAGCCTTCTCGGCTGTCAGGCTATTTCCCCTCGGGTGCAGTTCCGCTTGCAGCCGACAGGGATCGCTGGCGGCTCCCGGTGAGCAGGGCAGGTGCGATGGTTCCCCCGCGGCTGCAGGGGGCGCTCCGGAGCGAGCTCGGGGAACACGCGGCTGCTCTGGCGCCCTGGGATCCCGGGGAAGGGTGGAACAAAGGAGCTTCACAAACCGGTGGGCAGCTGGTCCCGGAGTCTCGGAAACAGCAGGCTGGACTGGTAGGCTGGAGCGGCAGGCACAAACACAAATCCCGGGTGGCAGACGAGATGTATCCAAAAGGGGAACCCCCCGGGGCTCCAGGCAGGCAGGGCAAGCACGGCTACAGCGTAGCGAAGGCTCGAAGCAGCAGCGGGGTGGGCGGCCACAGCCCCAGCCTCCAGCAGGGCAGGGAAAGCAGCCCTGGGATCCCCGGTGTTGTTCCCAGCAGAAAGGAAAGACGCCGAAAACGGGAACCAGCAGCTCCTCTCTCCGCGGCTTCTCCCTCCAGACGCTGAGAGCGAACTGAACTGCCCGCCAGGTGAAAACAAAAGCCTGGCCGGGCCCTTTTGTCTTTTCTTAAGTATGGCTATCTCCTCTCAAGTATGGCCATTTATCTCCTAGCAACATGCTATGGGAAAAAATTCCTTTAACAGAAAAAAAAACTAGGACTAAACTAAAACCCCAACATTATCCACCCCGAATTTTTTTCCATACTAACATGTTACATGAAACTTAACTTTTTAACCATATAAATACAAGCATCACCTAAGTTATATACATATGTACATGCTGATACTGATACAAGTACAGAGCCATGGGTAGTTCACCCTAAAACAAGGTCCCCTTGAGGTATGCATCGGGTCTCTCCATCCCTTTGCATCACCCACCAGGTACAACCTGGTCCCTGAGCAAAAACAACCCCACGGATGGGTTTGTCTTTGCTCAAGGCAGACTTTACCCAAACAGTTTTTCCAAGCATACCTCTCATGTGCACCACTGGAACCTTATCCCCATCTGTTGTTTGTAGGGGTTCGGATTGGGCAGGGCCAGCTCGGCTGGTGGAGCCTCGGGTGTTAACTAACCAGGTGGCTTTTGCTAAATGCACCTCCCAGTTTTTGAAAGTCCCCCCACCCAGTGCCTTCAAGGTGGTTTTAAGCAGTCCATTACACCGCTCAACCTTCCCAGCTGCTGGTGCATGGTAAGGGATGTGGTACACCCACTCAATGCCATGTTCTCTAGCCCAGGTGTTTATAAGGCTGTTCTTGAAGTGAGTCCCATTGTCAGATTCAATCCTCTCAGGGGTACCATGCCTCCAAAGGACTTGCTTTTCAAGGCCCAGGATGGTGTTACGGGCAGTAGCGTGAGGCACAGGGTAGGTCTCCAGCCATCCTGTGGTGGCTTCTACCATTGTGAGCACATGGCGCTTGCCTTGGCGGGTTTGAGGCAGTGTGATGTAATCAACCTGCCAGGCCTCCCCATACTTGTATTTGGACCACCGCCCACCATACCACAGGGGCTTCACCCGCTTGGCCTGCTTGATCGCAGCGCATGTCTCACAGTCATGGATGACCTGGGAGATACTGTCCATGGTCAGATCCACCCCTCGGTCTCGTGCCCACTTATAGGTGGCATCTCTGCCCTGATGGCCTGAGGCATCATGGGCCCATCGAGCTAGGAACAACTCTCCTTTATGTTGCCAATCCAGGTCTATCTGGGACACCTCTATTTTCGCAGCCTGATCTACCTGCTTGTTATTACGATGTTCTTCATTAGCCCGGCTCTTGGGAATGTGAGCATCTACATGACGGACCTTCACAGATAGCTTCTCTACTCGAGCGGCAATGTCTTTCCACTCCTCAGCAGCCCAGATTGGTTTTCCTCTGCGCTGCCATTTTGCCTTATTCCACCTTTCCAGCCAACCCCACAGAGCATTGGCTACCATCCATGAATCAGTGTAAAGGTAGAGCTTTGGCCACTTCTCTCTTTCAGCAATGTCCAGAGCTAATTGAACGGCTTTGAGTTCAGCAAATTGGCTCGATCCACCTTCTCCTTCCGTAGCCTGTGCAACTTGTCGTGTGGGGCTCCATACAGCGGCTTTCCATTTCCGGCTAGCGCCTACAATTCGGCAGGAACCATCAGTGAAGAGGGCATATTGTCTTTCACTCTCTGGTAGCTCGTTATACGGTGGGGCTTCTTCGGCACGCGTCACCTGCTCCTCTTCTTCTTCAGAAGATAACCCAAAAGTCTCACCTTCTGGCCAGTTCGTAATTATTTCCAAGATCCCAGGGCGACTTGGGTTTCCAATTCGGGCGCGCTGCGTGATGAGGGCGATCCATTTGCTCCAAGTAGCATCAGTGGCGTGATGCGTGGAGGGAACCTTTCCTTTGAACATCCACCCCAGCACCGGTAGTCGAGGTGCCAGGAGGAGTTGTGCCTCAGTTCCAATTACCTCTGAGGCAGCTTGGACTCTTTCATAAGCTGCCAAGATTTCTTTCTCTGTGGGAGTGTAGTTGGCTTCGGACCCTCTGTAGCTTCGGCTCCAGAATCCCAGCGGTCGGCCCCGAGTCTCACCAGGCACCTTCTGCCAGAGGCTCCAGGACAGACCATTGTTCCCGGCTGCAGAGTAGAGCACGTTCTTCACCTCTGGTCCTGTCCTGACTGGGCCAAGGGCTACGGCGTGAGCGATTTCCTGCTTGATCTGGGCAAAGGCTTGCTGTTGTTCTGGGCCCCAGTGGAAATCGTTCTTCTTGCGGGTAACCAGGTAGAGGGGGCTCACAATCTGGCTGTACTCAGGAATGTGCATCCTCCAGAAACCTATGGCGCCTAGGAAAGCTTGTGTTTCCTTCTTGTTGGTTGGTGGAGACATCGCAGTGATCTTATTGATGACCTCAGTGGGAATCTGACGCCGTCCATCTTGCCACTTCACTCCCAGGAACTGGATCTCTCGGGCAGGCCCCTTGACTTTGCTCTTCTTGATGGCGAAACCAGCTTTTAGGAGAATTTGGATTATTCTCTCTCCTTTCTCAAACACTTCTGTTGCGGTGTTCCCCCACACAATGATGTCATCAATGTACTGCAGATGTTCTGGGGCCTCACCCTTTTCCAGTGCAGCCTGGATCAGTCCATGGCAGATGGTGGGACTGTGCTTCCACCCCTGGGGCAGTCGGTTCCAGGTGTACTGCACACCCCTCCAGGTGAAAGCAAACTGGGGCCTGCACTCTGCTGCCAGAGGAATGGAGAAAAATGCATTGGCAATGTCAATAGTGGCATACCACTTTGCTGCTTTGGACTCCAGCTCATACTGGAGCTCCAACATGTCCGGCACAGCAGCGCTCAGTGGTGGAGTCACTTCATTCAAGCCACGATAGTCCACAGTCAATCTCCATTCCCCATCAGACTTGCGCACAGGCCAAATGGGGCTGTTGAAGGGTGAGTGGGTCTTGCTGACCACCCCTTGGCTCTCCAGCTCACGAATCATCTTGTGGATGGGAATCACAGCATCTCGATTTGTCCGATACTGCCGGCGGTGCACTGTCGAGGTGGCAATTGGCACTCGTTGCTCTTCCACTTTCAGGAGCCCAACTGCAGAAGGATTCTCAGACAGTCCGGACAGGGTGTTCAACTGCCTAATGCCCTCTGCCTCCACAGCAGCAATCCCAAACGCCCACCTGAGTCCCTTTGGGTCTTTGTAATAACCATTCCGGAGGAAGTCTATGCCCAGAATACATGGGGCCTCTGGACCGGTCACAATTGGATGCTTTTGCCACTCCTTCCCAGTCAGGCTCACCTCAGCTTCCAAAAGGGTCAACTGCTGTGATCCCCCAGTCACCCCAGCAATGGATACAGGTTCTGCCCCCACATGTCCCGATGGCATTAAAGTACACTGTGCCCCAGTATCAACCAATGCATCATATTTTTGTGGCTCTGATGTGCCAGGCCATCGGATCCACACCGTCCAGAAAACCCGGTTCTCCCGTGCCTCTTCCTGGCTAGAGGCAGGGCCCCTCTAGCCCTGGTTATCATTCTTTCCCTGGGCATACATACTAGAGGTACCTTCGAGGGGATCTGACATATCATCCTCCTGTCTGTAATACCTGGCAGCTCGGTCACGGGAGGCTGAGGCTACTTTCACCTTAGCGGAACCCCCTCGGTTAGTGCCTCCCTCCTTGAGTTCACGCACCCGCGCTGCCAGGACAGAGGTAGGTTTCCCATCCCACCTTCTCATGTCTTCCCCATGCTCACACAGGAAAAACCAGAGCTCAGCTCGTGGGGTGTACCCTCTCTCTCTAGCAGGGGGACGACGGGCTCTGACCTGGGGGCCTGTGACTCGCACTGGTGCCACACTGACCTTCCTCATCTCCTCCCTTATCTCCTTTATCTCCTCTTTGAGGTCCTGGACCACAGCAGAGACATGAGTTTTCAGTGGACCATTGACCATGCTATCATAATTCCTGAGCTTGTTGGCAACAGAGCCCACTGTTTCTCGGTTATTGTCAGCATCAATGGTTGCAATGAAGGTGGTGTATTGCGATGGCCCTAGCCTTGCCAGGTTCCACATCATCTGTCCTGTGCACCTGACCTTATCGGGGTCATTACCGTGCTGTCCATCCCTCCCAAAGAGTACCTCTAATACTGCCACTTCTCTTAGCTGTTGGATCCCTTCCTCAAGTGTCTTCCACTGCATTCTATGATGGTACTCCTGCATTCTCTCTTTGTGAATGAACCTTTCTCTCACACTCATTAAGAGCCGGTCCCAGAGAGAAAGGGGTCCTGGCTCCCTCACAAATATCTGGTTCACACCTGGGTCCTGGGTCAACGATCCCAGATACCTTGCCTCACCACTATCCAGTTGCACACTTGTGCCCATGAGGTCCCAAACCCGAAGCAGCCAGGTGGTATAAGGCTCACGCCCCCTTCGCACAATGTCGTCTCGCATACCACGGAGACTGTCGTACGACAGGGACTCAATGATGATTTCTGGCTCTGGCTCCCCTGCTGGTTGTGAGGGCCCTGGTTCCCCATCATCATTAACTGGTCGTACTGATTTGGTCTTACACTTCCTCCTTTGCACAGGGGCGACTGCTGCTGGCTGTACTTGTCCTTGGGGTTCAGCTGAAACCTGGGCGGTTGTAACATCCGTGGGTTCCACTGCTGCACCGTCAGACTCACCCTTTTTGGGGCAGGGAGAGGTTTTTTCACTAGCTGAGGAGGTGTATTCCCTTAGCAATTGGCATATCCCCTGGTGCACCTGGCCCATCTCCTGGCGCATCTCCTGCATCCCTTTCGCCAGTACCCCCACCCATTTCGGGTAGTCCATTTCTGAGGTGGGCTGTTGGGCGGTATCTGGCTGTGAGGCAGGGTCTCTAGTGTCTGGGGCTGTGTCAGGCTCTGGGGCTGAATCAGGCTCTGGGGTAGGATCTCTAGTGTCTGGGGCCGTGTCAGGTTCCGGGGCAGGATCAGGCTCTGGGGTAGGAACTCTACTCTCTGGGGCCATGTCAGGTTCTGGGGCAGGGTCAGGCTCTGGGGCAGGATCTCTAGTCTCTGGGGCTGGTGTCTGGGTAGTTATCCAAGCCAATCTCAACTTATCCTTGAATGCTAAATAGAGTAGGCCTACCAGCAGCAGGTGGTTAGTATTCAGAAGGAATCTAAACCCTTCAAAAATTGATGGGGTGGGTCCAAATAACTGGTTGAGGGGTTGGGGGAAAACTTCCCCTGGTGTCATTTCCTCACAGAAGGTACCATTGTTAACATAACCCCAAAAACATGCGCTCAGTGTGTGATAGCCATTTATCCACGTGCCCACATTCCGGAGGAAGTTAAAAACCCATGAATTCCTCACCTTCTCGACCCACAGCACAAGCTGGATAACAGCAATGGTAGCCTTAGTGAGAGGACCCATATTCAAGTAGGGAGCTGCAAAGGGGAAGAATATAGCCACGGCCACATGCCACCCGAACCAGGGCAAAGTAGACCACATAGTGCTGCCTACCAAGGTTCCTATATCCAACACACCGAATTAAGTTATCCAGGAACTGTTATTCCTTTTTCACCTCTCTCTCTTAATGCCCTCAGGCCCCACGTTGGGCGCCAAGATCTGTCTCGGTTTGAAAGACAGGTGTCTGCTAAGGAAGGCAGAAGCCTCCCTTGGAGTGGCAGATGTAACCCCTTTCCCTCTGAGTTATTATAATTTTGAAATCAAGGGTCTTTAGGCAAAGATGTGGGAAAATAGGAATAACAGTTCTTTACTATATATATATATATATATATATATAACTAGTCAAACAAAACAACAACAACTATGGCAGTAACAGCAAACACAAACCCAGTCCCAGCCTTCTCGGCTGTCAGGCTATTTCCCCTCGGGTGCAGTTCCGCTTGCAGCCGACAGGGATCGCTGGCGGCTCCCGGTGAGCAGGGCAGGTGCGATGGTTCCCCCGCGGCTGCAGGGGGCGCTCCGGAGCGAGCTCGGGGAACACGCGGCTGCTCTGGCGCCCTGGGATCCCGGGGAAGGGTGGAACAAAGGAGCTTCACAAACCGGTGGGCAGCTGGTCCCGGAGTCTCGGAAACAGCAGGCTGGACTGGTAGGCTGGAGCGGCAGGCACAAACACAAATCCCGGGTGGCAGACGAGATGTATCCAAAAGGGGAACCCCCCGGGGCTCCAGGCAGGCAGGGCAAGCACGGCTACAGCGTAGCGAAGGCTCGAAGCAGCAGCGGGGTGGGCGGCCACAGCCCCAGCCTCCAGCAGGGCAGGGAAAGCAGCCCTGGGATCCCCGGTGTTGTTCCCAGCAGAAAGGAAAGACGCCGAAAACGGGAACCAGCAGCTCCTCTCTCCGCGGCTTCTCCCTCCAGACGCTGAGAGCGAACTGAACTGCCCGCCAGGTGAAAACAAAAGCCTGGCCGGGCCCTTTTGTCTTTTCTTAAGTATGGCTATCTCCTCTCAAGTATGGCCATTTATCTCCTAGCAACATGCTATGGGAAAAAATTCCTTTAACAGAAAAAAAAACTAGGACTAAACTAAAACCCCAACAATCCCGAAGTCGCTTCAGCGACGCGTGGAGGTAACGCAGCTGGACTGTCTCTGACCAGGGGCACGCCAGAGTCAGTGCCTCGAGCACCAAACGCTGCGTTATTGGACATTGAAGGTTCAGGCTAAGGAGAATCCAAAACGTGGACAGCATCTCCCTTCTGCTGGAAGCCTTGAAGTTCACCACTGCAGTCTGCAGCCTACACAGATCATGTGAGTATTGTAAAAGTTCTCCAAGGAAGAGCAAGAACGAGGCTAATACATGCACACAAACGCTGATCAAAAGCACTTGATGCTCTTGGACAAAAATAGGGAACCTTCACTTTTGGAAAGACAAGGTGACTATGGTTGTCTCTACAGTACTAGTAGGAAAATATCCCTGAAGTTTTGCAAAACCTCTTTTCAGGGGTTTGTTAACTTCATCTTTGTTAAGAACTGGGGAACACAGGGAGACCTGTCACTTTTTTTGCAGAATGCCATAGAAACTGCTACACTCACTTCAACAACAGTCCAAGTAACCTTCTCTGCAAATACTGACCATTTGCAGTTCTGGTTGATACAAGCCCCCATTACCTAAGAAAGGAACAACTCGGCAAGCAGTTTGCAAAGATGAACAACTTAGCACGACTGCGGCTGATGACATGCCCTGACCTTTTTTGCCTTCAGCTATGGGTGCCGTACCCTCCTACCCTCACACATGCCACTCAAAGATCCACCTGTGACAGCAACTGTGCCAAGCCGCCACCCTTCTTCAGCACCATCGCACCTACCACAAGGTAGCTGAATCAGAGGGAAAAGGAGGTCGCCAATGGAGGTGTTATAAACATATATTATATTGGCTTCTCGCAAAGTATAAAGTAGATATTATATAATGTTAGAAATGCTTTTTGCTGTGTGGATGTAGTTTTCTTTTTAGCAAGAATGTTAGCAAGTGTGAGCACGTAAGATAACCTCCAAACGAACAGAGGATGAGGCCCGAAAAGCTGCTAATCAACACTTTGTCTAGGGAGCAAAAGGGCCCAAAGGCTACTCCGCCCGGAGAACAGGCGGCCAGGAGAGTCCAAGAGCCGTTATCACCACTCTGCCCGGAGAGACGAAGAGGCCCAAAGCTGCAATCAGCCCTGTCTGTCTGGAGAATTAAGAAATCCACCCTACCATCGACTCTTGCCTAGCGGGCCCAACCCCAAGAATCAAGAGAAATAAAACCACAAGGCAGAAGACTACGCATGCTCTAAAAAGGCGGAACCAAGGAGTGGCCATGCAGAACAGCTCCAGGAAAAGTTTTAATATGAATAAAGAACAGACAGTAAAAATGGTATAAAAAAGACTCACCTCTGGCATCAGGTGTGCTCTTGGCAGAGCACCAAGGCACCCGGCCATTACCCCGTTGCTTTATTTGATGTGTCTCTTATTGTCTTTATATTAAACCCTTTAAATTCTCACAGGAGAGTGAACCTCGTTTTTCACAATTAAGGGCTCGTCCCGGAGCTACACCTCGCCTCTGAAAAGCGTGGGAGGATTCAAGAAGCAAGGGTAAGGCGCCTCCCGCCCAAGTTGGCAGGACCTTTGCTTAGCATCCTCTGGCGTGATTTGGTGGCAGCAGGGCAACACCCGGAGGACAAGAAAGACACAAAAATAAAGCAAATGAAAGAGAGCGCTCTCGACAAAAATCCCACAGACACTGGAAAAGAAACAGGACTGGGAAGTATTGTCCAAAGAAAAAGGGGGTGGTTACGGGAGATGAGCGTGTGTGAATGAGACGTGGGCTGGTTGCCCCCAGATCTGCGAAGCGAGTGTGGCAGTCTCTGAGTGCTGCCGTTCCGTCTTGTTCACGAGAACAGCGGCCAGCGAGGAGACAAAGCGAGAGATAAGTGGAGTGAAAGAATCTCCGGGGGTGACTGGGACGGGGTCCCAGAGAAGGGGTTGCAAAGTGGGAGCTACCCCCCCATATGCTGGGTTGAGGAAAACTCCAAGAGCACCCAGGGCCTAAAAGTACCCCAAGAGAGGTTGGGGTTTGGATGCTAGCAATGCTGGGTTGAGGGAAATCCAAGAGCACCCAGAATCCTGAGGATTATATCATACCCATGGGTGGATACTAACAAGTGACTTGAAAGAGGTACCTTATTATTCTGTTGTGAGTAGGAATGAGTGAGTGAACAAATATTAAAAAAGAGTGAATGTGTGAATGAAAAACTGTGTAATTCGAAGTTAACTTTGTTTTTGGGGAAGGTGGGCTCTAATAAATTTTTTGGTGTTTTTTGTACTGTGAAAGGGTGGGTAGTATTTTACAGCAGTGAAGATTGGTGTTTTAAAGGAATGAATTAGTATTTCAAAGGGGGGGATAAATTGGTATTTTGAGTAATAGAGAACTCCTGGGAAAATGGGACAACAACCTAGTAAATTAAGTTCAAATTATAAAAGGGTGCCAGAGGATATACCCCGAGACAGTCCCCTCGGGGTCAAACTCGCAAACTGGGAAACTGATCCTTCTACAAAAGGAAAAGAGAAAGTAAAAATGATTCAATTCTGCATGAAAGAGTGGGTAAAAAAGGAAATCAGATCTGATCATGTGTACTGGCCAAAATACGGGTCTGATGAGGCATGGATTTGCCAGGCTCTAAATGTATTTGTAAATTCAAAAGAGCCATCTCACCCTGAGGAGAGAGAATATGCTTCTTGCTGGACAGGAATTACAAAACCTCTGGGAACCAAAGTCTTCAAAATATCAGAAACCGCAGAGGAAAAGCAAACAGAAGAGAAAAAAGGCTGAGACCCTTTAGAAGTATTGCCTCCGCCGCCAGCACCAGAAGCTGCCCTCCTCCCCCTGGCTCCGGGGCTTCCCCCGCCAGCCCCGCCTCCGCCCGCACCGGGGGCCTTTCCCCCGGCAGCCCTCCCGCCCCAATGGAGCTGGGGGGGAGCCCTGCCCCCGCCCATGCCGGGGATCCCACCCTTCCCATATATCTCGGGAATCCCAGCAGCCTCAATTGCATCAAGGGAAAGGTCACACGTCCCGGCTTCAGCCCCTACCTCTCCTGCCTTGAGAAACCCGGCTTTAGCCCCGGTGCCCGCCTCCTGTGCTCCGGAATATCTGGCTTCACTGCCATACCCCACCCCCACCCTCTGCACCACAGAATATTCAGCTTCAGCGCCAGACTTTGAATCTGCCCCTCCTCCCCAGGGGAGTTCGGTGCTTTCTTCCCAAATCAACCGTCTTCTTAACGAAGGAGCACCATACCAGAATACAGGAGGTGCCATTAAGGCTCCGAGGCAGCCCAACAAGCCCTCCATTGCTAAACAAACAGAGGGAAGCCGAGAAATTCATTTCTTTCCGTTAAGAGAAGTACCTACGGGAGGAGGGGGAAGCGGCTTTGTGAGTGCTCCTCTAACCTCTACAGAGGTTAGGAATTTCAAAAAAGAAATTAAAGGATTATTAGAAGACCCCATAGGTACAGCTGAAATGTTGGACCAGTTCTTAGGTCCCAACATTTTCACTTGGGAAGAAATGCAATCAATAATGAAAATAATATTCTCCCAAGAAGAAAGAGAAATGATTAGAATTGCTGGAATAAAAATTTGGGGAAAAGAAAACCAACAAGGTCCACCCGGGGATCAGAAAATGCCCATTACACCTCCTAACTGGAACCAAAATGATGAAGCTGGGAGGGGACATATGAATGATTATTGTAATTTGATAATCAAGGGAATAAAAGAGGGGGCACTCTGAGGACAAAATGTCAGAAAGGCCTTTGAGGGGCAGCAAGGGAAGGAAGAAACCCCGACTGAGTGGCTGGAGAGGCTCCGAAAGAATATGAAACAATATTCTGGGAGAGACCCGGAGTCCCTAGCAGGGCAAGCCCTGCTAAGAGTTAACTTTGTCACTCATGCCTGGCCAGATATTAGAAAAAAATTGGAAAAAATAGAAGATTGGTATGAGAAACCATTACAAGACCTAGTAAGGGAAGCTCAAAAGATATATATGTCCGGAGGGATGAAGAAAAAGCCAAAGTGGGAGCAAAGATCATGATAGCCACTATGCGAGAGAGTACCTTCCAAAAAAAATCTAAAGCCCTCAGGTAACACTCCTAAACATTCCAGATTCAGAAATGGTGGAAAAGAGAAAAATAAAACCTCAGCACAATCAAGATTCCAAGAACAACCCAGGGATGCCTGTTTCTATTGCAAGGAAGAAGGGCATTATCAAAGAGAATGCCCCCACCTGAGGAGGGATCTGAAAAGATTTCAAGAGACACGCACAGAAGAAAAATAGGGAAATCATGGGCTCTATTTTTGGGGGGATAAATACCATCTGGAGCCTTTGATAACTTTAAAAGTAGGCCCCGAAGAGGAAGTATTGGAATTTATAGTTGACACTGGGGCAGAAAAGACTTGTGTGATGAATATTCCAAAAGGGAGTAATGATATGGTAAAAGTAACAGGAGCAAAGGGGGAAGGATTTAAGGTCTCTGTCATTAAAGATGTGGTTATTGAAGGGGAAACAAAAATAGGGATAGGGGATGCTTTGTTAGCTCCTGAGGCTGGCAGCAATTTATTGGGAAGGGATTTACAAATCCAACTGGGGATTGGAGTCATACCAGAAGAAGGGAAAATGACGGCCAAAGTGTTTAAACTTAGCCAAGAAGATGAAAGCAAAATTAACAGAGAGGTTTGGGCTAGGGAAGGGAATAGGGGTGGACTAGATCTTGACCCCATAAGGGTCACAATTGAAAAAGAAGAAGGTCCCATTTGTGTACATCAGTACCCTATATCTTTAGAAGGGAGAAAAGGCTTAAAACCAGTGATAGAAGAATTAATAAAGGATGGGACACTAGAACCTTGTAAATCCCCTCATAATAGCCCTATTCTCCCAGTAAAGAAATCTGATGGAAATTATAAATTAGTGCAAGATTTAAGAGAAGTAAACAAAAGAACACGGGCCTGCTACCCTATGGTTCCTAATCCCTGCACTCTTTTAAGCAAAATTCCACCTCAACATCAGTGGTTTAGTGTGGTAGATCTTAAAAATGCCTTTTGGGCCTGCCCACTGGCAGAGGAAAGCCGAAATATTTTTGCCTTTGAATGGGAAGATCCAAACACAGGGAAAAAGAACCAGTTGAGGTGGACTAAACTGCCACAGGGCTATTGTGAGGCCCCAAATTTATTTGGGCAAGCCTTGGGAGAAATACTACAAACCTTCCCCACTCCCCCAGGAATACAATTTATCCAATATGGAGATGACCTTCTAATATCAGGAGAAGATGAAATGAAAGTTAAAGGAGCTACCATAAAGCTTCTAAATTTTCTTGGGAAAAAGGGACTAAAGGCATCAAAAAGGAAATTACAGTTTGTGGAATCAGAAGTAAAATATCTCGGCCACCTGATAAGCAAAGGTAGCTGACAACTAAGTCCTGAAACAATTACAGGGATTTTATCCCTCCCTCCTCCCTCTTCAAAAAAGGAGGTTAGGAGACTGCTGGGGCTACTGGGATATTGCAGATTATGGATTGAAAGATATACACAAGCAGTAAAATTTTTATATGAAAAATTAACAGGGGGAGACAATATACAATGGACCAAAGATGATGATGATAATAAATTAGAAAAACTGAAGTTGAAACTAGCCTCGGTACCAGCCCTAAGCTTACCCTCACTAGAAAAACCCTTTCATTTATATGTGAATGCAGAAAATGGAGTAGCTCATGGTGTATTAGTCCAGGAATGGGGAGGGGTGAGAAGACCAATAGCTTATTTAGCTAAACTATTGGACCCAGTAAGCCGTGGCTGGCCAGTATGCATTCAAGCCATAGCAGCTACCGCTATTTTGGTGGAGGAGAGCCGTAAGCTCACCTTTGGAAGTAAACTGATTGTATACACACCCCATGCGGTCCGAAATGTGCTAAATCAAAAAGCTGAAAAATGGTTAACAGACTCCAGGCTATTAAAATATGAAGCAATTCTGATTGACAGTAATGATCTAACTATAGAAGCAAGCAAAAGCCTCAATCCGGCCCAATTCCTGTATGGAGAACCAAAAGATGACCTGGCACATGATTGCTTAGAAATTACTCAATACCAAACAAAAGTTCGAGAAGATCTAGCTGAACAAGCCCTCTTAGAAGAGGAAAGAATATATGTGGATGGTTCATCCAGATGCTTGCAAGGAAAAAGAATGTCAAGATATGCCTTAGTCGATGGGATAAATATGCAGGCCATCGAAAAAGGAAAACTACCTTCAAATTGGTCGGCGCAGTCTTGTGAATTATACGCTCTAAAGAGAGCACTGGAGCATTTAGCACACAAAAAGGGGACCGTCTATACTGATTCAAAGTACATACCTTTGGAAAGATCTGGGAAGAAAGGGGTTTACTAAATTCAAAGGGGAAAGAACTGATACATGAAGGCCTGATTTCAGAAGTGTTGGAAGCATTAAAATTGCCTGAAGAAATAGCCGTAGTGCATATCAAAGGACACCAAGAAGGGATGACCCCAGAAATAAGAGGGAATAACCTAGCAGACCAAGAAGCCAAAGATGCAGCAGAAAATGGGACTGAACCAATTCTGTTAATCCTGACCCCAGAAAGGGGAGAATTGGAAATCCCCAAATTTAGTAAAGAAGAAGAAAAAGAATTATTTAAGATAGGGGGAGAACAAGATCAATCTGGAAAACGGAAACTTCCTGATGGGAGACAGTTACTTAATAAGCCACTCACTAAGAGAATATTAGAAGATATGCATCAAAAAACTCATTGGGGTACTCAAGCTAGCTTGTGTGATCATTTTCTAAAAAATTATGGGTGTATTGGAATCTTTGGGGTAGCAAAACAAATAACTGGGAACTGTAGAACTTGCCAAAGAGTGACTAGGAAAATAATGAGAAAAACAACATTAGGAGGCCGTGAGTTAGCTCTGCGACCATTCCAAAGTATCCAAGTAGATTTCACTAAACTTCCTCAAATACAGAGATGGAAGTTCCTATTAGTAATAGCAGACCACCTAACTTGTTGGGTAGAAGCAGTTCCTGCTACTAGAGCTACAGCTAACATAGTATGCAAAACCCTTCTGGAACAAATTATTCCCAGATATGGAATGGTTAATAAAATAAACTCAGATAGAAGAACACATTTTACATCCAAAGTCTTACAACAAATAACTCAAGCCTTGGGAATAAAATGGGAATTACATACCCCCTGGCACCCACAAAGTTCAGGCCAAGTAGAAAGAGTGAACCAGACTTTGAAAAAAACTTTAACAAAATTAATGATTGAAACTCAAATGTCATGGGTAAAATGCTTACCTTTGGCTCTGTTGAGAGGCCGAACACAGCCCAGGTCAGACCTGGGAGTGTCTCCTTATGAGATGATGTTCGGATTACCCTTCCTTACTGCTCAACATGAAACAGCCACTTATGAAGTAGGAGAAGTAAGTGTCAAAAAATATGTCACCGCAATTGCCAGAACACTTGAAAATTTGCGGCTGAAAGGAATGATCCCTCAAACCACAGCTTTGGAGTTCAAAATTCATAATATCCATTCAGGGGAATGGGTACTAGTAAAAACATGGAAAGAACAATCTTTGACTCCACAATGGGAGGGTCCTTTTCAGGTACTGCTGATGACTGAGGCCGCAATCCAGACCAAGGAACGAGGGTAGATCCATGCCAGGAGAATCAAAGGACCTGTAAAAGAACCTGAAGAGTGGACTGTAATATCCAAACCAGGTGATACCAAATTGATTCTTAAACGGAGACCAGGTGGCAATGAGCTAGAACAATCTAAATAATCCAAGGGATATGCAAAGAATCACACCTAACTGAGAAGTAAAAGCCAAATTTATATCAGTGGCCCCTGGACAAATTCTGGGACATCGTGGAGAAGAATATTCTCACTTCAAACAGGAAGGGTTGGGACTGGATCAAACAGGGAACTCTCATGTCCTGATTCTAGCCTGTGATTTGTATTAAGAAGGGGGAGAATCACAACTTCCATCAGTGCCACATCATATACCCTGTTTGAATCATTCTAACACGGGGCATGCCAACCACGTCAAATATAAGTAATTAATCTAGAGGGAAATTGGCATTTCACACCGTCGACACCCTAGTTGTAAAGGGTGTCAAGCACAAAATCAACCCCCTATCCAGACAAAATCATAAGCAACAAAAGCAATAACTTTGCTCTGCAGATGGGAATTACTAGTGCCTGTTGAATGGGAAACACCTAAGATACGATAAGATACTACAGTTAAAAAGGTGCCAAAAGAAATTTGCCTAAAAGCTACAAAGGAAGTGACAAGGAAATAGAGGGCAAGACCGGGTCGGCCACTGTACTCGCCACCGAGAAGATCCAATACACCTGCTATGGGTTGCAACCTCATAGGCAAGGGAGGTGGGAGTATAAGCCATGCCGGACCTCTGTTATTCCTTCTTTTGTCGCTTCTCCTGGTCCCTTTTGGGACACCGGCAAGACCATGTTACAAATGCTATCGAAAGCTCTACATGGAAAGACACCGGGGCTTCTTTCTTATTACTCATACCCATACCAACAGTCACTGTTATGACTCATCCAAATTAGGTATTTGCATGCATAAAGGAGAAAAATATTGGATTACAGAAAATTTAGGAACACGTGGAAACAGACTAAGAAGCAATTGTCCAAAAGGAGAAAAATAGATTTGCTCCACAGCTGCCACCAGGGGAACAGTCCAAGATTTGGTAAAAGAGCAAGTGGTAAGTAAAGATACAAAGCCAGCACAGCAACCTCGCCCTATATTCACCTCACCACGCCAGGACCTGTATGCAAAGCTCAAACAACAAAGAGGAAAAAACCCCAAGGTTAGGAAAAAACCTGTTTGTGGAATTGGGGGAGAGGATAGGTAAAGAACTTAACATAACCAACTGTTGGGTCTGTGGAGGAGCTTTAATGACAGAAGAATGGCCACGGAAAGGTAGCAGCGTAGGCCCGGTAGAACTCCTTAAATGGAACCGGACAAATATAAGAGGGGGGAACCGACCTGAGGGGTGGATTTTAAGTTCAACAGTGATAGGGGAAGAATGCCTCTGGCGAACTGGGATAAACTTTCTTAATGAAGTAGGAAACACTCCCTGTAAAAGCTATAAAGTGAGTAACAAAACTTCAAGGTGGTGGGTCCCAGAAAAACCAACTTGGTATTGAGCCCAGAAAAAAGGAAAAGACTGTGTATATGATCATGAAGTTGGACTCTTTCAGTGTAATGACACGAGGAAAAATCCTTATTTTGGAATCCCAGAAATAGCCAAATTTGGGGAGAATATAAATCAACAAGAAGGTGATTATTGGAAAGCACCAGATGGCTTCTTTTGGATATGTGGGAAAAGGGCATCCCCAAGACTCCCTTCACATTGGAAAGGGAGTTGTACACTAAGAATCATTCAACCAGGGTTTTTCCTTTTCCCAGAACCAGTGGGAGATCAATTAGGTATACCTCTCTATGAAGACTTCAAAAGAAAGAAAAGAGATTTAATTGGAGGATTCCAAAAATGGAAAGATGAGGAATGGCCCCCTGAACGAATATTAGAAACAGATGGGCCAGCTACCTAAGCACAAGATGGAAGTTGGGGATATCAGACCCCAATTTACATGCTGAATCGTATCATCAGACTCCAAGCTCTTGTAGAAATCATAACCAATGAAACAGCTGGGGCTATGGAATTAATAGTCAGCCAGCAACGCCAAACCAGAGCTGCAATACATCAAAATAGGCTGGCTTTAGACTATTTACTGGCCGAAGAAGGCGGTGTGTGCAGGAAGTTCAATACATCGGACTGTTGTTTAAAAATTGATGACAATGGGGATGCCGTTCTAGATATGGCCAACCAAATCAGAAAAATAGCCCATGTACCAGTCCAAAAATGGGAATCAATGATGTCTGCTAACTGGTGGGATGGCATATTGGGGAAAGAATGGTGGAAGAAGCTAGGTTTCTTCCTCTTATGTGCTACAGCTAGTCTAATATTTCTCCCTTGCTTGATCCCCTGCTTTATTCGGCTAATCACCAGCATAGTTCAAGGCATGCAAGTTGTGGCAATGCCTACTGACCCAAAGTTGGCTATGTCTGGAACAGCACAAAAAATTATGGTATTAAAAAGACAAAGTGATACAAAAGACCCTCTTGAAGAAGCCAAATTGATCTGTGAAAAGAACGAACAGACATTAGAAGCCAAGAAAAAAGAATTATTGCTCAAGCCAAATGATTTATAAAATAGAAAAGGGGGGATTGTTATAAACATATATTATATTAGCTTCTCGCAAAGTATAAAGTAGATATTATATAACGTTAGAAATGCTTTCTGCTGTGTGGATGTAGTTTTCTCTCTTTTTAGCAAGAATGTTAGCAAGTGTGAGCACGTAAGATAACCTCCAAACGAACAGAGGATGAGGCCCGAAAAGCTGCTAATCAACACTTTGTCTAGGGAGCAAAAGGGCCCAAAGGCTACTCCGCCCGGAGAACGGGCGGCCAGGAGAGTCCGGGAGATTTTATCACCACTCTGCCCGGAGAGACGAAGAGGCCCAAAGCTGCAATCAGCCCTGACTGTCTGGAGAATTAAGAAATCCACCCTACCATCGACTCTTGCCTAGCGGGCCCAACCCCAAGAATCAAGAGAAATAAAACCACAAGGCAGAAGACTAGGCACGCTCTAAAAAGGCGGAACCAAGGAGTGGCCATGCAGAACAGCTCCAGGAAAAGTTTTAATATGAATAAAGAACAGACAGTAAAAACGGTATAAAAAGGACTGACCTCTGGCATCAGGTGTGCTCTTGGCAGAGCGCCAAGGCAACTGGCTGTTACCCCGTTGCTTTATTTGATGTGTCTCTTATTGTCTTTATATTAAACCCCTTTAAATTCTCACAGGAGAGTGAACTTCGTTTTTCACAGAGAGAAGTTGTTCCCCCTGACAGCTAAGCTCCAACTACGGTGTCGCTTATGTCCTTCCCAGGACGGGCGGGAAAACGCCTCGGCGCAGCGCAGCGCTGGCCGGGAGCGGCCGGCACGGCACCGAGCGCGCTCCCCACTCCCTCCCGCCCGCGCCGCTGCGGAGACCCCGGGTTCGCCGGAATCGGCCACATGCTGCACGGAGGGCAGCGCGGCAAAGGCGGCCTCCCCTCGTCGCCCGGGGAAGGCCGGCCTCGGATCCCCGCTCTCTCCACCGGCACGGGCAGTGCCAGCAGCCTCTCGCTGTGGTCGCCGCTGGCCGAAAGCCTCGCCGCGCACCGCCCGGCCGGCCCCGCCGCTCCGCGGGGTCACACGGCACCTGCCGTGGGCGGCCGCCGAGCGACAGGAAGCAGAAGCGCTCACCGCCGCGCCGCTCGCCGCCCCGCCCGGGCGCTCCTCTCCTCGCGCTACCACGATGGCGCCGGCCCGCCCCGCCTTCCCCGTCGCCTGCGGCGCAACGCGGCTGCTCCGAGCCACGCAGCACGCGTGCGGCCGGGCCCTGCCGAGCTGCCGGCGGAGCCGGGGCACAGCCCGGGCGGGAGAGCTTCCGGCGCCCGCCGAGCGTGAGCGCGCCAGGCGGGCGGCGGGCGGCGGCGTGATGGAGAGCTAGATGGAGGCGGCAGCACCGCGCGGCATAAAATAGCTGATCGTCCGGCAGCCGCCCGCTCCGCAGCCCCTCGGCTGCTGTCGAGAAGGGCCCCGGCCCTGGCCGCGCCGGTGGCGAGGCGGCTCCGCAGCCCGCGGGCAGCCCTGGCGGGGCAGGGGAGCACTGCGGGCAGCCCCGGGGCCGCGCAGCCGTCTGCAACGCGCGGTGGGAGCCGCTGGGAACTATTTTACACGTTCCGGGGGGCTGGAGAGGAGCACGGAGACCACGCGGCAGGTCGCTGCCGTTAGGGAAAATTAATCCACGATGCCTGAGGTTTATATCCGAAAAGGAGACAGAGGAGTCCTGCAACATTCTTCGACTACAGGGAGAGTCCATGGGGCTTTTCCCATGGCGTCTGTCAAACGGTTGCGGGATGCAGCCCCCTTTTGATGCCAAGTTCCCGGCCACAGCACCCTCTTCCTTTTCCCCACTGGCTGAGGTATTCGGGAGATACAGACTTCCGGAACTGCCTACTCTATGCGCCCCCCTCTAATATGCACCCCCCTCTTGGCATCGAGAAGAAAGAAAAGAACCCCATTCCTAATGCTCTTAAGTCTTTGTTGCCTTGCTCTAGGTTCAGGAATTTAACACGGCCTTGATTAATCAACAGTCTCTAATGATTAGTAACAGTTCTAGAGAACTCCTAGTTTCTTCTGTTACTTCACTAGCCATAACTTCCTAGCCTTGTCTACAGGCCGATTCACACGGTCTCTTTGTAAAGACTCATCCATCTCATTCCTTTTAATCCCTCCTCTTTTTATTTGCTCTGTATTTGTCTTTACAAACCTTAATTACCATGGATTTAATTTTTTCTTCTGGAGTCTTCTTGGGTTTTGCTATTATTTGCAGTGACATTCTTTTCTGTCCTTTTGTAGTCATTTCTGGATCAGGTAGGCATGGCTGCTAGCGGCATCCCCTTGAGCACCTGCTGAAAGAGCTGCAGCCAGCATGGTGTCACGCATGGTAAAAAGATGAGAATTGCGATAGCATATAAGAGGAGAAATCGTATTCATTTAGCCCATAGCTGGCCAGTTAACTATGAAAATATGTCCCATTCCCATCCTTTCAACATTTGGACAGGTCCACGAGCTGACATTATTTCCTTTGTTATTTGTTTGACCACTTTTCCGCTGTCATCTGCTTGCAAACAGCAGCTCGAGTCATTTAATTTCCCACAAACTCCTCCTTCTTCTGCCAACAGATAATCTAATACCATCCAATGTTGAAATACCGCTTTCCTCATTTAAGTGGGTTGGTCAGCAAAAAGGTCAAGAGCTGTGGCTGGCTGGTTGGTAATTATTTCCGAGACAGCTTGTAACCTAATTATCTCCTTCAAATGATAAGTGGGTTCCCAGGCATCTGGGATTAATTCCTTAGGTTTCCAAGGGGCTGGTCCATCGTGTTGGGTAACTTGTTCTGTTGGCCGTTCATCATTTCCCCGTTTTGGGGTGCTCCCTCCAGCCAGGGCTGCATCAGCTGACTGCTTTTCTCTAATTAAATCATCACAGATTTTGATTCCTAAGCGATTTCCCAGAACTTGTAGTAGCAAAAAGAACAACAGTCTACTAAATATACCATATCCCTGACCAGTTTGGAGGTAACCTGAGCTAAGCATGGCCACAAATCCAATACTGTCCTTTCAAAGCCCGTGTTCCATTAGCAAAGGAACCTACCCATGGTCATCAATTGGTGGCTCAAAATACAGCAGGATTCCCGGGCCTAACGGTCCTCCAACAAGAGTTGCCCCACCATAAGGGTCCCAGCATTTGCATTTCCAAGCTCCCGCACAGGGTTCCCACCTACATTTACATCTGCAAGCTGCTTGGTTGGATTTGGAGCAGAACTCACTAAAAGGCTTTGAGTTCCAATCCGGTGTGGCCATTCCCACTGATAATCACAAACAACATGTCTTCTACTTGTGGAATTTTTGTGGGGACTGCTCAAAAACAGGTGGTCAAAAAAACCCCTTGTCCCTCCCCATTGCTTTACAGGCTTCCAAATATTTTTGGTAAGTGTGATAAGAACGCCTTACGCAGCTACTGTTAGTGAGCCGAACAGGTATTTGATTGCATTTGCCTTGATATTTGGAACAATTGGAAGGAGGGCAATTGGGGGTCCAAACCCAGTTGTTCAAGCCCAGAGGGAAAGTCAATTGACAATTGCCTTTTCCTACATAGACACGCCCTATCCTATTAGGCAATAAGTGCCTGTTGGAGAAGAATGAAGTGGCCATGAACTTCCTTCTTTGGCCCCAAATCCCATCCCACTGTGGGCCCTCACATTGACCCACCATTTAGGTTCAGCTGGGCTAGCCAACTATGGCCACTCTTCAGATCCTCCTGGCCTTCCACAGAGCCAGCAATTGCTAAGGTTAAAAACTTTTGCTACTTCTTCTCCTAAGGCTGCAAATTGATTCTCCCACTCCTGGCCTAAACTCAGCTGACCATATCAAAGTAGAATTAGTAAGGAAAATGTTTTAATAGTGTCATCTAATTAGCTAGTCTAATTTTCCCGTTGTCTTCTGCAGCACCTGTGGCAATTGAAGACACAGAAACCACTTAACGTAACAAAATGGCCACAAGTATTAGCCCCCAAGTGAGTGGAGATTCTAGAGGAGGGATGCCTATACAGTCTATTTCAGCAGACGGTCTGAAGGTAGGACTGCGGGGCTTCTTCCGATGTCGAAGCACTGCCTACTGCTCCGGCCCACTCCTGCAGAGTGTCAGTCACGGCCTCCCGGCCTTCTCCTCCAGCTGAGATGTGCAAATCTCTGAGGCTTCAGAGACCTTGACCCGAGAGTGACGGGTTCACCTGTGTTCAGCTTACTTGACGGCTGTTTTCTGTCGTCAGTGACACTTGGAATGGGCCACGCCATTTCACCAGCACTGGCGCTTCTTTCTACTCCTTAATTAGGACTCAATCTCCTGGTTGGATGTTAAAAGCAGCAAAGTCCAAAGGCCGGGCTTGCGCCAGCTGAGTTTCCTGTTGAAGGGGTTTCACAAGAAGCAGGATCCTGGCCACAGATGGTTTTAAAAATGCATCACTTGCCTCTACCCCCCCCCCACTGGGTGGAGACTTACCAGGAGGGCAATTGCAAACAACGATTGAAAGGGAGATAACTGAATCTCTCTTCTGGGTTGGGCCCTCATTCTCACCAAAGCCAATGTCCAAAGCCCTACCCATGGCATCTTGGTTTCTATTACCAGCTTCAAAAGGTGTTTATTTCTCTCTTCATTGTTTTCTACCCGAGCCGAGCTCTGGGGGTGCCAGGGCCTATGGAGGTTCCATTGTGTTCCTAAAGAAGCCAAAACCCCTTGAAGGATCTTTCCTGCAAAATGAGTTCCCCTATCTGAATCTATTGCTTCTACAATGCTGTATCTTGGAATGATTTGTTCCAAAAATGCCTTAAGAACTGATCCTGTCATTACTGAAGTAGTTGGAAATACTTCTGGCCACCTTGCTAGCTGACATACGATTACCAGAAGATATTAAGCCTTGCCACTTGGGGCATCTCCGGAAAATCCACCTGGCATCTTTGGAAGGGCCATGCAGCCCAAGGCCTCCCTCCTCTAGCAAGTTACTTTGTAACTTGGCTGTTGGCTTTAGCACAGATCAAGCAACCTTCAACAGCTCCTTTTGCCAGTCTAAAAAGACCCCCAGCAACATACATCATGAGATAGGCTTCTGCCAATCCTCAGGAAGTGCAAGAACTCTCTTAATGGAGTTGCTTTAATATTGGTAGGGCCAAAGGTTCTGGTATCTCTTGTTTGCCATCCCTTGGAAACCAATTCTTGCCTTTTTTCTCTGCCACACGACTTTTAACTGTATGTCAAACTGCTGTGGTAGAAAAGACAGCTTCCTGGGCAGTGATGGAGTCACGGGGAGCAAAGGGGGCATCTTGGAGAGTTCTGGCAGAAGTGTGGCTTTCTGAGTTTCTTCATCCACCAAAAAGGAGACAGAGGAGTCCTGTAACATTCTTCAACTCCAGGGAGAGGCCATGGGGCTTTTGCCATGGAGTCTCTCAAATGATTGCAGGAAGCAGCCCCCTTCTGATGTTAAGTTCCTGGCAACAGCACCCTCTGAGGTACTCGGGAATTACAGACTTCCGGAACTGCCTACTCTACGCCCCCCTCTAATATGCAGTCCCCTTTTGGAATGGAAAAGGAAGAAAACCAAACTATTCCTAATGCTGGGAAGTCTTTGCTGCCTTGCTCTAGGTTCAGGAATTTAGCAGGGCCTTGGCTGAGCAACAGTCTCTGTTGATTAGTAACAGTTTCTAGAACGAATACTTTCTTCTGTTACTTCCCCCCCTGTAAATTCCTAGCCTTGTCTAAGGAGAGATTCACACGGTCTCTTTGTAAAGACACATCTATCTTACTCCTTTCACTCCCACACCTTCCTTGCGGTGGAACGGCTCTCCCCGGCACAGCACCTGGCACAAAACCCCCGTATACGCACACACACACCTGCACTTACCCTGCACTCCACTGCACACACACACACACACACCTCCCGCACACTAACACCCCCTCCACATCCCCACCATGCTACTTGCAGTGGCCCCGCCCCTGCCATCCCCACCGGCTGGCAGCATCCACTCCTCGCATGCTTCCCCATGCCTTGCATTTCCTTGCTGCCCCCTCTGTAGCCTTCCCTCAACCTGCCTTTTCTCCCCTGCCTTGCACTGACTTGCTCACCCATCCCCCACCTGACTTCCTTTCACATTCGTCTAGGTCTGGCCTCACCTTTCCTTTTCCTTCTAGGACCCTCATTGCCTTGCCTCGCCTCGCAAAGCCACCACTTGCCTTGCCTTGCCCTTGAACCCCTCCCTTGCCTTGCATGACCTTGCTCACCCCTCCCCCACCTGGAATTCAACACCCCTTTTCAATGACATTTCTGGGCCTTGCCCTGCCCTTTCTGCTCCTCCGAGGAATCTCAAAGCTCTCAAGCATCTCCGGTGTTTCAGGATCCCATGAGAGGAAGACCAGGGGAGGACGCATGTTGCCACACTCATCTCTGTGGGCAGCCTTTGTCTGGGAGCAATCCTTGCATGTCTTGAACCTTGGAGGGGCAATTCACATTTTGCCCTTGAGCTCGGGGACCAGAAAGAGAGTTCTTTTGCATACAAGGGAAAGCAGGTAGCTCAAGTCTTTTAGGTACAGAGGAGAGATGACCCACGCGGGATCAAGGCCACACAGAGCACTTGGTCCTGGCCACTTTTGTGTACCAGCAGTCCTTGAATGTACTTCTCACCTGCCTTGCCTGGCCTTGCCTTGGCAACACAACAGTTGCCTTGCCTTGCCCTGCTAGCCCTCTGGAGCCTTGCATTCCTTTGCACGGCCATGCCCAGCACATGACCTGCCTACTGTTTTCCTCCAGGGCCTTGGCTTGCTGAGCCCTTCCTGTTTCTGCCTGGCCTTCCCATCAGTGGCCCTTCCTTCCTACAGCCAGCCTTGCCTCTAACTTCTGGACCTTCTCTTGTCTACCACTCCATTTGCTTTCCCCTCACTGCTCTGGCCTTGCCTACCTCTCCCTTGACTTGCCCACAATTGCCTGCACTCGGTTTGCAGCGCCTTGCCTGCATGGAAGGCAAGGGAAAGAGTGGTAGGCCGGGCAAAGCAAAGCCAGCAAGTTGTAGGCAGTGCGAGGCAAGGCAGACGTAGGCAAAGGAAGCAGAGCAAGGGTACCTTAAGAAGAACTAGACAAGGCAAGGCCAAGAGACTCGGAGTGCCTTTCCTTGGGAAGGCAAGGACATAGTGCCAGTGTTGCTGGAGCAGATGTTAAGGTACTGTGGGGAGGAATAGTCCAGCAAGACATTTCTCTTCTGGCCCCTGTGCGTGTGGGGGCAATTGTTGGACATATTCAATACTGGAGGCGGATCAGTCGCTGGATGTGTTGTATTTTGGAGGAGGGGATGCCGTTTCTTTGGAGATGGGCTTGTAGTTGCTCTCTTTGGCAAGGAAGGCAGGTTTGGATGTGCACATCAGGTACTCCTAGGGATTTTAAAGGCTTTTCCCAACAGGCAGAGCTCTCTCTGGGTTCGAGCTGTTGAGCTGTCAGTGGGAATGCAAAGGCCAAGCTCTTAAGCTATTTGTCCTGGTGCCTTCAGTGTGTGAGCAGTCCCTGGTGCCGTTGCCTTTGGATCCTGACTCTGGGAGAGGGAAGGCTTAGGATGGTACCTAGAGCTGAGAAGGAGAGTGCTGAGAACAGCGTGTGTGCTGCTAGTTTGAGGGGTGCAGGTGAAGTTGTAGGCAGCAAGATCTTCCTCAGCTGGCACTGTTTTGAGCCCTGTTTTTGCCAGATGGTTTCAAGTTGGTGGGCGGAATCTGCGAGAGGGAAAAGATTTGTATGGGCCAAAGAGGTGTGGTGTAAAGAAGAGTGTGCTCTTGGAAGGGGAAGATGAGGGCAACCTTTTTGTCCTGACACCGTTGATTTGAGTGCAGGGCCGTTTGCAAGTTGCCTCTGTCTGCCCTTGGGGTGGTTTCGAGCTGGGCCAGGTGCTTGGCCTTCTTTTGCAAGTCTGCAGCGCCGTCGTGTGGTTGTTTCCATGAGCGCTGACAGTGCCCGGCAAAAAGCGCTTGGCTGGCGCGGCCCCAGTCGTGTGGAAGCAGTTGGTGGAAGAGCTCCGCTGTGCATCCTGCCTCTTGGAGACATAAAAGGATGTAACCCTGCGCGTAGCGGGGAAGCAAGACGAATCTTTTCATTGTTGGCTGAGCAGTTTCTACGCGGCAAAAGTAAAGGCAGTTTCAGCACGGCCTCTTTCTTTCAGAACCTTTTCTGTGCCATCATGAACATGCTCAACATGCCACTCGCACCCGCTGAACTGCATCAAAGGCCCTGGAGATAGGCGCTTTCCTTCAAGCTCTCTGTAGCATCGTACCCTCCACCTCTGGCGGATCCCAAAGCCCTTCCAAACATCCAGCAGCTGCACGCAGAGAACAAGTGCTAAAACAAGGCGTTGGCCTTCCTAGTCCTTTTAAAGTCTGTGAACTAGGCGAAACATTCCAGTGAGCAGCACTTTCCTTCGCAACTATATCTAGAGCATCATCACATTCTCTCCAAGTGGGTAAGTCCACCCTTGCAGCGCAGCGTTTGCAGCCACAGTTCGGACTGAGAGATAGGCCAGGTGAGAAAGCATTTCTTGACTATCCCTCTTCTCTGGAAGACTTGATACTCGCAGCGCAACCACGTCCACACACCTTCAGTGTGGCCAGGTTCAAGCAGCTAGAGCTCCCAGAGATGGGAGAGTCAGGAGAGAAGACGTTCCAAAAGTACAGTGTACTTACAGCAGCATTAAAACTGTGCACAGCAGTCTGCAGCACTGTAGACTGCGGCTTCTCCGACAGACGAGCCATCCCATTGTTGCCTCTCGCAGCCTGCTTGCTAGCTGCTCTCCTGAAGAAAAGAACTAGAAGAAAAAGCCAATGCTGGGCTGCACCTTCCCCTTGCCTTACGTAAAGCCACCTAAACTCCCCGCTGCACTCTCTACTTCCCCTCTCCTTGGAAGCGACCACTGTGTTTGCTGCATCTCGAAGCCTAAAGTTAAGCGCCAAAGTTTCCAAGGATGGTTGGAAGAAGGATAAGTAGTAGCACAAGGAAGTAGTTGTCGTTGAACTTCCTCCTTCTCAATGCTAACGTGAATTGGGCAGGCAGGCGAGTGCTAGCCACGCTCCTTTCTCAGTTTGTACGCTGCGGACACGAGTCCGGTGCTCTGCGCCTTCGTTCGGCCTCTTTAGTACCCATGTCGCTCTTTCATTCAGCCGGAGTCGAAGCGTCGTCTACTTCTCGCCCAGAGAGCACGGTGCCGGCAGCGAAATGCCCCAGCCGACTGCTTCTGCCGACACACGCCTGGTCTATGCACTTTCCCTCGCAGCGACATACAGCAGCACTTTCGGTCTTTCTTGTCGTCCAAATGGAAAGGGAAAGATTCTCTGCTATGTCCCGCCCAGAGAACAGTTTTAGGTCAACCAGCACGCCCAGAGCTTGCCCTCGACGCGTGGAAACTTGTGTTTGCACCACATTCAAGTGGCTGCCGTCTTTCCTTTACAGCCTGCAGAGCACCGTCAGACCGCCGTGCTCTCTGCACCTGCCTTCTCAGTTCTAAGTACTACCGCGCCTCTTACAGCCTTGCAGGAAGCAAAGACACGGGTAGTCATCTCGCAGAGAAGAACGTGGAAGGACGAAAGGATGATCTTCCTTTCTCCTGCTTCTTGCCTGAATTGTGGTGCTGTATTGAAAGTCTTGGCTAGCGAAAAGCTCATCCAGCAAGTGCCTCATTCCTGACGCATCTCGCTGAGCGAGAGTTTCACGAAGAGTTTAGACTCTGGAAACAGCAAGAAAATGATTGTACGTCGAGCTGAGGAAAATCCGTGCACAGCACACTGTGGATGCGTGCAGTGTTCGCGCTGAAGAGCGCCAAAACGCAAAGCCATCGCTGGGCTTCAGTTTTGTCCAGACCGCAGAAGGCAAAGAACGAAGCAACTGGGCACCGCGTTAACGTACTCAGTGGACCGAATTTCAAATGTCCAGCCAAAAGCTGCTTCATAAGCAGATTCAGCTGAGAATGCTCTGGCTGCTTCACAAAGTAAGGCGCAGCCGTTTCCATTCATCACACTACCTGGCCAGAAGCAGTATCCTACACCTTCAATGCTGCAGCGTCCATGCAGCTGGAGCACACGCAGTAGGACGCGTCCAGATAGACGGCGTTCTTCAAGTACCCCCCTCCTCCAAGCAGCCTTGAAACTGAGCACAACACACTGCGGCTCGGGAGCTTCCTTCTCAGATAGACGTGCCGTCACGTTATTCACTCTCGCAGCTCCGTTGCCCACTTGCAGCAGCTGCTACCAAAGCAAAATGCTCCAGAAGTAAAAAGCACTGCCGGGCTGCACTTTCCCTTGCCTCACGTAAAGCACCATAAACTGTCCGCTGTGCTCTGTATTTCCATTCTCCGCCGCATCTACCACTGTTATCTCTGCATCTCGAAGCATAAAGCTCGGCACAATTCCTCCCAGGGAACGCTGGAAGAGAAATAGGCAGCAGCACAAGTAGCTGCAAGTGGAACTTTCTGTTTTAAAACGCTAACGTGAATCCGGAAACAAGCGAGTGACAGCCAGGCTTCCTCTTGCAGCCTGTGCGATGCACACACCAGCTCGGTGCTCTGCCCTCATTCTTTAATGCTCTTCGTACCATGTCGCGCTTTCATTCTGCCGGAGTCGAAGCGTCGTCTACTTCTCGCCCAGAGAGCACGGTGCCAGCGGAGAAAGGCTCCAGAAAAACGCTCCAGGCTGCTGATTCTTCCCAAACACACCAGGGCTATGCACTTTCCTTCGCAGCGCTAAGTAGCATCACATTCTGTTTGCGTTGGAGCCGGAATGCAAAGGGAAAGATTCTCGGTTACGTCTCACTCAGCGCCCAGTTTTAGGTCACCAAGCTTACCCGGAGCTTACCCGCGACGCGTGGAAATTGGTATTTGCACCATATTCAAGTGGTAGCTTTCTTTCCTTTACAGCCTGCAGAGCGCCGTCAGATCGCGGTGCTCTCTGCACCTGCCTTCTCCCTTCCAAGTACCACCGCGCACCTTACAGCCTTGCAGGAAGCAAAGACGTGGAGAGATGTCTCGCAGAGAAGATCGTGCAAAGACGAAAAGATGTTCTTCTTTGCTTTTCCTCGTCGCCCAGATTGTGGTGCTCTACTGAAAGCGTGGGCTAACGAATGGCTAATCTAGCATGTGCTTCCCTTCTAATGCATTTCGCTGAGCGAGAGCTGAGGAAAATCCTTGCACTGTACACTATGGATGCGTGCAGTAGACACGCAGAAGAGCGGCACAGCTCATAACCATCGCACACTCCAGCCCAGAGCTCTGGGGCTGCGTTCTTCTCAATTTCCGGCGCTGGACAGAACTGAGACATTGAGCTTTGGCTCTCTTTAGTGTGTGTACTGCACGCATCCAGAGCGCGCTGTGCACAGATTCTCCTCAGCGCTACGTGCAAGCACAGACTTTCTGCTTCGCAGAGCCCAACTGTCCGCCGAAGCTCTCGCTCAGAGAAATGTGTCAGGAGAGAAGCACTTGCTGGATTAGCCTTACACTGGCCAACAGTTCCAAAGAAGCACCATAGTCTTCTTGCGAGAAAGGATAATAAAACACATGTATTGTCCCAGCAAAGTTCTCTGTGCTAGCCGAAGCCGAGAATCTTTCCCTTAAGATTAAGACCACAACGCAGACAGCATTTTGTGCTACTTAACGCTGAGAGGGATAGCCCAGGCGTGTTTCGGCAGAGGCAGAAGCCCGGAGCGTTTCTCTGCCGGCACCGTGCTCTCAGGCGAGAAGTAGACGACGCTTCGACTCCGGCTGAATGAAAAGCGCGACATGGTACGAAGAGCATACGAATGAGGGCGCAGAGCACCGAGCTGGTGTGCGCATCGCACAGGCTGCAAGAAGAAGCGTGGCTGCCGCTCGCTTCTTTGCGGATTCACGTTAGCAGTTGAAAACAAAAGTTCCACTTGCAGCTACTTGTGCTGCTACCTATTTCTCTTCCAGCTTTCCCTGGGAAGAATTGTGCTGCGAGAGTGAATAACGTGACGGCACGTCTATCTGAGAAGGAAGCTCCCGAGCCGCAGTGTGTTGTGCTCAGTTTCAAGGCTGCTTGGAGGAGGGGGGTACTTGAAGAACGCCGTCTATCTGGACGCGTCCTACTGCGTGTGCTCCAGCTGCATGGACTCTGCAGCATTGAAGGTGTAGGATACTGCTTCTGGCCAGGTAGTGTGATGAATGGAAACGGCTGCACCTTACTTTGTGAAGCAGCCAGAGCATTCTCAGCTGAATCTGCTTATGAAGCAGCTTTTGGCTGGACATTTGAAATTCGGTCCACTGAGTACGTTAACGCGGTGCCCAGCTGCTTCGTTCTTCGCCTTCTGCGGTCTGGACAGAACTGAAGCCCAGCGATGGCTTTGAGTTTTGCCGCTCTTCAGCATGTGTACTGCACGCATCCGCAGTGTGCTGTGCAAGGATTTTCCTCAGCTCTCCCTCAGCGAAATGCATCAGGTGAGAAACACTTGCTGGATTAGCCTTTCGCTGGCCATGGCTTTCAGTACAGCACCACAATCTGGGCGACGAGGAGGAGCAAAGAAGAACATCTTTTCGTCTTTGCACGTTCTTCTCTGCGAGACGACTATCCGCGTCATTGCTTCCTGCAAGGCTATATTCTGCGCAGTGGTACTTGAAAGGGAGAAGGCAGGTGCAGAGAGCACCGCGATCTGACGGCGCTCTGCAGGCTGTAAAGGAAAGAGGGCTGCCACTGGAATGTGTGCAAACACAAGTTTCCACGAGTCGCGGGCAAGCTCTGGGCGTGCTTGTTGACCTAAAACTGTTCTCTGTGCCCGACATTGCTGAGAATCTTTCCCTTTACATTTGGACGACAAGAAAAGACCGAAAGTGCTGCTGTATGTCGCTGCGAGAAAAGTGCATAGCCCTGGTGTGTTTCGGAAGGGCAGTCGGCTGGGGCATTTCTCTTCCGGCACCGTGCTCTCCGGGCGAGAAGTAGACGACGCTTCGACTCCGGCTGAATGAAAAGCGCGACATGGTACGAAGAGCATACGAATGAGGGCGCAGAGCACCGAGCTGGTGTGCGCATCGCACAGGCTGCAAGAAGAAGCGTGGCTGCCGCTCGCTTCTTTGCGGATTCACGTTAGCAGTTGAAAACAAAAGTTCCACTTGCAGCTACTTGTGCTGCTACCTATTTCTCTTCCAGCTTTCCCTGGGAAGAATTGTGCCGAGCTTTATGCTTCGAGATGCAGAGATGACAGTGGTAGATGCAGCGGAGAATGGAAATAAAGAGTGCAGCGGACAGTTTACAGTGCTTTACGTGAGGCAAAGGAAAAGGTTTGCTCAGCAGTGCTTTTTACTTCTGAAACATTTTGCTTTGGTAGCAGCTGCTGCAAGTGGGCAACGGAGCTGCGAGAGTGAATAACGTGACGGCACGTCTATCTGAGAAGGAAGCTCCCGAGCCGCAGTGTGTTGTGCTCAGTTTCAAGGCTGCTTGGAGGAGGGGGGTACTTGAAGAACGCCGTCTATCTGGACGCGTCCTACTGCGTGTGCTCCAGCTGCATGGACTCTGCAGCATTGAAGGTGTAAGAAACTTCTTCTGGCCTGATAGTGTGATAGAGTGCAACGGCTACGCCTTACTTTGTGAACCATCCAGAGCATTCTCAGCTGAATCTGCTTGTGAAGCAGCTCTTGGCTGGACATTTGAAATTCGGTCCACTGAGTACGTTAACGCGGTGCCCAGCTGCTTCGTTCTTCGCCTTCTGCCGTCTGGACAGAACTGAAGCCCAGCGATTGCTTTTAGCTGTGGCTCTCTTCAGCATGTGTACTGCACGCATCCGCAGTGTGCTGTGCAAGGATTTTCCTCAGCTCTCCCTCAGCGAAATGCATCAGGTGAGAAACACTTGCTGGATCAGCCTTTCGCTGGCCAAGGCTTTTAATACAGCACCACAATATGGGCGACGAGGAGAAAGGAAGAACATCTTTTCGTCCTGGCACGTTCTTCTGAGCGACATGACTATCCGCGTGTTTGCTTCCTGCAAAGCTGTATTGTGCGCGGCGGTATTGGAACTGAGAAGGCAGGTGCAGAGAGCACCGGGATCTGACGGCGTTCTGCAGCCTGTAAAGGAAAGACGGCAGCCACTTGAATGTGGTGCAAACACAAGTTTCCACGCGTCGAGGGCAAGCTCTGGGCGTGCTGGTTGACCTAAAACTGTTCTCTGGGCGGGACATAGCAGAGAATCTTTCCCTTTACATTTGGACGACAAGAAAGACCGAAAGTGCTGCTGTATGTCGCTGCGAGGGAAAGTGCATAGACCAGGCGTGTGTCGGCAGAAGCAGTCGGCTGGGGCATTTCGCTGCCGGCACCGTGCTCTCTGGGCGAGAAGTAGACGACGCTTCGACTCCGGCTGAATGAAAGAGCGACATGGGTACTAAAGAGGCCGAACGAAGGCGCAGAGCACCGGACTCGTGTCCGCAGCGTACAAACTGAGAAAGGAGCGTGGCTAGCACTCGCCTGCCTGCCCAATTCACGTTAGCATTGAGAAGGAGGAAGTTCAACGACAACTACTTCCTTGTGCTACTACTTATCCCTCTTCCAACCATCCCCAAAACCACTGGCGCTTAACTTTAGGCTTCGAGATGCAGCAAACACAGTGGTCGCTTCCAAGGAGAGGGGAAGTAGAGAGTGCAGCGGGGAGTTTAGGTGGCTTTACGTAAGGCAAGGGGAAGGTGCAGCCCAGCATTGGCTTTTTCTTCTAGTTCTTTTCTTCAGGAGAGCAGCTAGCAAGCAGGCTGCGAGAGGCAACAATGGGATGGCTCGTCTGTCGGAGAAGCCGCAGTCTACAGTGCTGCAGACTGCTGTGCACAGTTTTAATGCTGCTGTAAGTACACTGTACTTTTGGAACGTCTTCTCTCCTGACTCTCCCATCTCTGGGAGCTCTAGCTGCTTGAACCTGGCCACACTGAAGGTGTGTGGACGTGGTCGCGCTGCGAGTATCAAGTCTTCCAGAGAAGAGGGATAGTCAAGAAATGCTTTCTCACCTGGCCTATCTCTCAGTCCGAACTGTGGCTTCAAACGCTGCGCTGCAAGGGTGGACTTACCCACTTGGAGAGAATGTGATGATGCTCTAGATATAGTTGCGAAGGAAAGTGCTGCTCACTGGAATGTTTCGCCTAGTTCACAGACTTTAAAAGGACTAGGAAGGCCAACGCCTTGTTTTAGCACTTGTTCTCTGCGTGCAGCTGCTGGATGTTTGGAAGGGCTTTGGGATCCGCCAGAGGTGGAGGGTACGATGCTACAGAGAGCTTGAAGGAAAGCGCCTATCTCCAGGGCCTTTGATGCAGTTCAGCGGGTGCGAGTGGCATGTTGAGCATGTTCATGATGGCACAGAAAAGGTTCTGAAAGAAAGAGGCCGTGCTGAAACTGCCTTTACTTTTGCCGCGTAGAAACTGCTCAGCCAACAATGAAAAGATTCGTCTTGCTTCCCCCCTACGCGCAGGGTTACATCCTTTTATGTCTCCAAGAGGCAGGATGCACAGCAGAGCTCTTCCACCAACTGCTTCCACACGACTGGGGCCGCGCCAGCCAAGCGCTTTTTGCCGGGCACTGTCAGCGCTCATGGAAACAACCACACGACGGCGCTGCAGACTTGCAAAAGAAGGCCAAGCACCTGGCCCAGCTCGAAACCACCCCAAGGGCAGACAGAGGCAACTTGCAAACGGCCCTGCACTCAAATCAACGGTGTCAGGACAAAAAGGTTGCCCTCATCTTCCCCTTCCAAGAGCACACTCTTCTTTACACCACACCTCTTTGGCCCAAACAAATCTTTTCCCTCTCGCAGATTCCGCCCACCAGCTTGAAACCATCTGGCAAAAACAGGGCTCAAAACAGTGCCAGCTGAGGAAGATCTTGCTGCCTACAACTTCACCTGCACCCCTCAAACTAGCAGCACACACGCTGTTCTCAGCACTCTCCTTCTCAGCTCTAGGTACCATCCTAAGCCTTCCCTCTCCCAGAGTCAGGATCCAAAGGCAACGGCACCAGGGACTGCTCACACACTGAAGGCACCAGGACAAATAGCTTAAGAGCTTGGCCTTTGCATTCCCACTGACAGCTCAACAGCTCGAACCCAGAGAGAGCTCTGCCTGTTGGGAAAAGCCTTTAAAATCCCTAGGAGTACCTGATGTGCACATCCAAACCTGCCTTCCTTGCCAAAGAGAGCAACTACAAGCCCATCTCCAAAGAAACGGCATCCCCTCCTCCAAAATACAACACATCCAGCGACTGATCCACCTCCAGTATTGAATATGTCCAACAATTGCCCCTACATGCACAGGGGCCAGAAGAGAAATGTCTTGTTGGACTATTCCTCCCCACAGTACCTTAACATCTGCTCCAGCAACACTGGCACTATGTCCTTGCCTTCCCAAGGAAAGGCACTCCGAGTCTCTTGGCCTTGCCTTGTCTAGTTCTTCTTAAGGTACCCTTGCTCTGCTTCCTTTGCCTGCGTCTGCCTTGCCTCGCACTGCCTACAACTTGCTGGCTTTGCTTTGCCCGGCCTACCACTCTTTCCCTTGCCTTCCATGCAGGCAAGGCGCTGCAAACCGAGTGCAGGCAATTGTGGGCAAGTCAAGGGAGAGGTAGGCAAGGCCAGAGCAGTGAGGGGAAAGCAAATGGACTGGTAGGCAAGAGAAGGCCCAGAAGTTAGAGGCAAGGCTGGCTGTAGGAAGGAAGGGCCACTGATGGGAAGGCCAGGCAGAAACAGGAAGGGCTCAGCAAGCCAAGGCCCTGGAGGAAAACAGTAGGCAGGTCATGTGCGGGGCAGGGCCCTGCAAAGGAATGCAAGGCTACAGAGGGCTAGCAGGACAAGGCAAGGCAAGTGTTGTGTTGCCAAGGCAAGGCCAGGCAAGGCAGGTGAGAAGTACATTCAAGGACTGCTGGTGCACAAAAGTGGCCAGGACCAAGTGCTCTGTGTGGCCTTGATCCCGCGTGGGTCATCTCTCCTCTGTACCTAAAAGACTTGAGCTACCTGCCTTCCCTTGTATGCAAAAGAACTCTCTTTCTGGTCCCCGAGCTCAAGGGCAAAATGTGAATTGCCCCTCCAAGGTTCAAGACATGCAAGGATTGCTCCCAGACAAAGGCTGCCCACAGAGATGAGTGTGGCAACATGCGTCCTCCCCTGGTCTTCCTCTCATGGGATCCTGAAACACCGGAGATGCTTGAGAGCTTTGAGATTCCTCGGAGGAGCAGAAAGGGCAGGGCAAGGCCCAGAAATGTCATTGAAAAGGGGTGTTGAATTCCAGGTGGGGGAGGGGTGAGCAAGGTCATGCAAGGCAAGGGAGGGGTTCAAGGGCAAGGCAAGGCAAGTGGTGGCTTTGCGAGGCGAGGCAAGGCAATGAGGGTCCTAGAAGGAAAAGGAAAGGTGAGGCCAGACCTAGACGAATGTGAAAGGAAGTCAGGTGGGGGATGGGTGAGCAAGTCAGTGCAAGGCAGGGGAGAAAAGGCAGGTTGAGGGAAGGCTACAGAGGGGGCAGCAAGGAAATGCAAGGCATGGGGAAGCATGCGAGGAGTGGGTGCTGCCAGCCGGTGGGGATGGCAGGGGCGGGGCCACTGCAAGTAGCATGGTGGGGATGTGGAGGGGGTGTTAGTATGCGGGAGGTGTGTGTGTGTGTGTGTGCAGTGGAGTGCAGGGTAAGTGCAGGTGTGTGTGTGCGTATACGGGGGTTTTGTGCCAGGTGCTGTGCCGGGGAGAGCCGTTCCACCGCAAGGAAGGTGTGGGCGTGAAAGGAGTAAGATAGATGTGTCTTTACAAAGAGACCGTGTGAATCTCTCCTTAGACAAGGCTAGGAATTTACAGGGGGGGAAGTAACAGAAGAAAGTATTCGTTCTAGAAACTGTTACTAATCAACAGAGACTGTTGCTCAGCCAAGGCCCTGCTAAATTCCTGAACCTAGAGCAAGGCAGCAAAGACTTCCCAGCATTAGGAATAGTTTGGTTTTCTTCCTTTTCCATTCCAAAAGGGGAGTGCATATTAGAGGGGGGCATAGAGTAGGCAGTTCCGGAAGTCTGTAATTCCCGAGTACCTCAGAGGGTGCTGTTGCCAGGAACTTAGCATCAGAAGGGAGCTGCATCCCGCAATCATTTGAGAGACTCCATGGCAAAAGCCCCATGGCCTCTCCCTGGAGTTGAAGAATGTTACAGGACTCCTCTGTCTCCTTTTTGGTGGATGAAGAAACTCAGAAAGCCACACTTCTGCCAGAACTCTCCAAGATGCCCCCTTTGCTCCCCGTGACTCCATCACTGCCCAGGAAGCTGTCTTTTCTACCGCAGCAGTTTGACATACAGTTAAAAGTCGTGTGGCAGAGAAAAAAGGCAAGAATTGGTTTCCAAGGGATGGCAAACAAGAGATACCAGAACCTTTGGCCCTACCAATATTAAAGCAACTCCATTAAGAGAGTTCTTGCACTTCCTGAGGATTGGCAGAAGCCTATCTCATGATGTATGTTGCTGGGGGTCTTTTTAGACTGGCAAAAGGAGCTGTTGAAGGTTGCTTGATCTGTGCTAAAGCCAACAGCCAAGTTACAAAGTAACTTGCTAGAGGAGGGAGGCCTTGGGCTGCATGGCCCTTCCAAAGATGCCAGGTGGATTTTCCGGAGATGCCCCAAGTGGCAAGGCTTAATATCTTCTGGTAATCGTATGTCAGCTAGCAAGGTGGCCAGAAGTATTTCCAACTACTTCAGTAATGACAGGATCAGTTCTTAAGGCATTTTTGGAACAAATCATTCCAAGATACAGCATTGTAGAAGCAATAGATTCAGATAGGGGAACTCATTTTGCAGGAAAGATCCTTCAAGGGGTTTTGGCTTCTTTAGGAACACAATGGAACCTCCATAGGCCCTGGCACCCCCAGAGCTCGGCTCGGCTAGAAAACAATGAAGAGAGAAATAAACACCTTTTGAAGCTGGTAATAGAAACCAAGATGCCATGGGTAGGGCTTTGGACATTGGCTTTGGTGAGAATGAGGGCCCAAGCCAGAAGAGAGATTCAGTTATCTCCCTTTCAATCGTTGTTTGCAATTGCCCTGGTAAGTCTCCACCCAGTGGGGGGGGGTAGAGGCAAGTGATGCATTTTTAAAACCATCTGTGGCCAGGATCCTGCTTCTTGTGAAACCCCTTCAACAGGAAACTCAGCTGGTGCAAGCCCGGCCTTTGGACTTTGCTGCTTTTAACATCCAACCAGGAGATTGAGTCCTAATTAAGGAGTAGAAAGAAGCGCCAGTGCTGGTGAAATGGCGTGGCCCATTCCAAGTGTCACTGACGACAGAAAACAGCCGTCAAGTAAGCTGAACACAGGTGAACCCGTCACTCTCGGGTCAAGGTCTCTGAAGCCTCGGAGATTTGCACATCTCAGCTGGAGGAGAAGGCCGGGAGGCCGTGACTGACACTCTGCAGGAGTGGGCCGGAGCAGTAGGCAGTGCTTCGACATCGGAAGAAGCCCCGCAGTCCTACCTTCAGACCGTCTGCTGAAATAGACTGTATAGGCATCCCTCCTCTAGAATCTCCACTCACTTGGGAGCTAATACTTGTGGCCATTTTGTTACGTTAAGTGGTTTCTGTGTCTTCAATTGCCACAGGTGCTGCAGAAGACAACGGGAAAATTAGACTAGCTAATTAGATGACACTATTAAAACATTTTCCTTACTAATTCTACTTTGATATGGTCAGCTGAGTTTAGGCCAGGAGTGGGAGAATCAATTTGCAGCCTTAGGAGAAGAAGTAGCAAAAGTTTTTAACCTTAGCAATTGCTGGCTCTGTGGAAGGCCAGGAGGATCTGAAGAGTGGCCATAGTTGGCTAGCCCAGCTGAACCTAAATGGTGGGTCAATGTGAGGGCCACAGTGGGATGGGATTTGGGGCCAAAGAAGGAAGTTCATGGCCACTTCATTCTTCTCCAACAGGCACTTATTGCCTAAATAGGATAGGGCGTGTCTATGTAGGAAAAGGCAATTGTCAATTGACTTTCCCTCTGGGCTTGAACAACTGGGTTTGGACCCCCAATTGCCCTCCTTCCAATTGTTCCAAATATCAAGGCAAATGCAATCAAATACCTGTTCGGCTCACTAACAGTAGCTGCGTAAGGCGTTCTTATCACACTTACCAAAAATATTTGGAAGCCTGTAAAGCAATGGGGAGGGACAAGGGGTTTTTTTGACCACCTGTTTTTGAGCAGTCCCCACAAAAATTCCACAAGTAGAAGACATGTTGTTTGTGATTATCAGTGGGAATGGCCACACCGGATTGGAACTCAAAGCCTTTTAGTGAGTTCTGCTCCAAATCCAACCAAGCAGCTTGCAGATGTAAATGTAGGTGGGAACCCTGTGCGGGAGCTTGGAAATGCAAATGCTGTGACCCTTATGGTGGGGCAACTCTTGTTGGAGGACCGTTAGGCCCGGGAATCCTGCTGTATTTTGAGCCACCAATTGATGACCATGGGTAGGTTCCTTTGCTAATGGAACACGGGCTTTGAAAGGACAGTATTGGATTTGTGGCCAACATGCTTAGCTCAGGTTACCTCCAAACTGGTCAGGGATATGGTATATTTAGTAGACTGTTGTTCTTTTTGCTACTACAAGTTCTGGGAAATCGCTTAGGAATCAAAATCTGTGATGATTTAATTAGAGAAAAGCAGTCAGCTGATGCAGCCCTGGCTGGAGGGAGCACCCCAAAACGGGGAAATGATGAACGGCCAACAGAACAAGTTACCCAACACGATGGACCAGCCCCTTGGAAACCTAAGGAATTAATCCCAGATGCCTGGGAACCCATTTATCATTTGAAGGAGATAATTAGGTTACAAGCTGTCTCGGAAATAATTACCAACCAGCCAGCCACAGCGCTTGACCTTTTTGCTGACCAACCCACTTAAATGAGGAAAGCGGTATTTCAATATTGGATGGTATTAGATTATCTGTTGGCAGAAGAAGGAGGAGTTTGTGGGAAATTAAATGACTCGAGCTGCTGTTTGCAAGCAGATGACAGCGGAAAAGTGGTCAAACAAATAACAAAGGAAATAACGTCAGCTCGTGGACCTGTCCAAATGTTGAAAGGATGGGGATGGGACATGTTTTCATGGTTAACTGGCCAGCTCTGGGCTAAATGAATACGATTCCTCCTCTTACATGCTATAGCAACTCTCATCTTTTTACCATGTGTGACACCATGCTGGCGGCAGCTCTTTCAGCAGGTGCTCAAGGGGATGCCGCTAGCAGCCATGCCTACCTGATCCAGAAATGACTACAAAAGGACAGAAAAGGATGTCACTGCAAATAATAGCAAAACCCAAGAAGACTCCAGAAGAAAAAATTAAATCCATGGTAATTAAGGTTTGTAAAGACAAATACAGAGCAAATAAAAAGAGGAGGGATTAAAAGGAATGAGATGGATGAGTCTTTACAAAGAGACCGTGTGAATCGGCCTGTAGACAAGGCTAGGAAGTTATGGCTAGTGAAGTAACAGAAGAAACTAGGAGTTCTCTAGAACTGTTACTAATCATCAGAGACTGTTGATTAATCAAGGCCGTGTTAAATTCCTGAACCTAGAGCAAGGCAACAAAGACTTAAGAGCATTAGGAATGGGGTTCTTTTCTTTCTTCTCGATGCCAAGAGGGGGGTACATATTAGAGGGGGGCGCATAGAGTAGGCAGTTCCGGAAGTCTGTATCTCCCGAATACCTCAGCCAGTGGGGAAAAGGAAGAGGGTGCTGTGGCCGGGAACTTGGCATCAAAAGGGGGCTGCATCCCGCAACCGTTTGACAGACGCCATGGGAAAAGCCCCATGGACTCTCCCTGTAGTCGAAGAATGTTGCAGGACTCCTCTGTCTCCTTTTCGGATATAAACCTCAGGC
This sequence comes from Aphelocoma coerulescens, assembly GCF_041296385.1. NCBI lineage: Eukaryota > Metazoa > Chordata > Aves > Passeriformes > Corvidae > Aphelocoma > Aphelocoma coerulescens. The sequence goes on from NW_027183470.1 coordinate 304,614, forward strand.
ATCGTGGATTAATTTTCCCTAACGGCAGCGACCTGCCGCGTGGTCTCCGTGCTCCTCTCCAGCCCCCCGGAACGTGTAAAATAGTTCCCAGCGGCTCCCACCGCGCGTTGCAGACGGCTGCGCGGCCCCGGGGCTGCCCGCAGTGCTCCCCTGCCCCGCCAGGGCTGCCCGCGGGCTGCGGAGCCGCCTCGCCACCGGCGCGGCCAGGGCTGGGGCCCTTCTCGACAGCAGCCGAGGGGCTGCGGAGCGGGCGGCTGCCGGACGATCAGCTATTTTATGCCGCGCGGTGCTGCCGCCTCCATCTAGCTCTCCATCGCGCCGCCGCCCGCCGCCCGCCTGGCGCGCTCACGCTCGGCCGCGCTCGCCGCCCGCCCAGCCTCGCCGGAAGCTCTCCCGCCCGGGCTGTGCCCCGGCTCCGCCGGCAGCTCGGCAGGGCCCGGCCGCACGCGTGCTGCGTGGCTCGGAGCAGCCGCGTTGCGCCGCAGGCGACGGGGAAGGCGGGGCGGGCCGGCGCCATCGTGGTAGCGCGAGGAGAGGAGCGCCCGGGCGGGGCGGCGAGCGGCGCGGCGGTGAGCGCTTCTGCTTCCTGTCGCTCGGCGGCCGCCCACGGCAGGTGCCGTGTGACCCCGCGGAGCGGCGGGGCCGGCCGGGCGGTGCGCGGCGAGGCTTTCGGCCAGCGGCGGCCACAGCGAGAGGCTGCTGGCACTGCCCGTGCCGGTGGAGAGAGCGGGGATCCGAGGCCGGCCTTCCCCGGGCGACGAGGGGAGGCCGCCTTTGCCGCGCTGCCCTCCGTGCAGCATGTGGCCGATTCCGGCGAACCCGGGGTCTCCGCAGCGGCGCGGGCGGGAGGGAAGTGGGGAGCGCGCTCGGTGCCGTGCCGGCCGCTCCCGGCCAGCGCTGCGCTGCGCCGAGGCGTTTTCCCGCCCGTCCTGGGAAGGACATAAGCGACACCGTAGTTGGAGCTTAGCTGTCAGGGGGTACAACTTCCCTCCATTGGCGACCTCCTTTTCCCTCTGATTCAGCTACCTTGTGGTAGGTGCGATGGTGCTGAAGAAGGGTGGCGGCTTGGCACAGTTGCTGTCATAGGTGGTGCGAGAGCTCCACGCAAGGAGCTTTGAGTGGCATGTGTGAGGGTAGGAGGGTACGGCACCCATAGCTGAAGGCAAAAAAGGTCAGGGCATGTCATCAGCCGCAGTCGTGCTAAGTTGTTCATCTTTGCAAACTGCTTGCCGAGTTGTTCCTTTCTTAGGTAATGGGGGCTTGTATCAACCAGAACTGCAAATGGTCAGTATTTGCAGAGAAGGTTACTTGGACTGTTGTTGAAGTGAGTGTAGCAGTTTCTATGGCATTCTGCAAAAAAAGTGACAGGTCTCCCTGTGTTCCCCAGTTCTTAACAAAGATGAAGTTAACAAACCCCTGAAAAGAGGTTTTGCAAAACTTCAGGGATATTTTCCTACTAGTACTGTAGAGACAACCATAGTCACCTTGTCTTTCCAAAAGTGAAGGTTCCCTATTTTTGTCCAAGAGCATCAAGTGCTTTTGATCAGCGTTTGTGTGCATGCATTAGCCTCATTCTTGCTCTTCCTTGGAGAACTTTTACAATACTCACATGATCTGTGTAGGCTGCAGACTGCAGTGGTGAACTTCAAGGCTTCCAGCAGAAGGGAGATGCTATCCACATTTTGGATTCTCCTTAGCCTGAACCTTCAACGTCCAAGGCTTCACTTTTCAAGCAGTTGGAAGAGCTCCAAATTAAGACATGAACAGGTCTTAATTGACCTTGCCACCGCCTCAGTTAGTCAAGTAATGCTGTGCATTGGATTTGACTAGTGCAACATGTGCTTAAAATATGTAGAGTAACTCCTCGATTACCCTCTCAGAAGGGTTGGAATGGAGAACAAGGAGTTCCCAAGACAAATATTTGGTGTACGAGGAGTAGAATTTAGGAGTTGATTGCAGAGCACTGCATGCACAAATGTCTAAGGAGAATCCATCTTTTGATGTCCCATCTATGCTTGTTCTCATTTGAAATCCTGCACATTCTGCAGGCTGGTTTTGTTAGGCTTGGGGCTGGGGAAGGAGTGATGGTGGGGGAGGAGTGGGTGTTGGTTTTGGGTTATTTTTTTGTTTCCAGAATAGTGTACACAGAACTTGTGCCCAAAACCAGCAGTAGGAAACAATGCAGGTATAAAAGAAGGTCACAGAAATGTCAGATAATACGAATCTGAAAGCGCTTCAGTATTTTACTCAGGAGTTTCACTCTAACAAGGTGATTTTCCTTCACAGAAATGTAGTGGCAGGCTTATGCCATGCTAGAAGTGATGACCTTTCTCTGCCCCAAATTGAGCAGCAAAAGGTTTTGGCTCTTAATTTGAACCCCTGAGCCAGCTGTGTTTCAGGCTGCAGAAGCTGCAGCTGTTGTGGCAGACGCGGGGTGCAGCCCTGCCTGCCAGTTCCGAGCTGGCCTGCGCTGGTGGCAGCCGTCAGCGCCCGGGGTCCCCTGTGCCACCCATGCCAGGGCTCTGCCTGCCTGCCTCGCAGCCCTGGTAGCCTCAGGGAAACATCGCACTACTCCATCTGCTTTAAAAACAAACAAGCAAACAAAAAGCTCCCTGTAAATATATGTAGAAGTCTTGAAACTAATTCTCAGCGCTTGCTCGGAGTTTGTTGATGGAGCAAATGGATTTTGGATAAACTGCTATTGCTAGTACTACTTAGGTTCCTAAACTTCAGAAGGGAGGCTATGGTGGTCACGTACCCCTGAGGAATGTTGGGAACAGTAAGACAGCTCAGTCATTTCAAGGTGGCCAGAAAATGGGTGTGGCAGTGGAGTGGACACTCTGTGAGTAGGTAGCCTTAAGTCATGTAACGACATGCACTTCAGTGGGAATTTTGCATCAACACCAAGAGATTGTGTCATGATGTGTTGCGTAACAACAAATTGGGCCAAAATTCTGCTGATTTTGACCAAGGTGGATGGGCCACCTTCACTTAAGCTGGCAAAGGGACATAAGTCAATGATGTTTGAAAAACAGCCATGAAACATAGCCCCTTTAGTTTGTTGCTCTGTTGCAAGTCTGCAAAGCTCTGTTGACAGGTCATTGGAAGTAGCTGTTGGAATCTAAGTGCAGTTGGACGCTTTGTCAGTCAGCATCAGCAGGAGGCTTAACGGTTTAGGTTGAGAGGTGGTGCATGGTTTTTTTTCAGAGGAATGGCCCAGTGAAGAGCAGTGTTCACTGCCATGACTACCGTTGTAGCCTTCAAGAGCAATGGTTCATTCAGAGAGAACTTCCTTGGTTCTGCTGGTTTGGTTTCGCAGCTGGAGCAAAGGTACAGCACTGGAAGCAATTCCTAGGGCAGAAGCGGGAGATATCCGAAGCTCTGGACTTCGTTGCCTAAGTGAGCGTAGTCTAATTGGAAGAGTGGTGAGCATCAGTGATATCAGATTTTTTACAAGTTCTTAATTCTGTCAAAACAAGAAAGAAGGAGAGTGATGAAGATGAAATCCTTTCCTCTTCAATCTGCCTACGCAACAACTTCAGCTGTAGTTGTAATGTGTATTCACCTATTTTGAATTGCCCAAAACCAGGCCTAGAGATGCTTCAGAGTCAGAGAAGCGGGTATTTGCTTTATTCGGCGCTGGGTGCATGGGGGATCACTCCTCCTAACACACACACACAGAGCACTCCATACAGTCCAGCATTATGTGTAAAATTTATGAACATTCATCACAATTCTTGGGATAGGAGTGGTTCTAGAAATTACTTCTCGGAAGTCATTAATATCATTAGCATACGTGCCATGCATGCGCTGTGTACGCTGATGGGCGCACTGAGGAAGGCTCCTCTTCTTCCTCGAGGGTCTTTCTGATGAAGATCAGTAGTCTTTGTCACAATGCACTTTTTACCTTTCTTTCTGGAGCATGCACAGTTCTTCGGTGGCTGATGCAGCGATCTCTGTGCCGGTTTTCAAAAGATCCTGTTCCTCTTATCTTGACAAGATTAAGGCGAATCCTGCTGCTTAGGTTTTGTGATTAACATTTGCTGTCTCTTAGTAGTTCACTCGTGTTTACATGAGTTAACTATGGATCAACCCCCTTCTCAATTTTAGCACTGAAAGGATATTAGAGTCATTTAAAGAGATGTCTCCTATGGAGTACTATAAAACTGCCATAATGGTAAGACGTTTTCATACAGTAGTTTTAGCACAGAAGTAATATATGTACAATCTTGGATGTTTCATCCTGCTGGCTCAGGAGCCAGTATTGAGCTTTTCTCCTTTAAATCCAGTCTTAGAGCTCTGCAAGGATCACTGCAGCATGACGTTGTGACAAGGGGATGCTGATTCATGCATAAACCTTTGACGCTTTCCTTCTATCTTCAAGCAGCTTTGAAAACCAGTGATTATCTGGCATGTTGCGACTTGAGAGTCATGGTAAAGGTTTCACCAAACACTTTGTAATATCAGGCTACAGCTTTCATTCCTAAGGAAAGAGCATTGAGCAGATTGCTGGCAAAATGCTGAAAGAATGAGCCAAAACCAAAATCCTTTAATGGGAAAGATGGAAAAAATTTAGATGTGTTTATTTGAACTAAAAATAATGTGGACCAAGCCTAAATGTATTTCACACTAAATTCTTAGAACTGATTTTAAGGGAAGAAGTGAGAAAGATGAATTCCCAAGCGGAATTTTCAGCAGCATAATATTGAGCATTTATTAGTAGAACAAAGGCATATCACAGTGCAGGAGCACTTAGCAATATTGCTAGAGGCGTGGCTCCATTCATTTTACTGTGAACTTTAGTACTTCTTTAAACATAGTCCTTAAGCCCAGAAAGTCATTTACACTTCACTCAACTTTCCCCCCTCCGTCTCTGCCCCCTTGCGCCAGCACACGCCAGCACACTGCCACCTCGGTCCTCTGAGTAGCTCCAGAATTGAAGGCAGGCACCCCCCTCCGGTGCCTCCTCAGTCTCCAACCTAATTTGTAGTTGATGGGTTCTTTGGGAGGTGTGAGTTTTGATGAGATAACAGACTTCCTGGGATGCATGCGGTTTATCTTCTTTGTTTCTTGAAGATGTCTTGGTTTCCACCTCTGTAATTTCTCAACTGAAAGGACATTTATTATCATGTGTTTCTTCCTACGTTTCCCAACATGTTACCACTCATTCGAAGTTACAATTTACTCTAGTCTTGTTTTTACTTACCTATATTTTACCTTAACACTATTTCTACATAGTACATTCTCACTTCTAAATGTTAAAGTGATAGATGCGAAAGACAAAATTTATCGTTCACTCATTTATCACAGGAGGAATGTGTTAGCTGCTTGTGTTGCAGTTCACTTGTAATTGTGGTCTATTACCGCAGGCCTGGGCCCTAGGGTGTATCACTGTGTCCCGCAGCCATAGGGAGGAGGAGGAGAGAAGATCCAGCAGGCAGGAATTGTGCACCAAGATTTATTCATTTAATTATTTCACAAACTCTTTTACAGACTTTTTTCTTCATAGTCTAATTGGACAAAGGATCAGCCCCCCCCCTTGGGGTGATTGGCTAAAATCCTAAACCATCCATTGTCAAAATATTTTTCTACTAGACCATAAACCAGACTTTTCAAGGTTGCAGGTGGCTTGGTTGTTTACATACTCTGCTACCTCTTCTGTGAGAGAGAAAAGTCTCTCACAGACTTAGAAAATAGCAAGAAAATCCTCGCTAGCAGCATTTTGGTATCTACAATTCCCCCTTTTTGTTTGATAAGATAACAACTCCACTATTAATCCTAAATAGAAATTTACATCAGTTATTAATTCTAAATATGTCCTTAAGGCTTTAACGATCTGACTCCATAACAAGAAATTTAAAGTTCAGTCTCTGCTTGTGGAAGGACCATCCCAGTCTCTGCTTGTAGAAGGACCATCTGCCTGATGGTCAACATCTTGGTCATCATCAGAAGAGTCTGATGGCTGATGATCTACATTCTGGTGGCCACTTGGATGGTTGGTGTTCTGGTCATCATTTGGAGGTTGCCTGTTCTGCCTCTGGTGCCGTAGGGCAGGGCGAACACATTTTGCAGCTAGCCACCGTACCCCAGTATCTGTAGAAACGCAAGCATAGCCACGACCCCAAACCATAAGTTCCCGCAGGCCTTCCCACTGGTTAGTGAGTAAATTCCACACCCAGACTTTTGCCCAGGGCAGTTGTCTCTTGCCTGCAGATTGCAATGAGAGAAAGTGATTCAGAAGAACAGGATTCTTTGAATTTTGTGGTACCGTAAGGTGATTAATTGTATACGAGCTTTTGCTAGTCGGCTTCAGTAACCAAATTCAAAGGTTCCTGTGAGAATCGTTGAAAAGCCATGATAACAGCCCTTAATTCAACTAACTAAGCAGAGTCTGACTCGGATTGGTGTGTTAATCAACCACTGCAAAGGCAGTGTAGGATACTGTGCACCTTTGCGCACAGTGACCCCTGCTAAAAATTTGTCCCGATCCGTATGCCCCAGGCTGCCAACACATCCCGTCCCCAAAGGTTAAGGGAAGTGGTAGTAACATAAGGCCTAATTGTAGCTGTGTGCCCCTCTGAGTCCTTCACCGTCACAGGCCGTTCGCTTCAATAGCTCTGTGTGGTTCATCCTCATCCTGTGATGGCCGATCCCACTGGGGGTAAAGGCCATGAGGGAGGCCACGCAGAGAAGGAGATGATAGTTACATCAGCACCAGTATCAATCAAACCTTGAAGCTGAGTCCAGGGCGGACGGGCGTTCGGCAGGATCAGGGTACACGTCATCTGTGGCCTTTGGTCAGAGATGTCTGCAGTCCAGAAGGCCTGCAGAAGTCCTGTAGATCCACTGCTGTTATCTTTGTGAGTTTGTTGTTCTATCCTGGGGACACAAGACTTAAAAGGCACTAATTTAGCAAGGCAGGTCTTTTCAGGAATAGTTACAGGGGGTTTTCAAATTCCCTATAAAACTGAGGACAAGGCTCCGAGGAGCGGATTCCCATCAATCCGACCTCATCCTCATCCTATCGCATTAAACCTGTTAGAAGCCAGACCTGAACAGCCCCTCTCTTCCTTTGTCTCTGAGCTAACGTGAGCCGACATCAACGGCTCCTGCCGTGTTTCCCTCTGCAAAGAAGCCAGCTAGCTAGCCCAGCAAGCTCTTTTCCTGATCCCGAAGTCGCTTCAGCGACGCGTGGAGGTAACGCAGCTGGACTGTCTCTGACCAGGGGCACGCCAGAGTCAGTGCCTCGAGCACCAAACGCTGCGTTATTGGACATTGAAGGTTCAGGCTAAGGAGAATCCAAAACGTGGACAGCATCTCCCTTCTGCTGGAAGCCTTGAAGTTCACCACTGCAGTCTGCAGCCTACACAGATCATGTGAGTATTGTAAAAGTTCTCCAAGGAAGAGCAAGAACGAGGCTAATGCATGCACACAAACGCTGATCAAAAGCACTTGATGCTCTTGGACAAAAATAGGGAACCTTCACTTTTGGAAAGACAAGGTGACTATGGTTGTCTCTACAGTACTAGTAGGAAAATATCCCTGAAGTTTTGCAAAACCTCTTTTCAGGGGTTTGTTAACTTCATCTTTGTTAAGAACTGGGGAACACAGGGAGACCTGTCACTTTTTTTGCAGAATGCCATAGAAACTGCTACACTCACTTCAACAACAGTCCAAGTAACCTTCTCTGCAAATACTGACCATTTGCAGTTCTGGTTGATACAAGCCCCCATTACCTAAGAAAGGAACAACTCGGCAAGCAGTTTGCAAAGATGAACAACTTAGCACGACTGCGGCTGATGACATGCCCTGACCTTTTTTGCCTTCAGCTATGGGTGCCGTACCCTCCTACCCTCACACATGCCACTCAAAGATCCACCTGTGACAGCAACTGTGCCAAGCCGCCACCCTTCTTCAGCACCATCGCACCTACCACAAGGTAGCTGAATCAGAGGGAAAAGGAGGTCGCCAATGGAGGTGTTATAAACATATATTATATTGGCTTCTCGCAAAGTATAAAGTAGATATTATATAATGTTAGAAATGCTTTTTGCTGTGTGGATGTAGTTTTCTTTTTAGCAAGAATGTTAGCAAGTGTGAGCACGTAAGATAACCTCCAAACGAACAGAGGATGAGGCCCGAAAAGCTGCTAATCAACACTTTGTCTAGGGAGCAAAAGGGCCCAAAGGCTACTCCGCCCGGAGAACAGGCGGCCAGGAGAGTCCAAGAGCCGTTATCACCACTCTGCCCGGAGAGACGAAGAGGCCCAAAGCTGCAATCAGCCCTGTCTGTCTGGAGAATTAAGAAATCCACCCTACCATCGACTCTTGCCTAGCGGGCCCAACCCCAAGAATCAAGAGAAATAAAACCACAAGGCAGAAGACTACGCATGCTCTAAAAAGGCGGAACCAAGGAGTGGCCATGCAGAACAGCTCCAGGAAAAGTTTTAATATGAATAAAGAACAGACAGTAAAAATGGTATAAAAAAGACTCACCTCTGGCATCAGGTGTGCTCTTGGCAGAGCACCAAGGCACCCGGCCATTACCCCATTGCTTTATTTGATGTGTCTCTTATTGTCTTTATATTAAACCCTTTAAATTCTCACAGGAGAGTGAACCTCGTTTTTCACAATTAAGGGCTCGTCCCGGAGCTACACCTCGCCTCTGAAAAGCGTGGGAGGATTCAAGAAGCAAGGGTAAGGCGCCTCCCGCCCAAGTTGGCAGGACCTTTGCTTAGCATCCTCTGGCGTGATTTGGTGGCAGCAGGGCAACACCCGGAGGACAAGAAAGACACAAAAATAAAGCAAATGAAAGAGAGCGCTCTCGACAAAAATCCCACAGACACTGGAAAAGAAACAGGACTGGGAAGTATTGTCCAAAGAAAAAGGGGGTGGTTACGGGAGATGAGCGTGTGTGAATGAGACGTGGGCTGGTTGCCCCCAGATCTGCGAAGCGAGTGTGGCAGTCTCTGAGTGCTGCCGTTCCGTCTTGTTCACGAGAACAGCGGCCAGCGAGGAGACAAAGCGAGAGATAAGCGGAGTGAAAGAATCTCCGGGGGTGACTGGGACGGGGTCCCAGAGAAGGGGTTGCAAAGTGGGAGCTACCCCCCCATATGCTGGGTTGAGGAAAACTCCAAGAGCACCCAGGGCCTAAAAGTACCCCAAGAGAGGTTGGGGTTTGGATGCTAGCAATGCTGGGTTGAGGGAAATCCAAGAGCACCCAGAATCCTAAGGATTATATCATACCCATGGGTGGATACTAACAAGTGACTTGAAAGAGGTACCTTATTATTCTGTTGTGAGTAGGAATGAGTGAGTGAACAAATATTAAAAAAGAGTGAATGTGTGAATGAAAAACTGTGTAATTCGAAGTTAACTTTGTTTTTGGGGAAGGTGGGCTCTAATAAATTTTTTGGTGTTTTTTGTACTGTGAAAGGGTGGGTAGTATTTTACAGCAGTGAAGATTGGTGTTTTAAAGGAATGAATTAGTATTTCAAAGGGGGGGATAAATTGGTATTTTGAGTAATAGAGAACTCCTGGAAAAATGGGACAACAACCTAGTAAATTAAGTTCAAATTATAAAAGGGTGCCAGAGGATATACCCCGAGACAGTCCCCTCGGGGTCAAACTCGCAAACTGGGAAACTGATCCTTCTACAAAAGGAAAAGAGAAAGTAAAAATGATTCAATTCTGCATGAAAGAGTGGGTAAAAAAGGAAATCAGATCTGATCATGTGTACTGGCCAAAATACGGGTCTGATGAGGCATGGATTTGCCAGGCTCTAAATGTATTTGTAAATTCAAAAGAGCCATCTCACCCTGAGGAGAGAGAATATGCTTCTTGCTGGACAGGAATTACAAAACCTCTGGGAACCAAAGTCTTCAAAATATCAGAAACCGCAGAGGAAAAGCAAACAGAAGAGAAAAAAGGCTGAGACCCTTTAGAAGTATTGCCTCCGCCGCCAGCACCAGAAGCTGCCCTCCTCCCCCTGGCTCCGGGGCTTCCCCCGCCAGCCCCCCCTCCGCCCGCACCGGGGGCCTTTCCCCCGGCAGCCCTCCCGCCCCAATGGAGCTGGGGGGGAGCCCTGCCCCCGCCCATGCCGGGGATCCCACCCTTCCCATATATCTCGGGAATCCCAGCACCCTCAATTGCATCAAGGGAAAGGTCACACGTCCCGGCTTCAGCCCCTACCTCTCCTGCCTTGAGAAACCCGGCTTTAGCCCCGGTGCCCGCCTCCTGTGCTCCGGAATATCTGGCTTCACTGCCATACCCCACCCCCACCCTCTGCACCACAGAATATTCAGCTTCAGCGCCAGACTTTGAATCTGCCCCTCCTCCCCAGGGGAGTTCGGTGCTTTCTTCCCAAATCAACCCTCTTCTTAACGAAGGAGCACCATACCAGAATACAGGAGGTGCCATTAAGGCTCCGAGGCAGCCCAACAAGCCCTCCATTGCTAAACAAACAGAGGGAAGCCGAGAAATTCATTTCTTTCCGTTAAGAGAAGTACCTACGGGAGGAGGGGGAAGCGGCTTTGTGAGTGCTCCTCTAACCTCTACAGAGGTTAGGAATTTCAAAAAAGAAATTAAAGGATTATTAGAAGACCCCATAGGTACAGCTGAAATGTTGGACCAGTTCTTAGGTCCCAACATTTTCACTTGGGAAGAAATGCAATCAATAATGAAAATAATATTCTCCCAAGAAGAAAGAGAAATGATTAGAATTGCTGGAATAAAAATTTGGGGAAAAGAAAACCAACAAGGTCCACCCGGGGATCAGAAAATGCCCATTACACCTCCTAACTGGAACCAAAATGATGAAGCTGGGAGGGGACATATGAATGATTATTGTAATTTGATAATCAAGGGAATAAAAGAGGGGGCACTCTGAGGACAAAATGTCAGAAAGGCCTTTGAGGGGCAGCAAGGGAAGGAAGAAACCCCGACTGAGTGGCTGGAGAGGCTCCGAAAGAATATGAAACAATATTCTGGGAGAGACCCGGAGTCCCTAGCAGGGCAAGCCCTGCTAAGAGTTAACTTTGTCACTCATGCCTGGCCAGATATTAGAAAAAAATTGGAAAAAATAGAAGATTGGTATGAGAAACCATTACAAGACCTAGTAAGGGAAGCTCAAAAGATATATATGTCCGGAGGGATGAAGAAAAAGCCAAAGTGGGAGCAAAGATCATGATAGCCACTATGCGAGAGAGTACCTTCCAAAAAAAATCTAAAGCCCTCAGGTAACACTCCTAAACATTCCAGATTCAGAAATGGTGGAAAAGAGAAAAATAAAACCTCAGCACAATCAAGATTCCAAGAACAACCCAGGGATGCCTGTTTCTATTGCAAGGAAGAAGGGCATTATCAAAGAGAATGCCCCCACCTGAGGAGGGATCTGAAAAGATTTCAAGAGACACGCACAGAAGAAAAATAGGGAAATCATGGGCTCTATTTTTGGGGGGATAAATACCATCTGGAGCCTTTGATAACTTTAAAAGTAGGCCCCGAAGAGGAAGTATTGGAATTTATAGTTGACACTGGGGCAGAAAAGACTTGTGTGATGAATATTCCAAAAGGGAGTAATGATATGGTAAAAGTAACAGGAGCAAAGGGGGAAGGATTTAAGGTCTCTGTCATTAAAGATGTGGTTATTGAAGGGGAAACAAAAATAGGGATAGGGGATGCTTTGTTAGCTCCTGAGGCTGGCAGCAATTTATTGGGAAGGGATTTACAAATCCAACTGGGGATTGGAGTCATACCAGAAGAAGGGAAAATGACGGCCAAAGTGTTTAAACTTAGCCAAGAAGATGAAAGCAAAATTAACAGAGAGGTTTGGGCTAGGGAAGGGAATAGGGGTGGACTAGATCTTGACCCCATAAGGGTCACAATTGAAAAAGAAGAAGGTCCCATTTGTGTACATCAGTACCCTATATCTTTAGAAGGGAGAAAAGGCTTAAAACCAGTGATAGAAGAATTAATAAAGGATGGGACACTAGAACCTTGTAAATCCCCTCATAATAGCCCTATTCTCCCAGTAAAGAAATCTGATGGAAATTATAAATTAGTGCAAGATTTAAGAGAAGTAAACAAAAGAACACGGGCCTGCTACCCTATGGTTCCTAATCCCTGCACTCTTTTAAGCAAAATTCCACCTCAACATCAGTGGTTTAGTGTGGTAGATCTTAAAAATGCCTTTTGGGCCTGCCCACTGGCAGAGGAAAGCCGAAATATTTTTGCCTTTGAATGGGAAGATCCAAACACAGGGAAAAAGAACCAGTTGAGGTGGACTAAACTGCCACAGGGCTATTGTGAGGCCCCAAATTTATTTGGGCAAGCCTTGGGAGAAATACTACAAACCTTCCCCACTCCCCCAGGAATACAATTTATCCAATATGGAGATGACCTTCTAATATCAGGAGAAGATGAAATGAAAGTTAAAGGAGCTACCATAAAGCTTCTAAATTTTCTTGGGAAAAAGGGACTAAAGGCATCAAAAAGGAAATTACAGTTTGTGGAATCAGAAGTAAAATATCTCGGCCACCTGATAAGCAAAGGTAGCTGACAACTAAGTCCTGAAACAATTACAGGGATTTTATCCCTCCCTCCTCCCTCTTCAAAAAAGGAGGTTAGGAGACTGCTGGGGCTACTGGGATATTGCAGATTATGGATTGAAAGATATACACAAGCAGTAAAATTTTTATATGAAAAATTAACAGGGGGAGACAATATACAATGGACCAAAGATGATGATGATAATAAATTAGAAAAACTGAAGTTGAAACTAGCCTCGGTACCAGCCCTAAGCTTACCCTCACTAGAAAAACCCTTTCATTTATATGTGAATGCAGAAAATGGAGTAGCTCATGGTGTATTAGTCCAGGAATGGGGAGGGGTGAGAAGACCAATAGCTTATTTAGCTAAACTATTGGACCCAGTAAGCCGTGGCTGGCCAGTATGCATTCAAGCCATAGCAGCTACCGCTATTTTGGTGGAGGAGAGCCGTAAGCTCACCTTTGGAAGTAAACTGATTGTATACACACCCCATGCGGTCCGAAATGTGCTAAATCAAAAAGCTGAAAAATGGTTAACAGACTCCAGGCTATTAAAATATGAAGCAATTCTGATTGACAGTAATGATCTAACTATAGAAGCAAGCAAAAGCCTCAATCCGGCCCAATTCCTGTATGGAGAACCAAAAGATGACCTGGCACATGATTGCTTAGAAATTACTCAATACCAAACAAAAGTTCGAGAAGATCTAGCTGAACAAGCCCTCTTAGAAGAGGAAAGAATATATGTGGATGGTTCATCCAGATGCTTGCAAGGAAAAAGAATGTCAAGATATGCCTTAGTCGATGGGATAAATATGCAGGCCATCGAAAAAGGAAAACTACCTTCAAATTGGTCGGCGCAGTCTTGTGAATTATACGCTCTAAAGAGAGCACTGGAGCATTTAGCACACAAAAAGGGGACCGTCTATACTGATTCAAAGTACATACCTTTGGAAAGATCTGGGAAGAAAGGGGTTTACTAAATTCAAAGGGGAAAGAACTGATACATGAAGGCCTGATTTCAGAAGTGTTGGAAGCATTAAAATTGCCTGAAGAAATAGCCGTAGTGCATATCAAAGGACACCAAGAAGGGATGACCCCAGAAATAAGAGGGAATAACCTAGCAGACCAAGAAGCCAAAGATGCAGCAGAAAATGGGACTGAACCAATTCTGTTAATCCTGACCCCAGAAAGGGGAGAATTGGAAATCCCCAAATTTAGTAAAGAAGAAGAAAAAGAATTATTTAAGATAGGGGGAGAACAAGATCAATCTGGAAAACGGAAACTTCCTGATGGGAGACAGTTACTTAATAAGCCACTCACTAAGAGAATATTAGAAGATATGCATCAAAAAACTCATTGGGGTACTCAAGCTAGCTTGTGTGATCATTTTCTAAAAAATTATGGGTGTATTGGAATCTTTGGGGTAGCAAAACAAATAACTGGGAACTGTAGAACTTGCCAAAGAGTGACTAGGAAAATAATGAGAAAAACAACATTAGGAGGCCGTGAGTTAGCTCTGCGACCATTCCAAAGTATCCAAGTAGATTTCACTAAACTTCCTCAAATACAGAGATGGAAGTTCCTATTAGTAATAGCAGACCACCTAACTTGTTGGGTAGAAGCAGTTCCTGCTACTAGAGCTACAGCTAACATAGTATGCAAAACCCTTCTGGAACAAATTATTCCCAGATATGGAATGGTTAATAAAATAAACTCAGATAGAAGAACACATTTTACATCCAAAGTCTTACAACAAATAACTCAAGCCTTGGGAATAAAATGGGAATTACATACCCCCTGGCACCCACAAAGTTCAGGCCAAGTAGAAAGAGTGAACCAGACTTTGAAAAAAACTTTAACAAAATTAATGATTGAAACTCAAATGTCATGGGTAAAATGCTTACCTTTGGCTCTGTTGAGAGGCCGAACACAGCCCAGGTCAGACCTGGGAGTGTCTCCTTATGAGATGATGTTCGGATTACCCTTCCTTACTGCTCAACATGAAACAGCCACTTATGAAGTAGGAGAAGTAAGTGTCAAAAAATATGTCACCGCAATTGCCAGAACACTTGAAAATTTGCGGCTGAAAGGAATGATCCCTCAAACCACAGCTTTGGAGTTCAAAATTCATAATATCCATTCAGGGGAATGGGTACTAGTAAAAACATGGAAAGAACAATCTTTGACTCCACAATGGGAGGGTCCTTTTCAGGTACTGCTGATGACTGAGGCCGCAATCCAGACCAAGGAACGAGGGTAGATCCATGCCAGCAGAATCAAAGGACCTGTAAAAGAACCTGAAGAGTGGACTGTAATATCCAAACCAGGTGATACCAAATTGATTCTTAAACGGAGACCAGGTGGCAATGAGCTAGAACAATCTAAATAATCCAAGGGATATGCAAAGAATCACACCTAACTGAGAAGTAAAAGCCAAATTTATATCAGTGGCCCCTGGACAAATTCTGGGACATCGTGGAGAAGAATATTCTCACTTCAAACAGGAAGGGTTGGGACTGGATCAAACAGGGAACTCTCATGTCCTGATTCTAGCCTGTGATTTGTATTAAGAAGGGGGAGAATCACAACTTCCATCAGTGCCACATCATATACCCTGTTTGAATCATTCTAACACGGGGCATGCCAACCACGTCAAATATAAGTAATTAATCTAGAGGGAAATTGGCATTTCACACCGTCGACACCCTAGTTGTAAAGGGTGTCAAGCACAAAATCAACCCCCTATCCAGACAAAATCATAAGCAACAAAAGCAATAACTTTGCTCTGCAGATGGGAATTACTAGTGCCTGTTGAATGGGAAACACCTAAGATACGATAAGATACTACAGTTAAAAAGGTGCCAAAAGAAATTTGCCTAAAAGCTACAAAGGAAGTGACAAGGAAATAGAGGGCAAGACCGGGTCGGCCACTGTACTCGCCACCGAGAAGATCCAATACACCTGCTATGGGTTGCAACCTCATAGGCAAGGGAGGTGGGAGTATAAGCCATGCCGGACCTCTGTTATTCCTTCTTTTGTCACTTCTCCTGGTCCCTTTTGGGACACCGGCAAGACCATGTTACAAATGCTATCGAAAGCTCTACATGGAAAGACACCGGGGCTTCTTTCTTATTACTCATACCCATACCAACAGTCACTGTTATGACTCATCCAAATTAGGTATTTGCATGCATAAAGGAGAAAAATATTGGATTACAGAAAATTTAGGAACAAGTGGAAACAGACTAAGAAGCAATTGTCCAAAAGGAGAAAAATAGATTTGCTCCACAACTGCCACCAGGGGAACAGTCCAAGATTTGGTAAAAGAGCAAGTGGTAAGTAAAGATACAAAGCCAGCACAGCAACCTCGCCCTATATTCACCTCACCACGCCAGGACCTGTATGCAAAGCTCAAACAACAAAGAGGAAAAAACCCCAAGGTTAGGAAAAAACCTGTTTGTGGAATTGGGGGAGAGGATAGGTAAAGAACTTAACATAACCAACTGTTGGGTCTGTGGAGGAGCTTTAATGACAGAAGAATGGCCACGGAAAGGTAGCAGCGTAGGCCCGGTAGAACTCCTTAAATGGAACCGGACAAATATAAGAGGGGGGAACCGACCTGAGGGGTGGATTTTAAGTTCAACAGTGATAGGGGAAGAATGCCTCTGGCGAACTGGGATAAACTTTCTTAATGAAGTAGGAAACACTCCCTGTAAAAGCTATAAAGTGAGTAACAAAACTTCAAGGTGGTGGGTCCCAGAAAAACCAACTTGGTATTGAGCCCAGAAAAAAGGAAAAGACTGTGTATATGATCATGAAGTTGGACTCTTTCAGTGTAATGACACGAGGAAAAATCCTTATTTTGGAATCCCAGAAATAGCCAAATTTGGGGAGAATATAAATCAACAAGAAGGTGATTATTGGAAAGCACCAGATGGCTTCTTTTGGATATGTGGGAAAAGGGCATCCCCAAGACTCCCTTCACATTGGAAAGGGAGTTGTACACTAAGAATCATTCAACCAGGGTTTTTCCTTTTCCCAGAACCAGTGGGAGATCAATTAGGTATACCTCTCTATGAAGACTTCAAAAGAAAGAAAAGAGATTTAATTGGAGGATTCCAAAAATGGAAAGATGAGGAATGGCCCCCTGAACGAATATTAGAAACAGATGGGCCAGCTACCTAAGCACAAGATGGAAGTTGGGGATATCAGACCCCAATTTACATGCTGAATCGTATCATCAGACTCCAAGCTCTTGTAGAAATCATAACCAATGAAACAGCTGGGGCTATGGAATTAATAGTCAGCCAGCAACGCCAAACCAGAGCTGCAATACATCAAAATAGGCTGGCTTTAGACTATTTACTGGCCGAAGAAGGCGGTGTGTGCAGGAAGTTCAATACATCGGACTGTTGTTTAAAAATTGATGACAATGGGGATGCCGTTCTAGATATGGCCAACCAAATCAGAAAAATAGCCCATGTACCAGTCCAAAAATGGGAATCAATGATGTCTGCTAACTGGTGGGATGGCATATTGGGGAAAGAATGGTGGAAGAAGCTAGGTTTCTTCCTCTTATGTGCTACAGCTAGTCTAATATTTCTCCCTTGCTTGATCCCCCGCTTTATTCGGCTAATCACCAGCATAGTTCAAGGCATGCAAGTTGTGGCAATGCCTACTGACCCAAAGTTGGCTATGTCTGGAACAGCACAAAAAATTATGGTATTAAAAAGACAAAGTGATACAAAAGACCCTCTTGAAGAAGCCAAATTGATCTGTGAAAAGAACGAACAGACATTAGAAGCCAAGAAAAAAGAATTATTGCTCAAGCCAAATGATTTATAAAATAGAAAAGGGGGGATTGTTATAAACATATATTATATTAGCTTCTCGCAAAGTATAAAGTAGATATTATATAACGTTAGAAATGCTTTCTGCTGTGTGGATGTAGTTTTCTCTCTTTTTAGCAAGAATGTTAGCAAGTGTGAGCACGTAAGATAACCTCCAAACGAACAGAGGATGAGGCCCGAAAAGCTGCTAATCAACACTTTGTCTAGGGAGCAAAAGGGCCCAAAGGCTACTCCGCCCGGAGAACGGGCGGCCAGGAGAGTCCGGGAGATTTTATCACCACTCTGCCCGGAGAGACGAAGAGGCCCAAAGCTGCAATCAGCCCTGACTGTCTGGAGAATTAAGAAATCCACCCTACCATCGACTCTTGCCTAGCGGGCCCAACCCCAAGAATCAAGAGAAATAAAACCACAAGGCAGAAGACTAGGCACGCTCTAAAAAGGCGGAACCAAGGAGTGGCCATGCAGAACAGCTCCAGGAAAAGTTTTAATATGAATAAAGAACAGACAGTAAAAACGGTATAAAAAGGACTGACCTCTGGCATCAGGTGTGCTCTTGGCAGAGCGCCAAGGCAACTGGCTGTTACCCCGTTGCTTTATTTGATGTGTCTCTTATTGTCTTTATATTAAACCCCTTTAAATTCTCACAGGAGAGTGAACTTCGTTTTTCACAGAGAGAAGTTGTTCCCCCTGACAGCTAAGCTCCAACTACGGTGTCGCTTATGTCCTTCCCAGGACGGGCGGGAAAACGCCTCGGCGCAGCGCAGCGCTGGCCGGGAGCGGCCGGCACGGCACCGAGCGCGCTCCCCACTCCCTCCCGCCCGCGCCGCTGCGGAGACCCCGGGTTCGCCGGAATCGGCCACATGCTGCACGGAGGGCAGCGCGGCAAAGGCGGCCTCCCCTCGTCGCCCGGGGAAGGCCGGCCTCGGATCCCCGCTCTCTCCACCGGCACGGGCAGTGCCAGCAGCCTCTCGCTGTGGTCGCCGCTGGCCGAAAGCCTCGCCGCGCACCGCCCGGCCGGCCCCGCCGCTCCGCGGGGTCACACGGCACCTGCCGTGGGCGGCCGCCGAGCGACAGGAAGCAGAAGCGCTCACCGCCGCGCCGCTCGCCGCCCCGCCCGGGCGCTCCTCTCCTCGCGCTACCACGATGGCGCCGGCCCGCCCCGCCTTCCCCGTCGCCTGCGGCGCAACGCGGCTGCTCCGAGCCACGCAGCACGCGTGCGGCCGGGCCCTGCCGAGCTGCCGGCGGAGCCGGGGCACAGCACGGGCGGGAGAGCTTCCGGCAAGGCTGGGCGGGCGGCGAGCGCGGCCGAGCGTGAGCGCGCCAGGCGGGCGGCGGGCGGCGGCGTGATGGAGAGCTAGATGGAGGCGGCAGCACCGCGCGGCATAAAATAGCTGATCGTCCGGCAGCCGCCCGCTCCGCAGCCCCTCGGCTGCTGTCGAGAAGGGCCCCGGCCCTGGCCGCGGGCAGCCCTGGCGGGGCAGGGGAGCACTGCGGGCAGCCCCGGGGCCGCGCAGCCGTCTGCAACGCGCGGTGGGAGCCGCTGGGAACTATTTTACACGTCCCGGGGGGCTGGAGAGGAGCACGGAGACCACGCGGCAGGTCGCTGCCGTTAGGGAAAATTAATCCACGATGCCTGAGGTTTATATCCGAAAAGGAGACAGAGGAGTCCTGCAACATTCTTCGACTACAGGGAGAGTCCATGGGGCTTTTCCCATGGCGTCTGTCAAACGGTTGCGGGATGCAGCCCCCTTTTGATGCCAAGTTCCCGGCCACAGCACCCTCTTCCTTTTCCCCACTGGCTGAGGTATTCGGGAGATACAGACTTCCGGAACTGCCTACTCTATGCGCCCCCCTCTAATATGCACCCCCCTCTTGGCATCGAGAAGAAAGAAAAGAACCCCATTCCTAATGCTCTTAAGTCTTTGTTGCCTTGCTCTAGGTTCAGGAATTTAACACGGCCTTGATTAATCAACAGTCTCTGATGATTAGTAACAGTTCTAGAGAACTCCTAGTTTCTTCTGTTACTTCACTAGCCATAACTTCCTAGCCTTGTCTACAGGCCGATTCACACGGTCTCTTTGTAAAGACTCATCCATCTCATTCCTTTTAATCCCTCCTCTTTTTATTTGCTCTGTATTTGTCTTTACAAACCTTAATTACCATGGATTTAATTTTTTCTTCTGGAGTCTTCTTGGGTTTTGCTATTATTTGCAGTGACATTCTTTTCTGTCCTTTTGTAGTCATTTCTGGATCAGGTAGGCATGGCTGCTAGCGGCATCCCCTTGAGCACCTGCTGAAAGAGCTGCAGCCAGCATGGTGTCACGCATGGTAAAAAGATGAGAATTGCGATAGCATATAAGAGGAGAAATCGTATTCATTTAGCCCATAGCTGGCCAGTTAACTATGAAAATATGTCCCATTCCCATCCTTTCAACATTTGGACAGGTCCACGAGCTGACGTTATTTCCTTTGTTATTTGTTTGACCACTTTTCCGCTGTCATCTGCTTGCAAACAGCAGCTCGAGTCATTTAATTTCCCACAAACTCCTCCTTCTTCTGCCAACAGATAATCTAATACCATCCAATGTTGAAATACCGCTTTCCTCATTTAAGTGGGTTGCTCAGCAAAAAGGTCAAGCGCTGTGGCTGGCTGGTTGGTAATTATTTCCGAGACAGCTTGTAACCTAATTATCTCCTTCAAATGATAAATGGGTTCCCAGGCATCTGGGATTAATTCCTTAGGTTTCCAAGGGGCTGGTCCATCGTGTTGGGTAACTTGTTCTGTTGGCCGTTCATCATTTCCCCGTTTTGGGGTGCTCCCTCCAGCCAGGGCTGCATCAGCTGACTGCTTTTCTCTAATTAAATCATCACAGATTTTGATTCCTAAGCGATTTCCCAGAACTTGTAGTAGCAAAAAGAACAACAGTCTACTAAATATACCATATCCCTGACCAGTTTGGAGGTAACCTGAGCTAAGCATGTTGGCCACAAATCCAATACTGTCCTTTCAAAGCCCGTGTTCCATTAGCAAAGGAACCTACCCATGGTCATCAATTGGTGGCTCAAAATACAGCAGGATTCCCGGGCCTAACGGTCCTCCAACAAGAGTTGCCCCACCATAAGGGTCCCAGCATTTGCATTTCCAAGCTCCCGCACAGGGTTCCCACCTACATTTACATCTGCAAGCTGCTTGGTTGGATTTGGAGCAGAACTCACTAAAAGGCTTTGAGTTCCAATCCGGTGTGGCCATTCCCACTGATAATCACAAACAACATGTCTTCTACTTGTGGAATTTTTGTGGGGACTGCTCAAAAACAGGTGGTCAAAAAAACCCCTTGTCCCTCCCCATTGCTTTACAGGCTTCCAAATATTTTTGGTAAGTGTGATAAGAACGCCTTACGCAGCTACTGTTAGTGAGCCGAACAGGTATTTGATTGCATTTGCCTTGATATTTGGAACAATTGGAAGGAGGGCAATTGGGGGTCCAAACCCAGTTGTTCAAGCCCAGAGGGAAAGTCAATTGACAATTGCCTTTTCCTACATAGACACGCCCTATCCTATTAGGCAATAAGTGCCTGTTGGAGAAGAATGAAGTGGCCGTGAACTTCCTTCTTTGGCCCCAAATCCCATCCCACTGTGGGCCCTCACATTGACCCACCATTTAGGTTCAGCTGGGCTAGCCAACTATGGCCACTCTTCAGATCCTCCTGGCCTTCCACAGAGCCAGCAATTGCTAAGGTTAAAAACTTTTGCTACTTCTTCTCCTAAGGCTGCAAATTGATTCTCCCACTCCTGGCCTAAACTCAGCTGACCATATCAAAGTAGAATTAGTAAGGAAAATGTTTTAATAGTGTCATCTAATTAGCTAGTCTAATTTTCCCGTTGTCTTCTGCAGCACCTGTGGCAATTGAAGACACAGAAACCACTTAACGTAACAAAATGGCCACAAGTATTAGCCCCCAAGTGAGTGGAGATTCTAGAGGAGGGATGCCTTTACAGTCTATTTCAGCAGACGGTCTGAAGGTAGGACTGCGGGGCTTCTTCCGATGTCGAAGCACTGCCTACTGCTCCGGCCCACTCCTGCAGAGTGTCAGTCACGGCCTCCCGGCCTTCTCCTCCAGCTGAGATGTGCAAATCTCCGAGGCTTCAGAGACCTTGACCCGAGAGTGACGGGTTCACCTGTGTTCAGCTTACTTGACGGCTGTTTTCTGTCGTCAGTGACACTTGGAATGGGCCACGCCATTTCACCAGCACTGGCGCTTCTTTCTACTCCTTAATTAGGACTCAATCTCCTGGTTGGATGTTAAAAGCAGCAAAGTCCAAAGGCCGGGCTTGCACCAGCTGAGTTTCCTGTTGAAGGGGTTTCACAAGAAGCAGGATCCTGGCCACAGATGGTTTTAAAAATGCATCACTTGCCTCTACCCCCCCCCACTGGGTGGAGACTTACCAGGAGGGCAATTGCAAACAACGATTGAAAGGGAGATAACTGAATCTCTCTTCTGGCTTGGGCCCTCATTCTCACCAAAGCCAATGTCCAAAGCCCTACCCATGGCATCTTGGTTTCTATTACCAGCTTCAAAAGGTGTTTATTTCTCTCTTCATTGTTTTCTACCCGAGCCGAGCTCTGGGGGTGCCAGGGCCTATGGAGGTTCCATTGTGTTCCTAAAGAAGCCAAAACCCCTTGAAGGATCTTTCCTGCAAAATGAGTTCCCCTATCTGAATCTATTGCTTCTACAATGCTGTATCTTGGAATGATTTGTTCCAAAAATGCCTTAAGAACTGATCCTGTCATTACTGAAGTAGTTGGAAATACTTCTGGCCACCTTGCTAGCTGACATACGATTACCAGAAGATATTAAGCCTTGCCACTTGGGGCATCTCCGGAAAATCCACCTGGCATCTTTGGAAGGGCCATGCAGCCCAAGGCCTCCCTCCTCTAGCAAGTTACTTTGTAACTTGGCTGTTGGCTTTAGCACAGATCAAGCAACCTTCAACAGCTCCTTTTGCCAGTCTAAAAAGACCCCCAGCAACATACATCATGAGATAGGCTTCTGCCAATCCTCAGGAAGTGCAAGAACTCTCTTAATGGAGTTGCTTTAATATTGGTAGGGCCAAAGGTTCTGGTATCTCGTTTGCCATCCCTTGGAAACCAATTCTTGCCTTTTTTCTCTGCCACACGACTTTTAACTGTATGTCAAACTGCTGTGGTAGAAAAGACAGCTTCCTGGGCAGTGATGGAGTCACGGGGAGCAAAGGGGGCATCTTGGAGAGTTCTGGCAGAAGTGTGGCTTTCTGAGTTTCTTCATCCACCAAAAAGGAGACAGAGGAGTCCTGTAACATTCTTCAACTCCAGGGAGAGGCCATGGGGCTTTTGCCATGGAGTCTCTCAAATGATTGCGGGAAGCAGCCCCCTTCTGATGTTAAGTTCCTGGCAACAGCACCCTCTGAGGTACTCGGGAATTACAGACTTCCGGAACTGCCTACTCTACGCCCCCCTCTAATATGCAGTCCCCTTTTGGAATGGAAAAGGAAGAAAACCAAACTATTCCTAATGCTGGGAAGTCTTTGCTGCCTTGCTCTAGGTTCAGGAATTTAGCAGGGCCTTGGCTGAGCAACAGTCTCTGTTGATTAGTAACAGTTTCTAGAACGAATACTTTCTTCTGTTACTTCCCCCCCTGTAAATTCCTAGCCTTGTCTAAGGAGAGATTCACATGGTCTCTTTGTAAAGACACATCTATCTTACTCCTTTCACTCCCACACCTTCCTTGCGGTGGAACGGCTCTCCCCGGCACAGCACCTGGCACAAAACCCCCGTATACGCACACACACACCTGCACTTACCCTGCACTCCACTGCACACACACACACACACACCTCCCGCACACTAACACCCCCTCCACATCCCCACCATGCTACTTGCAGTGGCCCCGCCCCTGCCATCCCCACCGGCTGGCAGCATCCACTCCTCGCATGCTTCCCCATGCCTTGCATTTCCTTGCTGCCCCCTCTGTAGCCTTCCCTCAACCTGCCTTTTCTCCCCTGCCTTGCACTGACTTGCTCACCCATCCCCCACCTGACTTCCTTTCACATTCGTCTAGGTCTGGCCTCACCTTTCCTTTTCCTTCTAGGACCCTCATTGCCTTGCCTCGCCTCGCAAAGCCACCACTTGCCTTGCCTTGCCCTTGAACCCCTCCCTTGCCTTGCATGACCTTGCTCACCCCTCCCCCACCTGGAATTCAACACCCCTTTTCAATGACATTTCTGGGCCTTGCCCTGCCCTTTCTGCTCCTCCGAGGAATCTCAAAGCTCTCAAGCATCTCCGGTGTTTCAGGATCCCATGAGAGGAAGACCAGGGGAGGACGCATGTTGCCACACTCATCTCTGTGGGCAGCCTTTGTCTGGGAGCAATCCTTGCATGTCTTGAACCTTGGAGGGGCAATTCACATTTTGCCCTTGAGCTCGGGGACCAGAAAGAGAGTTCTTTTGCATACAAGGGAAAGCAGGTAGCTCAAGTCTTTTAGGTACAGAGGAGAGATGACCCACGCGGGATCAAGGCCACACAGAGCACTTGGTCCTGGCCACTTTTGTGTACCAGCAGTCCTTGAATGTACTTCTCACCTGCCTTGCCTGGCCTTGCCTTGGCAACACAACACTTGCCTTGCCTTGCCCTGCTAGCCCTCTGGAGCCTTGCATTCCTTTGCACGGCCATGCCCAGCACATGACCTGCCTACTGTTTTCCTCCAGGGCCTTGGCTTGCTGAGCCCTTCCTGTTTCTGCCTGGCCTTCCCATCAGTGGCCCTTCCTTCCTACAGCCAGCCTTGCCTCTAACTTCTGGACCTTCTCTTGTCTACCACTCCATTTGCTTTCCCCTCACTGCTCTGGCCTTGCCTACCTCTCCCTTGACTTGCCCACAATTGCCTGCACTCGGTTTGCAGCGCCTTGCCTGCATGGAAGGCAAGGGAAAGAGTGGTAGGCCGGGCAAAGCAAAGCCAGCAAGTTGTAGGCAGTGCGAGGCAAGGCGGACGTAGGCAAAGGAAGCAGAGCAAGGGTACCTTAAGAAGAACTAGACAAGGCAAGGCCAAGAGACTCGGAGTGCCTTTCCTTGGGAAGGCAAGGACATAGTGCCAGTGTTGCTGGAGCAGATGTTAAGGTACTGTGGGGAGGAATAGTCCAGCAAGACATTTCTCTTCTGGCCCCTGTGCGTGTGGGGGCAATTGTTGGACATATTCAATACTGGAGGCGGATCAGTCGCTGGATGTGTTGTATTTTGGAGGAGGGGATGCCGTTTCTTTGGAGATGGGCTTGTAGTTGCTCTCTTTGGCAAGGAAGGCAGGTTTGGATGTGCACATCAGGTACTCCTAGGGATTTTAAAGGCTTTTCCCAACAGGCAGAGCTCTCTCTGGGTTCGAGCTGTTGAGCTGTCAGTGGGAATGCAAAGGCCAAGCTCTTAAGCTATTTGTCCTGGTGCCTTCAGTGTGTGAGCAGTCCCTGGTGCCGTTGCCTTTGGATCCTGACTCTGGGAGAGGGAAGGCTTAGGATGGTACCTAGAGCTGAGAAGGAGAGTGCTGAGAACAGCGTGTGTGCTGCTAGTTTGAGGGGTGCAGGTGAAGTTGTAGGCAGCAAGATCTTCCTCAGCTGGCACTGTTTTGAGCCCTGTTTTTGCCAGATGGTTTCAAGTTGGTGGGCGGAATCTGCGAGAGGGAAAAGATTTGTATGGGCCAAAGAGGTGTGGTGTAAAGAAGAGTGTGCTCTTGGAAGGGGAAGATGAGGGCAACCTTTTTGTCCTGACACCGTTGATTTGAGTGCAGGGCCGTTTGCAAGTTGCCTCTGTCTGCCCTTGGGGTGGTTTCGAGCTGGGCCAGGTGCTTGGCCTTCTTTTGCAAGTCTGCAGCGCCGTCGTGTGGTTGTTTCCATGAGCGCTGACAGTGCCCGGCAAAAAGCGCTTGGCTGGCGCGGCCCCAGTCGTGTGGAAGCAGTTGGTGGAAGAGCTCCGCTGTGCATCCTGCCTCTTGGAGACATAAAAGGATGTAACCCTGCGCGTAGCGGGGAAGCAAGACGAATCTTTTCATTGTTGGCTGAGCAGTTTCTAAGCGGCAAAAGTAAAGGCAGTTTCAGCACGGCCTCTTTCTTTCAGAACCTTTTCTGTGCCATCATGAACATGCTCAACATGCCACTCGCACCCGCTGAACTGCATCAAAGGCCCTGGAGATAGGCGCTTTCCTTCAAGCTCTCTGTAGCATCGTACCCTCCACCTCTGGCGGATCCCAAAGCCCTTCCAAACATCCAGCAGCTGCACGCAGAGAACAAGTGCTAAAACAAGGCGTTGGCCTTCCTAGTCCTTTTAAAGTCTGTGAACTAGGCGAAACATTCCAGTGAGCAGCACTTTCCTTCGCAACTATATCTAGAGCATCATCACATTCTCTCCAAGTGGGTAAGTCCACCCTTGCAGCGCAGCGTTTGCAGCCACAGTTCGGACTGAGAGATAGGCCAGGTGAGAAAGCATTTCTTGACTATCCCTCTTCTCTGGAAGACTTGATACTCGCAGCGCGACCACGTCCACACACCTTCAGTGTGGCCAGGTTCAAGCAGCTAGAGCTCCCAGAGATGGGAGAGTCAGGAGAGAAGACGTTCCAAAAGTACAGTGTACTTACAGCAGCATTAAAACTGTGCACAGCAGTCTGCAGCACTGTAGACTGCGGCTTCTCCGACAGACGAGCCATCCCATTGTTGCCTCTCGCAGCCTGCTTGCTAGCTGCTCTCCTGAAGAAAAGAACTAGAAGAAAAAGCCAATGCTGGGCTGCACCTTCCCCTTGCCTTACGTAAAGCCACCTAAACTCCCCGCTGCACTCTCTACTTCCCCTCTCCTTGGAAGCGACCACTGTGTTTGCTGCATCTCGAAGCCTAAAGTTAAGCGCCAGTGGTTTTGGGGATGGTTGGAAGAGGGATAAGTAGTAGCACAAGGAAGTAGTTGTCGTTGAACTTCCTCCTTCTCAATGCTAACGTGAATTGGGCAGGCAGGCGAGTGCTAGCCACGCTCCTTTCTCAGTTTGTACGCTGCGGACACGAGTCCGGTGCTCTGCGCCTTCGTTCGGCCTCTTTAGTACCCATGTCGCTCTTTCATTCAGCCGGAGTCGAAGCGTCGTCTACTTCTCGCCCAGAGAGCACGGTGCCGGCAGCGAAATGCCCCAGCCGACTGCTTCTGCCGACACACGCCTGGTCTATGCACTTTCCCTCGCAGCGACATACAGCAGCACTTTCGGTCTTTCTTGTCGTCCAAATGGAAAGGGAAAGATTCTCTGCTATGTCCCGCCCAGAGAACAGTTTTAGGTCAACCAGCACGCCCAGAGCTTGCCCTCGACGCGTGGAAACTTGTGTTTGCACCACATTCAAGTGGCTGCCGTCTTTCCTTTACAGCCTGCAGAGCACCGTCAGACCGCCGTGCTCTCTGCACCTGCCTTCTCAGTTCTAAGTACTACCGCGCCTCTTACAGCCTTGCAGGAAGCAAAGACACGGGTAGTCATCTCGCAGAGAAGAACGTGGAAGGACGAAAGGATGATCTTCCTTTCTCCTGCTTCTTGCCTGAATTGTGGTGCTGTATTGAAAGTCTTGGCTAGCGAAAAGCTCATCCAGCAAGTGCCTCATTCCTGACGCATCTCGCTGAGCGAGAGTTTCACGAAGAGTTTAGACTCTGGAAACAGCAAGAAAATGATTGTACGTCGAGCTGAGGAAAATCCGTGCACAGCACACTGTGGATGCGTGCAGTGTTCGCGCTGAAGAGCGCCAAAACGCAAAGCCATCGCTGGGCTTCAGTTTTGTCCAGACCGCAGAAGGCAAAGAACGAAGCAACTGGGCACCGCGTTAACGTACTCAGTGGACCGAATTTCAAATGTCCAGCCAAAAGCTGCTTCATAAGCAGATTCAGCTGAGAATGCTCTGGCTGCTTCACAAAGTAAGGCGCAGCCGTTTCCATTCATCACACTACCTGGCCAGAAGCAGTATCCTACACCTTCAAT
This sequence comes from Aphelocoma coerulescens, assembly GCF_041296385.1. Classification (NCBI taxonomy): domain Eukaryota; kingdom Metazoa; phylum Chordata; class Aves; order Passeriformes; family Corvidae; genus Aphelocoma; species Aphelocoma coerulescens. The sequence goes on from NW_027183470.1 coordinate 332,027, forward strand.
GCTGCAGCGTCCATGCAGCTGGAGCACACGCAGTAGGACGCGTCCAGATAGACGGCGTTCTTCAAGTACCCCCCTCCTCCAAGCAGCCTTGAAACTGAGCACAACACACTGCGGCTCGGGAGCTTCCTTCTCAGATAGACGTGCCGTCACGTTATTCACTCTCGCAGCTCCGTTGCCCACTTGCAGCAGCTGCTACCAAAGCAAAATGCTCCAGAAGTAAAAAGCACTGCCGGGCTGCACTTTCCCTTGCCTCACGTAAAGCACCATAAACTGTCCGCTGTGCTCTGTATTTCCATTCTCCGCCGCATCTACCACTGTTATCTCTGCATCTCGAAGCATAAAGCTCGGCACAATTCCTCCCAGGGAACGCTGGAAGAGAAATAGGCAGCAGCACAAGTAGCTGCAAGTGGAACTTTCTGTTTTAAAACGCTAACGTGAATCCGGAAACAAGCGAGTGACAGCCAGGCTTCCTCTTGCAGCCTGTGCGATGCACACACCAGCTCGGTGCTCTGCCCTCATTCTTTAATGCTCTTCGTACCATGTCGCGCTTTCATTCTGCCGGAGTCGAAGCGTCGTCTACTTCTCGCCCAGAGAGCACGGTGCCAGCGGAGAAAGGCTCCAGAAAAACGCTCCAGGCTGCTGATTCTTCCCAAACACACCAGGGCTATGCACTTTCCTTCGCAGCGCTAAGTAGCATCACATTCTGTTTGCGTTGGAGCCGGAATGCAAAGGGAAAGATTCTCGGTTACGTCTCACTCAGCGCCCAGTTTTAGGTCACCAAGCTTACCCGGAGCTTACCCGCGACGCGTGGAAATTGGTATTTGCACCATATTCAAGTGGTAGCTTTCTTTCCTTTACAGCCTGCAGAGCGCCGTCAGATCGCGGTGCTCTCTGCACCTGCCTTCTCCCTTCCAAGTACCACCGCGCACCTTACAGCCTTGCAGGAAGCAAAGACGTGGAGAGATGTCTCGCAGAGAAGATCGTGCAAAGACGAAAAGATGTTCTTCTTTGCTTTTCCTCGTCGCCCAGATTGTGGTGCTCTACTGAAAGCGTGGGCTAACGAATGGCTAATCTAGCATGTGCTTCCCTTCTAATGCATTTCGCTGAGCGAGAGCTGAGGAAAATCCTTGCACTGTACACTATGGATGCGTGCAGTAGACACGCAGAAGAGCGGCACAGCTCATAACCATCGCACACTCCAGCCCAGAGCTCTGGGGCTGCGTTCTTCTCAATTTCCGGCGCTGGACAGAACTGAGACATTGAGCTTTGGCTCTCTTTAGTGTGTGTACTGCACGCATCCAGAGCGCGCTGTGCACAGATTCTCCTCAGCGCTACGTGCAAGCACAGACTTTCTGCTTCGCAGAGCCCAACTGTCCGCCGAAGCTCTCGCTCAGAGAAATGTGTCAGGAGAGAAGCACTTGCTGGATTAGCCTTACACTGGCCAACAGTTCCAAAGAAGCACCATAGTCTTCTTGCGAGAAAGGATAATAAAACACATGTATTGTCCCAGCAAAGTTCTCTGTGCTAGCCGAAGCCGAGAATCTTTCCCTTAAGATTAAGACCACAACGCAGACAGCATTTTGTGCTACTTAACGCTGAGAGGGATAGCCCAGGCGTGTTTCGGCAGAGGCAGAAGCCCGGAGCGTTTCTCTGCCGGCACCGTGCTCTCAGGCGAGGAGAAGTAGACGACGCTTCGACTCCGGCAGAATGAAAAGCGCGACATGGTACGAAGAGCATACGAATGAGGGCGCAGAGCACCGAGCTGGTGTGCGCATCGCACAGGCTGCAAGAAGAAGCGTGGCTGCCGCTCGCTTCTTTGCGGATTCACGTTAGCAGTTGAAAACAAAAGTTCCACTTGCAGCTACTTGTGCTGCTACCTATTTCTCTTCCAGCTTTCCCTGGGAAGAATTGTGCTGCGAGAGTGAATAACGTGACGGCACGTCTATCTGAGAAGGAAGCTCCCGAGCCGCAGTGTGTTGTGCTCAGTTTCAAGGCTGCTTGGAGAAGGGGGTACTTGAAGACCGCCTTCTATCTCGACGCGTCCTACTGCGTGTGCTCCAGCTGCATGGACGCTGCAGCATTGAAGGTGTAGGATACTGCTTCTGGCCAGGTAGTGTGATGAATGGAAACGGCTGCGCCTTACTTTGTGAAGCAGCCAGAGCATTCTCAGCTGAATCTGCTTATGAAGCAGCTTTTGGCTGGACATTTGAAATTCGGTCCACTGAGTACGTTAACGCGGTGCCCAGCTGCTTCGTTCTTCGCCTTCTGCCGTCTGGACAGAACTGAAGCCCAGCGATGGCTTTGAGTTTTGCCGCTCTTCAGCATGTGTACTGCACGCATCCGCAGTGTGCTGTGCAAGGATTTTCCTCAGCTCTCCCTCAGCGAAATGCATCAGGTGAGAAACACTTGCTGGATTAGCCTTTCGCTGGCCATGGCTTTCAGTACAGCACCACAATCTGGGCGACGAGGAGGAGCAAAGAAGAACATCTTTTCGTCTTTGCACGTTCTTCTCTGCGAGACGACTATCCGCGTCATTGCTTCCTGCAAGGCTATATTCTGCGCAGTGGTACTTGAAAGGGAGAAGGCAGGTGCAGAGAGCACCGCGATCTGACGGCGCTCTGCAGGCTGTAAAGGAAAGAGGGCTGCCACTGGAATGTGTGCAAACACAAGTTTCCACGAGTCGCGGGCAAGCTCTGGGCGTGCTTGTTGACCTAAAACTGTTCTCTGTGCCCGACATTGCTGAGAATCTTTCCCTTTACATTTGGACGACAAGAAAAGACCGAAAGTGCTGCTGTATGTCGCTGCGAGAAAAGTGCATAGCCCTGGTGTGTTTCGGAAGGGCAGTCGGCTGGGGCATTTCTCTTCCGGCACCGTGCTCTCCGGGCGAGAAGTAGACGACGCTTCGACTCCGGCTGAATGAAAAGCGCGACATGGTACGAAGAGCATACGAATGAGGGCGCAGAGCACCGAGCTGGTGTGCGCATCGCACAGGCTGCAAGAAGAAGCGTGGCTGCCGCTCGCTTCTTTGCGGATTCACGTTAGCAGTTGAAAACAAAAGTTCCACTTGCAGCTACTTGTGCTGCTACCTATTTCTCTTCCAGCTTTCCCTGGGAAGAATTGTGCCGAGCTTTATGCTTCGAGATGCAGAGATGACAGTGGTAGATGCAGCGGAGAATGGAAATAAAGAGTGCAGCGGACAGTTTACAGTGCTTTACGTGAGGCAAAGGAAAAGGTTTGCTCAGCAGTGCTTTTTACTTCTGGAGCATTTTGCTTTGGTAGCACCTGCTGCTAGTGGGCAACGGAGCTGCGAGAGTGAATAACGTGACGGCACGTCTATCTGAGAAGGAAGCTCCCGAGCCGCAGTGTGTTGTGCTCAGTTTCAAGGCTGCTTGGAGGAGGGGGGTACTTGAAGAACGCCGTCTATCTGGACGCGTCCTACTGCGTGTGCTCCAGCTGCATGGACTCTGCAGCATTGAAGGTGTAGGATACTGCTTCTGGCCAGGTAGTGTGATGAATGGAAACGGCTGCGCCTTACTTTGTGAAGCAGCCAGAGCATTCTCAGCTGAATCTGCTTATGAAGCAGCTTTTGGCTGGACATTTGAAATTCGGTCCACTGAGTACGTTAACGCGGTGCCCAGCTGCTTCGTTCTTCGCCTTCTGCCGTCTGGACAGAACTGAAGCCCAGCGATGGCTTTGAGTTTTGCCGCTCTTCAGCATGTGTACTGCACGCATCCGCAGTGTGCTGTGCAAGGATTTTCCTCAGCTCTCCCTCAGCGAAATGCATCAGGTGAGAAACACTTGCTGGATTAGCCTTTCGCTGGCCATGGCTTTCAGTACAGCACCACAATCTGGGCGACGAGGAGGAGCAAAGAAGAACATCTTTTCGTCTTTGCACGTTCTTCTCTGCGAGACGACTATCCGCGTCATTGCTTCCTGCAAGGCTATATTCTGCGCAGTGGTACTTGAAAGGGAGAAGGCAGGTGCAGAGAGCACCGCGATCTGACGGCGCTCTGCAGGCTGTAAAGGAAAGAGGGCTGCCACTGGAATGTGTGCAAACACAAGTTTCCACGAGTCGCGGGCAAGCTCTGGGCGTGCTTGTTGACCTAAAACTGTTCTCTGTGCCCGACATTGCTGAGAATCTTTCCCTTTACATTTGGACGACAAGAAAAGACCGAAAGTGCTGCTGTATGTCGCTGCGAGAAAAGTGCATAGCCCTGGTGTGTTTCGGAAGGGCAGTCGGCTGGGGCATTTCTCTTCCGGCACCGTGCTCTCAGGCGAGAAGTAGACGACGCTTCGACTCCGGCTGAATGAAAAGCGCGACATGGTACGAAGAGCATACGAATGAGGGCGCAGAGCACCGAGCTGGTGTGCGCATCGCACAGGCTGCAAGAAGAAGCGTGGCTGCCGCTCGCTTCTTTGCGGATTCACGTTAGCAGTTGAAAACAAAAGTTCCACTTGCAGCTACTTGTGCTGCTACCTATTTCTCTTCCAGCTTTCCCTGGGAAGAATTGTGCCGAGCTTTATGCTTCGAGATGCAGAGATGACAGTGGTAGATGCAGCGGAGAATGGAAATAAAGAGTGCAGCGGACAGTTTACAGTGCTTTACGTGAGGCAAAGGAAAAGGTTTGCTCAGCAGTGCTTTTTACTTCTGGAGCATTTTGCTTTGGTAGCACCTGCTGCTAGTGGGCAACGGAGCTGCGAGAGTGAATAACGTGACGGCACGTCTATCTGAGAAGGAAGCTCCCGAGCCGCAGTGTGTTGTGCTCAGTTTCAAGGCTGCTTGGAGGAGGGGGGTACTTGAAGAACGCCGTCTATCTGGACGCGTCCTACTGCGTGTGCTCCAGCTGCATGGACTCTGCAGCATTGAAGGTGTAGGATACTGCTTCTGGCCAGGTAGTGTGATAGAGTGCAACGGCTACGCCTTACTTTGTGAACCATCCAGAGCATTCTCAGCTGAATCTGCTTGTGAAGCAGCTCTTGGCTGGACATTTGAAATTCGGTCCACTGAGTACGTTAACGCGGTGCCCAGCTGCTTCGTTCTTCGCCTTCTGCCGTCTGGACAGAACTGAAGCCCAGCGATGGCTTTGAGTTTTGCCGCTCTTCGGCATGTGTACTGCACGCATCCGCAGTGTGCTGTGCAAGGATTTTCCTCAGCTCTCCCTCAGCGAAATGCATCAGGTGAGAAACACTTGCTGGATTAGCCTTTCGCTGGCCATGGCTTTCAGTACAGCACCACAATCTGGGCGACGAGGAGGAGCAAAGAAGAACATCTTTTCGTCTTTGCACGTTCTTCTCTGCGAGACGACTATCCGCGTCATTGCTTCCTGCAAGGCTATATTCTGCGCAGTGGTACTTGAAAGGGAGAAGGCAGGTGCAGAGAGCACCGCGATCTGACGGCGCTCTGCAGGCTGTAAAGGAAAGAGGGCTGCCACTGGAATGTGTGCAAACACAAGTTTCCACGAGTCGCGGGCAAGCTCTGGGCGTGCTTGTTGACCTAAAACTGTTCTCTGTGCCCGACATTGCTGAGAATCTTTCCCTTTACATTTGGACGACAAGAAAAGACCGAAAGTGCTGCTGTATGTCGCTGCGAGAAAAGTGCATAGCCCTGGTGTGTTTCGGAAGGGCAGTCGGCTGGGGCATTTCTCTTCCGGCACCGTGCTCTCCGGGCGAGAAGTAGACGACGCTTCGACTCCGGCTGAATGAAAAGCGCGACATGGTACGAAGAGCATACGAATGAGGGCGCAGAGCACCGAGCTGGTGTGCGCATCGCACAGGCTGCAAGAAGAAGCGTGGCTGCCGCTCGCTTCTTTGCGGATTCACGTTAGCAGTTGAAAACAAAAGTTCCACTTGCAGCTACTTGTGCTGCTACCTATTTCTCTTCCAGCTTTCCCTGGGAAGAATTGTGCCGAGCTTTATGCTTCGAGATGCAGAGATGACAGTGGTAGATGCAGCGGAGAATGGAAATAAAGAGTGCAGCGGACAGTTTACAGTGCTTTACGTGAGGCAAAGGAAAAGGTTTGCTCAGCAGTGCTTTTTACTTCTGGAGCATTTTGCTTTGGTAGCACCTGCTGCTAGTGGGCAACGGAGCTGCGAGAGTGAATAACGTGACGGCACGTCTATCTGAGAAGGAAGCTCCCGAGCCGCAGTGTGTTGTGCTCAGTTTCAAGGCTGCTTGGAGGAGGGGGGTACTTGAAGAACGCCGTCTATCTGGACGCGTCCTACTGCGTGTGCTCCAGCTGCATGGACTCTGCAGCATTGAAGGTGTAAGAAACTTCTTCTGGCCTGATAGTGTGATAGAGTGCAACGGCTACGCCTTACTTTGTGAACCATCCAGAGCATTCTCAGCTGAATCTGCTTGTGAAGCAGCTCTTGGCTGGACATTTGAAATTCGGTCCACTGAGTACGTTAACGCGGTGCCCAGCTGCTTCGTTCTTCGCCTTCTGCCGTCTGGACAGAACTGAAGCCCAGCGATGGCTTTTAGCTGTGGCTCTCTTCAGCATGTGTACTGCACGCATCCGCAGTGTGCTGTGCAAGGATTTTCCTCAGCTCTCCCTCAGCGAGATGCGTCAGGTGAGAAACACTTGCTGGATTAGCCTTTCGCTGGCCAAGGCTTTTAATACAGCACCACAATATGGGCGACGAGGAGAAAGGAAGAACATCTTTTCGTCCTGGCACGTTCTTCTGAGCGACATGACTATCCGCGTGTTTGCTTCCTGCAAAGCTGTATTGTGCGCGGCGGTATTGGAACTGAGAAGGCAGGTGCAGAGAGCACCGGGATCTGACGGCGTTCTGCAGGCTGTAAAGGAAAGACGGCTACCACTTGAATGTGGTGCAAACACAAGTTTCCACGCGTCGAGGGCAAGCTCTGGGCGTGCTGGTTGACCTAAAACTGTTCTCTGGGCGGGACATAGCAGAGAATCTTTCCCTTTCCATTTGGACGACAAGAAAGACCGAAAGTGCTGCTGTATGTCGCTGCGAGGGAAAGTGCATAGACCAGGCGTGTGTCGGCAGAAGCAGTCGGCTGGGGCATTTCGCTGCCGGCACCGTGCTCTCTGGGCGAGAAGTAGACGACGCTTCGACTCCGGCTGAATGAAAGAGCGACATGGGTACTAAAGAGGCCGAACGAAGGCGCAGAGCACCGGACTCGTGTCCGCAGCGTACAAACTGAGAAAGGAGCATGGCTAGCACTCGCCTGCCTGCCCAATTCACGTTAGCATTGAGAAGGAGGAAGTTCAACGACAACTACTTCCTTGTGCTACTACTTATCCCTCTTCCAACCATCCCCAAAACCACTGGCGCTTAACTTTAGGCTTCGAGATGCAGCAAACACAGTGGTCGCTTCCAAGGAGAGGGGAAGTAGAGAGTGCAGCGGGGAGTTTAGGTGGCTTTACGTAAGGCAAGGGGAAGGTGCAGCCCAGCATTGGCTTTTTCTTCTAGTTCTTTTCTTCAGGAGAGCAGCTAGCAAGCAGGCTGCGAGAGGCAACAATGGGATGGCTCGTCTGTCGGAGAAGCCGCAGTCTACAGTGCTGCAGACTGCTGTGCACAGTTTTAATGCTGCTGTAAGTACACGGTACTTTTGGAACGTCTTCTCTCCTGACTCTCCCATCTCTGGGAGCTCTAGCTGCTTGAACCTGGCCACACTGAAGGTGTGTGGACGTGGTCGCGCTGCGAGTATCAAGTCTTCCAGAGAAGAGGGATAGTCAAGAAATGCTTTCTCACCTGGCCTATCTCTCAGTCCGAACTGTGGCTTCAAACGCTGCGCTGCAAGGGTGGACTTACCCACTTGGAGAGAATGTGATGATGCTCTAGATATAGTTGCGAAGGAAAGTGCTGCTCACTGGAATGTTTCGCCTAGTTCACAGACTTTAAAAGGACTAGGAAGGCCAACGCCTTGTTTTAGCACTTGTTCTCTGCGTGCAGCTGCTGGATGTTTGGAAGGGCTTTGGGATCCGCCAGAGGTGGAGGGTACGATGCTACAGAGAGCTTGAAGGAAAGCGCCTATCTCCAGGGCCTTTGATGCAGTTCAGCGGGTGCGAGTGGCATGTTGAGCATGTTCATGATGGCACAGAAAAGGTTCTGAAAGAAAGAGGCCGTGCTGAAACTGCCTTTACTTTTGCCGCTTAGAAACTGCTCAGCCAACAATGAAAAGATTCGTCTTGCTTCCCCGCTACGCGCAGGGTTACATCCTTTTATGTCTCCAAGAGGCAGGATGCACAGCGGAGCTCTTCCACCAACTGCTTCCACACGACTGGGGCCGCGCCAGCCAAGCGCTTTTTGCCGGGCACTGTCAGCGCTCATGGAAACAACCACACGACGGCGCTGCAGACTTGCAAAAGAAGGCCAAGCACCTGGCCCAGCTCGAAACCACCCCAAGGGCAGACAGAGGCAACTTGCAAACGGCCCTGCACTCAAATCAACGGTGTCAGGACAAAAAGGTTGCCCTCATCTTCCCCTTCCAAGAGCACACTCTTCTTTACACCACACCTCTTTGGCCCAAACAAATCTTTTCCCTCTCGCAGATTCCGCCCACCAACTTGAAACCATCTGGCAAAAACAGGGCTCAAAACAGTGCCAGCTGAGGAAGATCTTGCTGCCTACAACTTCACCTGCACCCCTCAAACTAGCAGCACACACGCTGTTCTCAGCACTCTCCTTCTCAGCTCTAGGTACCATCCTAAGCCTTCCCTCTCCCAGAGTCAGGATCCAAAGGCAACGGCACCAGGGACTGCTCACACACTGAAGGCACCAGGACAAATAGCTTAAGAGCTTGGCCTTTGCATTCCCACTGACAGCTCAACAGCTCGAACCCAGAGAGAGCTCTGCCTGTTGGGAAAAGCCTTTAAAATCCCTAGGAGTACCTGATGTGCACATCCAAACCTGCCTTCCTTGCCAAAGAGAGCAACTACAAGCCCATCTCCAAAGAAACGGCATCCCCTCCTCCAAAATACAACACATCCAGCGACTGATCCGCCTCCAGTATTGAATATGTCCAACAATTGCCCCTACACGCACAGGGGCCAGAAGAGAAATGTCTTGCTGGACTATTCCTCCCCACAGTACCTTAACATCTGCTCCAGCAACACTGGCACTATGTCCTTGCCTTCCCAAGGAAAGGCACTCCGAGTCTCTTGGCCTTGCCTTGTCTAGTTCTTCTTAAGGTACCCTTGCTCTGCTTCCTTTGCCTGCGTCTGCCTTGCCTCGCACTGCCTACAACTTGCTGGCTTTGCTTTGCCCGGCCTACCACTCTTTCCCTTGCCTTCCATGCAGGCAAGGCGCTGCAAACCGAGTGCAGGCAATTGTGGGCAAGTCAAGGGAGAGGTAGGCAAGGCCAGAGCAGTGAGGGGAAAGCAAATGGACTGGTAGGCAAGAGAAGGCCCAGAAGTTAGAGGCAAGGCTGGCTGTAGGAAGGAAGGGCCACTGATGGGAAGGCCAGGCAGAAACAGGAAGGGCTCAGCAAGCCAAGGCCCTGGAGGAAAACAGTAGGCAGGTCATGTGCGGGGCAGGGCCCTGCAAAGGAATGCAAGGCTCCAGAGGGCTAGCAGGGCAAGGCAAGGCAAGTGTTGTGTTGCCAAGGCAAGGCCAGGCAAGGCAGGTGAGAAGTACATTCAAGGACTGCTGGTGCACAAAAGTGGCCAGGACCAAGTGCTCTGTGTGGCCTTGATCCCGCGTGGGTCATCTCTCCTCTGTACCTAAAAGACTTGAGCTACCTGCCTTCCCTTGTATGCAAAAGAACTCTCTTTCTGGTCCCCGAGCTCAAGGGCAAAATGTGAATTGCCCCTCCAAGGTTCAAGACATGCAAGGATTGCTCCCAGACAAAGGCTGCCCACAGAGATGAGTGTGGCAACATGCGTCCTCCCCTGGTCTTCCTCTCATGGGATCCTGAAACACCGGAGATGCTTGAGAGCTTTGAGATTCCTCGGAGGAGCAGAAAGGGCAGGGCAAGGCCCAGAAATGTCATTGAAAAGGGGTGTTGAATTCCAGGTGGGGGAGGGGTGAGCAAGGTCATGCAAGGCAAGGGAGGGGTTCAAGGGCAAGGCAAGGCAAGTGGTGGCTTTGCGAGGCGAGGCAAGGCAATGAGGGTCCTAGAAGGAAAAGGAAAGGTGAGGCCAGACCTAGACGAATGTGAAAGGAAGTCAGGTGGGGGATGGGTGAGCAAGTCAGTGCAAGGCAGGGGAGAAAAGGCAGGTTGAGGGAAGGCTACAGAGGGGGCAGCAAGGAAATGCAAGGCATGGGGAAGCATGCGAGGAGTGGGTGCTGCCAGCCGGTGGGGATGGCAGGGGCGGGGCCACTGCAAGTAGCATGGTGGGGATGTGGAGGGGGTGTTAGTGTGCGGGAGGTGTGTGTGTGTGTGTGTGTGCAGTGGAGTGCAGGGTAAGTGCAGGTGTGTGTGTGCGTATACGGGGGTTTTGTGCCAGGTGCTGTGCCGGGGAGAGCCGTTCCACCGCAAGGAAGGTGTGGGCGTGAAAGGAGTAAGATAGATGTGTCTTTACAAAGAGACCGTGTGAATCTCTCCTTAGACAAGGCTAGGAATTTACAGGGGGGGAAGTAACAGAAGAAAGTATTCGTTCTAGAAACTGTTACTAATCAACAGAGACTGTTGCTCAGCCAAGGCCCTGCTAAATTCCTGAACCTAGAGCAAGGCAGCAAAGACTTCCCAGCATTAGGAATAGTTTGGTTTTCTTCCTTTTCCATTCCAAAAGGGGAGTGCATATTAGAGGGGGGCATAGAGTAGGCAGTTCCGGAAGTCTGTAATTCCCGAGTACCTCAGAGGGTGCTGTTGCCAGGAACTTAGCATCAGAAGGGAGCTGCATCCCGCAATCATTTGAGAGACTCCATGGCAAAAGCCCCATGGCCTCTCCCTGGAGTTGAAGAATGTTACAGGACTCCTCTGTCTCCTTTTTGGTGGATGAAGAAACTCAGAAAGCCACACTTCTGCCAGAACTCTCCAAGATGCCCCCTTTGCTCCCCGTGACTCCATCACTGCCCAGGAAGCTGTCTTTTCTACCGCAGCAGTTTGACATACAGTTAAAAGTCGTGTGGCAGAGAAAAAAGGCAAGAATTGGTTTCCAAGGGATGGCAAACAAGAGATACCAGAACCTTTGGCCCTACCAATATTAAAGCAACTCCATTAAGAGAGTCCTTGCACTTCCTGAGGATTGGCAGAAGCCTATCTCATGATGTATGTTGCTGGGGGTCTTTTTAGACTGGCAAAAGGAGCTGTTGAAGGTTGCTTGATCTGTGCTAAAGCCAACAGCCAAGTTACAAAGTAACTTGCTAGAGGAGGGAGGCCTTGGGCTGCATGGCCCTTCCAAAGATGCCAGGTGGATTTTCCGGAGATGCCCCAAGTGGCAAGGCTTAATATCTTCTGGTAATCGTATGTCAGCTAGCAAGGTGGCCAGAAGTATTTCCAACTACTTCAGTAATGACAGGATCAGTTCTTAAGGCATTTTTGGAACAAATCATTCCAAGATACAGCATTGTAGAAGCAATAGATTCAGATAGGGGAACTCATTTTGCAGGAAAGATCCTTCAAGGGGTTTTGGCTTCTTTAGGAACACAATGGAACCTCCATAGGCCCTGGCACCCCCAGAGCTCGGCTCGGGTAGAAAACAATGAAGAGAGAAATAAACACCTTTTGAAGCTGGTAATAGAAACCAAGATGCCATGGGTAGGGCTTTGGACATTGGCTTTGGTGAGAATGAGGGCCCAAGCCAGAAGAGAGATTCAGTTATCTCCCTTTCAATCGTTGTTTGCAATTGCCCTGGTAAGTCTCCACCCAGTGGGGGGGGGTAGAGGCAAGTGATGCATTTTTAAAACCATCTGTGGCCAGGATCCTGCTTCTTGTGAAACCCCTTCAACAGGAAACTCAGCTGGTGCAAGCCCGGCCTTTGGACTTTGCTGCTTTTAACATCCAACCAGGAGATTGAGTCCTAATTAAGGAGTAGAAAGAAGCGCCAGTGCTGGTGAAATGGCGTGGCCCATTCCAAGTGTCACTGACGACAGAAAACAGCCGTCAAGTAAGCTGAACACAGGTGAACCCGTCACTCTCGGGTCAAGGTCTCTGAAGCCTCGGAGATTTGCACATCTCAGCTGGAGGAGAAGGCCGGGAGGCCGTGACTGACACTCTGCAGGAGTGGGCCGGAGCAGTAGGCAGTGCTTCGACATCGGAAGAAGCCCCGCAGTCCTACCTTCAGACCGTCTGCTGAAATAGACTGTATAGGCATCCCTCCTCTAGAATCTCCACTCACTTGGGGGCTAATACTTGTGGCCATTTTGTTACGTTAAGTGGTTTCTGTGTCTTCAATTGCCACAGGTGCTGCAGAAGACAACGGGAAAATTAGACTAGCTAATTAGATGACACTATTAAAACATTTTCCTTACTAATTCTACTTTGATATGGTTAGCTGAGTTTAGGCCAGGAGTGGGAGAATCAATTTGCAGCCTTAGGAGAAGAAGTAGCAAAAGTTTTTAACCTTAGCAATTGCTGGCTCTGTGGAAGGCCAGGAGGATCTGAAGAGTGGCCATAGTTGGCTAGCCCAGCTGAACCTAAATGGTGGGTCAATGTGAGGGCCACAGTGGGATGGGATTTGGGGCCAAAGAAGGAAGTTCATGGCCACTTCATTCTTCTCCAACAGGCACTTATTGCCTAAATAGGATAGGGCGTGTCTATGTAGGAAAAGGCAATTGTCAATTGACTTTCCCTCTGGGCTTGAACAACTGGGTTTGGACCCCCAATTGCCCTCCTTCCAATTGTTCCAAATATCAAGGCAAATGCAATCAAATACCTGTTCGGCTCACTAACAGTAGCTGCGTAAGGCGTTCTTATCACACTTACCAAAAATATTTGGAAGCCTGTAAAGCAATGGGGAGGGACAAGGGGTTTTTTTGACCACCTGTTTTTGAGCAGTCCCCACAAAAATTCCACAAGTAGAAGACATGTTGTTTGTGATTATCAGTGGGAATGGCCACACCGGATTGGAACTCAAAGCCTTTTAGTGAGTTCTGCTCCAAATCCAACCAAGCAGCTTGCAGATGTAAATGTAGGTGGGAACCCTGTGCGGGAGCTTGGAAATGCAAATGCTGGGACCCTTATGGTGGGGCAACTCTTGTTGGAGGACCGTTAGGCCCGGGAATCCTGCTGTATTTTGAGCCACCAATTGATGACCATGGGTAGGTTCCTTTGCTAATGGAACACGGGCTTTGAAAGGACAGTATTGGATTTGTGGCCAACATGCTTAGCTCAGGTTACCTCCAAACTGGTCAGGGATATGGTATATTTAGTAGACTGTTGTTCTTTTTGCTACTACAAGTTCTGGGAAATCGCTTAGGAATCAAAATCTGTGATGATTTAATTAGAGAAAAGCAGTCAGCTGATGCAGCCCTGGCTGGAGGGAGCACCCCAAAACGGGGAAATGATGAACGGCCAACAGAACAAGTTACCCAACACGATGGACCAGCCCCTTGGAAACCTAAGGAATTAATCCCAGATGCCTGGGAACCCATTTATCATTTGAAGGAGATAATTAGGTTACAAGCTGTCTCGGAAATAATTACCAACCAGCCAGCCACAGCGCTTGACCTTTTTGCTGAGCAACCCACTTAAATGAGGAAAGCGGTATTTCAACATTGGATGGTATTAGATTATCTGTTGGCAGAAGAAGGAGGAGTTTGTGGGAAATTAAATGACTCGAGCTGCTGTTTGCAAGCAGATGACAGCGGAAAAGTGGTCAAACAAATAACAAAGGAAATAACGTCAGCTCGTGGACCTGTCCAAATGTTGAAAGGATGGGGATGGGACATGTTTTCATGGTTAACTGGCCAGCTCTGGGCTAAATGAATACGATTCCTCCTCTTACATGCTATAGCAACTCTCATCTTTTTACCATGTGTGACACCATGCTGGTGGCAGCTCTTTCAGCAGGTGCTCAAGGGGATGCCGCTAGCAGCCATGCCTACCTGATCCAGAAATGACTACAAAAGGACAGAAAAGGATGTCACTGCAAATAATAGCAAAACCCAAGAAGACTCCAGAAGAAAAAAATTAAATCCATGGTAATTAAGGTTTGTAAAGACAAATACAGAGCAAATAAAAAGAGGAGGGATTAAAAGGAATGAGATGGATGAGTCTTTACAAAGAGACCGTGTGAATCGGCCTGTAGACAAGGCTAGGAAGTTATGGCTAGTGAAGTAACAGAAGAAACTAGGAGTTCTCTAGAACTGTTACTAATCATCAGAGACTGTTGATTAATCAAGGCCGTGTTAAATTCCTGAACCTAGAGCAAGGCAACAAAGACTTAAGAGCATTAGGAATGGGGTTCTTTTCTTTCTTCTCGATGCCAAGAGGGGGGTGCATATTAGAGGGGGGCGCATAGAGTAGGCAGTTCCGGAAGTCTGTATCTCCCGAATACCTCAGCCAGTGGGGAAAAGGAAGAGGGTGCTGTGGCCGGGAACTTGGCATCAAAAGGGGGCTGCATCCCGCAACCGTTTGACAGACGCCATGGGAAAAGCCCCATGGACTCTCCCTGTAGTCGAAGAATGTTGCAGGACTCCTCTGTCTCCTTTTCGGATATAAACCTCAGGCATCGTGGATTAATTTTCCCTAACGGCAGCGACCTGCCGCGTGGTCTCCGTGCTCCTCTCCAGCCCCCCGGAACGTGTAAAATAGTTCCCAGCGGCTCCCACCGCGCGTTGCAGACGGCTGCGCGGCCCCGGGGCTGCCCGCAGTGCTCCCCTGCCCCGCCAGGGCTGCCCGCGGGCTGCGGAGCCGCCTCGCCACCGGCGCGGCCAGGGCCGGGGCCCTTCTCGACAGCAGCCGAGGGGCTGCGGAGCGGGCGGCTGCCGGACGATCAGCTATTTTATGCCGCGCGGTGCTGCCGCCTCCATCTAGCTCTCCATCGCGCCGCCGCCCGCCGCCCGCCTGGCGCGCTCACGCTCGGCCGCGCTCGCCGCCCGCCCAGCCTCGCCGGAAGCTCTCCCGCCCGGGCTGTGCCCCGGCTCCGCCGGCAGCTCGGCAGGGCCCGGCCGCACGCGTGCTGCGTGGCTCGGAGCAGCCGCGTTGCGCCGCAGGCGACGGGGAAGGCGGGGCGGGCCGGCGCCATCGTGGTAGCGCGAGGAGAGGAGCGCCCGGGCGGGGCGGCGAGCGGCGCGGCGGTGAGCGCTTCTGCTTCCTGTCGCTCGGCGGCCGCCCACGGCAGGTGCCGTGTGACCCCGCGGAGCGGCGGGGCCGGCCGGGCGGTGCGCGGCGAGGCTTTCGGCCAGCGGCGGCCACAGCGAGAGGCTGCTGGCACTGCCCGTGCCGGTGGAGAGAGCGGGGATCCGAGGCCGGCCTTCCCCGGGCGACGAGGGGAGGCCGCCTTTGCCGCGCTGCCCTCCGTGCAGCATGTGGCCGATTCCGGCGAACCCGGGGTCTCCGCAGCGGCGCGGGCGGGAGGGAGTGGGGAGCGCGCTCGGTGCCGTGCCGGCCGCTCCCGGCCAGCGCTGCGCTGCGCCGAGGCGTTTTCCCGCCCGTCCTGGGAAGGACATAAGCGACACCGTAGTTGGAGCTTAGCTGTCAGGGGGTACAACTTCCCTCCATTGGCGACCTCCTTTTCCCTCTGATTCAGCTACCTTGTGGTAGGTGCGATGGTGCTAAAGAAGGGTGGCGGCTTGGCACAGTTGCTGTCATAGGTGGTGCGAGAGCTCCACGCAAGGAGCTTTGAGTGGCATGTGTGAGGGTAGGAGGGTACGGCACCCATAGCTGAAGGCAAAAAAGGTCAGGGCATGTCATCAGCCGCAGTCGTGCTAAGTTGTTCATCTTTGCAAACTGCTTGCCGAGTTGTTCCTTTCTTAGGTAATGGGGGCTTGTATCAACCAGAACTGCAAATGGTCAGTATTTGCAGAGAAGGTTACTTGGACTGTTGTTGAAGTGAGTGTAGCAGTTTCTATGGCATTCTGCAAAAAAAGTGACAGGTCTCCCTGTGTTCCCCAGTTCTTAACAAAGATGAAGTTAACAAACCCCTGAAAAGAGGTTTTGCAAAACTTCAGGGATATTTTCCTACTAGTACTGTAGAGACAACCATAGTCACCTTGTCTTTCCAAAAGTGAAGGTTCCCTATTTTTGTCCAAGAGCATCAAGTGCTTTTGATCAGCGTTTGTGTGCATGCATTAGCCTCGTTCTTGCTCTTCCTTGGAGAACTTTTACAATACTCACATGATCTGTGTAGGCTGCAGACTGCAGTGGTGAACTTCAAGGCTTCCAGCAGAAGGGAGATGCTATCCACATTTTGGATTCTCCTTAGCCTGAACCTTCAACGTCCAAGGCTTCACTTTTCAAGCAGTTGGAAGAGCTCCAAATTAAGACATGAACAGGTCTTAATTGACCTTGCCACCGCCTCAGTTAGTCAAGTAATGCTGTGCATTGGATTTGACTAGTGCAACATGTGCTTAAAATATGTAGAGTAACTCCTCGATTACCCTCTCAGAAGGGTTGGAATGGAGAACAAGGAGTTCCCAAGACAAATATTTGGTGTACGAGGAGTAGAATTTAGGAGTTGATTGCAGAGCACTGCATGCACAAATGTCTAAGGAGAATCCATCTTTTGATGTCCCATCTATGCTTGTTCTCATTTGAAATCCTGCACATTCTGCAGGCTGGTTTTGTTAGGCTTGGGGCTGGGGAAGGAGTGATGGTGGGGGAGGAGTGGGTGTTGGTTTTGGGTTATTTTTTTGTTTCCAGAATAGTGTACACAGAACTTGTGCCCAAAACCAGCAGTAGGAAACAATGCAGGTATAAAAGAAGGTCACAGAAATGTCAGATAATACGAATCTGAAAGCGCTTCAGTATTTTACTCAGGAGTTTCACTCTAACAAGGTGATTTTCCTTCACAGAAATGTAGTGGCAGGCTTATGCCATGCTAGAAGTGATGACCTTTCTCTGCCCCAAATTGAGCAGCAAAAGGTTTTGGCTCTTAATTTGAACCCCTGAGCCAGCTGTGTTTCAGGCTGCAGAAGCTGCAGCTGTTGTGGCAGACGCGGGGTGCAGCCCTGCCTGCCAGTTCCGAGCTGGCCTGCGCTGGTGGCAGCCGTCAGCGCCCGGGGTCCCCTGTGCCACCCATGCCAGGGCTCTGCCTGCCTGCCTCGCAGCCCTGGTAGCCTCAGGGAAACATCGCACTACTCCATCTGCTTTAAAAACAAACAAGCAAACAAAAAGCTCCCTGTAAATATATGTAGAAGTCTTGAAACTAATTCTCAGCGCTTGCTCGGAGTTTGTTGATGGAGCAAATGGATTTTGGATAAACTGCTATTGCTAGTACTACTTAGGTTCCTAAACTTCAGAAGGGAGGCTATGGTGGTCACGTACCCCTGAGGAATGTTGGGAACAGTAAGACAGCTCAGTCATTTCAAGGTGGCCAGAAAATGGGTGTGGCAGTGGAGTGGACACTCTGTGAGTAGGTAGCCTTAAGTCATGTAACGACATGCACTTCAGTGGGAATTTTGCATCAACACCAAGAGATTGTGTCATGATGTGTTGCGTAACAACAAATTGGGCCAAAATTCTGCTGATTTTGACCAAGGTGGATGGGCCACCTTCACTTAAGCTGGCAAAGGGACATAAGTCAATGATGTTTGAAAAACAGCCATGAAACATAGCCCCTTTAGTTTGTTGCTCTGTTGCAAGTCTGCAAAGCTCTGTTGACAGGTCATTGGAAGTAGCTGTTGGAATCTAAGTGCAGTTGGACGCTTTGTCAGTCAGCATCAGCAGGAGGCTTAACGGTTTAGGTTGAGAGGTGGTGCATGGTTTTTTTTCAGAGGAATGGCCCAGTGAAGAGCAGTGTTCACTGCCATGACTGCCGTTGTAGCCTTCAAGAGCAATGGTTCATTCAGAGAGAACTTCCTTGGTTCTGCTGGTTTGGTTTCGCAGCTGGAGCAAAGGTACAGCACTGGAAGCAATTCCTAGGGCAGAAGCGGGAGATATCCGAAGCTCTGGACTTCGTTGCCTAAGTGAGCGTAGTCTAATTGGAAGAGTGGTGAGCATCAGTGATATCAGATTTTTTACAAGTTCTTAATTCTGTCAAAACAAGAAAGAAGGAGAGTGATGAAGATGAAATCCTTTCCTCTTCAATCTGCCTATGCAACAACTTCAGCTGTAGTTGTAATGTGTATTCACCTATTTTGAATTGCCCAAAACCAGGCCTAGAGATGCTTCAGAGTCAGAGAAGCGGGTATTTGCTTTATTCGGCGCTGGGTGCATGGGGGATCACTCCTCCTAACACACACACACAGAGCACTCCATACAGTCCAGCATTATGTGTAAAATTTATGAACATTCATCACAATTCTTGGGATAGGAGTGGTTCTAGAAATTACTTCTCGGAAGTCATTAATATCATTAGCATACGTGCCATGCATGCGCTGTGTACGCTGATGGGCGCACTGAGGAAGGCTCCTCTTCTTCCTCGAGGGTCTTTCTGATGAAGATCAGTAGTCTTTGTCACAATGCACTTTTTACCTTTCTTTCTGGAGCATGCGCAGTTCTTCGGTGGCTGATGCAGCGATCTCTGTGCCAGTTTTCAAAAGATCCTGTTCCTCTTATCTTGACAAGATTAAGGCGAATCCTGCTGCTTAGGTTTTGTGATTAACATTTGCTGTCTCTTAGTAGTTCACTCGTGTTTACATGAGTTAACTATGGATCAACCCCCTTCTCAATTTTAGCACTGAAAGGATATTAGAGTCATTTAAAGAGATGTCTCCTATGGAGTACTATAAAACTGCCATAATGGTAAGACGTTTTCATACAGTAGTTTTAGCACAGAAGTAATATATGTACAATCTTGGATGTTTCATCCTGCTGGCTCAGGAGCCAGTATTGAGCTTTTCTCCTTTAAATCCAGTCTTAGAGCTCTGCAAGGATCACTGCAGCATGACGTTGTGACAAGGGGATGCTGATTCATGCATAAACCTTTGACGCTTTCCTTCTATCTTCAAGCAGCTTTGAAAACCAGTGATTATCTGGCATGTTGCGACTTGAGAGTCATGGTAAAGGTTTCACCAAACACTTTGTAATATCAGGCTACAGCTTTCATTCCTAAGGAAAGAGCATTGAGCAGATTGCTGGCAAAATGCTGAAAGAATGAGCCAAAACCAAAATCCTTTAATGGGAAAGATGGAAAAAATTTAGATGTGTTTATTTGAACTAAAAATAATGTGGACCAAGCCTAAATGTATTTCACACTAAATTCTTAGAACTGATTTTAAGGGAAGAAGTGAGAAAGATGAATTCCCAAGCGGAATTTTCAGCAGCATAATATTGAGCATTTATTAGTAGAAAAAAGGCATATCACAGTGCAGGAGCACTTAGCAATATTGCTAGAGGCGTGGCTCCATTCATTTTACTGTGAACTTTAGTACTTCTTTAAACATAGTCCTTAAGCCCAGAAAGTCATTTACACTTCACTCAACTTTCCCCCCTCCGTCTCTGCCCCCTTGCGCCAGCACACGCCAGCACACTGCCACCTCGGTCCTCTGAGTAGCTCCAGAATTGAAGGCAGGCACCCCCCTCCGGTGCCTCCTCAGTCTCCAACCTAATTTGTAGTTGATGGGTTCTTTGGGAGGTGTGAGTTTTGATGAGATAACAGACTTCCTGGGATGCATGCGGTTTATCTTCTTTGTTTCTTGAAGATGTCTTGGTTTCCACCTCTGTAATTTCTCAACTGAAAGGACATTTATTATCATGTGTTTCTTCCTACGTTTCCCAACATGTTACCACTCATTCGAAGTTACAATTTACTCTAGTCTTGTTTTTACTTACCTATATTTTACCTTAACACTATTTCTACATAGTACATTCTCACTTCTAAATGTTAAAGTGATAGATGCGAAAGACAAAATTTATCGTTCACTCATTTATCACAGGAGGAATGTGTTAGCTGCTTGTGTTGCAGTTCACTTGTAATTGTGGTCTATTACCGCAGGCCTGGGCCCTAGGGTGTATCACTGTGTCCCGCAGCCATAGGGAGGAGGAGGAGAGAAGATCCAGCAGGCAGGAATTGTGCACCAAGATTTATTCATTTAATTATTTCACAAACTCTTTTACAGACTTTTTTCTTCATAGTCTAATTGGACAAAGGATCAGCCCCCCCCCTTGGGGTGATTGGCTAAAATCCTAAACCATCCATTGTCAAAATATTTTTCTACTAGACCATAAACCAGACTTTTCAAGGTTGCAGGTGGCTTGGTTGTTTACATACTCTGCTACCTCTTCTGTGAGAGAGAAAAGTCTCTCACAGACTTAGAAAATAGCAAGAAAATCCTCGCTAGCAGCATTTTGGTATCTACAATTCCCCCTTTTTGTTTGATAAGATAACAACTCCACTATTAATCCTAAATAGAAATTTACATCAGTTATTAATTCTAAATATGTCCTTAAGGCTTTAACGATCTGACTCCATAACAAGAAATTTAAAGTTCAGTCTCTGCTTGTGGAAGGACCATCCCAGTCTCTGCTTGTAGAAGGACCATCTGCCTGATGGTCAACATCTTGGTCATCATCAGAAGAGTCTGATGGCTGATGATCTACATTCTGGTGGCCACTTGGATGGTTGGTGTTCTGGTCATCATTTGGAGGTTGCCTGTTCTGCCTCTGGTGCCGTAGGGCAGGGCGAACACATTTTGCAGCTAGCCACCGTACCCCAGTATCTGTAGAAACGCAAGCATAGCCACGACCCCAAACCATAAGTTCCCGCAGGCCTTCCCACTGGTTAGTGAGTAAATTCCACACCCAGACTTTTGCCCAGGGCAGTTGTCTCTTGCCTGCAGATTGCAATGAGAGAAAGTGATTCAGAAGAACAGGATTCTTTGAATTTTGTGGTACCGTAAGGTGATTAATTGTATACGAGCTTTTGCTAGTCGGCTTCAGTAACCAAATTCAAAGGTTCCTGTGAGAATCATTGAAAAGCCATGATAACAGCCCTTAATTCAACTAACTAAGCAGAGTCTGACTCGGATTGGTGTGTTAATCAACCACTGCAAAGGCAGTGTAGGATACTGTGCACCTTTGCGCACAGTGACCCCTGCTAAAAATTTGTCCCGATCCGTATGCCCCAGGCTGCCAACACATCCCGTCCCCAAAGGTTAAGGGAAGTGGTAGTAACATAAGGCCTAATTGTAGCTGTGTGCCCCTCTGAGTCCTTCACCGTCACAGGCCGTTCGCTTCAATAGCTCTGTGTGGTTCATCCTCATCCTGTGATGGCCGATCCCACTGGGGGTAAAGGCCATGAGGGAGGCCACGCAGAGAAGGAGATGATAGTTACATCAGCACCAGTATCAATCAAACCTTGAAGCTGAGTCCAGGGCGGACGGGCGTTCGGCAGGATCAGGGTACACGTCATCTGTGGCCTTTGGTCAGAGATGTCTGCAGTCCAGAAGGCCTGCAGAAGTCCTGTAGATCCACTGCTGTTATCTTTGTGAGTTTGTTGTTCTATCCTGGGGACACAAGACTTAAAAGGCACTAATTTAGCAAGGCAGGTCTTTTCAGGAATAGTTACAGGGGGTTTTCAAATTCCCTATAAAACTGAGGACAAGGCTCCGAGGAGCGGATTCCCATCAATCCGACCTCATCCTCATCCTATCGCATTAAACCTGTTAGAAGCCAGACCTGAACAGCCCCTCTCTTCCTTTGTCTCTGAGCTAACGTGAGCCGACATCAACGGCTCCTGCCGTGTTTCCCTCTGCAAAGAAGCCAGCTAGCTAGCCCAGCAAGCTCTTTTCCTGAACCCGAAGTCGCTTCAGCGACGCGTGGAGGTAACGCAGCTGGACTGTCTCTGACCAGGGGCACGCCAGAGTCAGTGCCTCGAGCACCAAACGCTGCGTTATTGGACATTGAAGGTTCAGGCTAAGGAGAATCCAAAACGTGGACAGCATCTCCCTTCTGCTGGAAGCCTTGAAGTTCACCACTGCAGTCTGCAGCCTACACAGATCATGTGAGTATTGTAAAAGTTCTCCAAGGAAGAGCAAGAACGAGGCTAATGCATGCACACAAACGCTGATCAAAAGCACTTGATGCTCTTGGACAAAAATAGGGAACCTTCACTTTTGGAAAGACAAGGTGACTATGGTTGTCTCTACAGTACTAGTAGGAAAATATCCCTGAAGTTTTGCAAAACCTCTTTTCAGGGGTTTGTTAACTTCATCTTTGTTAAGAACTGGGGAACACAGGGAGACCTGTCACTTTTTTTGCAGAATGCCATAGAAACTGCTACACTCACTTCAACAACAGTCCAAGTAACCTTCTCTGCAAATACTGACCATTTGCAGTTCTGGTTGATACAAGCCCCCATTACCTAAGAAAGGAACAACTCGGCAAGCAGTTTGCATAGATGAACAACTTAGCACGACTGCGGCTGATGACATGCCCTGACCTTTTTTGCCTTCAGCTATGGGTGCCGTACCCTCCTACCCTCACACATGCCACTCAAAGATCCACCTGTGACAGCAACTGTGCCAAGCCGCCACCCTTCTTCAGCACCATCGCACCTACCACAAGGTAGCTGAATCAGAGGGAAAAGGAGGTCGCCAATGGAGGTGTTATAAACATATATTATATTGGCTTCTCGCAAAGTATAAAGTAGATATTATATAATGTTAGAAATGCTTTTTGCTGTGTGGATGTAGTTTTCTCTCTTTTTAGCAAGAATGTTAACAAGTGTGAGCACGTAAGATAACCTCCAAACGAACAGAGGATGAGGCCCGAAAAGCTGCTAATCAACACTTTGTCTAGGGAGCAAAAGGGCCCAAAGGCTACTCCGCCCGGAGAACAGGCGGCCAGGAGAGTCCAAGAGCCGTTATCACCACTCTGCCCGGAGAGACGAAGAGGCCCAAAGCTGCAATCAGCCCTGTCTGTCTGGAGAATTAAGAAATCCACCCTACCATCGACTCTTGCCTAGCGGGCCCAACCCCAAGAATCAAGAGAAATAAAACCACAAGGCAGAAGACTACGCATGCTCTAAAAAGGCGGAACCAAGGAGTGGCCATGCAGAACAGCTCCAGGAAAAGTTTTAATATGAATAAAGAACAGACAGTAAAAATGGTATAAAAAAGACTCACCTCTGGCATCAGGTGTGCTCTTGGCAGAGCACCAAGGCACCCGGCCATTACCCCGTTGCTTTATTTGATGTGTCTCTTATTGTCTTTATATTAAACCCTTTAAATTCTCACAGGAGAGTGAACCTCGTTTTTCACAATTAAGGGCTCGTCCCGGAGCTACACCTCGCCTCTGAAAAGCGTGGGAGGATTCAAGAAGCAAGGGTAAGGCGCCTCCCGCCCAAGTTGGCAGGACCTTTGCTTAGCATCCTCTGGCGTGATTTGGTGGCAGCAGGGCAACACCCGGAGGACAAGAAAGACACAAAAATAAAGCAAATGAAAGAGAGCGCTCTCGACAAAAATCCCACAGACACTGGAAAAGAAACAGGACTGGGAAGTATTGTCCAAAGAAAAAGGGGGTGGTTACGGGAGATGAGCGTGTGTGAATGAGACGTGGGCTGGTTGCCCCCAGATCTGCGAAGCGAGTGTGGCAGTCTCTGAGTGCTGCCGTTCCGTCTTGTTCACGAGAACAGCGGCCAGCGAGGAGACAAAGCGAGAGATAAGCGGAGTGAAAGAATCTCCGGGGGTGACTGGGACGGGGTCCCAGAGAAGGGGTTGCAAAGTGGGAGCTACCCCCCCATATGCTGGGTTGAGGAAAACTCCAAGAGCACCCAGGGCCTAAAAGTACCCCAAGAGAGGTTGGGGTTTGGATGCTAGCAATGCTGGGTTGAGGGAAATCCAAGAGCACCCAGAATCCTAAGGATTATATCATACCCATGGGTGGATACTAACAAGTGACTTGAAAGAGGTACCTTATTATTCTGTTGTGAGTAGGAATGAGTGAGTGAACAAATATTAAAAAAGAGTGAATGTGTGAATGAAAAACTGTGTAATTCGAAGTTAACTTTGTTTTTGGGGAAGGTGGGCTCTAATAAATTTTTTGGTGTTTTTTGTACTGTGAAAGGGTGGGTAGTATTTTACAGCAGTGAAGATTGGTGTTTTAAAGGAATGAATTAGTATTTCAAAGGGGGGGATAAATTGGTATTTTGAGTAATAGAGAACTCCTGGGAAAATGGGACAACAACCTAGTAAATTAAGTTCAAATTATAAAAGGGTGCCAGAGGATATACCCCGAGACAGTCCCCTCGGGGTCAAACTCGCAAACTGGGAAACTGATCCTTCTACAAAAGGAAAAGAGAAAGTAAAAATGATTCAATTCTGCATGAAAGAGTGGGTAAAAAAGGAAATCAGATCTGATCATGTGTACTGGCCAAAATACGGGTCTGATGAGGCATGGATTTGCCAGGCTCTAAATGTATTTGTAAATTCAAAAGAGCCATCTCACCCTGAGGAGAGAGAATATGCTTCTTGCTGGACAGGAATTACAAAACCTCTGGGAACCAAAGTCTTCAAAATATCAGAAACCGCAGAGGAAAAGCAAACAGAAGAGAAAAAAGGCTGAGACCCTTTAGAAGTATTGCCTCCGCCGCCAGCACCAGAAGCTGCCCTCCTCCCCCTGGCTCCGGGGCTTCCCCCGCCAGCCCCCCCTCCGCCCGCACCGGGGGCCTTTCCCCCGGCAGCCCTCCCGCCCCAATGGAGCTGGGGGGGAGCCCTGCCCCCGCCCATGCCGGGGATCCCACCCTTCCCATATATCTCGGGAATCCCAGCACCCTCAATTGCATCAAGGGAAAGGTCACACGTCCCGGCTTCAGCCCCTACCTCTCCTGCCTTGAGAAACCCGGCTTTAGCCCCGGTGCCCGCCTCCTGTGCTCCGGAATATCTGGCTTCACTGCCATACCCCACCCCCACCCTCTGCACCACAGAATATTCAGCTTCAGCGCCAGACTTTGAATCTGCCCCTCCTCCCCAGGGGAGTTCGGTGCTTTCTTCCCAAATCAACCCTCTTCTTAACGAAGGAGCACCATACCAGAATACAGGAGGTGCCATTAAGGCTCCGAGGCAGCCCAACAAGCCCTCCATTGCTAAACAAACAGAGGGAAGCCGAGAAATTCATTTCTTTCCGTTAAGAGAAGTACCTACGGGAGGAGGGGGAAGCGGCTTTGTGAGTGCTCCTCTAACCTCTACAGAGGTTAGGAATTTCAAAAAAGAAATTAAAGGATTATTAGAAGACCCCATAGGTACAGCTGAAATGTTGGACCAGTTCTTAGGTCCCAACATTTTCACTTGGGAAGAAATGCAATCAATAATGAAAATAATATTCTCCCAAGAAGAAAGAGAAATGATTAGAATTGCTGGAATAAAAATTTGGGGAAAAGAAAACCAACAAGGTCCACCCGGGGATCAGAAAATGCCCATTACACCTCCTAACTGGAACCAAAATGATGAAGCTGGGAGGGGACATATGAATGATTATTGTAATTTGATAATCAAGGGAATAAAAGAGGGGGCACTCTGAGGACAAAATGTCAGAAAGGCCTTTGAGGGGCAGCAAGGGAAGGAAGAAACCCCGACTGAGTGGCTGGAGAGGCTCCGAAAGAATATGAAACAATATTCTGGGAGAGACCCGGAGTCCCTAGCAGGGCAAGCCCTGCTAAGAGTTAACTTTGTCACTCATGCCTGGCCAGATATTAGAAAAAAATTGGAAAAAATAGAAGATTGGTATGAGAAACCATTACAAGACCTAGTAAGGGAAGCTCAAAAGATATATATGTCCGGAGGGATGAAGAAAAAGCCAAAGTGGGAGCAAAGATCATGATAGCCACTATGCGAGAGAGTACCTTCCAAAAAAAATCTAAAGCCCTCAGGTAACACTCCTAAACATTCCAGATTCAGAAATGGTGGAAAAGAGAAAAATAAAACCTCAGCACAATCAAGATTCCAAGAACAACCCAGGGATGCCTGTTTCTATTGCAAGGAAGAAGGGCATTATCAAAGAGAATGCCCCCACCTGAGGAGGGATCTGAAAAGATTTCAAGAGACACGCACAGAAGAAAAATAGGGAAATCATGGGCTCTATTTTTGGGGGGATAAATACCATCTGGAGCCTTTGATAACTTTAAAAGTAGGCCCCGAAGAGGAAGTATTGGAATTTATAGTTGACACTGGGGCAGAAAAGACTTGTGTGATGAATATTCCAAAAGGGAGTAATGATATGGTAAAAGTAACAGGAGCAAAGGGGGAAGGATTTAAGGTCTCTGTCGTTAAAGATGTGGTTATTGAAGGGGAAACAAAAATAGGGATAGGGGATGCTTTGTTAGCTCCTGAGGCTGGCAGCAATTTATTGGGAAGGGATTTACAAATCCAACTGGGGATTGGAGTCATACCAGAAGAAGGGAAAATGACGGCCAAAGTGTTTAAACTTAGCCAAGAAGATGAAAGCAAAATTAACAGAGAGGTTTGGGCTAGGGAAGGGAATAGGGGTGGACTAGATCTTGACCCCATAAGGGTCACAATTGAAAAAGAAGAAGGTCCCATTTGTGTACATCAGTACCCTATATCTTTAGAAGGGAGAAAAGGCTTAAAACCAGTGATAGAAGAATTAATAAAGGATGGGACACTAGAACCTTGTAAATCCCCTCATAATAGCCCTATTCTCCCAGTAAAGAAATCTGATGGAAATTATAAATTAGTGCAAGATTTAAGAGAAGTAAACAAAAGAACACGGGCCTGCTACCCTATGGTTCCTAATCCCTGCACTCTTTTAAGCAAAATTCCACCTCAACATCAGTGGTTTAGTGTGGTAGATCTTAAAAATGCCTTTTGGGCCTGCCCACTGGCAGAGGAAAGCCGAAATATTTTTGCCTTTGAATGGGAAGATCCAAACACAGGGAAAAAGAACCAGTTGAGGTGGACTAAACTGCCACAGGGCTATTGTGAGGCCCCAAATTTATTTGGGCAAGCCTTGGGAGAAATACTACAAACCTTCCCCACTCCCCCAGGAATACAATTTATCCAATATGGAGATGACCTTCTAATATCAGGAGAAGATGAAATGAAAGTTAAAGGAGCTACCATAAAGCTTCTAAATTTTCTTGGGAAAAAGGGACTAAAGGCATCAAAAAGGAAATTACAGTTTGTGGAATCAGAAGTAAAATATCTCGGCCACCTGATAAGCAAAGGTAGCTGACAACTAAGTCCTGAAACAATTACAGGGATTTTATCCCTCCCTCCTCCCTCTTCAAAAAAGGAGGTTAGGAGACTGCTGGGGCTACTGGGATATTGCAGATTATGGATTGAAAGATATACACAAGCAGTAAAATTTTTATATGACAAATTAACAGGGGGAGACAATATACAATGGACCAAAGATGATGATGATAATAAATTAGAAAAACTGAAGTTGAAACTAGCCTCGGTACCAGCCCTAAGCTTACCCTCACTAGAAAAACCCTTTCATTTATATGTGAATGCAGAAAATGGAGTAGCTCATGGTGTATTAGTCCAGGAATGGGGAGGGGTGAGAAGACCAATAGCTTATTTAGCTAAACTATTGGACCCAGTAAGCCGTGGCTGGCCAGTATGCATTCAAGCCATAGCAGCTACCGCTATTTTGGTGGAGGAGAGCCGTAAGCTCACCTTTGGAAGTAAACTGATTGTATACACACCCCATGCGGTCCGAAATGTGCTAAATCAAAAAGCTGAAAAATGGTTAACAGACTCCAGGCTATTAAAATATGAAGCAATTCTGATTGACAGTAATGATCTAACTATAGAAGCAAGCAAAAGCCTCAATCCGGCCCAATTCCTGTATGGAGAACCAAAAGATGACCTGGCACATGATTGCTTAGAAATTACTCAATACCAAACAAAAGTTCGAGAAGATCTAGCTGAACAAGCCCTCTTAGAAGAGGAAAGAATATATGTGGATGGTTCATCCAGATGCTTGCAAGGAAAAAGAATGTCAAGATATGCCTTAGTCGATGGGATAAATATGCAGGCCATCGAAAAAGGAAAACTACCTTCAAATTGGTCGGCGCAGTCTTGTGAATTATACGCTCTAAAGAGAGCACTGGAGCATTTAGCACACAAAAAGGGGACCGTCTATACTGATTCAAAGTACATACCTTTGGAAAGATCTGGGAAGAAAGGGGTTTACTAAATTCAAAGGGGAAAGAACTGATACATGAAGGCCTGATTTCAGAAGTGTTGGAAGCATTAAAATTGCCTGAAGAAATAGCCGTAGTGCATATCAAAGGACACCAAGAAGGGATGACCCCAGAAATAAGAGGGAATAACCTAGCAGACCAAGAAGCCAAAGATGCAGCAGAAAATGGGACTGAACCAATTCTGTTAATCCTGACCCCAGAAAGGGGAGAATTGGAAATCCCCAAATTTAGTAAAGAAGAAGAAAAAGAATTATTTAAGATAGGGGGAGAACAAGATCAATCTGGAAAACGGAAACTTCCTGATGGGAGACAGTTACTTAATAAGCCACTCACTAAGAGAATATTAGAAGATATGCATCAAAAAACTCATTGGGGTACTCAAGCTAGCTTGTGTGATCATTTTCTAAAAAATTATGGGTGTATTGGAATCTTTGGGGTAGCAAAACAAATAACTGGGAACTGTAGAACTTGCCAAAGAGTGACTAGGAAAATAATGAGAAAAACAACATTAGGAGGCCGTGAGTTAGCTCTGCGACCATTCCAAAGTATCCAAGTAGATTTCACTAAACTTCCTCAAATACAGAGATGGAAGTTCCTATTAGTAATAGCAGACCACCTAACTTGTTGGGTAGAAGCAGTTCCTGCTACTAGAGCTACAGCTAACATAGTATGCAAAACCCTTCTGGAACAAATTATTCCCAGATATGGAATGGTTAATAAAATAAACTCAGATAGAAGAACACATTTTACATCCAAAGTCTTACAACAAATAACTCAAGCCTTGGGAATAAAATGGGAATTACATACCCCCTGGCACCCACAAAGTTCAGGCCAAGTAGAAAGAGTGAACCAGACTTTGAAAAAAACTTTAACAAAATTAATGATTGAAACTCAAATGTCATGGGTAAAATGCTTACCTTTGGCTCTGTTGAGAGGCCGAACACAGCCCAGGTCAGACCTGGGAGTGTCTCCTTATGAGATGATGTTCGGATTACCCTTCCTTACTGCTCAACATGAAACAGCCACTTATGAAGTAGGAGAAGTAAGTGTCAAAAAATATGTCACCGCAATTGCCAGAACACTTGAAAATTTGCGGCTGAAAGGAATGATCCCTCAAACCACAGCTTTGGAGTTCAAAATTCATAATATCCATTCAGGGGAATGGGTACTAGTAAAAACATGGAAAGAACAATCTTTGACTCCACAATGGGAGGGTCCTTTTCAGGTACTGCTGATGACTGAGGCCGCAATCCAGACCAAGGAACGAGGGTAGATCCATGCCAGCAGAATCAAAGGACCTGTAAAAGAACCTGAAGAGTGGACTGTAATATCCAAACCAGGTGATACCAAATTGATTCTTAAACGGAGACCAGGTGGCAATGAGCTAGAACAATCTAAATAATCCAAGGGATATGCAAAGAATCACACCTAACTGAGAAGTAAAAGCCAAATTTATATCAGTGGCCCCTGGACAAATTCTGGGACATCGTGGAGAAGAATATTCTCACTTCAAACAGGAAGGGTTGGGACTGGATCAAACAGGGAACTCTCATGTCCTGATTCTAGCCTGTGATTTGTATTAAGAAGGGGGAGAATCACAACTTCCATCAGTGCCACATCATATACCCTGTTTGAATCATTCTAACACGGGGCATGCCAACCACGTCAAATATAAGTAATTAATCTAGAGGGAAATTGGCATTTCACACCGTCGACACCCTAGTTGTAAAGGGTGTCAAGCACAAAATCAACCCCCTATCCAGACAAAATCATAAGCAACAAAAGCAATAACTTTGCTCTGCAGATGGGAATTACTAGTGCCTGTTGAATGGGAAACACCTAAGATACGATAAGATACTACAGTTAAAAAGGTGCCAAAAGAAATTTGCCTAAAAGCTACAAAGGAAGTGACAAGGAAATAGAGGGCAAGACCGGGTCGGCCACTGTACTCGCCACCGAGAAGATCCAATACACCTGCTATGGGTTGCAACCTCATAGGCAAGGGAGGTGGGAGTATAAGCCATGCCGGACCTCTGTTATTCCTTCTTTTGTCACTTCTCCTGGTCCCTTTTGGGACACCGGCAAGACCATGTTACAAATGCTATCGAAAGCTCTACATGGAAAGACACCGGGGCTTCTTTCTTATTACTCATACCCATACCAACAGTCACTGTTATGACTCATCCAAATTAGGTATTTGCATGCATAAAGGAGAAAAATATTGGATTACAGAAAATTTAGGAACAAGTGGAAACAGACTAAGAAGCAATTGTCCAAAAGGAGAAAAATAGATTTGCTCCACAGCTGCCACCAGGGGAACAGTCCAAGATTTGGTAAAAGAGCAAGTGGTAAGTAAAGATACAAAGCCAGCACAGCAACCTCGCCCTATATTCACCTCACCACGCCAGGACCTGTATGCAAAGCTCAAACAACAAAGAGGAAAAAACCCCAAGGTTAGGAAAAAACCTGTTTGTGGAATTGGGGGAGAGGATAGGTAAAGAACTTAACATAACCAACTGTTGGGTCTGTGGAGGAGCTTTAATGACAGAAGAATGGCCACGGAAAGGTAGCAGCGTAGGCCCGGTAGAACTCCTTAAATGGAACCGGACAAATATAAGAGGGGGGAACCGACCTGAGGGGTGGATTTTAAGTTCAACAGTGATAGGGGAAGAATGCCTCTGGCGAACTGGGATAAACTTTCTTAATGAAGTAGGAAACACTCCCTGTAAAAGCTATAAAGTGAGTAACAAAACTTCAAGGTGGTGGGTCCCAGAAAAACCAACTTGGTATTGAGCCCAGAAAAAAGGAAAAGACTGTGTATATGATCATGAAGTTGGACTCTTTCAGTGTAATGACACGAGGAAAAATCCTTATTTTGGAATCCCAGAAATAGCCAAATTTGGGGAGAATATAAATCAACAAGAAGGTGATTATTGGAAAGCACCAGATGGCTTCTTTTGGATATGTGGGAAAAGGGCATCCCCAAGACTCCCTTCACATTGGAAAGGGAGTTGTACACTAAGAATCATTCAACCAGGGTTTTTCCTTTTCCCAGAACCAGTGGGAGATCAATTAGGTATACCTCTCTATGAAGACTTCAAAAGAAAGAAAAGAGATTTAATTGGAGGATTCCAAAAATGGAAAGATGAGGAATGGCCCCCTGAACGAATATTAGAAACAGATGGGCCAGCTACCTAAGCACAAGATGGAAGCTGGGGATATCAGACCCCAATTTACATGCTGAATCGTATCATCAGACTCCAAGCTCTTGTAGAAATCATAACCAATGAAACAGCTGGGGCTATGGAATTAATAGTCAGCCAGCAACGCCAAACCAGAGCTGCAATACATCAAAATAGGCTGGCTTTAGACTATTTACTGGCCGAAGAAGGCGGTGTGTGCAGGAAGTTCAATACATCGGACTGTTGTTTAAAAATTGATGACAATGGGGATGCCGTTCTAGATATGGCCAACCAAATCAGAAAAATAGCCCATGTACCAGTCCAAAAATGGGAATCAATGATGTCTGCTAACTGGTGGGATGGCATATTGGGGAAAGAATGGTGGAAGAAGCTAGGTTTCTTCCTCTTATGTGCTACAGCTAGTCTAATATTTCTCCCTTGCTTGATCCCCCGCTTTATTCGGCTAATCACCAGCATAGTTCAAGGCATGCAAGTTGTGGCAATGCCTACTGACCCAAAGTTGGCTATGTCTGGAACAGCACAAAAAATTATGGTATTAAAAAGACAAAGTGATACAAAAGACCCTCTTGAAGAAGCCAAATTGATCTGTGAAAAGAACGAACAGACATTAGAAGCCAAGCAAAAAGAATTATTGCTCAAGCCAAATGATTTATAAAATAGAAAAGGGGGGATTGTTATAAACATATATTATATTAGCTTCTCGCAAAGTATAAAGTAGATATTATATAACGTTAGAAATGCTTTCTGCTGTGTGGATGTAGTTTTCTCTCTTTTTAGCAAGAATGTTAGCAAGTGTGAGCACGTAAGATAACCTCCAAACGAACAGAGGATGAGGCCCGAAAAGCTGCTAATCAACACTTTGTCTAGGGAGCAAAAGGGCCCAAAGGCTACTCCGCCCGGAGAACGGGCGGCCAGGAGAGTCCGGGAGATTTTATCACCACTCTGCCCGGAGAGACGAAGAGGCCCAAAGCTGCAATCAGCCCTGACTGTCTGGAGAATTAAGAAATCCACCCTACCATCGACTCTTGCCTAGCGGGCCCAACCCCAAGAATCAAGAGAAATAAAACCACAAGGCAGAAGACTAGGCACGCTCTAAAAAGGCGGAACCAAGGAGTGGCCATGCAGAACAGCTCCAGGAAAAGTTTTAATATGAATAAAGAACAGACAGTAAAAACGGTATAAAAAGGACTGACCTCTGGCATCAGGTGTGCTCTTGGCAGAGCGCCAAGGCAACTGGCTGTTACCCCGTTGCTTTATTTGATGTGTCTCTTATTGTCTTTATATTAAACCCCTTTAAATTCTCACAGGAGAGTGAACTTCGTTTTTCACAGAGAGAAGTTGTTCCCCCTGACAGCTAAGCTCCAACTACGGTGTCGCTTATGTCCTTCCCAGGACGGGCGGGAAAACGCCTCGGCGCAGCGCAGCGCTGGCCGGGAGCGGCCGGCACGGCACCGAGCGCGCTCCCCACTCCCTCCCGCCCGCGCCGCTGCGGAGACCCCGGGTTCGCCGGAATCGGCCACATGCTGCACGGAGGGCAGCGCGGCAAAGGCGGCCTCCCCTCGTCGCCCGGGGAAGGCCGGCCTCGGATCCCCGCTCTCTCCACCGGCACGGGCAGTGCCAGCAGCCTCTCGCTGTGGTCGCCGCTGGCCGAAAGCCTCGCCGCGCACCGCCCGGCCGGCCCCGCCGCTCCGCGGGGTCACACGGCACCTGCCGTGGGCGGCCGCCGAGCGACAGGAAGCAGAAGCGCTCACCGCCGCGCCGCTCGCCGCCCCGCCCGGGCGCTCCTCTCCTCGCGCTACCACGATGGCGCCGGCCCGCCCCGCCTTCCCCGTCGCCTGCGGCGCAACGCGGCTGCTCCGAGCCACGCAGCACGCGTGCGGCCGGGCCCTGCCGAGCTGCCGGCGGAGCCGGGGCACAGCCCGGGCGGGAGAGCTTCCGGCGAGGCTGGGCGGGCGGCGAGCGCGGCCGAGCGTGAGCGCGCCAGGCGGGCGGCGGGCGGCGGCGCGATGGAGAGCTAGATGGAGGCGGCAGCACCGCGCGGCATAAAATAGCTGATCGTCCGGCAGCCGCCCGCTCCGCAGCCCCTCGGCTGCTGTCGAGAAGGGCCCCAGCCCTGGCCGCGCCGGTGGCGAGGCGGCTCCGCAGCCCGCGGGCAGCCCTGGCGGGGCAGGGGAGCACTGCGGGCAGCCCCGGGGCCGCGCAGCCGTCTGCAACGCGCGGTGGGAGCCGCTGGGAACTATTTTACACGTTCCGGGGGGCTGGAGAGGAGCACGGAGACCACGCGGCAGGTCGCTGCCGTTAGGGAAAATTAATCCACGATGCCTGAGGTTTATATCCGAAAAGGAGACAGAGGAGTCCTGCAACATTCTTCGACTACAGGGAGAGTCCATGGGGCTTTTCCCATGGCGTCTGTCAAACGGTTGCGGGATGCAGCCCCCTTTTGATGCCAAGTTCCCGGCCACAGCACCCTCTTCCTTTTCCCCACTGGCTGAGGTATTCGGGAGATACAGACTTCCGGAACTGCCTACTCTATGCGCCCCCCTCTAATATGCACCCCCCTCTTGGCATCGAGAAGAAAGAAAAGAACCCCATTCCTAATGCTCTTAAGTCTTTGTTGCCTTGCTCTAGGTTCAGGAATTTAACACGGCCTTGATTAATCAACAGTCTCTGATGATTAGTAACAGTTCTAGAGAACTCCTAGTTTCTTCTGTTACTTCACTAGCCATAACTTCCTAGCCTTGTCTACAGGCCGATTCACACGGTCTCTTTGTAAAGACTCATCCATCTCATTCCTTTTAATCCCTCCTCTTTTTATTTGCTCTGTATTTGTCTTTACAAACCTTAATTACCATGGATTTAATTTTTTCTTCTGGAGTCTTCTTGGGTTTTGCTATTATTTGCAGTGACATCCTTTTCTGTCCTTTTGTAGTCATTTCTGGATCAGGTAGGCATGGCTGCTAGCGGCATCCCCTTGAGCACCTGCTGAAAGAGCTGCAGCCAGCATGGTGTCACACATGGTAAAAAGATGAGAATTGCGATAGCATATAAGAGGAGAAATCGTATTCATTTAGCCCATAGCTGGCCAGTTAACTATGAAAATATGTCCCATTCCCATCCTTTCAACATTTGGACAGGTCCACGAGCTGACGTTATTTCCTTTGTTATTTGTTTGACCACTTTTCCGCTGTCATCTGCTTGCAAACAGCAGCTCGAGTCATTTAATTTCCCACAAACTCCTCCTTCTTCTGCCAACAGATAATCTAATACCATCCAATGTTGAAATACCGCTTTCCTCATTTAAGTGGGTTGCTCAGCAAAAAGGTCAAGCGCTGTGGCTGGCTGATTGGTAATTATTTCCGAGACAGCTTGTAACCTAATTATCTCCTTCAAATGATAAATGGGTTCCCAGGCATCTGGGATTAATTCCTTAGGTTTCCAAGGGGCTGGTCCATCGTGTTGGGTAACTTGTTCTGTTGGCCGTTCATCATTTCCCCGTTTTGGGGTGCTCCCTCCAGCCAGGGCTGCATCAGCTGACTGCTTTTCTCTAATTAAATCATCACAGATTTTGATTCCTAAGCGATTTCCCAGAACTTGTAGTAGCAAAAAGAACAACAGTCTACTAAATATACCATATCCCTGACCAGTTTGGAGGTAACCTGAGCTAAGCATGTTGGCCACAAATCCAATACTGTCCTTTCAAAGCCCGTGTTCCATTAGCAAAGGAACCTACCCATGGTCATCAATTGGTGGCTCAAAATACAGCAGGATTCCCGGGCCTAACGGTCCTCCAACAAGAGTTGCCCCACCATAAGGGTCCCAGCATTTGCATTTCCAAGCTCCCGCACAGGGTTCCCACCTACATTTACATCTGCAAGCTGCTTGGTTGGATTTGGAGCAGAACTCACTAAAAGGCTTTGAGTTCCAATCCGGTGTGGCCATTCCCACTGATAATCACAAACAACATGTCTTCTACTTGTGGAATTTTTGTGGGGACTGCTCAAAAACAGGTGGTCAAAAAAACCCCTTGTCCCTCCCCATTGCTTTACAGGCTTCCAAATATTTTTGGTAAGTGTGATAAGAACGCCTTACGCAGCTACTGTTAGTGAGCCGAACAGGTATTTGATTGCATTTGCCTTGATATTTGGAACAATTGGAAGGAGGGCAATTGGGGGTCCAAACCCAGTTGTTCAAGCCCAGAGGGAAAGTCAATTGACAATTGCCTTTTCCTACATAGACACGCCCTATCCTATTAGGCAATAAGTGCCTGTTGGAGAAGAATGAAGTGGCCGTGAACTTCCTTCTTTGGCCCCAAATCCCATCCCACTGTGGGCCCTCACATTGACCCACCATTTAGGTTCAGCTGGGCTAGCCAACTGTGGCCACTCTTCAGATCCTCCTGGCCTTCCACAGAGCCAGCAATTGCTAAGGTTAAAAACTTTTGCTACTTCTTCTCCTAAGGCTGCAAATTGATTCTCCCACTCCTGGCCTAAACTCAGCTGACCATATCAAAGTAGAATTAGTAAGGAAAATGTTTTAATAGTGTCATCTAATTAGCTAGTCTAATTTTCCCGTTGTCTTCTGCAGCACCTGTGGCAATTGAAGACACAGAAACCACTTAACGTAACAAAATGGCCACAAGTATTAGCCCCCAAGTGAGTGGAGATTCTAGAGGAGGGATGCCTTTACAGTCTATTTCAGCAGACGGTCTGAAGGTAGGACTGCGGGGCTTCTTCCGATGTCGAAGCACTGCCTACTGCTCCGGCCCACTCCTGCAGAGTGTCAGTCACGGCCTCCCGGCCTTCTCCTCCAGCTGAGATGTGCAAATCTCCGAGGCTTCAGAGACCTTGACCCGAGAGTGACGGGTTCACCTGTGTTCAGCTTACTTGACGGCTGTTTTCTGTCGTCAGTGACACTTGGAATGGGCCACGCCATTTCACCAGCACTGGCGCTTCTTTCTACTCCTTAATTAGGACTCAATCTCCTGGTTGGATGTTAAAAGCAGCAAAGTCCAAAGGCCGGGCTTGCGCCAGCTGAGTTTCCTGTTGAAGGGGTTTCACAAGAAGCAGGATCCTGGCCACAGATGGTTTTAAAAATGCATCACTTGCCTCTACCCCCCCCCCTGGGTGGAGACTTACCAGGAGGGCAATTGCAAACAACGATTGAAAGGGAGATAACTGAATCTCTCTTCTGGCTTGGGCCCTCATTCTCACCAAAGCCAATGTCCAAAGCCCTACCCATGGCATCTTGGTTTCTATTACCAGCTTCAAAAGGTGTTTATTTCTCTCTTCATTGTTTTCTACCCGAGCCGAGCTCTGGGGGTGCCAGGGCCTATGGAGGTTCCATTGTGTTCCTAAAGAAGCCAAAACCCCTTGAAGGATCTTTCCTGCAAAATGAGTTCCCCTATCTGAATCTATTGCTTCTACAATGCTGTATCTTGGAATGATTTGTTCCAAAAATGCCTTAAGAACAGATCCTGTCATTACTGAAGTAGTTGGAAATACTTCTGGCCACCTTGCTAGCTGACATACGATTACCAGAAGATATTAAGCCTTGCCACTTGGGGCATCTCCGGAAAATCCACCTGGCATCTTTGGAAGGGCCATGCAGCCCAAGGCCTCCCTCCTCTAGCAAGTTACTTTGTAACTTGGCTGTTGGCTTTAGCACAGATCAAGCAACCTTCAACAGCTCCTTTTGCCAGTCTAAAAAGACCCCCAGCAACATACATCATGAGATAGGCTTCTGCCAATCCTCAGGAAGTGCAAGAACTCTCTTAATGGAGTTGCTTTAATATTGGTAGGGCCAAAGGTTCTGGTATCTCGTTTGCCATCCCTTGGAAACCAATTCTTGCCTTTTTTCTCTGCCACACGACTTTTAACTGTATGTCAAACTGCTGTGGTAGAAAAGACAGCTTCCTGGGCAGTGATGGAGTCACGGGGAGCAAAGGGGGCATCTTGGAGAGTTCTGGCAGAAGTGTGGCTTTCTGAGTTTCTTCATCCACCAAAAAGGAGACAGAGGAGTCCTGTAACATTCTTCAACTCCAGGGAGAGGCCATGGGGCTTTTGCCATGGAGTCTCTCAAATGATTGCGGGAAGCAGCCCCCTTCTGATGTTAAGTTCCTGGCAACAGCACCCTCTGAGGTACTCGGGAATTACAGACTTCCGGAACTGCCTACTCTATGCCCCCCTCTAATATGCACTCCCCTTTTGGAATGGAAAAGGAAGAAAACCAAACTATTCCTAATGCTGGGAAGTCTTTGCTGCCTTGCTCTAGGTTCAGGAATTTAGCAGGGCCTTGGCTGAGCAACAGTCTCTGTTGATTAGTAACAGTTTCTAGAACGAATACTTTCTTCTGTTACTTCCCCCCCTGTAAATTCCTAGCCTTGTCTAAGGAGAGATTCACACGGTCTCTTTGTAAAGACACATCTATCTTACTCCTTTCACTCCCACACCTTCCTTGCGGTGGAACGGCTCTCCCCGGCACAGCACCTGGCACAAAACCCCCGTATACGCACACACACACCTGCACTTACCCTGCACTCCACTGCACACACACACACACACACACCTCCCGCACACTAACACCCCCTCCACATCCCCACCATGCTACTTGCAGTGGCCCCGCCCCTGCCATCCCCACCGGCTGGCAGCACCCACTCCTCGCATGCTTCCCCATGCCTTGCATTTCCTTGCTGCCCCCTCTGTAGCCTTCCCTCAACCTGCCTTTTCTCCCCTGCCTTGCACTGACTTGCTCACCCATCCCCCACCTGACTTCCTTTCACATTCGTCTAGGTCTGGCCTCACCTTTCCTTTTCCTTCTAGGACCCTCATTGCCTTGCCTCGCCTCGCAAAGCCACCACTTGCCTTGCCTTGCCCTTGAACCCCTCCCTTGCCTTGCATGACCTTGCTCACCCCTCCCCCACCTGGAATTCAACACCCCTTTTCAATGACATTTCTGGGCCTTGCCCTGCCCTTTCTGCTCCTCCGAGGAATCTCAAAGCTCTCAAGCATCTCCGGTGTTTCAGGATCCCATGAGAGGAAGACCAGGGGAGGACGCATGTTGCCACACTCATCTCTGTGGGCAGCCTTTGTCTGGGAGCAATCCTTGCATGTCTTGAACCTTGGAGGGGCAATTCACATTTTGCCCTTGAGCTCGGGGACCAGAAAGAGAGTTCTTTTGCATACAAGGGAAAGCAGGTAGCTCAAGTCTTTTAGGTACAGAGGAGAGATGACCCACGTGGGATCAAGGCCACACAGAGCACTTGGTCCTGGCCACTTTTGTGTACCAGCAGTCCTTGAATGTACTTCTCACCTGCCTTGCCTGGCCTTGCCTTGGCAACACAACAGTTGCCTTGCCTTGCCCTGCTAGCCCTCTGGAGCCTTGCATTCCTTTGCACGGCCATGCCCAGCACATGACCTGCCTACTGTTTTCCTCCAGGGCCTTGGCTTGCTGAGCCCTTCCTGTTTCTGCCTGGCCTTCCCATCAGTGGCCCTTCCTTCCTACAGCCAGCCTTGCCTCTAACTTCTGGACCTTCTCTTGTCTACCACTCCATTTGCTTTCCCCTCACTGCTCTGGCCTTGCCTACCTCTCCCTTGACTTGCCCACAATTGCCTGCACTCGGTTTGCAGCGCCTTGCCTGCATGGAAGGCAAGGGAAAGAGTGGTAGGCCGGGCAAAGCAAAGCCAGCAAGTTGTAGGCAGTGCGAGGCAAGGCGGACGTAGGCAAAGGAAGCAGAGCAAGGGTACCTTAAGAAGAACTAGACAAGGCAAGGCCAAGAGACTCGGAGTGCCTTTCCTTGGGAAGGCAAGGACATAGTGCCAGTGTTGCTGGAGCAGATGTTAAGGTACTGTGGGGAGGAATAGTCCAGCAAGACATTTCTCTTCTGGCCCCTGTGCGTGTGGGGGCAATTGTTGGACATATTCAATACTGGAGGCGGATCAGTCGCTGGATGTGTTGTATTTTGGAGGAGGGGATGCCGTTTCTTTGGAGATGGGCTTGTAGTTGCTCTCTTTGGCAAGGAAGGCAGGTTTGGATGTGCACATCAGGTACTCCTAGGGATTTTAAAGGCTTTTCCCAACAGGCAGAGCTCTCTCTGGGTTCGAGCTGTTGAGCTGTCAGTGGGAATGCAAAGGCCAAGCTCTTAAGCTATTTGTCCTGGTGCCTTCAGTGTGTGAGCAGTCCCTGGTGCCGTTGCCTTTGGATCCTGACTCTGGGAGAGGGAAGGCTTAGGATGGTACCTAGAGCTGAGAAGGAGAGTGCTGAGAACAGCGTGTGTGCTGCTAGTTTGAGGGGTGCAGGTGAAGTTGTAGGCAGCAAGATCTTCCTCAGCTGGCACTGTTTTGAGCCCTGTTTTTGCCAGATGGTTTCAAGTTGGTGGGCGGAATCTGCGAGAGGGAAAAGATTTGTATGGGCCAAAGAGGTGTGGTGTAAAGAAGAGTGTGCTCTTGGAAGGGGAAGATGAGGGCAACCTTTTTGTCCTGACACCGTTGATTTGAGTGCAGGGCCGTTTGCAAGTTGCCTCTGTCTGCCCTTGGGGTGGTTTCGAGCTGGGCCAGGTGCTTGGCCTTCTTTTGCAAGTCTGCAGCGCCGTCGTGTGGTTGTTTCCATGAGCGCTGACAGTGCCCGGCAAAAAGCGCTTGGCTGGCGCGGCCCCAGTCGTGTGGAAGCAGTTGGTGGAAGAGCTCCGCTGTGCATCCTGCCTCTTGGAGACATAAAAGGATGTAACCCTGCGCGTAGCGGGGAAGCAAGACGAATCTTTTCATTGTTGGCTGAGCAGTTTCTAAGCGGCAAAAGTAAAGGCAGTTTCAGCACGGCCTCTTTCTTTCAGAACCTTTTCTGTGCCATCATGAACATGCTCAACATGCCACTCGCACCCGCTGAACTGCATCAAAGGCCCTGGAGATAGGCGCTTTCCTTCAAGCTCTCTGTAGCATCGTACCCTCCACCTCTGGCGGATCCCAAAGCCCTTCCAAACATCCAGCAGCTGCACGCAGAGAACAAGTGCTAAAACAAGGCGTTGGCCTTCCTAGTCCTTTTAAAGTCTGTGAACTAGGCGAAACATTCCAGTGAGCAGCACTTTCCTTCGCAACTATATCTAGAGCATCATCACATTCTCTCCAAGTGGGTAAGTCCACCCTTGCAGCGCAGCGTTTGCAGCCACAGTTCGGACTGAGAGATAGGCCAGGTGAGAAAGCATTTCTTGACTATCCCTCTTCTCTGGAAGACTTGATACTCGCAGCGCAACCACGTCCACACACCTTCAGTGTGGCCAGGTTCAAGCAGCTAGAGCTCCCAGAGATGGGAGAGTCAGGAGAGAAGACGTTCCAAAAGTACCGTGTACTTACAGCAGCATTAAAACTGTGCACAGCAGTCTGCAGCACTGTAGACTGCGGCTTCTCCGACAGACGAGCCATCCCATTGTTGCCTCTCGCAGCCTGCTTGCTAGCTGCTCTCCTGAAGAAAAGAACTAGAAGAAAAAGCCAATGCTGGGCTGCACCTTCCCCTTGCCTTACGTAAAGCCACCTAAACTCCCCGCTGCACTCTCTACTTCCCCTCTCCTTGGAAGCGACCACTGTGTTTGCTGCATCTCGAAGCCTAAAGTTAAGCGCCAAAGTTTCCAAGGATGGTTGGAAGAAGGATAAGTAGTAGCACAAGGAAGTAGTTGTCGTTGAACTTCCTCCTTCTCAATGCTAACGTGAATTGGGCAGGCAGGCGAGTGCTAGCCACGCTCCTTTCTCAGTTTGTACGCTGCGGACACGAGTCCGGTGCTCTGCGCCTTCGTTCGGCCTCTTTAGTACCCATGTCGCTCTTTCATTCAGCCGGAGTCGAAGCGTCGTCTACTTCTCGCCCAGAGAGCACGGTGCCGGCAGCGAAATGCCCCAGCCGACTGCTTCTGCCGACACACGCCTGGTCTATGCACTTTCCCTCGCAGCGACATACAGCAGCACTTTCGGTCTTTCTTGTCGTCCAAATGTAAAGGGAAAGATTCTCTG
The DNA here is from genome assembly GCF_041296385.1 of Aphelocoma coerulescens. NCBI lineage: Eukaryota > Metazoa > Chordata > Aves > Passeriformes > Corvidae > Aphelocoma > Aphelocoma coerulescens. The sequence goes on from NW_027183470.1 coordinate 373,340, forward strand.
CTATGTCCCGCCCAGAGAACAGTTTTAGGTCAACCAGCACGCCCAGAGCTTGCCCTCGACGCGTGGAAACTTGTGTTTGCACCACATTCAAGTGGCTGCCGTCTTTCCTTTACAGCCTGCAGAGCACCGTCAGACCGCCGTGCTCTCTGCACCTGCCTTCTCAGTTCTAAGTACTACCGCGCCTCTTACAGCCTTGCAGGAAGCAAAGACACGGGTAGTCATCTCGCAGAGAAGAACGTGGAAGGACGAAAGGATGATCTTCCTTTCTCCTGCTTCTTGCCTGAATTGTGGTGCTGTATTGAAAGTCTTGGCTAGCGAAAAGCTCATCCAGCAAGTGCCTCATTCCTGACGCATCTCGCTGAGCGAGAGTTTCACGAAGAGTTTAGACTCTGGAAACAGCAAGAAAATGATTGTACGTCGAGCTGAGGAAAATCCGTGCACAGCACACTGTGGATGCGTGCAGTGTTCGCGCTGAAGAGCGCCAAAACGCAAAGCCATCGCTGGGCTTCAGTTTTGTCCAGACCGCAGAAGGCAAAGAACGAAGCAACTGGGCACCGCGTTAACGTACTCAGTGGACCGAATTTCAAATGTCCAGCCAAAAGCTGCTTCATAAGCAGATTCAGCTGAGAATGCTCTGGCTGCTTCACAAAGTAAGGCGCAGCCGTTTCCATTCATCACACTACCTGGCCAGAAGCAGTATCCTACACCTTCAATGCTGCAGCGTCCATGCAGCTGGAGCACACGCAGTAGGACGCGTCCAGATAGACGGCGTTCTTCAAGTACCCCCCTCCTCCAAGCAGCCTTGAAACTGAGCACAACACACTGCGGCTCGGGAGCTTCCTTCTCAGATAGACGTGCCGTCACGTTATTCACTCTCGCAGCTCCGTTGCCCACTTGCAGCAGCTGCTACCAAAGCAAAATGCTCCAGAAGTAAAAAGCACTGCCGGGCTGCACTTTCCCTTGCCTCACGTAAAGCACCATAAACTGTCCGCTGTGCTCTGTATTTCCATTCTCCGCCGCATCTACCACTGTTATCTCTGCATCTCGAAGCATAAAGCTCGGCACAATTCCTCCCAGGGAACGCTGGAAGAGAAATAGGCAGCAGCACAAGTAGCTGCAAGTGGAACTTTCTGTTTTAAAACGCTAACGTGAATCCGGAAACAAGCGAGTGACAGCCAGGCTTCCTCTTGCAGCCTGTGCGATGCACACACCAGCTCGGTGCTCTGCCCTCATTCTTTAATGCTCTTCGTACCATGTCGCGCTTTCATTCTGCCGGAGTCGAAGCGTCGTCTACTTCTCGCCCAGAGAGCACGGTGCCAGCGGAGAAAGGCTCCAGAAAAACGCTCCAGGCTGCTGATTCTTCCCAAACACACCAGGGCTATGCACTTTCCTTCGCAGCGCTAAGTAGCATCACATTCTGTTTGCGTTGGAGCCGGAATGCAAAGGGAAAGATTCTCGGTTACGTCTCACTCAGCGCCCAGTTTTAGGTCACCAAGCTTACCCGGAGCTTACCCGCGACGCGTGGAAATTGGTATTTGCACCATATTCAAGTGGTAGCTTTCTTTCCTTTACAGCCTGCAGAGCGCCGTCAGATCGCGGTGCTCTCTGCACCTGCCTTCTCCCTTCCAAGTACCACCGCGCACCTTACAGCCTTGCAGGAAGCAAAGACGTGGAGAGATGTCTCGCAGAGAAGATCGTGCAAAGACGAAAAGATGTTCTTCTTTGCTTTTCCTCGTCGCCCAGATTGTGGTGCTCTACTGAAAGCGTGGGCTAACGAATGGCTAATCTAGCATGTGCTTCCCTTCTAATGCATTTCGCTGAGCGAGAGCTGAGGAAAATCCTTGCACTGTACACTATGGATGCGTGCAGTAGACACGCAGAAGAGCGGCACAGCTCATAACCATCGCACACTCCAGCCCAGAGCTCTGGGGCTGCGTTCTTCTCAATTTCCGGCGCTGGACAGAACTGAGACATTGAGCTTTGGCTCTCTTTAGTGTGTGTACTGCACGCATCCAGAGCGCGCTGTGCACAGATTCTCCTCAGCGCTACGTGCAAGCACAGACTTTCTGCTTCGCAGAGCCCAACTGTCCGCCGAAGCTCTCGCTCAGAGAAATGTGTCAGGAGAGAAGCACTTGCTGGATTAGCCTTACACTGGCCAACAGTTCCAAAGAAGCACCATAGTCTTCTTGCGAGAAAGGATAATAAAACACATGTATTGTCCCAGCAAAGTTCTCTGTGCTAGCCGAAGCCGAGAATCTTTCCCTTAAGATTAAGACCACAACGCAGACAGCATTTTGTGCTACTTAACGCTGAGAGGGATAGCCCAGGCGTGTTTCGGCAGAGGCAGAAGCCCGGAGCGTTTCTCTGCCGGCACCGTGCTCTCAGGCGAGAAGTAGACGACGCTTCGACTCCGGCTGAATGAAAAGCGCGACATGGTACGAAGAGCATACGAATGAGGGCGCAGAGCACCGAGCTGGTGTGCGCATCGCACAGGCTGCAAGAAGAAGCGTGGCTGCCGCTCGCTTCTTTGCGGATTCACGTTAGCAGTTGAAAACAAAAGTTCCACTTGCAGCTACTTGTGCTGCTACCTATTTCTCTTCCAGCTTTCCCTGGGAAGAATTGTGCTGCGAGAGTGAATAACGTGACGGCACGTCTATCTGAGAAGGAAGCTCCCGAGCCGCAGTGTGTTGTGCTCAGTTTCAAGGCTGCTTGGAGAAGGGGGTACTTGAAGACCGCCTTCTATCTCGACGCGTCCTACTGCGTGTGCTCCAGCTGCATGGACGCTGCAGCATTGAAGGTGTAGGATACTGCTTCTGGCCAGGTAGTGTGATGAATGGAAACGGCTGCGCCTTACTTTGTGAAGCAGCCAGAGCATTCTCAGCTGAATCTGCTTATGAAGCAGCTTTTGGCTGGACATTTGAAATTCGGTCCACTGAGTACGTTAACGCGGTGCCCAGCTGCTTCGTTCTTCGCCTTCTGCCGTCTGGACAGAACTGAAGCCCAGCGATGGCTTTGAGTTTTGCCGCTCTTCAGCATGTGTACTGCACGCATCCGCAGTGTGCTGTGCAAGGATTTTCCTCAGCTCTCCCTCAGCGAAATGCATCAGGTGAGAAACACTTGCTGGATTAGCCTTTCGCTGGCCATGGCTTTCAGTACAGCACCACAATCTGGGCGACGAGGAGGAGCAAAGAAGAACATCTTTTCGTCTTTGCACGTTCTTCTCTGCGAGACGACTATCCGCGTCATTGCTTCCTGCAAGGCTATATTCTGCGCAGTGGTACTTGAAAGGGAGAAGGCAGGTGCAGAGAGCACCGCGATCTGACGGCGCTCTGCAGGCTGTAAAGGAAAGAGGGCTGCCACTGGAATGTGTGCAAACACAAGTTTCCACGAGTCGCGGGCAAGCTCTGGGCGTGCTTGTTGACCTAAAACTGTTCTCTGTGCCCGACATTGCTGAGAATCTTTCCCTTTACATTTGGACGACAAGAAAAGACCGAAAGTGCTGCTGTATGTCGCTGCGAGAAAAGTGCATAGCCCTGGTGTGTTTCGGAAGGGCAGTCGGCTGGGGCATTTCTCTTCCGGCACCGTGCTCTCCGGGCGAGAAGTAGACGACGCTTCGACTCCGGCTGAATGAAAAGCGCGACATGGTACGAAGAGCATACGAATGAGGGCGCAGAGCACCGAGCTGGTGTGCGCATCGCACAGGCTGCAAGAAGAAGCGTGGCTGCCGCTCGCTTCTTTGCGGATTCACGTTAGCAGTTGAAAACAAAAGTTCCACTTGCAGCTACTTGTGCTGCTACCTATTTCTCTTCCAGCTTTCCCTGGGAAGAATTGTGCCGAGCTTTATGCTTCGAGATGCAGAGATGACAGTGGTAGATGCAGCGGAGAATGGAAATAAAGAGTGCAGCGGACAGTTTACAGTGCTTTACGTGAGGCAAAGGAAAAGGTTTGCTCAGCAGTGCTTTTTACTTCTGGAGCATTTTGCTTTGGTAGCACCTGCTGCTAGTGGGCAACGGAGCTGCGAGAGTGAATAACGTGACGGCACGTCTATCTGAGAAGGAAGCTCCCGAGCCGCAGTGTGTTGTGCTCAGTTTCAAGGCTGCTTGGAGGAGGGGGGTACTTGAAGACCGCCTTCTATCTGGACGCGTCCTACTGCGTGTGCTCCAGCTGCATGGACTCTGCAGCATTGAAGGTGTAGGATACTGCTTCTGGCCAGGTAGTGTGATGAATGGAAACGGCTGCGCCTTACTTTGTGAAGCAGCCAGAGCATTCTCAGCTGAATCTGCTTATGAAGCAGCTTTTGGCTGGACATTTGAAATTCGGTCCACTGAGTACGTTAACGCGGTGCCCAGCTGCTTCGTTCTTCGCCTTCTGCGGTCTGGACAGAACTGAAGCCCAGCGATGGCTTTGAGTTTTGCCGCTCTTCAGCATGTGTACTGCACGCATCCGCAGTGTGCTGTGCAAGGATTTTCCTCAGCTCTCCCTCAGCGAAATGCATCAGGTGAGAAACACTTGCTGGATTAGCCTTTCGCTGGCCATGGCTTTCAGTACAGCACCACAATCTGGGCGACGAGGAGGAGCAAAGAAGAACATCTTTTCGTCTTTGCACGTTCTTCTCTGCGAGACGACTATCCGCGTCATTGCTTCCTGCAAGGCTATATTCTGCGCAGTGGTACTTGAAAGGGAGAAGGCAGGTGCAGAGAGCACCGCGATCTGACGGCGCTCTGCAGGCTGTAAAGGAAAGAGGGCTGCCACTGGAATGTGTGCAAACACAAGTTTCCACGAGTCGCGGGCAAGCTCTGGGCGTGCTTGTTGACCTAAAACTGTTCTCTGTGCCCGACATTGCTGAGAATCTTTCCCTTTACATTTGGACGACAAGAAAAGACCGAAAGTGCTGCTGTATGTCGCTGCGAGAAAAGTGCATAGCCCTGGTGTGTTTCGGAAGGGCAGTCGGCTGGGGCATTTCTCTTCCGGCACCGTGCTCTCCGGGCGAGAAGTAGACGACGCTTCGACTCCGGCTGAATGAAAAGCGCGACATGGTACGAAGAGCATACGAATGAGGGCGCAGAGCACCGAGCTGGTGTGCGCATCGCACAGGCTGCAAGAAGAAGCGTGGCTGCCGCTCGCTTCTTTGCGGATGCACGTTAGCAGTTGAAAACAAAAGTTCCACTTGCAGCTACTTGTGCTGCTACCTATTTCTCTTCCAGCTTTCCCTGGGAAGAATTGTGCCGAGCTTTATGCTTCGAGATGCAGAGATGACAGTGGTAGATGCAGCGGAGAATGGAAATAAAGAGTGCAGCGGACAGTTTACAGTGCTTTACGTGAGGCAAAGGAAAAGGTTTGCTCAGCAGTGCTTTTTACTTCTGGAGCATTTTGCTTTGGTAGCACCTGCTGCAAGTGGGCAACGGAGCTGCGAGAGTGAATAACGTGACGGCACGTCTATCTGAGAAGGAAGCTCCCGAGCCGCAGTGTGTTGTGCTCAGTTTCAAGGCTGCTTGGAGGAGGGGGGTACTTGAAGAACGCCGTCTATCTGGACGCGTCCTACTGCGTGTGCTCCAGCTGCATGGACTCTGCAGCATTGAAGGTGTAAGAAACTTCTTCTGGCCTGATAGTGTGATAGAGTGCAACGGCTACGCCTTACTTTGTGAACCATCCAGAGCATTCTCAGCTGAATCTGCTTGTGAAGCAGCTCTTGGCTGGACATTTGAAATTCGGTCCACTGAGTACGTTAACGCGGTGCCCAGCTGCTTCGTTCTTCGCCTTCTGCCGTCTGGACAGAACTGAAGCCCAGCGATGGCTTTTAGCTGTGGCTCTCTTCAGCATGTGTACTGCACGCATCCGCAGTGTGCTGTGCAAGGATTTTCCTCAGCTCTCCCTCAGCGAGATGCGTCAGGTGAGAAACACTTGCTGGATTAGCCTTTCGCTGGCCAAGGCTTTTAATACAGCACCACAATATGGGCGACGAGGAGAAAGGAAGAACATCTTTTCGTCCTGGCACGTTCTTCTGAGCGACATGACTATCCGCGTGTTTGCTTCCTGCAAAGCTGTATTGTGCGCGGCGGTATTGGAACTGAGAAGGCAGGTGCAGAGAGCACCGGGATCTGACGGCGTTCTGCAGCCTGTAAAGGAAAGACGGCAGCCACTTGAATGTGGTGCAAACACAAGTTTCCACGCGTCGAGGGCAAGCTCTGGGCGTGCTGGTTGACCTAAAACTGTTCTCTGGGCGGGACATAGCAGAGAATCTTTCCCTTTCCATTTGGACGACAAGAAAGACCGAAAGTGCTGCTGTATGTCGCTGCGAGGGAAAGTGCATAGACCAGGCGTGTGTCGGCAGAAGCAGTCGGCTGGGGCATTTCGCTGCCGGCACCGTGCTCTCTGGGCGAGAAGTAGACGACGCTTCGACTCCGGCTGAATGAAAGAGCGACATGGGTACTAAAGAGGCCGAACGAAGGCGCAGAGCACCGGACTCGTGTCCGCAGCGTACAAACTGAGAAAGGAGCGTGGCTAGCACTCGCCTGCCTGCCCAATTCACGTTAGCATTGAGAAGGAGGAAGTTCAACGACAACTACTTCCTTGTGCTACTACTTATCCCTCTTCCAACCATCCCCAAAACCACTGGCGCTTAACTTTAGGCTTCGAGATGCAGCAAACACAGTGGTCGCTTCCAAGGAGAGGGGAAATAGAGAGTGCAGCGGGGAGTTTAGGTGGCTTTACGTAAGGCAAGGGGAAGGTGCAGCCCAGCATTGGCTTTTTCTTCTAGTTCTTTTCTTCAGGAGAGCAGCTAGCAAGCAGGCTGCGAGAGGCAACAATGGGATGGCTCGTCTGTCGGAGAAGCCGCAGTCTACAGTGCTGCAGACTGCTGTGCACAGTTTTAATGCTGCTGTAAGTACACGGTACTTTTGGAACGTCTTCTCTCCTGACTCTCCCATCTCTGGGAGCTCTAGCTGCTTGAACCTGGCCACACTGAAGGTGTGTGGACGTGGTCGCGCTGCGAGTATCAAGTCTTCCAGAGAAGAGGGATAGTCAAGAAATGCTTTCTCACCTGGCCTATCTCTCAGTCCGAACTGTGGCTTCAAACGCTGCGCTGCAAGGGTGGACTTACCCACTTGGAGAGAATGTGATGATGCTCTAGATATAGTTGCGAAGGAAAGTGCTGCTCACTGGAATGTTTCGCCTAGTTCACAGACTTTAAAAGGACTAGGAAGGCCAACGCCTTGTTTTAGCACTTGTTCTCTGCGTGCAGCTGCTGGATGTTTGGAAGGGCTTTGGGATCCGCCAGAGGTGGAGGGTAGGATGCTACAGAGAGCTTGAAGGAAAGTGCCTATCTCCAGGGCCTTTGATGCAGTTCAGCGGGTGCGAGTGGCATGTTGAGCATGTTCATGATGGCACAGAAAAGGTTCTGAAAGAAAGAGGCCGTGCTGAAACTGCCTTTACTTTTGCCGCGTAGAAACTGCTCAGCCAACAATGAAAAGATTCGTCTTGCTTCCCCCCTACGCGCAGGGTTACATCCTTTTATGTCTCCAAGAGGCAGGATGCACAGCGGAGCTCTTCCACCAACTGCTTCCACACGACTGGGGCCGCGCCAGCCAAGCGCTTTTTGCCGGGCACTGTCAGCGCTCATGGAAACAACCACACGACGGCGCTGCAGACTTGCAAAAGAAGGCCAAGCACCTGGCCCAGCTCGAAACCACCCCAAGGGCAGACAGAGGCAACTTGCAAACGGCCCTGCACTCAAATCAACGGTGTCAGGACAAAAAGGTTGCCCTCATCTTCCCCTTCCAAGAGCACACTCTTCTTTACACCACACCTCTTTGGCCCAAACAAATCTTTTCCCTCTCGCAGATTCCGCCCACCAACTTGAAACCATCTGGCAAAAACAGGGCTCAAAACAGTGCCAGCTGAGGAAGATCTTGCTGCCTACAACTTCACCTGCACCCCTCAAACTAGCAGCACACACGCTGTTCTCAGCACTCTCCTTCTCAGCTCTAGGTACCATCCTAAGCCTTCCCTCTCCCAGAGTCAGGATCCAAAGGCAACGGCACCAGGGACTGCTCACACACTGAAGGCACCAGGACAAATAGCTTAAGAGCTTGGCCTTTGCATTCCCACTGACAGCTCAACAGCTCGAACCCAGAGAGAGCTCTGCCTGTTGGGAAAAGCCTTTAAAATCCCTAGGAGTACCTGATGTGCACATCCAAACCTGCCTTCCTTGCCAAAGAGAGCAACTACAAGCCCATCTCCAAAGAAACGGCATCCCCTCCTCCAAAATACAACACATCCAGCGACTGATCCGCCTCCAGTATTGAATATGTCCAACAATTGCCCCTACACGCACAGGGGCCAGAAGAGAAATGTCTTGCTGGACTATTCCTCCCCACAGTACCTTAACATCTGCTCCAGCAACACTGGCACTATGTCCTTGCCTTCCCAAGGAAAGGCACTCCGAGTCTCTTGGCCTTGCCTTGTCTAGTTCTTCTTAAGGTACCCTTGCTCTGCTTCCTTTGCCTGCGTCTGCCTTGCCTCGCACTGCCTACAACTTGCTGGCTTTGCTTTGCCCGGCCTACCACTCTTTCCCTTGCCTTCCATGCAGGCAAGGCGCTGCAAACCGAGTGCAGGCAATTGTGGGCAAGTCAAGGGAGAGGTAGGCAAGGCCAGAGCAGTGAGGGGAAAGCAAATGGACTGGTAGGCAAGAGAAGGCCCAGAAGTTAGAGGCAAGGCTGGCTGTAGGAAGGAAGGGCCACTGATGGGAAGGCCAGGCAGAAACAGGAAGGGCTCAGCAAGCCAAGGCCCTGGAGGAAAACAGTAGGCAGGTCATGTGCGGGGCAGGGCCCTGCAAAGGAATGCAAGGCTCCAGAGGGCTAGCAGGGCAAGGCAAGGCAAGTGTTGTGTTGCCAAGGCAAGGCCAGGCAAGGCAGGTGAGAAGTACATTCAAGGACTGCTGGTGCACAAAAGTGGCCAGGACCAAGTGCTCTGTGTGGCCTTGATCCCGCGTGGGTCATCTCTCCTCTGTACCTAAAAGACTTGAGCTACCTGCTTTCCCTTGTATGCAAAAGAACTCTCTTTCTGGTCCCCGAGCTCAAGGGCAAAATGTGAATTGCCCCTCCAAGGTTCAAGACATGCAAGGATTGCTCCCAGACAAAGGCTGCCCACAGAGATGAGTGTGGCAACATGCGTCCTCCCCTGGTCTTCCTCTCATGGGATCCTGAAACACCGGAGATGCTTGAGAGCTTTGAGATTCCTCGGAGGAGCAGAAAGGGCAGGGCAAGGCCCAGAAATGTCATTGAAAAGGGGTGTTGAATTCCAGGTGGGGGAGGGGTGAGCAAGGTCATGCAAGGCAAGGGAGGGGTTCAAGGGCAAGGCAAGGCAAGTGGTGGCTTTGCGAGGCGAGGCAAGGCAATGAGGGTCCTAGAAGGAAAAGGAAAGGTGAGGCCAGACCTAGACGAATGTGAAAGGAAGTCAGGTGGGGGATGGGTGAGCAAGTCAGTGCAAGGCAGGGGAGAAAAGGCAGGTTGAGGGAAGGCTACAGAGGGGGCAGCAAGGAAATGCAAGGCATGGGGAAGCATGCGAGGAGTGGGTGCTGCCAGCCGGTGGGGATGGCAGGGGCGGGGCCACTGCAAGTAGCATGGTGGGGATGTGGAGGGGGTGTTAGTGTGCGGGAGGTGTGTGTGTGTGTGTGTGTGCAGTGGAGTGCAGGGTAAGTGCAGGTGTGTGTGTGCGTATACGGGGGTTTTGTGCCAGGTGCTGTGCCGGGGAGAGCCGTTCCACCGCAAGGAAGGTGTGGGCGTGAAAGGAGTAAGATAGATGTGTCTTTACAAAGAGACCGTGTGAATCTCTCCTTAGACAAGGCTAGGAATTTACAGGGGGGGAAGTAACAGAAGAAAGTATTCGTTCTAGAAACTGTTACTAATCAACAGAGACTGTTGCTCAGCCAAGGCCCTGCTAAATTCCTGAACCTAGAGCAAGGCAGCAAAGACTTCCTAGCATTAGGAATAGTTTGGTTTTCTTCCTTTTCCATTCCAAAAGGGGAGTGCATATTAGAGGGGGGCATAGAGTAGGCAGTTCCGGAAGTCTGTAATTCCCGAGTACCTCAGAGGGTGCTGTTGCCAGGAACTTAGCATCAGAAGGGAGCTGCATCCCGCAATCATTTGAGAGACTCCATGGCAAAAGCCCCATGGCCTCTCCCTGGAGTTGAAGAATGTTACAGGACTCCTCTGTCTCCTTTTTGGTGGATGAAGAAACTCAGAAAGCCACACTTCTGCCAGAACTCTCCAAGATGCCCCCTTTGCTCCCCGTGACTCCATCACTGCCCAGGAAGCTGTCTTTTCTACCGCAGCAGTTTGACATACAGTTAAAAGTCGTGTGGCAGAGAAAAAAGGCAAGAATTGGTTTCCAAGGGATGGCAAACAAGAGATACCAGAACCTTTGGCCCTACCAATATTAAAGCAACTCCATTAAGAGAGTTCTTGCACTTCCTGAGGATTGGCAGAAGCCTATCTCATGATGTATGTTGCTGGGGGTCTTTTTAGACTGGCAAAAGGAGCTGTTGAAGGTTGCTTGATCTGTGCTAAAGCCAACAGCCAAGTTACAAAGTAACTTGCTAGAGGAGGGAGGCCTTGGGCTGCATGGCCCTTCCAAAGATGCCAGGTGGATTTTCCGGAGATGCCCCAAGTGGCAAGGCTTAATATCTTCTGGTAATCGTATGTCAGCTAGCAAGGTGGCCAGAAGTATTTCCAACTACTTCAGTAATGACAGGATCAGTTCTTAAGGCATTTTTGGAACAAATCATTCCAAGATACAGCATTGTAGAAGCAATAGATTCAGATAGGGGAACTCATTTTGCAGGAAAGATCCTTCAAGGGGTTTTGGCTTCTTTAGGAACACAATGGAACCTCCATAGGCCCTGGCACCCCCAGAGCTCGGCTCGGGTAGAAAACAATGAAGAGAGAAATAAACACCTTTTGAAGCTGGTAATAGAAACCAAGATGCCATGGGTAGGGCTTTGGACATTGGCTTTGGTGAGAATGAGGGCCCAAGCCAGAAGAGAGATTCAGTTATCTCCCTTTCAATCGTTGTTTGCAATTGCCCTGGTAAGTCTCCACCCAGTGGGGGGGGGTAGAGGCAAGTGATGCATTTTTAAAACCATCTGTGGCCAGGATCCTGCTTCTTGTGAAACCCCTTCAACAGGAAACTCAGCTGGTGCAAGCCCGGCCTTTGGACTTTGCTGCTTTTAACATCCAACCAGGAGATTGAGTCCTAATTAAGGAGTAGAAAGAAGCGCCAGTGCTGGTGAAATGGCGTGGCCCATTCCAAGTGTCACTGACGACAGAAAACAGCCGTCAAGTAAGCTGAACACAGGTGAACCCGTCACTCTCGGGTCAAGGTCTCTGAAGCCTCGGAGATTTGCACATCTCAGCTGGAGGAGAAGGCCGGGAGGCCGTGACTGACACTCTGCAGGAGTGGGCCGGAGCAGTAGGCAGTGCTTCGACATCGGAAGAAGCCCCGCAGTCCTACCTTCAGACCGTCTGCTGAAATAGACTGTATAGGCATCCCTCCTCTAGAATCTCCACTCACTTGGGGGCTAATACTTGTGGCCATTTTGTTACGTTAAGTGGTTTCTGTGTCTTCAATTGCCACAGGTGCTGCAGAAGACAACGGGAAAATTAGACTAGCTAATTAGATGACACTATTAAAACATTTTCCTTACTAATTCTACTTTGATATGGTTAGCTGAGTTTAGGCCAGGAGTGGGAGAATCAATTTGCAGCCTTAGGAGAAGAAGTAGCAAAAGTTTTTAACCTTAGCAATTGCTGGCTCTGTGGAGGGCCAGGAGGATCTGAAGAGTGGCCATAGTTGGCTAGCCCAGCTGAACCTAAATGGTGGGTCAATGTGAGGGCCACAGTGGGATGGGATTTGGGGCCAAAGAAGGAAGTTCACGGCCACTTCATTCTTCTCCAACAGGCACTTATTGCCTAAATAGGATAGGGCGTGTCTATGTAGGAAAAGGCAATTGTCAATTGACTTTCCCTCTGGGCTTGAACAACTGGGTTTGGACCCCCAATTGCCCTCCTTCCAATTGTTCCAAATATCAAGGCAAATGCAATCAAATACCTGTTCGGCTCGCTAACAGTAGCTGCGTAAGGCGTTCTTATCACACTTACCAAAAATATTTGGAAGCCTGTAAAGCAATGGGGAGGGACAAGGGGTTTTTTTGACCACCTGTTTTTGAGCAGTCCCCACAAAAATTCCACAAGTAGAAGACATGTTGTTTGTGATTATCAGTGGGAATGGCCACACCGGATTGGAACTCAAAGCCTTTTAGTGAGTTCTGCTCCAAATCCAACCAAGCAGCTTGCAGATGTAAATGTAGGTGGGAACCCTGTGCGGGAGCTTGGAAATGCAAATGCTGGGACCCTTATGGTGGGGCAACTCTTGTTGGAGGACCGTTAGGCCCGGGAATCCTGCTGTATTTTGAGCCACCAATTGATGACCATGGGTAGGTTCCTTTGCTAATGGAACACGGGCTTTGAAAGGACAGTATTGGATTTGTGGCCAACATGCTTAGCTCAGGTTACCTCCAAACTGGTCAGGGATATGGTATATTTAGTAGACTGTTGTTCTTTTTGCTACTACAAGTTCTGGGAAATCGCTTAGGAATCAAAATCTGTGATGATTTAATTAGAGAAAAGCAGTCAGCTGATGCAGCCCTGGCTGGAGGGAGCACCCCAAAACGGGGAAATGATGAACGGCCAACAGAACAAGTTACCCAACACGATGGACCAGCCCCTTGGAAACCTAAGGAATTAATCCCAGATGCCTGGGAACCCATTTATCATTTGAAGGAGATAATTAGGTTACAAGCTGTCTCGGAAATAATTACCAACCAGCCAGCCACAGCGCTTGACCTTTTTGCTGAGCAACCCACTTAAATGAGGAAAGCGGTATTTCAACATTGGATGGTATTAGATTATCTGTTGGCCGAAGAAGGAGGAGTTTGTGGGAAATTAAATGACTTGAGCTGCTGTTTGCAAGCAGATGACAGCGGAAAAGTGGTCAAACAAATAACAAAGGAAATAACGTCAGCTCGTGGACCTGTCCAAATGTTGAAAGGATGGGGATGGGACATGTTTTCATGGTTAACTGGCCAGCTCTGGGCTAAATGAATACGATTCCTCCTCTTACATGCTATAGCAACTCTCATCTTTTTACCATGTGTGACACCATGCTGGCGGCAGCTCTTTCAGCAGGTGCTCAAGGGGATGCCGCTAGCAGCCATGCCTACCTGATCCAGAAATGACTACAAAAGGACAGAAAAGGATGTCACTGCAAATAATAGCAAAACCCAAGAAGACTCCAGAAGAAAAAAATTAAATCCATGGTAATTAAGGTTTGTAAAGACAAATACAGAGCAAATAAAAAGAGGAGGGATTAAAAGGAATGAGATGGATGAGTCTTTACAAAGAGACCGTGTGAATCGGCCTGTAGACAAGGCTAGGAAGTTATGGCTAGTGAAGTAACAGAAGAAACTAGGAGTTCTCTAGAACTGTTACTAATCATCAGAGACTGTTGATTAATCAAGGCCGTGTTAAATTCCTGAACCTAGAGCAAGGCAACAAAGACTTAAGAGCATTAGGAATGGGGTTCTTTTCTTTCTTCTCGATGCCAAGAGGGGGGTGCATATTAGAGGGGGGCGCATAGAGTAGGCAGTTCCGGAAGTCTGTATCTCCCGAATACCTCAGCCAGTGGGGAAAAGGAAGAGGGTGCTGTGGCCGGGAACTTGGCATCAAAAGGGGGCTGCATCCCGCAACCGTTTGACAGACGCCATGGGAAAAGCCCCATGGACTCTCCCTGTAGTCGAAGAATGTTGCAGGACTCCTCTGTCTCCTTTTCGGATATAAACCTCAGGCATCGTGGATTAATTTTCCCTAACGGCAGCGACCTGCCGCGTGGTCTCCGTGCTCCTCTCCAGCCCCCCGGAACGTGTAAAATAGTTCCCAGCGGCTCCCACCGCGCGTTGCAGACGGCTGCGCGGCCCCGGGGCTGCCCGCAGTGCTCCCCTGCCCCGCCAGGGCTGCCCGCGGGCTGCGGAGCCGCCTCGCCACCGGCGCGGCCAGGGCTGGGGCCCTTCTCGACAGCAGCCGAGGGGCTGCGGAGCGGGCGGCTGCCGGACGATCAGCTATTTTATGCCGCGCGGTGCTGCCGCCTCCATCTAGCTCTCCATCGCGCCGCCGCCCGCCGCCCGCCTGGCGCGCTCACGCTCGGCCGCGCTCGCCGCCCGCCCAGCCTCGCCGGAAGCTCTCCCGCCCGGGCTGTGCCCCGGCTCCGCCGGCAGCTCGGCAGGGCCCGGCCGCACGCGTGCTGCGTGGCTCGGAGCAGCCGCGTTGCGCCGCAGGCGACGGGGAAGGCGGGGCGGGCCGGCGCCATCGTGGTAGCGCGAGGAGAGGAGCGCCCGGGCGGGGCGGCGAGCGGCGCGGCGGTGAGCGCTTCTGCTTCCTGTCGCTCGGCGGCCGCCCACGGCAGGTGCCGTGTGACCCCGCGGAGCGGCGGGGCCGGCCGGGCGGTGCGCGGCGAGGCTTTCGGCCAGCGGCGGCCACAGCGAGAGGCTGCTGGCACTGCCCGTGCCGGTGGAGAGAGCGGGGATCCGAGGCCGGCCTTCCCCGGGCGACGAGGGGAGGCCGCCTTTGCCGCGCTGCCCTCCGTGCAGCATGTGGCCGATTCCGGCGAACCCGGGGTCTCCGCAGCGGCGCGGGCGGGAGGGAGTGGGGAGCGCGCTCGGTGCCGTGCCGGCCGCTCCCGGCCAGCGCTGCGCTGCGCCGAGGCGTTTTCCCGCCCGTCCTGGGAAGGACATAAGCGACACCGTAGTTGGAGCTTAGCTGTCAGGGGGTACAACTTCCCTCCATTGGCGACCTCCTTTTCCCTCTGATTCAGCTACCTTGTGGTAGGTGCGATGGTGCTAAAGAAGGGTGGCGGCTTGGCACAGTTGCTGTCATAGGTGGTGCGAGAGCTCCACGCAAGGAGCTTTGAGTGGCATGTGTGAGGGTAGGAGGGTACGGCACCCATAGCTGAAGGCAAAAAAGGTCAGGGCATGTCATCAGCCGCAGTCGTGCTAAGTTGTTCATCTTTGCAAACTGCTTGCCGAGTTGTTCCTTTCTTAGGTAATGGGGGCTTGTATCAACCAGAACTGCAAATGGTCAGTATTTGCAGAGAAGGTTACTTGGACTGTTGTTGAAGTGAGTGTAGCAGTTTCTATGGCATTCTGCAAAAAAAGTGACAGGTCTCCCTGTGTTCCCCAGTTCTTAACAAAGATGAAGTTAACAAACCCCTGAAAAGAGGTTTTGCAAAACTTCAGGGATATTTTCCTACTAGTACTGTAGAGACAACCATAGTCACCTTGTCTTTCCAAAAGTGAAGGTTCCCTATTTTTGTCCAAGAGCATCAAGTGCTTTTGATCAGCGTTTGTGTGCATGCATTAGCCTCGTTCTTGCTCTTCCTTGGAGAACTTTTACAATACTCACATGATCTGTGTAGGCTGCAGACTGCAGTGGTGAACTTCAAGGCTTCCAGCAGAAGGGAGATGCTATCCACATTTTGGATTCTCCTTAGCCTGAACCTTCAACGTCCAAGGCTTCACTTTTCAAGCAGTTGGAAGAGCTCCAAATTAAGACATGAACAGGTCTTAATTGACCTTGCCACCGCCTCAGTTAGTCAAGTAATGCTGTGCATTGGATTTGACTAGTGCAACATGTGCTTAAAATATGTAGAGTAACTCCTCGATTACCCTCTCAGAAGGGTTGGAATGGAGAACAAGGAGTTCCCAAGACAAATATTTGGTGTACGAGGAGTAGAATTTAGGAGTTGATTGCAGAGCACTGCATGCACAAATGTCTAAGGAGAATCCATCTTTTGATGTCCCATCTATGCTTGTTCTCATTTGAAATCCTGCACATTCTGCAGGCTGGTTTTGTTAGGCTTGGGGCTGGGGAAGGAGTGATGGTGGGGGAGGAGTGGGTGTTGGTTTTGGGTTATTTTTTTGTTTCCAGAATAGTGTACACAGAACTTGTGCCCAAAACCAGCAGTAGGAAACAATGCAGGTATAAAAGAAGGTCACAGAAATGTCAGATAATACGAATCTGAAAGCGCTTCAGTATTTTACTCAGGAGTTTCACTCTAACAAGGTGATTTTCCTTCACAGAAATGTAGTGGCAGGCTTATGCCATGCTAGAAGTGATGACCTTTCTCTGCCCCAAATTGAGCAGCAAAAGGTTTTGGCTCTTAATTTGAACCCCTGAGCCAGCTGTGTTTCAGGCTGCAGAAGCTGCAGCTGTTGTGGCAGACGCGGGGTGCAGCCCTGCCTGCCAGTTCCGAGCTGGCCTGCGCTGGTGGCAGCCGTCAGCGCCCGGGGTCCCCTGTGCCACCCATGCCAGGGCTCTGCCTGCCTGCCTCGCAGCCCTGGTAGCCTCAGGGAAACATCGCACTACTCCATCTGCTTTAAAAACAAACAAGCAAACAAAAAGCTCCCTGTAAATATATGTAGAAGTCTTGAAACTAATTCTCAGCGCTTGCTCGGAGTTTGTTGATGGAGCAAATGGATTTTGGATAAACTGCTATTGCTAGTACTACTTAGGTTCCTAAACTTCAGAAGGGAGGCTATGGTGGTCACGTACCCCTGAGGAATGTTGGGAACAGTAAGACAGCTCAGTCATTTCAAGGTGGCCAGAAAATGGGTGTGGCAGTGGAGTGGACACTCTGTGAGTAGGTAGCCTTAAGTCATGTAACGACATGCACTTCAGTGGGAATTTTGCATCAACACCAAGAGATTGTGTCATGATGTGTTGCGTAACAACAAATTGGGCCAAAATTCTGCTGATTTTGACCAAGGTGGATGGGCCACCTTCACTTAAGCTGGCAAAGGGACATAAGTCAATGATGTTTGAAAAACAGCCATGAAACATAGCCCCTTTAGTTTGTTGCTCTGTTGCAAGTCTGCAAAGCTCTGTTGACAGGTCATTGGAAGTAGCTGTTGGAATCTAAGTGCAGTTGGACGCTTTGTCAGTCAGCATCAGCAGGAGGCTTAACGGTTTAGGTTGAGAGGTGGTGCATGGTTTTTTTTCAGAGGAATGGCCCAGTGAAGAGCAGTGTTCACTGCCATGACTACCGTTGTAGCCTTCAAGAGCAATGGTTCATTCAGAGAGAACTTCCTTGGTTCTGCTGGTTTGGTTTCGCAGCTGGAGCAAAGGTACAGCACTGGAAGCAATTCCTAGGGCAGAAGCGGGAGATATCCGAAGCTCTGGACTTCGTTGCCTAAGTGAGCGTAGTCTAATTGGAAGAGTGGTGAGCATCAGTGATATCAGATTTTTTACAAGTTCTTAATTCTGTCAAAACAAGAAAGAAGGAGAGTGATGAAGATGAAATCCTTTCCTCTTCAATCTGCCTATGCAACAACTTCAGCTGTAGTTGTAATGTGTATTCACCTATTTTGAATTGCCCAAAACCAGGCCTAGAGATGCTTCAGAGTCAGAGAAGCGGGTATTTGCTTTATTCGGCGCTGGGTGCATGGGGGATCACTCCTCCTAACACACACACACAGAGCACTCCATACAGTCCAGCATTATGTGTAAAATTTATGAACATTCATCACAATTCTTGGGATAGGAGTGGTTCTAGAAATTACTTCTCGGAAGTCATTAATATCATTAGCATACGTGCCATGCATGCGCTGTGTACGCTGATGGGCGCACTGAGGAAGGCTCCTCTTCTTCCTCGAGGGTCTTTCTGATGAAGATCAGTAGTCTTTGTCACAATGCACTTTTTACCTTTCTTTCTGGAGCATGCGCAGTTCTTCGGTGGCTGATGCAGCGATCTCTGTGCCGGTTTTCAAAAGATCCTGTTCCTCTTATCTTGACAAGATTAAGGCGAATCCTGCTGCTTAGGTTTTGTGATTAACATTTGCTGTCTCTTAGTAGTTCACTCGTGTTTACATGAGTTAACTATGGATCAACCCCCTTCTCAATTTTAGCACTGAAAGGATATTAGAGTCATTTAAAGAGATGTCTCCTATGGAGTACTATAAAACTGCCATAATGGTAAGACGTTTTCATACAGTAGTTTTAGCACAGAAGTAATATATGTACAATCTTGGATGTTTCATCCTGCTGGCTCAGGAGCCAGTATTGAGCTTTTCTCCTTTAAATCCAGTCTTAGAGCTCTGCAAGGATCACTGCAGCATGACGTTGTGACAAGGGGATGCTGATTCATGCATAAACCTTTGACGCTTTCCTTCTATCTTCAAGCAGCTTTGAAAACCAGTGATTATCTGGCATGTTGCGACTTGAGAGTCATGGTAAAGGTTTCACCAAACACTTTGTAATATCAGGCTACAGCTTTCATTCCTAAGGAAAGAGCATTGAGCAGATTGCTGGCAAAATGCTGAAAGAATGAGCCAAAACCAAAATCCTTTAATGGGAAAGATGGAAAAAATTTAGATGTGTTTATTTGAACTAAAAATAATGTGGACCAAGCCTAAATGTATTTCACACTAAATTCTTAGAACTGATTTTAAGGGAAGAAGTGAGAAAGATGAATTCCCAAGCGGAATTTTCAGCAGCATAATATTGAGCATTTATTAGTAGAACAAAGGCATATCACAGTGCAGGAGCACTTAGCAATATTGCTAGAGGCGTGGCTCCATTCATTTTACTGTGAACTTTAGTACTTCTTTAAACATAGTCCTTAAGCCCAGAAAGTCATTTACACTTCACTCAACTTTCCCCCCTCCGTCTCTGCCCCCTTGCGCCAGCACACGCCAGCACACTGCCACCTCGGTCCTCTGAGTAGCTCCAGAATTGAAGGCAGGCACCCCCCTCCGGTGCCTCCTCAGTCTCCAACCTAATTTGTAGTTGATGGGTTCTTTGGGAGGTGTGAGTTTTGATGAGATAACAGACTTCCTGGGATGCATGCGGTTTATCTTCTTTGTTTCTTGAAGATGTCTTGGTTTCCACCTCTGTAATTTCTCAACTGAAAGGACATTTATTATCATGTGTTTCTTCCTACGTTTCCCAACATGTTACCACTCATTCGAAGTTACAATTTACTCTAGTCTTGTTTTTACTTACCTATATTTTACCTTAACACTATTTCTACATAGTACATTCTCACTTCTAAATGTTAAAGTGATAGATGCGAAAGACAAAATTTATCGTTCACTCATTTATCACAGGAGGAATGTGTTAGCTGCTTGTGTTGCAGTTCACTTGTAATTGTGGTCTATTACCGCAGGCCTGGGCCCTAGGGTGTATCACTGTGTCCCGCAGCCATAGGGAGGAGGAGGAGAGAAGATCCAGCAGGCAGGAATTGTGCACCAAGATTTATTCATTTAATTATTTCACAAACTCTTTTACAGACTTTTTTCTTCATAGTCTAATTGGACAAAGGATCAGCCCCCCCCCTTGGGGTGATTGGCTAAAATCCTAAACCATCCATTGTCAAAATATTTTTCTACTAGACCATAAACCAGACTTTTCAAGGTTGCAGGTGGCTTGGTTGTTTACATACTCTGCTACCTCTTCTGTGAGAGAGAAAAGTCTCTCACAGACTTAGAAAATAGCAAGAAAATCCTCGCTAGCAGCATTTTGGTATCTACAATTCCCCCTTTTTGTTTGATAAGATAACAACTCCACTATTAATCCTAAATAGAAATTTACATCAGTTATTAATTCTAAATATGTCCTTAAGGCTTTAACGATCTGACTCCATAACAAGAAATTTAAAGTTCAGTCTCTGCTTGTGGAAGGACCATCCCAGTCTCTGCTTGTAGAAGGACCATCTGCCTGATGGTCAACATCTTGGTCATCATCAGAAGAGTCTGATGGCTGATGATCTACATTCTGGTGGCCACTTGGATGGTTGGTGTTCTGGTCATCATTTGGAGGTTGCCTGTTCTGCCTCTGGTGCCGTAGGGCAGGGCGAACACATTTTGCAGCTAGCCACCGTACCCCAGTATCTGTAGAAACGCAAGCATAGCCACGACCCCAAACCATAAGTTCCCGCAGGCCTTCCCACTGGTTAGTGAGTAAATTCCACACCCAGACTTTTGCCCAGGGCAGTTGTCTCTTGCCTGCAGATTGCAATGAGAGAAAGTGATTCAGAAGAACAGGATTCTTTGAATTTTGTGGTACCGTAAGGTGATTAATTGTATACGAGCTTTTGCTAGTCGGCTTCAGTAACCAAATTCAAAGGTTCCTGTGAGAATCGTTGAAAAGCCATGATAACAGCCCTTAATTCAACTAACTAAGCAGAGTCTGACTCGGATTGGTGTGTTAATCAACCACTGCAAAGGCAGTGTAGGATACTGTGCACCTTTGCGCACAGTGACCCCTGCTAAAAATTTGTCCCGATCCGTATGCCCCAGGCTGCCAACACATCCCGTCCCCAAAGGTTAAGGGAAGTGGTAGTAACATAAGGCCTAATTGTAGCTGTGTGCCCCTCTGAGTCCTTCACCGTCACAGGCCGTTCGCTTCAATAGCTCTGTGTGGTTCATCCTCATCCTGTGATGGCCGATCCCACTGGGGGTAAAGGCCATGAGGGAGGCCACGCAGAGAAGGAGATGATAGTTACATCAGCACCAGTATCAATCAAACCTTGAAGCTGAGTCCAGGGCGGACGGGCGTTCGGCAGGATCAGGGTACACGTCATCTGTGGCCTTTGGTCAGAGATGTCTGCAGTCCAGAAGGCCTGCAGAAGTCCTGTAGATCCACTGCTGTTATCTTTGTGAGTTTGTTGTTCTATCCTGGGGACACAAGACTTAAAAGGCACTAATTTAGCAAGGCAGGTCTTTTCAGGAATAGTTACAGGGGGTTTTCAAATTCCCTATAAAACTGAGGACAAGGCTCCGAGGAGCGGATTCCCATCAATCCGACCTCATCCTCATCCTATCGCATTAAACCTGTTAGAAGCCAGACCTGAACAGCCCCTCTCTTCCTTTGTCTCTGAGCTAACGTGAGCCGACATCAACGGCTCCTGCCGTGTTTCCCTCTGCAAAGAAGCCAGCTAGCTAGCCCAGCAAGCTCTTTTCCTGATCCCGAAGTCGCTTCAGCGACGCGTGGAGGTAACGCAGCTGGACTGTCTCTGACCAGGGGCACGCCAGAGTCAGTGCCTCGAGCACCAAACGCTGCGTTATTGGACATTGAAGGTTCAGGCTAAGGAGAATCCAAAACGTGGACAGCATCTCCCTTCTGCTGGAAGCCTTGAAGTTCACCACTGCAGTCTGCAGCCTACACAGATCATGTGAGTATTGTAAAAGTTCTCCAAGGAAGAGCAAGAACGAGGCTAATGCATGCACACAAACGCTGATCAAAAGCACTTGATGCTCTTGGACAAAAATAGGGAACCTTCACTTTTGGAAAGACAAGGTGACTATGGTTGTCTCTACAGTACTAGTAGGAAAATATCCCTGAAGTTTTGCAAAACCTCTTTTCAGGGGTTTGTTAACTTCATCTTTGTTAAGAACTGGGGAACACAGGGAGACCTGTCACTTTTTTTGCAGAATGCCATAGAAACTGCTACACTCACTTCAACAACAGTCCAAGTAACCTTCTCTGCAAATACTGACCATTTGCAGTTCTGGTTGATACAAGCCCCCATTACCTAAGAAAGGAACAACTCGGCAAGCAGTTTGCATAGATGAACAACTTAGCACGACTGCGGCTGATGACATGCCCTGACCTTTTTTGCCTTCAGCTATGGGTGCCGTACCCTCCTACCCTCACACATGCCACTCAAAGATCCACCTGTGACAGCAACTGTGCCAAGCCGCCACCCTTCTTCAGCACCATCGCACCTACCACAAGGTAGCTGAATCAGAGGGAAAAGGAGGTCGCCAATGGAGGTGTTATAAACATATATTATATTGGCTTCTCGCAAAGTATAAAGTAGATATTATATAATGTTAGAAATGCTTTTTGCTGTGTGGATGTAGTTTTCTCTCTTTTTAGCAAGAATGTTAACAAGTGTGAGCACGTAAGATAACCTCCAAACGAACAGAGGATGAGGCCCGAAAAGCTGCTAATCAACACTTTGTCTAGGGAGCAAAAGGGCCCAAAGGCTACTCCGCCCGGAGAACAGGCGGCCAGGAGAGTCCAAGAGCCGTTATCACCACTCTGCCCGGAGAGACGAAGAGGCCCAAAGCTGCAATCAGCCCTGTCTGTCTGGAGAATTAAGAAATCCACCCTACCATCGACTCTTGCCTAGCGGGCCCAACCCCAAGAATCAAGAGAAATAAAACCACAAGGCAGAAGACTACGCATGCTCTAAAAAGGCGGAACCAAGGAGTGGCCATGCAGAACAGCTCCAGGAAAAGTTTTAATATGAATAAAGAACAGACAGTAAAAATGGTATAAAAAAGACTCACCTCTGGCATCAGGTGTGCTCTTGGCAGAGCACCAAGGCACCCGGCCATTACCCCGTTGCTTTATTTGATGTGTCTCTTATTGTCTTTATATTAAACCCTTTAAATTCTCACAGGAGAGTGAACCTCGTTTTTCACAATTAAGGGCTCGTCCCGGAGCTACACCTCGCCTCTGAAAAGCGTGGGAGGATTCAAGAAGCAAGGGTAAGGCGCCTCCCGCCCAAGTTGGCAGGACCTTTGCTTAGCATCCTCTGGCGTGATTTGGTGGCAGCAGGGCAACACCCGGAGGACAAGAAAGACACAAAAATAAAGCAAATGAAAGAGAGCGCTCTCGACAAAAATCCCACAGACACTGGAAAAGAAACAGGACTGGGAAGTATTGTCCAAAGAAAAAGGGGGTGGTTACGGGAGATGAGCGTGTGTGAATGAGACGTGGGCTGGTTGCCCCCAGATCTGCGAAGCGAGTGTGGCAGTCTCTGAGTGCTGCCGTTCCGTCTTGTTCACGAGAACAGCGGCCAGCGAGGAGACAAAGCGAGAGATAAGCGGAGTGAAAGAATCTCCGGGGGTGACTGGGACGGGGTCCCAGAGAAGGGGTTGCAAAGTGGGAGCTACCCCCCCATATGCTGGGTTGAGGAAAACTCCAAGAGCACCCAGGGCCTAAAAGTACCCCAAGAGAGGTTGGGGTTTGGATGCTAGCAATGCTGGGTTGAGGGAAATCCAAGAGCACCCAGAATCCTAAGGATTATATCATACCCATGGGTGGATACTAACAAGTGACTTGAAAGAGGTACCTTATTATTCTGTTGTGAGTAGGAATGAGTGAGTGAACAAATATTAAAAAAGAGTGAATGTGTGAATGAAAAACTGTGTAATTCGAAGTTAACTTTGTTTTTGGGGAAGGTGGGCTCTAATAAATTTTTTGGTGTTTTTTGTACTGTGAAAGGGTGGGTAGTATTTTACAGCAGTGAAGATTGGTGTTTTAAAGGAATGAATTAGTATTTCAAAGGGGGGGATAAATTGGTATTTTGAGTAATAGAGAACTCCTGGAAAAATGGGACAACAACCTAGTAAATTAAGTTCAAATTATAAAAGGGTGCCAGAGGATATACCCCGAGACAGTCCCCTCGGGGTCAAACTCGCAAACTGGGAAACTGATCCTTCTACAAAAGGAAAAGAGAAAGTAAAAATGATTCAATTCTGCATGAAAGAGTGGGTAAAAAAGGAAATCAGATCTGATCATGTGTACTGGCCAAAATACGGGTCTGATGAGGCATGGATTTGCCAGGCTCTAAATGTATTTGTAAATTCAAAAGAGCCATCTCACCCTGAGGAGAGAGAATATGCTTCTTGCTGGACAGGAATTACAAAACCTCTGGGAACCAAAGTCTTCAAAATATCAGAAACCGCAGAGGAAAAGCAAACAGAAGAGAAAAAAGGCTGAGACCCTTTAGAAGTATTGCCTCCGCCGCCAGCACCAGAAGCTGCCCTCCTCCCCCTGGCTCCGGGGCTTCCCCCGCCAGCCCCCCCTCCGCCCGCACCGGGGGCCTTTCCCCCGGCAGCCCTCCCGCCCCAATGGAGCTGGGGGGGAGCCCTGCCCCCGCCCATGCCGGGGATCCCACCCTTCCCATATATCTCGGGAATCCCAGCACCCTCAATTGCATCAAGGGAAAGGTCACACGTCCCGGCTTCAGCCCCTACCTCTCCTGCCTTGAGAAACCCGGCTTTAGCCCCGGTGCCCGCCTCCTGTGCTCCGGAATATCTGGCTTCACTGCCATACCCCACCCCCACCCTCTGCACCACAGAATATTCAGCTTCAGCGCCAGACTTTGAATCTGCCCCTCCTCCCCAGGGGAGTTCGGTGCTTTCTTCCCAAATCAACCCTCTTCTTAACGAAGGAGCACCATACCAGAATACAGGAGGTGCCATTAAGGCTCCGAGGCAGCCCAACAAGCCCTCCATTGCTAAACAAACAGAGGGAAGCCGAGAAATTCATTTCTTTCCGTTAAGAGAAGTACCTACGGGAGGAGGGGGAAGCGGCTTTGTGAGTGCTCCTCTAACCTCTACAGAGGTTAGGAATTTCAAAAAAGAAATTAAAGGATTATTAGAAGACCCCATAGGTACAGCTGAAATGTTGGACCAGTTCTTAGGTCCCAACATTTTCACTTGGGAAGAAATGCAATCAATAATGAAAATAATATTCTCCCAAGAAGAAAGAGAAATGATTAGAATTGCTGGAATAAAAATTTGGGGAAAAGAAAACCAACAAGGTCCACCCGGGGATCAGAAAATGCCCATTACACCTCCTAACTGGAACCAAAATGATGAAGCTGGGAGGGGACATATGAATGATTATTGTAATTTGATAATCAAGGGAATAAAAGAGGGGGCACTCTGAGGACAAAATGTCAGAAAGGCCTTTGAGGGGCAGCAAGGGAAGGAAGAAACCCCGACTGAGTGGCTGGAGAGGCTCCGAAAGAATATGAAACAATATTCTGGGAGAGACCCGGAGTCCCTAGCAGGGCAAGCCCTGCTAAGAGTTAACTTTGTCACTCATGCCTGGCCAGATATTAGAAAAAAATTGGAAAAAATAGAAGATTGGTATGAGAAACCATTACAAGACCTAGTAAGGGAAGCTCAAAAGATATATATGTCCGGAGGGATGAAGAAAAAGCCAAAGTGGGAGCAAAGATCATGATAGCCACTATGCGAGAGAGTACCTTCCAAAAAAAATCTAAAGCCCTCAGGTAACACTCCTAAACATTCCAGATTCAGAAATGGTGGAAAAGAGAAAAATAAAACCTCAGCACAATCAAGATTCCAAGAACAACCCAGGGATGCCTGTTTCTATTGCAAGGAAGAAGGGCATTATCAAAGAGAATGCCCCCACCTGAGGAGGGATCTGAAAAGATTTCAAGAGACACGCACAGAAGAAAAATAGGGAAATCATGGGCTCTATTTTTGGGGGGATAAATACCATCTGGAGCCTTTGATAACTTTAAAAGTAGGCCCCGAAGAGGAAGTATTGGAATTTATAGTTGACACTGGGGCAGAAAAGACTTGTGTGATGAATATTCCAAAAGGGAGTAATGATATGGTAAAAGTAACAGGAGCAAAGGGGGAAGGATTTAAGGTCTCTGTCGTTAAAGATGTGGTTATTGAAGGGGAAACAAAAATAGGGATAGGGGATGCTTTGTTAGCTCCTGAGGCTGGCAGCAATTTATTGGGAAGGGATTTACAAATCCAACTGGGGATTGGAGTCATACCAGAAGAAGGGAAAATGACGGCCAAAGTGTTTAAACTTAGCCAAGAAGATGAAAGCAAAATTAACAGAGAGGTTTGGGCTAGGGAAGGGAATAGGGGTGGACTAGATCTTGACCCCATAAGGGTCACAATTGAAAAAGAAGAAGGTCCCATTTGTGTACATCAGTACCCTATATCTTTAGAAGGGAGAAAAGGCTTAAAACCAGTGATAGAAGAATTAATAAAGGATGGGACACTAGAACCTTGTAAATCCCCTCATAATAGCCCTATTCTCCCAGTAAAGAAATCTGATGGAAATTATAAATTAGTGCAAGATTTAAGAGAAGTAAACAAAAGAACACGGGCCTGCTACCCTATGGTTCCTAATCCCTGCACTCTTTTAAGCAAAATTCCACCTCAACATCAGTGGTTTAGTGTGGTAGATCTTAAAAATGCCTTTTGGGCCTGCCCACTGGCAGAGGAAAGCCAAAATATTTTTGCCTTTGAATGGGAAGATCCAAACACAGGGAAAAAGAACCAGTTGAGGTGGACTAAACTGCCACAGGGCTATTGTGAGGCCCCAAATTTATTTGGGCAAGCCTTGGGAGAAATACTACAAACCTTCCCCACTCCCCCAGGAATACAATTTATCCAATATGGAGATGACCTTCTAATATCAGGAGAAGATGAAATGAAAGTTAAAGGAGCTACCATAAAGCTTCTAAATTTTCTTGGGAAAAAGGGACTAAAGGCATCAAAAAGGAAATTACAGTTTGTGGAATCAGAAGTAAAATATCTCGGCCACCTGATAAGCAAAGGTAGCTGACAACTAAGTCCTGAAACAATTACAGGGATTTTATCCCTCCCTCCTCCCTCTTCAAAAAAGGAGGTTAGGAGACTGCTGGGGCTACTGGGATATTGCAGATTATGGATTGAAAGATATACACAAGCAGTAAAATTTTTATATGAAAAATTAACAGGGGGAGACAATATACAATGGACCAAAGATGATGATGATAATAAATTAGAAAAACTGAAGTTGAAACTAGCCTCGGTACCAGCCCTAAGCTTACCCTCACTAGAAAAACCCTTTCATTTATATGTGAATGCAGAAAATGGAGTAGCTCATGGTGTATTAGTCCAGGAATGGGGAGGGGTGAGAAGACCAATAGCTTATTTAGCTAAACTATTGGACCCAGTAAGCCGTGGCTGGCCAGTATGCATTCAAGCCATAGCAGCTACCGCTATTTTGGTGGAGGAGAGCCGTAAGCTCACCTTTGGAAGTAAACTGATTGTATACACACCCCATGCGGTCCGAAATGTGCTAAATCAAAAAGCTGAAAAATGGTTAACAGACTCCAGGCTATTAAAATATGAAGCAATTCTGATTGACAGTAATGATCTAACTATAGAAGCAAGCAAAAGCCTCAATCCGGCCCAATTCCTGTATGGAGAACCAAAAGATGACCTGGCACATGATTGCTTAGAAATTACTCAATACCAAACAAAAGTTCGAGAAGATCTAGCTGAACAAGCCCTCTTAGAAGAGGAAAGAATATATGTGGATGGTTCATCCAGATGCTTGCAAGGAAAAAGAATGTCAAGATATGCCTTAGTCGATGGGATAAATATGCAGGCCATCGAAAAAGGAAAACTACCTTCAAATTGGTCGGCGCAGTCTTGTGAATTATACGCTCTAAAGAGAGCACTGGAGCATTTAGCACACAAAAAGGGGACCGTCTATACTGATTCAAAGTACATACCTTTGGAAAGATCTGGGAAGAAAGGGGTTTACTAAATTCAAAGGGGAAAGAACTGATACATGAAGGCCTGATTTCAGAAGTGTTGGAAGCATTAAAATTGCCTGAAGAAATAGCCGTAGTGCATATCAAAGGACACCAAGAAGGGATGACCCCAGAAATAAGAGGGAATAACCTAGCAGACCAAGAAGCCAAAGATGCAGCAGAAAATGGGACTGAACCAATTCTGTTAATCCTGACCCCAGAAAGGGGAGAATTGGAAATCCCCAAATTTAGTAAAGAAGAAGAAAAAGAATTATTTAAGATAGGGGGAGAACAAGATCAATCTGGAAAACGGAAACTTCCTGATGGGAGACAGTTACTTAATAAGCCACTCACTAAGAGAATATTAGAAGATATGCATCAAAAAACTCATTGGGGTACTCAAGCTAGCTTGTGTGATCATTTTCTAAAAAATTATGGGTGTATTGGAATCTTTGGGGTAGCAAAACAAATAACTGGGAACTGTAGAACTTGCCAAAGAGTGACTAGGAAAATAATGAGAAAAACAACATTAGGAGGCCGTGAGTTAGCTCTGCGACCATTCCAAAGTATCCAAGTAGATTTCACTAAACTTCCTCAAATACAGAGATGGAAGTTCCTATTAGTAATAGCAGACCACCTAACTTGTTGGGTAGAAGCAGTTCCTGCTGCTAGAGCTACAGCTAACATAGTATGCAAAACCCTTCTGGAACAAATTATTCCCAGATATGGAATGGTTAATAAAATAAACTCAGATAGAAGAACACATTTTACATCCAAAGTCTTACAACAAATAACTCAAGCCTTGGGAATAAAATGGGAATTACATACCCCCTGGCACCCACAAAGTTCAGGCCAAGTAGAAAGAGTGAACCAGACTTTGAAAAAAACTTTAACAAAATTAATGATTGAAACTCAAATGTCATGGGTAAAATGCTTACCTTTGGCTCTGTTGAGAGGCCGAACACAGCCCAGGTCAGACCTGGGAGTGTCTCCTTATGAGATGATGTTCGGATTACCCTTCCTTACTGCTCAACATGAAACAGCCACTTATGAAGTAGGAGAAGTAAGTGTCAAAAAATATGTCACCGCAATTGCCAGAACACTTGAAAATTTGCGGCTGAAAGGAATGATCCCTCAAACCACAGCTTTGGAGTTCAAAATTCATAATATCCATTCAGGGGAATGGGTACTAGTAAAAACATGGAAAGAACAATCTTTGACTCCACAATGGGAGGGTCCTTTTCAGGTACTGCTGATGACTGAGGCCGCAATCCAGACCAAGGAACGAGGGTAGATCCATGCCAGCAGAATCAAAGGACCTGTAAAAGAACCTGAAGAGTGGACTGTAATATCCAAACCAGGTGATACCAAATTGATTCTTAAACGGAGACCAGGTGGCAATGAGCTAGAACAATCTAAATAATCCAAGGGATATGCAAAGAATCACACCTAACTGAGAAGTAAAAGCCAAATTTATATCAGTGGCCCCTGGACAAATTCTGGGACATCGTGGAGAAGAATATTCTCACTTCAAACAGGAAGGGTTGGGACTGGATCAAACAGGGAACTCTCATGTCCTGATTCTAGCCTGTGATTTGTATTAAGAAGGGGGAGAATCACAACTTCCATCAGTGCCACATCATATACCCTGTTTGAATCATTCTAACACGGGGCATGCCAACCACGTCAAATATAAGTAATTAATCTAGAGGGAAATTGGCATTTCACACCGTCGACACCCTAGTTGTAAAGGGTGTCAAGCACAAAATCAACCCCCTATCCAGACAAAATCATAAGCAACAAAAGCAATAACTTTGCTCTGCAGATGGGAATTACTAGTGCCTGTTGAATGGGAAACACCTAAGATACGATAAGATACTACAGTTAAAAAGGTGCCAAAAGAAATTTGCCTAAAAGCTACAAAGGAAGTGACAAGGAAATAGAGGGCAAGACCGGGTCGGCCACTGTACTCGCCACCGAGAAGATCCAATACACCTGCTATGGGTTGCAACCTCATAGGCAAGGGAGGTGGGAGTATAAGCCATGCCGGACCTCTGTTATTCCTTCTTTTGTCACTTCTCCTGGTCCCTTTTGGGACACCGGCAAGACCATGTTACAAATGCTATCGAAAGCTCTACATGGAAAGACACCGGGGCTTCTTTCTTATTACTCATACCCATACCAACAGTCACTGTTATGACTCATCCAAATTAGGTATTTGCATGCATAAAGGAGAAAAATATTGGATTACAGAAAATTTAGGAACAAGTGGAAACAGACTAAGAAGCAATTGTCCAAAAGGAGAAAAATAGATTTGCTCCACAGCTGCCACCAGGGGAACAGTCCAAGATTTGGTAAAAGAGCAAGTGGTAAGTAAAGATACAAAGCCAGCACAGCAACCTCGCCCTATATTCACCTCACCACGCCAGGACCTGTATGCAAAGCTCAAACAACAAAGAGGAAAAAACCCCAAGGTTAGGAAAAAACCTGTTTGTGGAATTGGGGGAGAGGATAGGTAAAGAACTTAACATAACCAACTGTTGGGTCTGTGGAGGAGCTTTAATGACAGAAGAATGGCCACGGAAAGGTAGCAGCGTAGGCCCGGTAGAACTCCTTAAATGGAACCGGACAAATATAAGAGGGGGGAACCGACCTGAGGGGTGGATTTTAAGTTCAACAGTGATAGGGGAAGAATGCCTCTGGCGAACTGGGATAAACTTTCTTAATGAAGTAGGAAACACTCCCTGTAAAAGCTATAAAGTGAGTAACAAAACTTCAAGGTGGTGGGTCCCAGAAAAACCAACTTGGTATTGAGCCCAGAAAAAAGGAAAAGACTGTGTATATGATCATGAAGTTGGACTCTTTCAGTGTAATGACACGAGGAAAAATCCTTATTTTGGAATCCCAGAAATAGCCAAATTTGGGGAGAATATAAATCAACAAGAAGGTGATTATTGGAAAGCACCAGATGGCTTCTTTTGGATATGTGGGAAAAGGGCATCCCCAAGACTCCCTTCACATTGGAAAGGGAGTTGTACACTAAGAATCATTCAACCAGGGTTTTTCCTTTTCCCAGAACCAGTGGGAGATCAATTAGGTATACCTCTCTATGAAGACTTCAAAAGAAAGAAAAGAGATTTAATTGGAGGATTCCAAAAATGGAAAGATGAGGAATGGCCCCCTGAACGAATATTAGAAACAGATGGGCCAGCTACCTAAGCACAAGATGGAAGCTGGGGATATCAGACCCCAATTTACATGCTGAATCGTATCATCAGACTCCAAGCTCTTGTAGAAATCATAACCAATGAAACAGCTGGGGCTATGGAATTAATAGTCAGCCAGCAACGCCAAACCAGAGCTGCAATACATCAAAATAGGCTGGCTTTAGACTATTTACTGGCCGAAGAAGGCGGTGTGTGCAGGAAGTTCAATACATCGGACTGTTGTTTAAAAATTGATGACAATGGGGATGCCGTTCTAGATATGGCCAACCAAATCAGAAAAATAGCCCATGTACCAGTCCAAAAATGGGAATCAATGATGTCTGCTAACTGGTGGGATGGCATATTGGGGAAAGAATGGTGGAAGAAGCTAGGTTTCTTCCTCTTATGTGCTACAGCTAGTCTAATATTTCTCCCTTGCTTGATCCCCCGCTTTATTCGGCTAATCACCAGCATAGTTCAAGGCATGCAAGTTGTGGCAATGCCTACTGACCCAAAGTTGGCTATGTCTGGAACAGCACAAAAAATTATGGTATTAAAAAGACAAAGTGATACAAAAGACCCTCTTGAAGAAGCCAAATTGATCTGTGAAAAGAACGAACAGACATTAGAAGCCAAGAAAAAAGAATTATTGCTCAAGCCAAATGATTTATAAAATAGAAAAGGGGGGATTGTTATAAACATATATTATATTAGCTTCTCGCAAAGTATAAAGTAGATATTATATAACGTTAGAAATGCTTTCTGCTGTGTGGATGTAGTTTTCTCTCTTTTTAGCAAGAATGTTAGCAAGTGTGAGCACGTAAGATAACCTCCAAACGAACAGAGGATGAGGCCCGAAAAGCTGCTAATCAACACTTTGTCTAGGGAGCAAAAGGGCCCAAAGGCTACTCCGCCCGGAGAACGGGCGGCCAGGAGAGTCCGGGAGATTTTATCACCACTCTGCCCGGAGAGACGAAGAGGCCCAAAGCTGCAATCAGCCCTGACTGTCTGGAGAATTAAGAAATCCACCCTACCATCGACTCTTGCCTAGCGGGCCCAACCCCAAGAATCAAGAGAAATAAAACCACAAGGCAGAAGACTAGGCACGCTCTAAAAAGGCGGAACCAAGGAGTGGCCATGCAGAACAGCTCCAGGAAAAGTTTTAATATGAATAAAGAACAGACAGTAAAAATGGTATAAAAAGGACTGACCTCTGGCATCAGGTGTGCTCTTGGCAGAGCGCCAAGGCAACTGGCTGTTACCCCGTTGCTTTATTTGATGTGTCTCTTATTGTCTTTATATTAAACCCCTTTAAATTCTCACAGGAGAGTGAACTTCGTTTTTCACAGAGAGAAGTTGTTCCCCCTGACAGCTAAGCTCCAACTACGGTGTCGCTTATGTCCTTCCCAGGACGGGCGGGAAAACGCCTCGGCGCAGCGCAGCGCTGGCCGGGAGCGGCCGGCACGGCACCGAGCGCGCTCCCCACTCCCTCCCGCCCGCGCCGCTGCGGAGACCCCGGGTTCGCCGGAATCGGCCACATGCTGCACGGAGGGCAGCGCGGCAAAGGCGGCCTCCCCTCGTCGCCCGGGGAAGGCCGGCCTCGGATCCCCGCTCTCTCCACCGGCACGGGCAGTGCCAGCAGCCTCTCGCTGTGGTCGCCGCTGGCCGAAAGCCTCGCCGCGCACCGCCCGGCCGGCCCCGCCGCTCCGCGGGGTCACACGGCACCTGCCGTGGGCGGCCGCCGAGCGACAGGAAGCAAAAGCGCTCACCGCCGCGCCGCTCGCCGCCCCGCCCGGGCGCTCCTCTCCTCGCGCTACCACGATGGCGCCGGCCCGCCCCGCCTTCCCCGTCGCCTGCGGCGCAACGCGGCTGCTCCGAGCCACGCAGCACGCGTGCGGCCGGGCCCTGCCGAGCTGCCGGCGGAGCCGGGGCACAGCCCGGGCGGGAGAGCTTCCGGCGAGGCTGGGCGGGCGGCGAGCGCGGCCGAGCGTGAGCGCGCCAGGCGGGCGGCGGGCGGCGGCGCGATGGAGAGCTAGATGGAGGCGGCAGCACCGCGCGGCATAAAATAGCTGATCGTCCGGCAGCCGCCCGCTCCGCAGCCCCTCGGCTGCTGTCGAGAAGGGCCCCAGCCCTGGCCGCGCCGGTGGCGAGGCGGCTCCGCAGCCCGCGGGCAGCCCTGGCGGGGCAGGGGAGCACTGCGGGCAGCCCCGGGGCCGCGCAGCCGTCTGCAACGCGCGGTGGGAGCCGCTGGGAACTATTTTACACGTTCCGGGGGGCTGGAGAGGAGCACGGAGACCACGCGGCAGGTCGCTGCCGTTAGGGAAAATTAATCCACGATGCCTGAGGTTTATATCCGAAAAGGAGACAGAGGAGTCCTGCAACATTCTTCGACTACAGGGAGAGTCCATGGGGCTTTTCCCATGGCGTCTGTCAAACGGTTGCGGGATGCAGCCCCCTTTTGATGCCAAGTTCCCGGCCACAGCACCCTCTTCCTTTTCCCCACTGGCTGAGGTATTCGGGAGATACAGACTTCCGGAACTGCCTACTCTATGCGCCCCCCTCTAATATGCACCCCCCTCTTGGCATCGAGAAGAAAGAAAAGAACCCCATTCCTAATGCTCTTAAGTCTTTGTTGCCTTGCTCTAGGTTCAGGAATTTAACACGGCCTTGATTAATCAACAGTCTCTGATGATTAGTAACAGTTCTAGAGAACTCCTAGTTTCTTCTGTTACTTCACTAGCCATAACTTCCTAGCCTTGTCTACAGGCCGATTCACACGGTCTCTTTGTAAAGACTCATCCATCTCATTCCTTTTAATCCCTCCTCTTTTTATTTGCTCTGTATTTGTCTTTACAAACCTTAATTACCATGGATTTAATTTTTTCTTCTGGAGTCTTCTTGGGTTTTGCTATTATTTGCAGTGACATCCTTTTCTGTCCTTTTGTAGTCATTTCTGGATCAGGTAGGCATGGCTGCTAGCGGCATCCCCTTGAGCACCTGCTGAAAGAGCTGCAGCCAGCATGGTGTCACACATGGTAAAAAGATGAGAATTGCGATAGCATATAAGAGGAGAAATCGTATTCATTTAGCCCATAGCTGGCCAGTTAACTATGAAAATATGTCCCATTCCCATCCTTTCAACATTTGGACAGGTCCACGAGCTGACGTTATTTCCTTTGTTATTTGTTTGACCACTTTTCCGCTGTCA
This sequence comes from Aphelocoma coerulescens, assembly GCF_041296385.1. Taxonomy (NCBI): domain Eukaryota; kingdom Metazoa; phylum Chordata; class Aves; order Passeriformes; family Corvidae; genus Aphelocoma; species Aphelocoma coerulescens. Next base: position 407,174 of record NW_027183470.1, read on the forward strand.
TCTGCTTGCAAACAGCAGCTCGAGTCATTTAATTTCCCACAAACTCCTCCTTCTTCTGCCAACAGATAATCTAATACCATCCAATGTTGAAATACCGCTTTCCTCATTTAAGTGGGTTGCTCAGCAAAAAGGTCAAGCGCTGTGGCTGGCTGATTGGTAATTATTTCCGAGACAGCTTGTAACCTAATTATCTCCTTCAAATGATAAATGGGTTCCCAGGCATCTGGGATTAATTCCTTAGGTTTCCAAGGGGCTGGTCCATCGTGTTGGGTAACTTGTTCTGTTGGCCGTTCATCATTTCCCCGTTTTGGGGTGCTCCCTCCAGCCAGGGCTGCATCAGCTGACTGCTTTTCTCTAATTAAATCATCACAGATTTTGATTCCTAAGCGATTTCCCAGAACTTGTAGTAGCAAAAAGAACAACAGTCTACTAAATATACCATATCCCTGACCAGTTTGGAGGTAACCTGAGCTAAGCATGTTGGCCACAAATCCAATACTGTCCTTTCAAAGCCCGTGTTCCATTAGCAAAGGAACCTACCCATGGTCATCAATTGGTGGCTCAAAATACAGCAGGATTCCCGGGCCTAACGGTCCTCCAACAAGAGTTGCCCCACCATAAGGGTCCCAGCATTTGCATTTCCAAGCTCCCGCACAGGGTTCCCACCTACATTTACATCTGCAAGCTGCTTGGTTGGATTTGGAGCAGAACTCACTAAAAGGCTTTGAGTTCCAATCCGGTGTGGCCATTCCCACTGATAATCACAAACAACATGTCTTCTACTTGTGGAATTTTTGTGGGGACTGCTCAAAAACAGGTGGTCAAAAAAACCCCTTGTCCCTCCCCATTGCTTTACAGGCTTCCAAATATTTTTGGTAAGTGTGATAAGAACGCCTTACGCAGCTACTGTTAGTGAGCCGAACAGGTATTTGATTGCATTTGCCTTGATATTTGGAACAATTGGAAGGAGGGCAATTGGGGGTCCAAACCCAGTTGTTCAAGCCCAGAGGGAAAGTCAATTGACAATTGCCTTTTCCTACATAGACACGCCCTATCCTATTAGGCAATAAGTGCCTGTTGGAGAAGAATGAAGTGGCCGTGAACTTCCTTCTTTGGCCCCAAATCCCATCCCACTGTGGGCCCTCACATTGACCCACCATTTAGGTTCAGCTGGGCTAGCCAACTGTGGCCACTCTTCAGATCCTCCTGGCCTTCCACAGAGCCAGCAATTGCTAAGGTTAAAAACTTTTGCTACTTCTTCTCCTAAGGCTGCAAATTGATTCTCCCACTCCTGGCCTAAACTCAGCTGACCATATCAAAGTAGAATTAGTAAGGAAAATGTTTTAATAGTGTCATCTAATTAGCTAGTCTAATTTTCCCGTTGTCTTCTGCAGCACCTGTGGCAATTGAAGACACAGAAACCACTTAACGTAACAAAATGGCCACAAGTATTAGCCCCCAAGTGAGTGGAGATTCTAGAGGAGGGATGCCTTTACAGTCTATTTCAGCAGACGGTCTGAAGGTAGGACTGCGGGGCTTCTTCCGATGTCGAAGCACTGCCTACTGCTCCGGCCCACTCCTGCAGAGTGTCAGTCACGGCCTCCCGGCCTTCTCCTCCAGCTGAGATGTGCAAATCTCCGAGGCTTCAGAGACCTTGACCCGAGAGTGACGGGTTCACCTGTGTTCAGCTTACTTGACGGCTGTTTTCTGTCGTCAGTGACACTTGGAATGGGCCACGCCATTTCACCAGCACTGGCGCTTCTTTCTACTCCTTAATTAGGACTCAATCTCCTGGTTGGATGTTAAAAGCAGCAAAGTCCAAAGGCCGGGCTTGCGCCAGCTGAGTTTCCTGTTGAAGGGGTTTCACAAGAAGCAGGATCCTGGCCACAGATGGTTTTAAAAATGCATCACTTGCCTCTACCCCCCCCCCTGGGTGGAGAATTACCAGGAGGGCAATTGCAAACAACGATTGAAAGGGAGATAACTGAATCTCTCTTCTGGGTTGGGCCCTCATTCTCACCAAAGCCAATGTCCAAAGCCCTACCCATGGCATCTTGGTTTCTATTACCAGCTTCAAAAGGTGTTTATTTCTCTCTTCATTGTTTTCTACCCGAGCCGAGCTCTGGGGGTGCCAGGGCCTATGGAGGTTCCATTGTGTTCCTAAAGAAGCCAAAACCCCTTGAAGGATCTTTCCTGCAAAATGAGTTCCCCTATCTGAATCTATTGCTTCTACAATGCTGTATCTTGGAATGATTTGTTCCAAAAATGCCTTAAGAACAGATCCTGTCATTACTGAAGTAGTTGGAAATACTTCTGGCCACCTTGCTAGCTGACATACGATTACCAGAAGATATTAAGCCTTGCCACTTGGGGCATCTCCGGAAAATCCACCTGGCATCTTTGGAAGGGCCATGCAGCCCAAGGCCTCCCTCCTCTAGCAAGTTACTTTGTAACTTGGCTGTTGGCTTTAGCACAGATCAAGCAACCTTCAACAGCTCCTTTTGCCAGTCTAAAAAGACCCCCAGCAACATACATCATGAGATAGGCTTCTGCCAATCCTCAGGAAGTGCAAGAACTCTCTTAATGGAGTTGCTTTAATATTGGTAGGGCCAAAGGTTCTGGTATCTCGTTTGCCATCCCTTGGAAACCAATTCTTGCCTTTTTTCTCTGCCACACGACTTTTAACTGTATGTCAAACTGCTGTGGTAGAAAAGACAGCTTCCTGGGCAGTGATGGAGTCACGGGGAGCAAAGGGGGCATCTTGGAGAGTTCTGGCAGAAGTGTGGCTTTCTGAGTTTCTTCATCCACCAAAAAGGAGACAGAGGAGTCCTGTAACATTCTTCAACTCCAGGGAGAGGCCATGGGGCTTTTGCCATGGAGTCTCTCAAATGATTGCGGGAAGCAGCCCCCTTCTGATGTTAAGTTCCTGGCAACAGCACCCTCTGAGGTACTCGGGAATTACAGACTTCCGGAACTGCCTACTCTATGCCCCCCTCTAATATGCACTCCCCTTTTGGAATGGAAAAGGAAGAAAACCAAACTATTCCTAATGCTGGGAAGTCTTTGCTGCCTTGCTCTAGGTTCAGGAATTTAGCAGGGCCTTGGCTGAGCAACAGTCTCTGTTGATTAGTAACAGTTTCTAGAACGAATACTTTCTTCTGTTACTTCCCCCCCTGTAAATTCCTAGCCTTGTCTAAGGAGAGATTCACACGGTCTCTTTGTAAAGACACATCTATCTTACTCCTTTCACTCCCACACCTTCCTTGCGGTGGAACGGCTCTCCCCGGCACAGCACCTGGCACAAAACCCCCGTATACGCACACACACACCTGCACTTACCCTGCACTCCACTGCACACACACACACACACACACCTCCCGCACACTAACACCCCCTCCACATCCCCACCATGCTACTTGCAGTGGCCCCGCCCCTGCCATCCCCACCGGCTGGCAGCACCCACTCCTCGCATGCTTCCCCATGCCTTGCATTTCCTTGCTGCCCCCTCTGTAGCCTTCCCTCAACCTGCCTTTTCTCCCCTGCCTTGCACTGACTTGCTCACCCATCCCCCACCTGACTTCCTTTCACATTCGTCTAGGTCTGGCCTCACCTTTCCTTTTCCTTCTAGGACCCTCATTGCCTTGCCTCGCCTCGCAAAGCCACCACTTGCCTTGCCTTGCCCTTGAACCCCTCCCTTGCCTTGCATGACCTTGCTCACCCCTCCCCCACCTGGAATTCAACACCCCTTTTCAATGACATTTCTGGGCCTTGCCCTGCCCTTTCTGCTCCTCCGAGGAATCTCAAAGCTCTCAAGCATCTCCGGTGTTTCAGGATCCCATGAGAGGAAGACCAGGGGAGGACGCATGTTGCCACACTCATCTCTGTGGGCAGCCTTTGTCTGGGAGCAATCCTTGCATGTCTTGAACCTTGGAGGGGCAATTCACATTTTGCCCTTGAGCTCGGGGACCAGAAAGAGAGTTCTTTTGCATACAAGGGAAAGCAGGTAGCTCAAGTCTTTTAGGTACAGAGGAGAGATGACCCACGCGGGATCAAGGCCACACAGAGCACTTGGTCCTGGCCACTTTTGTGTACCAGCAGTCCTTGAATGTACTTCTCACCTGCCTTGCCTGGCCTTGCCTTGGCAACACAACACTTGCCTTGCCTTGCCCTGCTAGCCCTCTGGAGCCTTGCATTCCTTTGCACGGCCATGCCCAGCACATGACCTGCCTACTGTTTTCCTCCAGGGCCTTGGCTTGCTGAGCCCTTCCTGTTTCTGCCTGGCCTTCCCATCAGTGGCCCTTCCTTCCTACAGCCAGCCTTGCCTCTAACTTCTGGACCTTCTCTTGTCTACCACTCCATTTGCTTTCCCCTCACTGCTCTGGCCTTGCCTACCTCTCCCTTGACTTGCCCACAATTGCCTGCACTCGGTTTGCAGCGCCTTGCCTGCATGGAAGGCAAGGGAAAGAGTGGTAGGCCGGGCAAAGCAAAGCCAGCAAGTTGTAGGCAGTGCGAGGCAAGGCGGACGTAGGCAAAGGAAGCAGAGCAAGGGTACCTTAAGAAGAACTAGACAAGGCAAGGCCAAGAGACTCGGAGTGCCTTTCCTTGGGAAGGCAAGGACATAGTGCCAGTGTTGCTGGAGCAGATGTTAAGGTACTGTGGGGAGGAATAGTCCAGCAAGACATTTCTCTTCTGGCCCCTGTGCGTGTGGGGGCAATTGTTGGACATATTCAATACTGGAGGCGGATCAGTCGCTGGATGTGTTGTATTTTGGAGGAGGGGATGCCGTTTCTTTGGAGATGGGCTTGTAGTTGCTCTCTTTGGCAAGGAAGGCAGGTTTGGATGTGCACATCAGGTACTCCTAGGGATTTTAAAGGCTTTTCCCAACAGGCAGAGCTCTCTCTGGGTTCGAGCTGTTGAGCTGTCAGTGGGAATGCAAAGGCCAAGCTCTTAAGCTATTTGTCCTGGTGCCTTCAGTGTGTGAGCAGTCCCTGGTGCCGTTGCCTTTGGATCCTGACTCTGGGAGAGGGAAGGCTTAGGATGGTACCTAGAGCTGAGAAGGAGAGTGCTGAGAACAGCGTGTGTGCTGCTAGTTTGAGGGGTGCAGGTGAAGTTGTAGGCAGCAAGATCTTCCTCAGCTGGCACTGTTTTGAGCCCTGTTTTTGCCAGATGGTTTCAAGTTGGTGGGCGGAATCTGCGAGAGGGAAAAGATTTGTATGGGCCAAAGAGGTGTGGTGTAAAGAAGAGTGTGCTCTTGGAAGGGGAAGATGAGGGCAACCTTTTTGTCCTGACACCGTTGATTTGAGTGCAGGGCCGTTTGCAAGTTGCCTCTGTCTGCCCTTGGGGTGGTTTCGAGCTGGGCCAGGTGCTTGGCCTTCTTTTGCAAGTCTGCAGCGCCGTCGTGTGGTTGTTTCCATGAGCGCTGACAGTGCCCGGCAAAAAGCGCTTGGCTGGCGCGGCCCCAGTCGTGTGGAAGCAGTTGGTGGAAGAGCTCCGCTGTGCATCCTGCCTCTTGGAGACATAAAAGGATGTAACCCTGCGCGTAGCGGGGAAGCAAGACGAATCTTTTCATTGTTGGCTGAGCAGTTTCTAAGCGGCAAAAGTAAAGGCAGTTTCAGCACGGCCTCTTTCTTTCAGAACCTTTTCTGTGCCATCATGAACATGCTCAACATGCCACTCGCACCCGCTGAACTGCATCAAAGGCCCTGGAGATAGGCGCTTTCCTTCAAGCTCTCTGTAGCATCGTACCCTCCACCTCTGGCGGATCCCAAAGCCCTTCCAAACATCCAGCAGCTGCACGCAGAGAACAAGTGCTAAAACAAGGCGTTGGCCTTCCTAGTCCTTTTAAAGTCTGTGAAGTAGGCGAAACATTCCAGTGAGCAGCACTTTCCTTCGCAACTATATCTAGAGCATCATCACATTCTCTCCAAGTGGGTAAGTCCACCCTTGCAGCGCAGCGTTTGCAGCCACAGTTCGGACTGAGAGATAGGCCAGGTGAGAAAGCATTTCTTGACTATCCCTCTTCTCTGGAAGACTTGATACTCGCAGCGCAACCACGTCCACACACCTTCAGTGTGGCCAGGTTCAAGCAGCTAGAGCTCCCAGAGATGGGAGAGTCAGGAGAGAAGACGTTCCAAAAGTACCGTGTACTTACAGCAGCATTAAAACTGTGCACAGCAGTCTGCAGCACTGTAGACTGCGGCTTCTCCGACAGACGAGCCATCCCATTGTTGCCTCTCGCAGCCTGCTTGCTAGCTGCTCTCCTGAAGAAAAGAACTAGAAGAAAAAGCCAATGCTGGGCTGCACCTTCCCCTTGCCTTACGTAAAGCCACCTAAACTCCCCGCTGCACTCTCTACTTCCCCTCTCCTTGGAAGCGACCACTGTGTTTGCTGCATCTCGAAGCCTAAAGTTAAGCGCCAAAGTTTCCAAGGATGGTTGGAAGAAGGATAAGTAGTAGCACAAGGAAGTAGTTGTCGTTGAACTTCCTCCTTCTCAATGCTAACGTGAATTGGGCAGGCAGGCGAGTGCTAGCCACGCTCCTTTCTCAGTTTGTACGCTGCGGACACGAGTCCGGTGCTCTGCGCCTTCGTTCGGCCTCTTTAGTACCCATGTCGCTCTTTCATTCAGCCGGAGTCGAAGCGTCGTCTACTTCTCGCCCAGAGAGCACGGTGCCGGCAGCGAAATGCCCCAGCCGACTGCTTCTGCCGACACACGCCTGGTCTATGCACTTTCCCTCGCAGCGACATACAGCAGCACTTTCGGTCTTTCTTGTCGTCCAAATGTAAAGGGAAAGATTCTCTGCTATGTCCCGCCCAGAGAACAGTTTTAGGTCAACCAGCACGCCCAGAGCTTGCCCTCGACGCGTGGAAACTTGTGTTTGCACCACATTCAAGTGGCTGCCGTCTTTCCTTTACAGCCTGCAGAGCACCGTCAGACCGCCGTGCTCTCTGCACCTGCCTTCTCAGTTCTAAGTACTACCGCGCCTCTTACAGCCTTGCAGGAAGCAAAGACACGGGTAGTCATCTCGCAGAGAAGAACGTGGAAGGACGAAAGGATGATCTTCCTTTCTCCTGCTTCTTGCCTGAATTGTGGTGCTGTATTGAAAGTCTTGGCTAGCGAAAAGCTCATCCAGCAAGTGCCTCATTCCTGACGCATCTCGCTGAGCGAGAGTTTCACGAAGAGTTTAGACTCTGGAAACAGCAAGAAAATGATTGTACGTCGAGCTGAGGAAAATCCGTGCACAGCACACTGTGGATGCGTGCAGTGTTCGCGCTGAAGAGCGCCAAAACGCAAAGCCATCGCTGGGCTTCAGTTTTGTCCAGACCGCAGAAGGCAAAGAACGAAGCAACTGGGCACCGCGTTAACGTACTCAGTGGACCGAATTTCAAATGTCCAGCCAAAAGCTGCTTCATAAGCAGATTCAGCTGAGAATGCTCTGGCTGCTTCACAAAGTAAGGCGCAGCCGTTTCCATTCATCACACTACCTGGCCAGAAGCAGTATCCTACACCTTCAATGCTGCAGCGTCCATGCAGCTGGAGCACACGCAGTAGGACGCGTCCAGATAGACGGCGTTCTTCAAGTACCCCCCTCCTCCAAGCAGCCTTGAAACTGAGCACAACACACTGCGGCTCGGGAGCTTCCTTCTCAGATAGACGTGCCGTCACGTTATTCACTCTCGCAGCTCCGTTGCCCACTTGCAGCAGGTGCTACCAAAGCAAAATGCTCCAGAAGTAAAAAGCACTGCCGGGCTGCACTTTCCCTTGCCTCACGTAAAGCACCATAAACTGTCCGCTGTGCTCTGTATTTCCATTCTCCGCCGCATCTACCACTGTTATCTCTGCATCTCGAAGCATAAAGCTCGGCACAATTCCTCCCAGGGAACGCTGGAAGAGAAATAGGCAGCAGCACAAGTAGCTGCAAGTGGAACTTTCTGTTTTAAAACGCTAACGTGAATCCGGAAACAAGCGAGTGACAGCCAGGCTTCCTCTTGCAGCCTGTGCGATGCACACACCAGCTCGGTGCTCTGCCCTCATTCTTTAATGCTCTTCGTACCATGTCGCGCTTTCATTCTGCCGGAGTCGAAGCGTCGTCTACTTCTCGCCCAGAGAGCACGGTGCCAGCGGAGAAAGGCTCCAGAAAAACGCTCCAGGCTGCTGATTCTTCCCAAACACACCAGGGCTATGCACTTTCCTTCGCAGCGCTAAGTAGCATCACATTCTGTTTGCGTTGGAGCCGGAATGCAAAGGGAAAGATTCTCGGTTACGTCTCACTCAGCGCCCAGTTTTAGGTCACCAAGCTTACCCGGAGCTTACCCGCGACGCGTGGAAATTGGTATTTGCACCATATTCAAGTGGTAGCTTTCTTTCCTTTACAGCCTGCAGAGCGCCGTCAGATCGCGGTGCTCTCTGCACCTGCCTTCTCCCTTCCAAGTACCACCGCGCACCTTACAGCCTTGCAGGAAGCAAAGACGTGGAGAGATGTCTCGCAGAGAAGATCGTGCAAAGACGAAAAGATGTTCTTCTTTGCTTTTCCTCGTCGCCCAGATTGTGGTGCTCTACTGAAAGCGTGGGCTAACGAATGGCTAATCTAGCATGTGCTTCCCTTCTAATGCATTTCGCTGAGCGAGAGCTGAGGAAAATCCTTGCACTGTACACTATGGATGCGTGCAGTAGACACGCAGAAGAGCGGCACAGCTCATAACCATCGCACACTCCAGCCCAGAGCTCTGGGGCTGCGTTCTTCTCAATTTCCGGCGCTGGACAGAACTGAGACATTGAGCTTTGGCTCTCTTTAGTGTGTGTACTGCACGCATCCAGAGCGCGCTGTGCACAGATTCTCCTCAGCGCTACGTGCAAGCACAGACTTTCTGCTTCGCAGAGCCCAACTGTCCGCCGAAGCTCTCGCTCAGAGAAATGTGTCAGGAGAGAAGCACTTGCTGGATTAGCCTTACACTGGCCAACAGTTCCAAAGAAGCACCATAGTCTTCTTGCGAGAAAGGATAATAAAACACATGTATTGTCCCAGCAAAGTTCTCTGTGCTAGCCGAAGCCGAGAATCTTTCCCTTAAGATTAAGACCACAACGCAGACAGCATTTTGTGCTACTTAACGCTGAGAGGGATAGCCCAGGCGTGTTTCGGCAGAGGCAGAAGCCCGGAGCGTTTCTCTGCCGGCACCGTGCTCTCAGGCGAGAAGTAGACGACGCTTCGACTCCGGCTGAATGAAAAGCGCGACATGGTACGAAGAGCATACGAATGAGGGCGCAGAGCACCGAGCTGGTGTGCGCATCGCACAGGCTGCAAGAAGAAGCGTGGCTGCCGCTCGCTTCTTTGCGGATTCACGTTAGCAGTTGAAAACAAAAGTTCCACTTGCAGCTACTTGTGCTGCTACCTATTTCTCTTCCAGCTTTCCCTGGGAAGAATTGTGCCGAGCTTTATGCTTCGAGATGCAGAGATGACAGTGGTAGATGCAGCGGAGAATGGAAATAAAGAGTGCAGCGGACAGTTTACAGTGCTTTACGTGAGGCAAAGGAAAAGGTTTGCTCAGCAGTGCTTTTTACTTCTGGAGCATTTTGCTTTGGTAGCACCTGCTGCAAGTGGGCAACGGAGCTGCGAGAGTGAATAACGTGACGGCACGTCTATCTGAGAAGGAAGCTCCCGAGCCGCAGTGTGTTGTGCTCAGTTTCAAGGCTGCTTGGAGGAGGGGGGTACTTGAAGAACGCCGTCTATCTGGACGCGTCCTACTGCGTGTGCTCCAGCTGCATGGACTCTGCAGCATTGAAGGTGTAAGAAACTTCTTCTGGCCTGATAGTGTGATAGAGTGCAACGGCTACGCCTTACTTTGTGAACCATCCAGAGCATTCTCAGCTGAATCTGCTTGTGAAGCAGCTCTTGGCTGGACATTTGAAATTCGGTCCACTGAGTACGTTAACGCGGTGCCCAGCTGCTTCGTTCTTCGCCTTCTGCCGTCTGGACAGAACTGAAGCCCAGCGATTGCTTTTAGCTGTGGCTCTCTTCAGCATGTGTACTGCACGCATCCGCAGTGTGCTGTGCAAGGATTTTCCTCAGCTCTCCCTCAGCGAAATGCATCAGGTGAGAAACACTTGCTGGATTAGCCTTTCGCTGGCCAAGGCTTTTAATACAGCACCACAATATGGGCGACGAGGAGAAAGGAAGAACATCTTTTCGTCCTGGCACGTTCTTCTGAGCGACATGACTATCCGCGTGTTTGCTTCCTGCAAAGCTGTATTGTGCGCGGCGGTATTGGAACTGAGAAGGCAGGTGCAGAGAGCACCGGGATCTGACGGCGTTCTGCAGCCTGTAAAGGAAAGACGGCTACCACTTGAATGTGGTGCAAACACAAGTTTCCACGCGTCGAGGGCAAGCTCTGGGCGTGCTGGTTGACCTAAAACTGTTTTCTGGGCGGGACATAGCAGAGAATCTTTCCCTTTACATTTGGACGACAAGAAAGACCGAAAGTGCTGCTGTATGTCGCTGCGAGGGAAAGTGCATAGACCAGGCGTGTGTCGGCAGAAGCAGTCGGCTGGGGCATTTCGCTGCCGGCACCGTGCTCTCTGGGCGAGAAGTAGACGACGCTTCGACTCCGGCTGAATGAAAGAGCGACATGGGTACTAAAGAGGCCGAACGAAGGCGCAGAGCACCGGACTCGTGTCCGCAGCGTACAAACTGAGAAAGGAGCGTGGCTAGCACTCGCCTGCCTGCCCAATTCACGTTAGCATTGAGAAGGAGGAAGTTCAACGACAACTACTTCCTTGTGCTACTACTTATCCCTCTTCCAACCATCCCCAAAACCACTGGCGCTTAACTTTAGGCTTCGAGATGCAGCACAGTGGTCGCTTCCAAGGAGAGGGGAAGTAGAGAGTGCAGCGGGGAGTTTAGGTGGCTTTACGTAAGGCAAGGGGAAGGTGCAGCCCAGCATTGGCTTTTTCTTCTAGTTCTTTTCTTCAGGAGAGCAGCTAGCAAGCAGGCTGCGAGAGGCAACAATGGGATGGCTCGTCTGTCGGAGAAGCCGCAGTCTACAGTGCTGCAGACTGCTGTGCACAGTTTTAATGCTGCTGTAAGTACACGGTACTTTTGGAACGTCTTCTCTCCTGACTCTCCCATCTCTGGGAGCTCTAGCTGCTTGAACCTGGCCACACTGAAGGTGTGTGGACGTGGTCGCGCTGCGAGTATCAAGTCTTCCAGAGAAGAGGGATAGTCAAGAAATGCTTTCTCACCTGGCCTATCTCTCAGTCCGAACTGTGGCTTCAAACGCTGCGCTGCAAGGGTGGACTTACCCACTTGGAGAGAATGTGATGATGCTCTAGATATAGTTGCGAAGGAAAGTGCTGCTCACTGGAATGTTTCGCCTAGTTCACAGACTTTAAAAGGACTAGGAAGGCCAACGCCTTGTTTTAGCACTTGTTCTCTGCGTGCAGCTGCTGGATGTTTGGAAGGGCTTTGGGATCCGCCAGAGGTGGAGGGTAGGATGCTACAGAGAGCTTGAAGGAAAGTGCCTATCTCCAGGGCCTTTGATGCAGTTCAGCGGGTGCGAGTGGCATGTTGAGCATGTTCATGATGGCACAGAAAAGGTTCTGAAAGAAAGAGGCCGTGCTGAAACTGCCTTTACTTTTGCCGCGTAGAAACTGCTCAGCCAACAATGAAAAGATTCGTCTTGCTTCCCCCCTACGCGCAGGGTTACATCCTTTTATGTCTCCAAGAGGCAGGATGCACAGCGGAGCTCTTCCACCAACTGCTTCCACACGACTGGGGCCGCGCCAGCCAAGCGCTTTTTGCCGGGCACTGTCAGCGCTCATGGAAACAACCACACGACGGCGCTGCAGACTTGCAAAAGAAGGCCAAGCACCTGGCCCAGCTCGAAACCACCCCAAGGGCAGACAGAGGCAACTTGCAAACGGCCCTGCACTCAAATCAACGGTGTCAGGACAAAAAGGTTGCCCTCATCTTCCCCTTCCAAGAGCACACTCTTCTTTACACCACACCTCTTTGGCCCATACAAATCTTTTCCCTCTCGCAGATTCCGCCCACCAACTTGAAACCATCTGGCAAAAACAGGGCTCAAAACAGTGCCAGCTGAGGAAGATCTTGCTGCCTACAACTTCACCTGCACCCCTCAAACTAGCAGCACACACGCTGTTCTCAGCACTCTCCTTCTCAGCTCTAGGTACCATCCTAAGCCTTCCCTCTCCCAGAGTCAGGATCCAAAGGCAACGGCACCAGGGACTGCTCACACACTGAAGGCACCAGGACAAATAGCTTAAGAGCTTGGCCTTTGCATTCCCACTGACAGCTCAACAGCTCGAACCCAGAGAGAGCTCTGCCTGTTGGGAAAAGCCTTTAAAATCCCTAGGAGTACCTGATGTGCACATCCAAACCTGCCTTCCTTGCCAAAGAGAGCAACTACAAGCCCATCTCCAAAGAAACGGCATCCCCTCCTCCAAAATACAACACATCCAGCGACTGATCCGCCTCCAGTATTGAATATGTCCAACAATTGCCCCTACACGCACAGGGGCCAGAAGAGAAATGTCTTGCTGGACTATTCCTCCCCACAGTACCTTAACATCTGCTCCAGCAACACTGGCACTATGTCCTTGCCTTCCCAAGGAAAGGCACTCCGAGTCTCTTGGCCTTGCCTTGTCTAGTTCTTCTTAAGGTACCCTTGCTCTGCTTCCTTTGCCTACGTCTGCCTTGCCTCGCACTGCCTACAACTTGCTGGCTTTGCTTTGCCCGGCCTACCACTCTTTCCCTTGCCTTCCATGCAGGCAAGGCGCTGCAAACCGAGTGCAGGCAATTGTGGGCAAGTCAAGGGAGAGGTAGGCAAGGCCAGAGCAGTGAGGGGAAAGCAAATGGACTGGTAGGCAAGAGAAGGCCCAGAAGTTAGAGGCAAGGCTGGCTGTAGGAAGGAAGGGCCACTGATGGGAAGGCCAGGCAGAAACAGGAAGGGCTCAGCAAGCCAAGGCCCTGGAGGAAAACAGTAGGCAGGTCATGTGCGGGGCAGGGCCCTGCAAAGGAATGCAAGGCTCCAGAGGGCTAGCAGGGCAAGGCAAGGCAAGTGTTGTGTTGCCAAGGCAAGGCCAGGCAAGGCAGGTGAGAAGTACATTCAAGGACTGCTGGTGCACAAAAGTGGCCAGGACCAAGTGCTCTGTGTGGCCTTGATCCCGCGTGGGTCATCTCTCCTCTGTACCTAAAAGACTTGAGCTACCTGCCTTCCCTTGTATGCAAAAGAACTCTCTTTCTGGTCCCCGAGCTCAAGGGCAAAATGTGAATTGCCCCTCCAAGGTTCAAGACATGCAAGGATTGCTCCCAGACAAAGGCTGCCCACAGAGATGAGTGTGGCAACATGCGTCCTCCCCTGGTCTTCCTCTCATGGGATCCTGAAACACCGGAGATGCTTGAGAGCTTTGAGATTCCTCGGAGGAGCAGAAAGGGCAGGGCAAGGCCCAGAAATGTCATTGAAAAGGGGTGTTGAATTCCAGGTGGGGGAGGGGTGAGCAAGGTCATGCAAGGCAAGGGAGGGGTTCAAGGGCAAGGCAAGGCAAGTGGTGGCTTTGCGAGGCGAGGCAAGGCAATGAGGGTCCTAGAAGGAAAAGGAAAGGTGAGGCCAGACCTAGACGAATGTGAAAGGAAGTCAGGTGGGGGATGGGTGAGCAAGTCAGTGCAAGGCAGGGGAGAAAAGGCAGGTTGAGGGAAGGCTACAGAGGGGGCAGCAAGGAAATGCAAGGCATGGGGAAGCATGCGAGGAGTGGGTGCTGCCAGCCGGTGGGGATGGCAGGGGCGGGGCCACTGCAAGTAGCATGGTGGGGATGTGGAGGGGGTGTTAGTGTGCGGGAGGTGTGTGTGTGTGTGTGTGTGCAGTGGAGTGCAGGGTAAGTGCAGGTGTGTGTGTGCGTATACGGGGGTTTTGTGCCAGGTGCTGTGCCGGGGAGAGCCGTTCCACCGCAAGGAAGGTGTGGGCGTGAAAGGAGTAAGATAGATGTGTCTTTACAAAGAGACCGTGTGAATCTCTCCTTAGACAAGGCTAGGAATTTACAGGGGGGGAAGTAACAGAAGAAAGTATTCGTTCTAGAAACTGTTACTAATCAACAGAGACTGTTGCTCAGCCAAGGCCCTGCTAAATTCCTGAACCTAGAGCAAGGCAGCAAAGACTTCCCAGCATTAGGAATAGTTTGGTTTTCTTCCTTTTCCATTCCAAAAGGGGAGTGCATATTAGAGGGGGGCATAGAGTAGGCAGTTCCGGAAGTCTGTAATTCCCGAGTACCTCAGAGGGTGCTGTTGCCAGGAACTTAGCATCAGAAGGGAGCTGCATCCCGCAATCATTTGAGAGACTCCATGGCAAAAGCCCCATGGCCTCTCCCTGGAGTTGAAGAATGTTACAGGACTCCTCTGTCTCCTTTTTGGTGGATGAAGAAACTCAGAAAGCCACACTTCTGCCAGAACTCTCCAAGATGCCCCCTTTGCTCCCCGTGACTCCATCACTGCCCAGGAAGCTGTCTTTTCTACCGCAGCAGTTTGACATACAGTTAAAAGTCGTGTGGCAGAGAAAAAAGGCAAGAATTGGTTTCCAAGGGATGGCAAACAAGAGATACCAGAACCTTTGGCCCTACCAATATTAAAGCAACTCCATTAAGAGAGTTCTTGCACTTCCTGAGGATTGGCAGAAGCCTATCTCATGATGTATGTTGCTGGGGGTCTTTTTAGACTGGCAAAAGGAGCTGTTGAAGGTTGCTTGATCTGTGCTAAAGCCAACAGCCAAGTTACAAAGTAACTTGCTAGAGGAGGGAGGCCTTGGGCTGCATGGCCCTTCCAAAGATGCCAGGTGGATTTTCCGGAGATGCCCCAAGTGGCAAGGCTTAATATCTTCTGGTAATCGTATGTCAGCTAGCAAGGTGGCCAGAAGTATTTCCAACTACTTCAGTAATGACAGGATCTGTTCTTAAGGCATTTTTGGAACAAATCATTCCAAGATACAGCATTGTAGAAGCAATAGATTCAGATAGGGGAACTCATTTTGCAGGAAAGATCCTTCAAGGGGTTTTGGCTTCTTTAGGAACACAATGGAACCTCCATAGGCCCTGGCACCCCCAGAGCTCGGCTCGGGTAGAAAACAATGAAGAGAGAAATAAACACCTTTTGAAGCTGGTAATAGAAACCAAGATGCCATGGGTAGGGCTTTGGACATTGGCTTTGGTGAGAATGAGGGCCCAAGCCAGAAGAGAGATTCAGTTATCTCCCTTTCAATCGTTGTTTGCAATTGCCCTGGTAAGTCTCCACCCAGTGGGGGGGGGTAGAGGCAAGTGATGCATTTTTAAAACCATCTGTGGCCAGGATCCTGCTTCTTGTGAAACCCCTTCAACAGGAAACTCAGCTGGTGCAAGCCCGGCCTTTGGACTTTGCTGCTTTTAACATCCAACCAGGAGATTGAGTCCTAATTAAGGAGTAGAAAGAAGCGCCAGTGCTGGTGAAATGGCGTGGCCCATTCCAAGTGTCACTGACGACAGAAAACAGCCGTCAAGTAAGCTGAACACAGGTGAACCCGTCACTCTCGGGTCAAGGTCTCTGAAGCCTCGGAGATTTGCACATCTCAGCTGGAGGAGAAGGCCGGGAGGCCGTGACTGACACTCTGCAGGAGTGGGCTGGAGCAGTAGGCAGTGCTTCGACATCGGAAGAAGCCCCGCAGTCCTACCTTCAGACCGTCTGCTGAAATAGACTGTATAGGCATCCCTCCTCTAGAATCTCCACTCACTTGGGGGCTAATACTTGTGGCCATTTTGTTACGTTAAGTGGTTTCTGTGTCTTCAATTGCCACAGGTGCTGCAGAAGACAACGGGAAAATTAGACTAGCTAATTAGATGACACTATTAAAACATTTTCCTTACTAATTCTACTTTGATATGGTTAGCTGAGTTTAGGCCAGGAGTGGGAGAATCAATTTGCAGCCTTAGGAGAAGAAGTAGCAAAAGTTTTTAACCTTAGCAATTGCTGGCTCTGTGGAGGGCCAGGAGGATCTGAAGAGTGGCCATAGTTGGCTAGCCCAGCTGAACCTAAATGGTGGGTCAATGTGAGGGCCACAGTGGGATGGGATTTGGGGCCAAAGAAGGAAGTTCATGGCCACTTCATTCTTCTCCAACAGGCACTTATTGCCTAAATAGGATAGGGCGTGTCTATGTAGGAAAAGGCAATTGTCAATTGACTTTCCCTCTGGGCTTGAACAACTGGGTTTGGACCCCCAATTGCCCTCCTTCCAATTGTTCCAAATATCAAGGCAAATGCAATCAAATACCTGTTCGGCTCACTAACAGTAGCTGCGTAAGGCGTTCTTATCACACTTACCAAAAATATTTGGAAGCCTGTAAAGCAATGGGGAGGGACAAGGGGTTTTTTTGACCACCTGTTTTTGAGCAGTCCCCACAAAAATTCCACAAGTAGAAGACATGTTGTTTGTGATTATCAGTGGGAATGGCCACACCGGATTGGAACTCAAAGCCTTTTAGTGAGTTCTGCTCCAAATCCAACCAAGCAGCTTGCAGATGTAAATGTAGGTGGGAACCCTGTGCGGGAGCTTGGAAATGCAAATGCTGGGACCCTTATGGTGGGGCAACTCTTGTTGGAGGACCGTTAGGCCCGGGAATCCTGCTGTATTTTGAGCCACCAATTGATGACCATGGGTAGGTTCCTTTGCTAATGGAACACGGGCTTTGAAAGGACAGTATTGGATTTGTGGCCAACATGCTTAGCTCAGGTTACCTCCAAACTGGTCAGGGATATGGTATATTTAGTAGACTGTTGTTCTTTTTGCTACTACAAGTTCTGGGAAATCGCTTAGGAATCAAAATCTGTGATGATTTAATTAGAGAAAAGCAGTCAGCTGATGCAGCCCTGGCTGGAGGGAGCACCCCAAAACGGGGAAATGATGAACGGCCAACAGAACAAGTTACCCAGCACGATGGACCAGCCCCTTGGAAACCTAAGGAATTAATCCCAGATGCCTGGGAACCCATTTATCATTTGAAGGAGATAATTAGGTTACAAGCTGTCTCGGAAATAATTACCAACCAGCCAGCCACAGCGCTTGACCTTTTTGCTGAGCAACCCACTTAAATGAGGAAAGCGGTATTTCAACATTGGATGGTATTAGATTATCTGTTGGCAGAAGAAGGAGGAGTTTGTGGGAAATTAAATGACTCGAGCTGCTGTTTGCAAGCAGATGACAGCGGAAAAGTGGTCAAACAAATAACAAAGGAAATAACGTCAGCTCGTGGACCTGTCCAAATGTTGAAAGGATGGGGATGGGACATGTTTTCATGGTTAACTGGCCAGCTCTGGGCTAAATGAATACGATTCCTCCTCTTACATGCTATAGCAACTCTCATCTTTTTACCATGTGTGACACCATGCTGGCGGCAGCTCTTTCAGCAGGTGCTCAAGGGGATGCCGCTAGCAGCCATGCCTACCTGATCCAGAAATGACTACAAAAGGACAGAAAAGGATGTCACTGCAAATAATAGCAAAACCCAAGAAGACTCCAGAAGAAAAAAATTAAATCCATGGTAATTAAGGTTTGTAAAGACAAATACAGAGCAAATAAAAAGAGGAGGGATTAAAAGGAATGAGATGGATGAGTCTTTACAAAGAGACCGTGTGAATCGGCCTGTAGACAAGGCTAGGAAGTTATGGCTAGTGAAGTAACAGAAGAAACTAGGAGTTCTCTAGAACTGTTACTAATCATCAGAGACTGTTGATTAATCAAGGCCGTGTTAAATTCCTGAACCTAGAGCAAGGCAACAAAGACTTAAGAGCATTAGGAATGGGGTTCTTTTCTTTCTTCTCGATGCCAAGAGGGGGGTGCATATTAGAGGGGGGCGCATAGAGTAGGCAGTTCCGGAAGTCTGTATCTCCCGAATACCTCAGCCAGTGGGGAAAAGGAAGAGGGTGCTGTGGCCGGGAACTTGGCATCAAAAGGGGGCTGCATCCCGCAACCGTTTGACAGACGCCATGGGAAAAGCCCCATGGACTCTCCCTGTAGTCGAAGAATGTTGCAGGACTCCTCTGTCTCCTTTTCGGATATAAACCTCAGGCATCGTGGATTAATTTTCCCTAACGGCAGCGACCTGCCGCGTGGTCTCCGTGCTCCTCTCCAGCCCCCCGGAACGTGTAAAATAGTTCCCAGCGGCTCCCACCGCGCGTTGCAGACGGCTGCGCGGCCCCGGGGCTGCCCGCAGTGCTCCCCTGCCCCGCCAGGGCTGCCCGCGGGCTGCGGAGCCGCCTCGCCACCGGCGCGGCCAGGGCTGGGGCCCTTCTCGACAGCAGCCGAGGGGCTGCGGAGCGGGCGGCTGCCGGACGATCAGCTATTTTATGCCGCGCGGTGCTGCCGCCTCCATCTAGCTCTCCATCGCGCCGCCGCCCGCCGCCCGCCTGGCGCGCTCACGCTCGGCCGCGCTCGCCGCCCGCCCAGCCTCGCCGGAAGCTCTCCCGCCCGGGCTGTGCCCCGGCTCCGCCGGCAGCTCGGCAGGGCCCGGCCGCACGCGTGCTGCGTGGCTCGGAGCAGCCGCGTTGCGCCGCAGGCGACGGGGAAGGCGGGGCGGGCCGGCGCCATCGTGGTAGCGCGAGGAGAGGAGCGCCCGGGCGGGGCGGCGAGCGGCGCGGCGGTGAGCGCTTCTGCTTCCTGTCGCTCGGCGGCCGCCCACGGCAGGTGCCGTGTGACCCCGCGGAGCGGCGGGGCCGGCCGGGCGGTGCGCGGCGAGGCTTTCGGCCAGCGGCGGCCACAGCGAGAGGCTGCTGGCACTGCCCGTGCCGGTGGAGAGAGCGGGGATCCGAGGCCGGCCTTCCCCGGGCGACGAGGGGAGGCCGCCTTTGCCGCGCTGCCCTCCGTGCAGCATGTGGCCGATTCCGGCGAACCCGGGGTCTCCGCAGCGGCGCGGGCGGGAGGGAGTGGGGAGCGCGCTCGGTGCCGTGCCGGCCGCTCCCGGCCAGCGCTGCGCTGCGCCGAGGCGTTTTCCCGCCCGTCCTGGGAAGGACATAAGCGACACCGTAGTTGGAGCTTAGCTGTCAGGGGGTACAACTTCCCTCCATTGGCGACCTCCTTTTCCCTCTGATTCAGCTACCTTGTGGTAGGTGCGATGGTGCTGAAGAAGGGTGGCGGCTTAGCACAGTTGCTGTCATAGGTGGTGCGAGAGCTCCACGCAAGGAGCTTTGAGTGGCATGTGTGAGGGTAGGAGGGTACGGCACCCATAGCTGAAGGCAAAAAAGGTCAGGGCATGTCATCAGCCGCAGTCGTGCTAAGTTGTTCATCTTTGCAAACTGCTTGCCGAGTTGTTCCTTTCTTAGGTAATGGGGGCTTGTATCAACCAGAACTGCAAATGGTCAGTATTTGCAGAGAAGGTTACTTGGACTGTTGTTGAAGTGAGTGTAGCAGTTTCTATGGCATTCTGCAAAAAAAGTGACAGGTCTCCCTGTGTTCCCCAGTTCTTAACAAAGATGAAGTTAACAAACCCCTGAAAAGAGGTTTTGCAAAACTTCAGGGATATTTTCCTACTAGTACTGTAGAGACAACCATAGTCACCTTGTCTTTCCAAAAGTGAAGGTTCCCTATTTTTGTCCAAGAGCATCAAGTGCTTTTGATCAGCGTTTGTGTGCATGCATTAGCCTCGTTCTTGCTCTTCCTTGGAGAACTTTTACAATACTCACATGATCTGTGTAGGCTGCAGACTGCAGTGGTGAACTTCAAGGCTTCCAGCAGAAGGGAGATGCTATCCACATTTTGGATTCTCCTTAGCCTGAACCTTCAACGTCCAAGGCTTCACTTTTCAAGCAGTTGGAAGAGCTCCAAATTAAGACATGAACAGGTCTTAATTGACCTTGCCACCGCCTCAGTTAGTCAAGTAATGCTGTGCATTGGATTTGACTAGTGCAACATATGCTTAAAATATGTAGAGTAACTCCTCGATTACCCTCTCAGAAGGGTTGGAATGGAGAACAAGGAGTTCCCAAGACAAATATTTGGTGTACGAGGAGTAGAATTTAGGAGTTGATTGCAGAGCACTGCATGCACAAATGTCTAAGGAGAATCCATCTTTTGATGTCCCATCTATGCTTGTTCTCATTTGAAATCCTGCACATTCTGCAGGCTGGTTTTGTTAGGCTTGGGGCTGGGGAAGGAGTGATGGTGGGGGAGGAGTGGGTGTTGGTTTTGGGTTATTTTTTTGTTTCCAGAATAGTGTACACAGAACTTGTGCCCAAAACCAGCAGTAGGAAACAATGCAGGTATAAAAGAAGGTCACAGAAATGTCAGATAATACAAATCTGAAAGCGCTTCAGTATTTTACTCAGGAGTTTCACTCTAACAAGGTGATTTTCCTTCACAGAAATGTAGTGGCAGGCTTATGCCATGCTAGAAGTGATGACCTTTCTCTGCCCCAAATTGAGCAGCAAAAGGTTTTGGCTCTTAATTTGAACCCCTGAGCCAGCTGTGTTTCAGGCTGCAGAAGCTGCAGCTGTTGTGGCAGACGCGGGGTGCAGCCCTGCCTGCCAGTTCCGAGCTGGCCTGCGCTGGTGGCAGCCGTCAGCGCCCGGGGTCCCCTGTGCCACCCATGCCAGGGCTCTGCCTGCCTGCCTCGCAGCCCTGGTAGCCTCAGGGAAACATCGCACTACTCCATCTGCTTTAAAAACAAACAAGCAAACAAAAAGCTCCCTGTAAATATATGTAGAAGTCTTGAAACTAATTCTCAGCGCTTGCTCGGAGTTTGTTGATGGAGCAAATGGATTTTGGATAAACTGCTATTGCTAGTACTACTTAGGTTCCTAAACTTCAGAAGGGAGGCTATGGTGGTCACGTACCCCTGAGGAATGTTGGGAACAGTAAGACAGCTCAGTCATTTCAAGGTGGCCAGAAAATGGGTGTGGCAGTGGAGTGGACACTCTGTGAGTAGGTAGCCTTAAGTCATGTAACGACATGCACTTCAGTGGGAATTTTGCATCAACACCAAGAGATTGTGTCATGATGTGTTGCGTAACAACAAATTGGGCCAAAATTCTGCTGATTTTGACCAAGGTGGATGGGCCACCTTCACTTAAGCTGGCAAAGGGACATAAGTCAATGATGTTTGAAAAACAGCCATGAAACATAGCCCCTTTAGTTTGTTGCTCTGTTGCAAGTCTGCAAAGCTCTGTTGACAGGTCATTGGAAGTAGCTGTTGGAATCTAAGTGCAGTTGGACGCTTTGTCAGTCAGCATCAGCAGGAGGCTTAACGGTTTAGGTTGAGAGGTGGTGCATGGTTTTTTTTCAGAGGAATGGCCCAGTGAAGAGCAGTGTTCACTGCCATGACTACCGTTGTAGCCTTCAAGAGCAATGGTTCATTCAGAGAGAACTTCCTTGGTTCTGCTGGTTTGGTTTCGCAGCTGGAGCAAAGGTACAGCACTGGAAGCAATTCCTAGGGCAGAAGCGGGAGATATCCGAAGCTCTGGACTTCGTTGCCTAAGTGAGCGTAGTCTAATTGGAAGAGTGGTGAGCATCAGTGATATCAGATTTTTTACAAGTTCTTAATTCTGTCAAAACAAGAAAGAAGGAGAGTGATGAAGATGAAATCCTTTCCTCTTCAATCTGCCTATGCAACAACTTCAGCTGTAGTTGTAATGTGTATTCACCTATTTTGAATTGCCCAAAACCAGGCCTAGAGATGCTTCAGAGTCAGAGAAGCGGGTATTTGCTTTATTCGGCGCTGGGTGCATGGGGGATCACTCCTCCTAACACACACACACAGAGCACTCCATACAGTCCAGCATTATGTGTAAAATTTATGAACATTCATCACAATTCTTGGGATAGGAGTGGTTCTAGAAATTACTTCTCGGAAGTCATTAATATCATTAGCATACGTGCCATGCATGCGCTGTGTACGCTGATGGGCGCACTGAGGAAGGCTCCTCTTCTTCCTCGAGGGTCTTTCTGATGAAGATCAGTAGTCTTTGTCACAATGCACTTTTTACCTTTCTTTCTGGAGCATGCACAGTTCTTCGGTGGCTGATGCAGCGATCTCTGTGCCGGTTTTCAAAAGATCCTGTTCCTCTTATCTTGACAAGATTAAGGCGAATCCTGCTGCTTAGGTTTTGTGATTAACATTTGCTGTCTCTTAGTAGTTCACTCGTGTTTACATGAGTTAACTATGGATCAACCCCCTTCTCAATTTTAGCACTGAAAGGATATTAGAGTCATTTAAAGAGATGTCTCCTATGGAGTACTATAAAACTGCCATAATGGTAAGACGTTTTCATACAGTAGTTTTAGCACAGAAGTAATATATGTACAATCTTGGATGTTTCATCCTGCTGGCTCAGGAGCCAGTATTGAGCTTTTCTCCTTTAAATCCAGTCTTAGAGCTCTGCAAGGATCACTGCAGCATGACGTTGTGACAAGGGGATGCTGATTCATGCATAAACCTTTGACGCTTTCCTTCTATCTTCAAGCAGCTTTGAAAACCAGTGATTATCTGGCATGTTGCGACTTGAGAGTCATGGTAAAGGTTTCACCAAACACTTTGTAATATCAGGCTACAGCTTTCATTCCTAAGGAAAGAGCATTGAGCAGATTGCTGGCAAAATGCTGAAAGAATGAGCCAAAACCAAAATCCTTTAATGGGAAAGATGGAAAAAATTTAGATGTGTTTATTTGAACTAAAAATAATGTGGACCAAGCCTAAATGTATTTCACACTAAATTCTTAGAACTGATTTTAAGGGAAGAAGTGAGAAAGATGAATTCCCAAGCGGAATTTTCAGCAGCATAATATTGAGCATTTATTAGTAGAACAAAGGCATATCACAGTGCAGGAGCACTTAGCAATATTGCTAGAGGCGTGGCTCCATTCATTTTACTGTGAACTTTAGTACTTCTTTAAACATAGTCCTTAAGCCCAGAAAGTCATTTACACTTCACTCAACTTTCCCCCCTCCGTCTCTGCCCCCTTGCGCCAGCACACGCCAGCACACTGCCACCTCGGTCCTCTGAGTAGCTCCAGAATTGAAGGCAGGCACCCCCCTCCGGTGCCTCCTCAGTCTCCAACCTAATTTGTAGTTGATGGGTTCTTTGGGAGGTGTGAGTTTTGATGAGATAACAGACTTCCTGGGATGCATGCGGTTTATCTTCTTTGTTTCTTGAAGATGTCTTGGTTTCCACCTCTGTAATTTCTCAACTTAAAGGACATTTATTATCATGTGTTTCTTCCTACGTTTCCCAACATGTTACCACTCATTCGAAGTTACAATTTACTCTAGTCTTGTTTTTACTTACCTATATTTTACCTTAACACTATTTCTACATAGTACATTCTCACTTCTAAATGTTAAAGTGATAGATGCGAAAGACAAAATTTATCGTTCACTCATTTATCACAGGAGGAATGTGTTAGCTGCTTGTGTTGCAGTTCACTTGTAATTGTGGTCTATTACCGCAGGCCTGGGCCCTAGGGTGTATCACTGTGTCCCGCAGCCATAGGGAGGAGGAGGAGAGAAGATCCAGCAGGCAGGAATTGTGCACCAAGATTTATTCATTTAATTATTTCACAAACTCTTTTACAGACTTTTTTCTTCATAGTCTAATTGGACAAAGGATCAGCCCCCCCCCTTGGGGTGATTGGCTAAAATCCTAAACCATCCATTGTCAAAATATTTTTCTACTAGACCATAAACCAGACTTTTCAAGGTTGCAGGTGGCTTGGTTGTTTACATACTCTGCTACCTCTTCTGTGAGAGAGAAAAGTCTCTCACAGACTTAGAAAATAGCAAGAAAATCCTCGCTAGCAGCATTTTGGTATCTACAATTCCCCCTTTTTGTTTGATAAGATAACAACTCCACTATTAATCCTAAATAGAAATTTACATCAGTTATTAATTCTAAATATGTCCTTAAGGCTTTAACGATCTGACTCCATAACAAGAAATTTAAAGTTCAGTCTCTGCTTGTGGAAGGACCATCCCAGTCTCTGCTTGTAGAAGGACCATCTGCCTGATGGTCAACATCTTGGTCATCATCAGAAGAGTCTGATGGCTGATGATCTACATTCTGGTGGCCACTTGGATGGTTGGTGTTCTGGTCATCATTTGGAGGTTGCCTGTTCTGCCTCTGGTGCCGTAGGGCAGGGCGAACACATTTTGCAGCTAGCCACCGTACCCCAGTATCTGTAGAAACGCAAGCATAGCCACGACCCCAAACCATAAGTTCCCGCAGGCCTTCCCACTGGTTAGTGAGTAAATTCCACACCCAGACTTTTGCCCAGGGCAGTTGTCTCTTGCCTGCAGATTGCAATGAGAGAAAGTGATTCAGAAGAACAGGATTCTTTGAATTTTGTGGTACCGTAAGGTGATTAATTGTATACGAGCTTTTGCTAGTCGGCTTCAGTAACCAAATTCAAAGGTTCCTGTGAGAATCGTTGAAAAGCCATGATAACAGCCCTTAATTCAACTAACTAAGCAGAGTCTGACTCGGATTGGTGTGTTAATCAACCACTGCAAAGGCAGTGTAGGATACTGTGCACCTTTGCGCACAGTGACCCCTGCTAAAAATTTGTCCCGATCCGTATGCCCCAGGCTGCCAACACATCCCGTCCCCAAAGGTTAAGGGAAGTGGTAGTAACATAAGGCCTAATTGTAGCTGTGTGCCCCTCTGAGTCCTTCACCGTCACAGGCCGTTCGCTTCAATAGCTCTGTGTGGTTCATCCTCATCCTGTGATGGCCGATCCCACTGGGGGTAAAGGCCATGAGGGAGGCCACGCAGAGAAGGAGATGATAGTTACATCAGCACCAGTATCAATCAAACCTTGAAGCTGAGTCCAGGGCGGACGGGCGTTCGGCAGGATCAGGGTACACGTCATCTGTGGCCTTTGGTCAGAGATGTCTGCAGTCCAGAAGGCCTGCAGAAGTCCTGTAGATCCACTGCTGTTATCTTTGTGAGTTTGTTGTTCTATCCTGGGGACACAAGACTTAAAAGGCACTAATTTAGCAAGGCAGGTCTTTTCAGGAATAGTTACAGGGGGTTTTCAAATTCCCTATAAAACTGAGGACAAGGCTCCGAGGAGCGGATTCCCATCAATCCGACCTCATCCTCATCCTATCGCATTAAACCTGTTAGAAGCCAGACCTGAACAGCCCCTCTCTTCCTTTGTCTCTGAGCTAACGTGAGCCGACATCAACGGCTCCTGCCGTGTTTCCCTCTGCAAAGAAGCCAGCTAGCTAGCCCAGCAAGCTCTTTTCCTGATCCCGAAGTCGCTTCAGCGACACGTGGAGGTAACGCAGCTGGACTGTCTCTGACCAGGGGCACGCCAGAGTCAGTGCCTCGAGCACCAAACGCTGCGTTATTGGACATTGAAGGTTCAGGCTAAGGAGAATCCAAAACGTGGACAGCATCTCCCTTCTGCTGGAAGCCTTGAAGTTCACCACTGCAGTCTGCAGCCTACACAGATCATGTGAGTATTGTAAAAGTTCTCCAAGGAAGAGCAAGAACGAGGCTAATGCATGCACACAAACGCTGATCAAAAGCACTTGATGCTCTTGGACAAAAATAGGGAACCTTCACTTTTGGAAAGACAAGGTGACTATGGTTGTCTCTACAGTACTAGTAGGAAAATATCCCTGAAGTTTTGCAAAACCTCTTTTCAGGGGTTTGTTAACTTCATCTTTGTTAAGAACTGGGGAACACAGGGAGACCTGTCACTTTTTTTGCAGAATGCCATAGAAACTGCTACACTCACTTCAACAACAGTCCAAGTAACCTTCTCTGCAAATACTGACCATTTGCAGTTCTGGTTGATACAAGCCCCCATTACCTAAGAAAGGAACAACTCGGCAAGCAGTTTGCATAGATGAACAACTTAGCACGACTGCGGCTGATGACATGCCCTGACCTTTTTTGCCTTCAGCTATGGGTGCCGTACCCTCCTACCCTCACACATGCCGCTCAAAGATCCACCTGTGACAGCAACTGTGCCAAGCCGCCACCCTTCTTCAGCACCATCGCACCTACCACAAGGTAGCTGAATCAGAGGGAAAAGGAGGTCGCCAATGGAGGTGTTATAAACATATATTATATTGGCTTCTCGCAAAGTATAAAGTAGATATTATATAATGTTAGAAATGCTTTTTGCTGTGTGGATGTAGTTTTCTTTTTAGCAAGAATGTTAGCAAGTGTGAGCACGTAAGATAACCTCCAAACGAACAGAGGATGAGGCCCGAAAAGCTGCTAATCAACACTTTGTCTAGGGAGCAAAAGGGCCCAAAGGCTACTCCGCCCGGAGAACAGGCGGCCAGGAGAGTCCAAGAGCCGTTATCACCACTCTGCCCGGAGAGACGAAGAGGCCCAAAGCTGCAATCAGCCCTGTCTGTCTGGAGAATTAAGAAATCCACCCTACCATCGACTCTTGCCTAGCGGGCCCAACCCCAAGAATCAAGAGAAATAAAACCACAAGGCAGAAGACTACGCATGCTCTAAAAAGGCGGAACCAAGGAGTGGCCATGCAGAACAGCTCCAGGAAAAGTTTTAATATGAATAAAGAACAGACAGTAAAAATGGTATAAAAAAGACTCACCTCTGGCATCAGGTGTGCTCTTGGCAGAGCACCAAGGCACCCGGCCATTACCCCGTTGCTTTATTTGATGTGTCTCTTATTGTCTTTATATTAAACCCTTTAAATTCTCACAGGAGAGTGAACCTCGTTTTTCACAATTAAGGGCTCGTCCCGGAGCTACACCTCGCCTCTGAAAAGCGTGGGAGGATTCAAGAAGCAAGGGTAAGGCGCCTCCCGCCCAAGTTGGCAGGACCTTTGCTTAGCATCCTCTGGCGTGATTTGGTGGCAGCAGGGCAACACCCGGAGGACAAGAAAGACACAAAAATAAAGCAAATGAAAGAGAGCGCTCTCGACAAAAATCCCACAGACACTGGAAAAGAAACAGGACTGGGAAGTATTGTCCAAAGAAAAAGGGGGTGGTTACGGGAGATGAGCGTGTGTGAATGAGACGTGGGCTGGTTGCCCCCAGATCTGCGAAGCGAGTGTGGCAGTCTCTGAGTGCTGCCGTTCCGTCTTGTTCACGAGAACAGCGGCCAGCGAGGAGACAAAGCAAGAGATAAGCGGAGTGAAAGAATCTCCGGGGGTGACTGGGACGGGGTCCCAGAGAAGGGGTTGCAAAGTGGGAGCTACCCCCCCATATGCTGGGTTGAGGAAAACTCCAAGAGCACCCAGGGCCTAAAAGTACCCCAAGAGAGGTTGGGGTTTGGATGCTAGCAATGCCGGGTTGAGGGAAATCCAAGAGCACCCAGAATCCTAAGGATTATATCATACCCATGGGTGGATACTAACAAGTGACTTGAAAGAGGTACCTTATTATTCTGTTGTGAGTAGGAATGAGTGAGTGAACAAATATTAAAAAAGAGTGAATGTGTGAATGAAAAACTGTGTAATTCGAAGTTAACTTTGTTTTTGGGGAAGGTGGGCTCTAATAAATTTTTTGGTGTTTTTTGTACTGTGAAAGGGTGGGTAGTATTTTACAGCAGTGAAGATTGGTGTTTTAAAGGAATGAATTAGTATTTCAAAGGGGGGGATAAATTGGTATTTTGAGTAATAGAGAACTCCTGGGAAAATGGGACAACAACCTAGTAAATTAAGTTCAAATTATAAAAGGGTGCCAGAGGATATACCCCGAGACAGTCCCCTCGGGGTCAAACTCGCAAACTGGGAAACTGATCCTTCTACAAAAGGAAAAGAGAAAGTAAAAATGATTCAATTCTGCATGAAAGAGTGGGTAAAAAAGGAAATCAGATCTGATCATGTGTACTGGCCAAAATACGGGTCTGATGAGGCATGGATTTGCCAGGCTCTAAATGTATTTGTAAATTCAAAAGAGCCATCTCACCCTGAGGAGAGAGAATATGCTTCTTGCTGGACAGGAATTACAAAACCTCTGGGAACCAAAGTCTTCAAAATATCAGAAACCGCAGAGGAAAAGCAAACAGAAGAGAAAAAAGGCTGAGACCCTTTAGAAGTATTGCCTCCGCCGCCAGCACCAGAAGCTGCCCTCCTCCCCCTGGCTCCGGGGCTTCCCCCGCCAGCCCCCCCTCCGCCCGCACCGGGGGCCTTTCCCCCGGCAGCCCTCCCGCCCCAATGGAGCTGGGGGGGAGCCCTGCCCCCGCCCATGCCGGGGATCCCACCCTTCCCATATATCTCGGGAATCCCAGCAGCCTCAATTGCATCAAGGGAAAGGTCACACGTCCCGGCTTCAGCCCCTACCTCTCCTGCCTTGAGAAACCCGGCTTTAGCCCCGGTGCCCGCCTCCTGTGCTCCGGAATATCTGGCTTCACTGCCATACCCCACCCCCACCCTCTGCACCACAGAATATTCAGCTTCAGCGCCAGACTTTGAATCTGCCCCTCCTCCCCAGGGGAGTTCGGTGCTTTCTTCCCAAATCAACCCTCTTCTTAACGAAGGAGCACCATACCAGAATACAGGAGGTGCCATTAAGGCTCCGAGGCAGCCCAACAAGCCCTCCATTGCTAAACAAACAGAGGGAAGCCGAGAAATTCATTTCTTTCCGTTAAGAGAAGTACCTACGGGAGGAGGGGGAAGCGGCTTTGTGAGTGCTCCTCTAACCTCTACAGAGGTTAGGAATTTCAAAAAAGAAATTAAAGGATTATTAGAAGACCCCATAGGTACAGCTGAAATGTTGGACCAGTTCTTAGGTCCCAACATTTTCACTTGGGAAGAAATGCAATCAATAATGAAAATAATATTCTCCCAAGAAGAAAGAGAAATGATTAGAATTGCTGGAATAAAAATTTGGGGAAAAGAAAACCAACAAGGTCCACCCGGGGATCAGAAAATGCCCATTACACCTCCTAACTGGAACCAAAATGATGAAGCTGGGAGGGGACATATGAATGATTATTGTAATTTGATAATCAAGGGAATAAAAGAGGGGGCACTCTGAGGACAAAATGTCAGAAAGGCCTTTGAGGGGCAGCAAGGGAAGGAAGAAACCCCGACTGAGTGGCTGGAGAGGCTCCGAAAGAATATGAAACAATATTCTGGGAGAGACCCGGAGTCCCTAGCAGGGCAAGCCCTGCTAAGAGTTCACTTTGTCACTCATGCCTGGCCAGATATTAGAAAAAAATTGGAAAAAATAGAAGATTGGTATGAGAAACCATTACAAGACCTAGTAAGGGAAGCTCAAAAGATATATATGTCCGGAGGGATGAAGAAAAAGCCAAAGTGGGAGCAAAGATCATGATAGCCACTATGCGAGAGAGTACCTTCCAAAAAAAATCTAAAGCCCTCAGGTAACACTCCTAAACATTCCAGATTCAGAAATGGTGGAAAAGAGAAAAATAAAACCTCAGCACAATCAAGATTCCAAGAACAACCCAGGGATGCCTGTTTCTATTGCAAGGAAGAAGGGCATTATCAAAGAGAATGCCCCCACCTGAGGAGGGATCTGAAAAGATTTCAAGAGACACGCACAGAAGAAAAATAGGGAAATCATGGGCTCTATTTTTGGGGGGATAAATACCATCTGGAGCCTTTGATAACTTTAAAAGTAGGCCCCGAAGAGGAAGTATTGGAATTTATAGTTGACACTGGGGCAGAAAAGACTTGTGTGATGAATATTCCAAAAGGGAGTAATGATATGGTAAAAGTAACAGGAGCAAAGGGGGAAGGATTTAAGGTCTCTGTCATTAAAGATGTGGTTATTGAAGGGGAAACAAAAATAGGGATAGGGGATGCTTTGTTAGCTCCTGAGGCTGGCAGCAATTTATTGGGAAGGGATTTACAAATCCAACTGGGGATTGGAGTCATACCAGAAGAAGGGAAAATGACGGCCAAAGTGTTTAAACTTAGCCAAGAAGATGAAAGCAAAATTAACAGAGAGGTTTGGGCTAGGGAAGGGAATAGGGGTGGACTAGATCTTGACCCCATAAGGGTCACAATTGAAAAAGAAGAAGGTCCCATTTGTGTACATCAGTACCCTATATCTTTAGAAGGGAGAAAAGGCTTAAAACCAGTGATAGAAGAATTAATAAAGGATGGGACACTAGAACCTTGTAAATCCCCTCATAATAGCCCTATTCT
Organism: Aphelocoma coerulescens; assembly: GCF_041296385.1. Lineage (NCBI taxonomy): Eukaryota > Metazoa > Chordata > Aves > Passeriformes > Corvidae > Aphelocoma > Aphelocoma coerulescens. The sequence goes on from NW_027183470.1 coordinate 437,294, forward strand.
CCCAGTAAAGAAATCTGATGGAAATTATAAATTAGTGCAAGATTTAAGAGAAGTAAACAAAAGAACACGGGCCTGCTACCCTATGGTTCCTAATCCCTGCACTCTTTTAAGCAAAATTCCACCTCAACATCAGTGGTTTAGTGTGGTAGATCTTAAAAATGCCTTTTGGGCCTGCCCACTGGCAGAGGAAAGCCGAAATATTTTTGCCTTTGAATGGGAAGATCCAAACACAGGGAAAAAGAACCAGTTGAGGTGGACTAAACTGCCACAGGGCTATTGTGAGGCCCCAAATTTATTTGGGCAAGCCTTGGGAGAAATACTACAAACCTTCCCCACTCCCCCAGGAATACAATTTATCCAATATGGAGATGACCTTCTAATATCAGGAGAAGATGAAATGAAAGTTAAAGGAGCTACCATAAAGCTTCTAAATTTTCTTGGGAAAAAGGGACTAAAGGCATCAAAAAGGAAATTACAGTTTGTGGAATCAGAAGTAAAATATCTCGGCCACCTGATAAGCAAAGGTAGCTGACAACTAAGTCCTGAAACAATTACAGGGATTTTATCCCTCCCTCCTCCCTCTTCAAAAAAGGAGGTTAGGAGACTGCTGGGGCTACTGGGATATTGCAGATTATGGATTGAAAGATATACACAAGCAGTAAAATTTTTATATGAAAAATTAACAGGGGGAGACAATATACAATGGACCAAAGATGATGATGATAATAAATTAGAAAAACTGAAGTTGAAACTAGCCTCGGTACCAGCCCTAAGCTTACCCTCACTAGAAAAACCCTTTCATTTATATGTGAATGCAGAAAATGGAGTAGCTCATGGTGTATTAGTCCGGGAATGGGGAGGGGTGAGAAGACCAATAGCTTATTTAGCTAAACTATTGGACCCAGTAAGCCGTGGCTGGCCAGTATGCATTCAAGCCATAGCAGCTACCGCTATTTTGGTGGAGGAGAGCCGTAAGCTCACCTTTGGAAGTAAACTGATTGTATACACACCCCATGCGGTCCGAAATGTGCTAAATCAAAAAGCTGAAAAATGGTTAACAGACTCCAGGCTATTAAAATATGAAGCAATTCTGATTGACAGTAATGATCTAACTATAGAAGCAAGCAAAAGCCTCAATCCGGCCCAATTCCTGTATGGAGAACCAAAAGATGACCTGGCACATGATTGCTTAGAAATTACTCAATACCAAACAAAAGTTCGAGAAGATCTAGCTGAACAAGCCCTCTTAGAAGAGGAAAGAATATATGTGGATGGTTCATCCAGATGCTTGCAAGGAAAAAGAATGTCAAGATATGCCTTAGTCGATGGGATAAATATGCAGGCCATCGAAAAAGGAAAACTACCTTCAAATTGGTCGGCGCAGTCTTGTGAATTATACGCTCTAAAGAGAGCACTGGAGCATTTAGCACACAAAAAGGGGACCGTCTATACTGATTCAAAGTACATACCTTTGGAAAGATCTGGGAAGAAAGGGGTTTACTAAATTCAAAGGGGAAAGAACTGATACATGAAGGCCTGATTTCAGAAGTGTTGGAAGCATTAAAATTGCCTGAAGAAATAGCCGTAGTGCATATCAAAGGACACCAAGAAGGGATGACCCCAGAAATAAGAGGGAATAACCTAGCAGACCAAGAAGCCAAAGATGCAGCAGAAAATGGGACTGAACCAATTCTGTTAATCCTGACCCCAGAAAGGGGAGAATTGGAAATCCCCAAATTTAGTAAAGAAGAAGAAAAAGAATTATTTAAGATAGGGGGAGAACAAGATCAATCTGGAAAACGGAAACTTCCTGATGGGAGACAGTTACTTAATAAGCCACTCACTAAGAGAATATTAGAAGATATGCATCAAAAAACTCATTGGGGTACTCAAGCTAGCTTGTGTGATCATTTTCTAAAAAATTATGGGTGTATTGGAATCTTTGGGGTAGCAAAACAAATAACTGGGAACTGTAGAACTTGCCAAAGAGTGACTAGGAAAATAATGAGAAAAACAACATTAGGAGGCCGTGAGTTAGCTCTGCGACCATTCCAAAGTATCCAAGTAGATTTCACTAAACTTCCTCAAATACAGAGATGGAAGTTCCTATTAGTAATAGCAGACCACCTAACTTGTTGGGTAGAAGCAGTTCCTGCTACTAGAGCTACAGCTAACATAGTATGCAAAACCCTTCTGGAACAAATTATTCCCAGATATGGAATGGTTAATAAAATAAACTCAGATAGAAGAACACATTTTACATCCAAAGTCTTACAACAAATAACTCAAGCCTTGGGAATAAAATGGGAATTACATACCCCCTGGCACCCACAAAGTTCAGGCCAAGTAGAAAGAGTGAACCAGACTTTGAAAAAAACTTTAACAAAATTAATGATTGAAACTCAAATGTCATGGGTAAAATGCTTACCTTTGGCTCTGTTGAGAGGCCGAACACAGCCCAGGTCAGACCTGGGAGTGTCTCCTTATGAGATGATGTTCGGATTACCCTTCCTTACTGCTCAACATGAAACAGCCACTTATGAAGTAGGAGAAGTAAGTGTCAAAAAATATGTCACCGCAATTGCCAGAACACTTGAAAATTTGCGGCTGAAAGGAATGATCCCTCAAACCACAGCTTTGGAGTTCAAAATTCATAATATCCATTCAGGGGAATGGGTACTAGTAAAAACATGGAAAGAACAATCTTTGACTCCACAATGGGAGGGTCCTTTTCAGGTACTGCTGATGACTGAGGCCGCAATCCAGACCAAGGAACGAGGGTAGATCCATGCCAGCAGAATCAAAGGACCTGTAAAAGAACCTGAAGAGTGGACTGTAATATCCAAACCAGGTGATACCAAATTGATTCTTAAACGGAGACCAGGTGGCAATGAGCTAGAACAATCTAAATAATCCAAGGGATATGCAAAGAATCACACCTAACTGAGAAGTAAAAGCCAAATTTATATCAGTGGCCCCTGGACAAATTCTGGGACATCGTGGAGAAGAATATTCTCACTTCAAACAGGAAGGGTTGGGACTGGATCAAACAGGGAACTCTCATGTCCTGATTCTAGCCTGTGATTTGTATTAAGAAGGGGGAGAATCACAACTTCCATCAGTGCCACATCATATACCCTGTTTGAATCATTCTAACACGGGGCATGCCAACCACGTCAAATATAAGTAATTAATCTAGAGGGAAATTGGCATTTCACACCGTCGACACCCTAGTTGTAAAGGGTGTCAAGCACAAAATCAACCCCCTATCCAGACAAAATCATAAGCAACAAAAGCAATAACTTTGCTCTGCAGATGGGAATTACTAGTGCCTGTTGAATGGGAAACACCTAAGATACGATAAGATACTACAGTTAAAAAGGTGCCAAAAGAAATTTGCCTAAAAGCTACAAAGGAAGTGACAAGGAAATAGAGGGCAAGACCGGGTCGGCCACTGTACTCGCCACCGAGAAGATCCAATACACCTGCTATGGGTTGCAACCTCATAGGCAAGGGAGGTGGGAGTATAAGCCATGCCGGACCTCTGTTATTCCTTCTTTTGTCACTTCTCCTGGTCCCTTTTGGGACACCGGCAAGACCATGTTACAAATGCTATCGAAAGCTCTACATGGAAAGACACCGGGGCTTCTTTCTTATTACTCATACCCATACCAACAGTCACTGTTATGACTCATCCAAATTAGGTATTTGCATGCATAAAGGAGAAAAATATTGGATTACAGAAAATTTAGGAACAAGTGGAAACAGACTAAGAAGCAATTGTCCAAAAGGAGAAAAACAGATTTGCTCCACAGCTGCCACCAGGGGAACAGTCCAAGATTTGGTAAAAGAGCAAGTGGTAAGTAAAGATACAAAGCCAGCACAGCAACCTCGCCCTATATTCACCTCACCACGCCAGGACCTGTATGCAAAGCTCAAACAACAAAGAGGAAAAAACCCCAAGGTTAGGAAAAAACCTGTTTGTGGAATTGGGGGAGAGGATAGGTAAAGAACTTAACATAACCAACTGTTGGGTCTGTGGAGGAGCTTTAATGACAGAAGAATGGCCACGGAAAGGTAGCAGCGTAGGCCCGGTAGAACTCCTTAAATGGAACCGGACAAATATAAGAGGGGGGAACCGACCTGAGGGGTGGATTTTAAGTTCAACAGTGATAGGGGAAGAATGCCTCTGGCGAACTGGGATAAACTTTCTTAATGAAGTAGGAAACACTCCCTGTAAAAGCTATAAAGTGAGTAACAAAACTTCAAGGTGGTGGGTCCCAGAAAAACCAACTTGGTATTGAGCCCAGAAAAAAGGAAAAGACTGTGTATATGATCATGAAGTTGGACTCTTTCAGTGTAATGACACGAGGAAAAATCCTTATTTTGGAATCCCAGAAATAGCCAAATTTGGGGAGAATATAAATCAACAAGAAGGTGATTATTGGAAAGCACCAGATGGCTTCTTTTGGATATGTGGGAAAAGGGCATCCCCAAGACTCCCTTCACATTGGAAAGGGAGTTGTACACTAAGAATCATTCAACCAGGGTTTTTCCTTTTCCCAGAACCAGTGGGAGATCAATTAGGTATACCTCTCTATGAAGACTTCAAAAGAAAGAAAAGAGATTTAATTGGAGGATTCCAAAAATGGAAAGATGAGGAATGGCCCCCTGAACGAATATTAGAAACAGATGGGCCAGCTACCTAAGCACAAGATGGAAGTTGGGGATATCAGACCCCAATTTACATGCTGAATCGTATCATCAGACTCCAAGCTCTTGTAGAAATCATAACCAATGAAACAGCTGGGGCTATGGAATTAATAGTCAGCCAGCAACGCCAAACCAGAGCTGCAATACATCAAAATAGGCTGGCTTTAGACTATTTACTGGCCGAAGAAGGCGGTGTGTGCAGGAAGTTCAATACATCGGACTGTTGTTTAAAAATTGATGACAATGGGGATGCCGTTCTAGATATGGCCAACCAAATCAGAAAAATAGCCCATGTACCAGTCCAAAAATGGGAATCAATGATGTCTGCTAACTGGTGGGATGGCATATTGGGGAAAGAATGGTGGAAGAAGCTAGGTTTCTTCCTCTTATGTGCTACAGCTAGTCTAATATTTCTCCCTTGCTTGATCCCCCGCTTTATTCGGCTAATCACCAGCATAGTTCAAGGCATGCAAGTTGTGGCAATGCCTACTGACCCAAAGTTGGCTATGTCTGGAACAGCACAAAAAATTATGGTATTAAAAAGACAAAGTGATACAAAAGACCCTCTTGAAGAAGCCAAATTGATCTGTGAAAAGAACGAACAGACATTAGAAGCCAAGAAAAAAGAATTATTGCTCAAGCCAAATGATTTATAAAATAGAAAAGGGGGGATTGTTATAAACATATATTATATTAGCTTCTCGCAAAGTATAAAGTAGATATTATATAACGTTAGAAATGCTTTCTGCTGTGTGGATGTAGTTTTCTCTCTTTTTAGCAAGAATGTTAGCAAGTGTGAGCACGTAAGATAACCTCCAAACGAACAGAGGATGAGGCCCGAAAAGCTGCTAATCAACACTTTGTCTAGGGAGCAAAAGGGCCCAAAGGCTACTCCGCCCGGAGAACGGGCGGCCAGGAGAGTCCGGGAGATTTTATCACCACTCTGCCCGGAGAGACGAAGAGGCCCAAAGCTGCAATCAGCCCTGACTGTCTGGAGAATTAAGAAATCCACCCTACCATCGACTCTTGCCTAGCGGGCCCAACCCCAAGAATCAAGAGAAATAAAACCACAAGGCAGAAGACTAGGCACGCTCTAAAAAGGCGGAACCAAGGAGTGGCCATGCAGAACAGCTCCAGGAAAAGTTTTAATATGAATAAAGAACAGACAGTAAAAACGGTATAAAAAGGACTGACCTCTGGCATCAGGTGTGCTCTTGGCAGAGCGCCAAGGCAACTGGCTGTTACCCCGTTGCTTTATTTGATGTGTCTCTTATTGTCTTTATATTAAACCCCTTTAAATTCTCACAGGAGAGTGAACTTCGTTTTTCACAGAGAGAAGTTGTTCCCCCTGACAGCTAAGCTCCAACTACGGTGTCGCTTATGTCCTTCCCAGGACGGGCGGGAAAACGCCTCGGCGCAGCGCAGCGCTGGCCGGGAGCGGCCGGCACGGCACCGAGCGCGCTCCCCACTCCCTCCCGCCCGCGCCGCTGCGGAGACCCCGGGTTCGCCGGAATCGGCCACATGCTGCACGGAGGGCAGCGCGGCAAAGGCGGCCTCCCCTCGTCGCCCGGGGAAGGCCGGCCTCGGATCCCCGCTCTCTCCACCGGCACGGGCAGTGCCAGCAGCCTCTCGCTGTGGTCGCCGCTGGCCGAAAGCCTCGCCGCGCACCGCCCGGCCGGCCCCGCCGCTCCGCGGGGTCACACGGCACCTGCCGTGGGCGGCCGCCGAGCGACAGGAAGCAGAAGCGCTCACCGCCGCGCCGCTCGCCGCCCCGCCCGGGCGCTCCTCTCCTCGCGCTACCACGATGGCGCCGGCCCGCCCCGCCTTCCCCGTCGCCTGCGGCGCAACGCGGCTGCTCCGAGCCACGCAGCACGCGTGCGGCCGGGCCCTGCCGAGCTGCCGGCGGAGCCGGGGCACAGCCCGGGCGGGAGAGCTTCCGGCGAGGCTGGGCGGGCGGCGAGCGCGGCCGAGCGTGAGCGCGCCAGGCGGGCGGCGGGCGGCGGCGCGATGGAGAGCTAGATGGAGGCGGCAGCACCGCGCGGCATAAAATAGCTGATCGTCCGGCAGCCGCCCGCTCCGCAGCCCCTCGGCTGCTGTCGAGAAGGGCCCCAGCCCTGGCCGCGCCGGTGGCGAGGCGGCTCCGCAGCCCGCGGGCAGCCCTGGCGGGGCAGGGGAGCACTGCGGGCAGCCCCGGGGCCGCGCAGCCGTCTGCAACGCGCGGTGGGAGCCGCTGGGAACTATTTTACACGTTCCGGGGGGCTGGAGAGGAGCACGGAGACCACGCGGCAGGTCGCTGCCGTTAGGGAAAATTAATCCACGATGCCTGAGGTTTATATCCGAAAAGGAGACAGAGGAGTCCTGCAACATTCTTCGACTACAGGGAGAGTCCATGGGGCTTTTCCCATGGCGTCTGTCAAACGGTTGCGGGATGCAGCCCCCTTTTGATGCCAAGTTCCCGGCCACAGCACCCTCTTCCTTTTCCCCACTGGCTGAGGTATTCGGGAGATACAGACTTCCGGAACTGCCTACTCTATGCGCCCCCCTCTAATATGCACCCCCCTCTTGGCATCGAGAAGAAAGAAAAGAACCCCATTCCTAATGCTCTTAAGTCTTTGTTGCCTTGCTCTAGGTTCAGGAATTTAACACGGCCTTGATTAATCAACAGTCTCTGATGATTAGTAACAGTTCTAGAGAACTCCTAGTTTCTTCTGTTACTTCACTAGCCATAACTTCCTAGCCTTGTCTACAGGCCGATTCACACGGTCTCTTTGTAAAGACTCATCCATCTCATTCCTTTTAATCCCTCCTCTTTTTATTTGCTCTGTATTTGTCTTTACAAACCTTAATTACCATGGATTTAATTTTTTTCTTCTGGAGTCTTCTTGGGTTTTGCTATTATTTGCAGTGACATCCTTTTCTGTCCTTTTGTAGTCATTTCTGGATCAGGTAGGCATGGCTGCTAGCGGCATCCCCTTGAGCACCTGCTGAAAGAGCTGCCGCCAGCATGGTGTCACACATGGTAAAAAGATGAGAGTTGCTATAGCATGTAAGAGGAGGAATCGTATTCATTTAGCCCAGAGCTGGCCAGTTAACCACGAAAACATGTCCCATCCCCATCCTTTCAACATTTGGACAGGTCCACGAGCTGACGTTATTTCCTTTGTTATTTGTTTGACCACTTTTCCGCTGTCATCTGCTTGCAAACAGCAGCTCGAGTCATTTAATTTCCCACAAACTCCTCCTTCTTCTGCCAACAGATAATCTAATACCATCCAATGTTGAAATACCGCTTTCCTCATTTAAGTGGGTTGCTCAGCAAAAAGGTCAAGCGCTGTGGCTGGCTGGTTGGTAATTATTTCCGAGACAGCTTGTAACCTAATTATCTCCTTCAAATGATAAATGGGTTCCCAGGCATCTGGGATTAATTCCTTAGGTTTCCAAGGGGCTGGTCCATCGTGTTGGGTAACTTGTTCTGTTGGCCGTTCATCATTTCCCCGTTTTGGGGTGCTCCCTCCAGCCAGGGCTGCATCAGCTGACTGCTTTTCTCTAATTAAATCATCACAGATTTTGATTCCTAAGCGATTTCCCAGAACTTGTAGTAGCAAAAAGAACAACAGTCTACTAAATATACCATATCCCTGACCAGTTTGGAGGTAACCTGAGCTAAGCATGTTGGCCACAAATCCAATACTGTCCTTTCAAAGCCCGTGTTCCATTAGCAAAGGAACCTACCCATGGTCATCAATTGGTGGCTCAAAATACAGCAGGATTCCCGGGCCTAACGGTCCTCCAACAAGAGTTGCCCCACCATAAGGGTCCCAGCATTTGCATTTCCAAGCTCCCGCACAGGGTTCCCACCTACATTTACATCTGCAAGCTGCTTGGTTGGATTTGGAGCAGAACTCACTAAAAGGCTTTGAGTTCCAATCCGGTGTGGCCATTCCCACTGATAATCACAAACAACATGTCTTCTACTTGTGGAATTTTTGTGGGGACTGCTCAAAAACAGGTGGTCAAAAAAACCCCTTGTCCCTCCCCATTGCTTTACAGGCTTCCAAATATTTTGGTAAGTGTGATAAGAACGCCTTACGCAGCTACTGTTAGTGAGCCGAACAGGTATTTGATTGCATTTGCCTTGATATTTGGAACAATTGGAAGGAGGGCAATTGGGGGTCCAAACCCAGTTGTTCAAGCCCAGAGGGAAAGTCAATTGACAATTGCCTTTTCCTACATAGACACGCCCTATCCTATTTAGGCAATAAGTGCCTGTTGGAGAAGAATGAAGTGGCCATGAACTTCCTTCTTTGGCCCCAAATCCCATCCCACTGTGGCCCTCACATTGACCCACCATTTAGGTTCAGCTGGGCTAGCCAACTATGGCCACTCTTCAGATCCTCCTGGCCCTCCACAGAGCCAGCAATTGCTAAGGTTAAAAACTTTTGCTACTTCTTCTCCTAAGGCTGCAAATTGATTCTCCCACTCCTGGCCTAAACTCAGCTGACCATATCAAAGTAGAATTAGTAAGGAAAATGTTTTAATAGTGTCATCTAATTAGCTAGTCTAATTTTCCCCTTGTCTTCTGCAGCACCTGTGGCAATTGAAGACACAGAAACCACTTAACGTAACAAAATGGCCACAAGTATTAGCCCCCAAGTGAGTGGAGATTCTAGAGGAGGGATGCCTATACGGTCTATTTCAGCAGACGGTCTGAAGGTAGGACTGCGGGGCTTCTTCCGATGTCGAAGCACTGCCTACTGCTCCGGCCCACTCCTGCAGAGTGTCAGTCACGGCCTCCCGGCCTTCTCCTCCAGCTGAGATGTGCAAATCTCCGAGGCTTCAGAGACCTTGACCCGAGAGTGACGGGTTCACCTGTGTTCAGCTTACTTGACGGCTGTTTTCTGTCGTCAGTGACACTTGGAATGGGCCACGCCATTTCACCAGCACTGGCGCTTCTTTCTACTCCTTAATTAGGACTCAATCTCCTGGTTGGATGTTAAAAGCAGCAAAGTCCAAAGGCCGGGCTTGCACCAGCTGAGTTTCCTGTTGAAGGGGTTTCACAAGAAGCAGGATCCTGGCCACAGATGGTTTTAAAAATGCATCACTTGCCTCTACCCCCCCCCACTGGGTGGAGACTTACCAGGGCAATTGCAAACAACGATTGAAAGGGAGATAACTGAATCTCTCTTCTGGCTTGGGCCCTCATTCTCACCAAAGCCAATGTCCAAAGCCCTACCCATGGCATCTTGGTTTCTATTACCAGCTTCAAAAGGTGTTTATTTCTCTCTTCATTGTTTTCTACCCGAGCCGAGCTCTGGGGGTGCCAGGGCCTATGGAGGTTCCATTGTGTTCCTAAAGAAGCCAAAACCCCTTGAAGGATCTTTCCTGCAAAATGAGTTCCCCTATCTGAATCTATTGCTTCTACAATGCTGTATCTTGGAATGATTTGTTCCAAAAATGCCTTAAGAACTGATCCTGTCATTACTGAAGTAGTTGGAAATACTTCTGGCCACCTTGCTAGCTGACATACGATTACCAGAAGATATTAAGCCTTGCCACTTGGGGCATCTCCGGAAAATCCACCTGGCATCTTTGGAAGGGCCATGCAGCCCAAGGCCTCCCTCCTCTAGCAAGTTACTTTGTAACTTGGCTGTTGGCTTTAGCACAGATCAAGCAACCTTCAACAGCTCCTTTTGCCAGTCTAAAAAGACCCCCAGCAACATACATCATGAGATAGGCTTCTGCCAATCCTCAGGAAGTGCAAGAACTCTCTTAATGGAGTTGCTTTAATATTGGTAGGGCCAAAGGTTCTGGTATCTCTTGTTTGCCATCCCTTGGAAACCAATTCTTGCCTTTTTTCTCTGCCACACGACTTTTAACTGTATGTCAAACTGCTGCAGTAGAAAAGACAGCTTCCTGGGCAGTGATGGAGTCACGGGGAGCAAAGGGGGCATCTTGGAGAGTTCTGGCAGAAGTGTGGCTTTCTGAGTTTCTTCATCCACCAAAAAGGAGACAGAGGAGTCCTGTAACATTCTTCAACTCCAGGGAGAGGCCATGGGGCTTTTGCCATGGAGTCTCTCAAATGATTGCGGGATGCAGCTCCCTTCTGATGCTAAGTTCCTGGCAACAGCACCCTCTGAGGTACTCGGGAATTACAGACTTCCGGAACTGCCTACTCTATGCCCCCCTCTAATATGCACTCCCCTTTTGGAATGGAAAAGGAAGAAAACCAAACTATTCCTAATGCTAGGAAGTCTTTGCTGCCTTGCTCTAGGTTCAGGAATTTAGCAGGGCCTTGGCTGAGCAACAGTCTCTGTTGATTAGTAACAGTTTCTAGAACGAATACTTTCTTCTGTTACTTCCCCCCCTGTAAATTCCTAGCCTTGTCTAAGGAGAGATTCACACGGTCTCTTTGTAAAGACACATCTATCTTACTCCTTTCACGCCCACACCTTCCTTGCGGTGGAACGGCTCTCCCCGGCACAGCACCTGGCACAAAACCCCCGTATACGCACACACACACCTGCACTTACCCTGCACTCCACTGCACACACACACACACACACACACACACCTCCCGCACACTAACACCCCCTCCACATCCCCACCATGCTACTTGCAGTGGCCCCGCCCCTGCCATCCCCACCGGCTGGCAGCACCCACTCCTCGCATGCTTCCCCATGCCTTGCATTTCCTTGCTGCCCCCTCTGTAGCCTTCCCTCAACCTGCCTTTTCTCCCCTGCCTTGCACTGACTTGCTCACCCATCCCCCACCTGACTTCCTTTCACATTCGTCTAGGTCTGGCCTCACCTTTCCTTTTCCTTCTAGGACCCTCATTGCCTTGCCTCGCCTCGCAAAGCCACCACTTGCCTTGCCTTGCCCTTGAACCCCTCCCTTGCCTTGCATGACCTTGCTCACCCCTCCCCCACCTGGAATTCAACACCCCTTTTCAATGACATTTCTGGGCCTTGCCCTGCCCTTTCTGCTCCTCCGAGGAATCTCAAAGCTCTCAAGCATCTCCGGTGTTTCAGGATCCCATGAGAGGAAGACCAGGGGAGGACGCATGTTGCCACACTCATCTCTGTGGGCAGCCTTTGTCTGGGAGCAATCCTTGCGTGTCTTGAACCTTGGAGGGGCAATTCACATTTTGCCCTTGAGCTCGGGGACCAGAAAGAGAGTTCTTTTGCATACAAGGGAAGGCAGGTAGCTCAAGTCTTTTAGGTACAGAGGAGAGATGACCCACGTGGGATCAAGGCCACACAGAGCACTTGGTCCTGGCCACTTTTGTGCACCAGCAGTCCTTGAATGTACTTCTCACCTGCCTTGCCTGGCCTTGCCTTGGCAACACAACACTTGCCTTGCCTTGCCCTGCTAGCCCTCTGGAGCCTTGCATTCCTTTGCAGGGCCCTGCCCCGCACATGACCTGCCTACTGTTTTCCTCCAGGGCCTTGGCTTGCTGAGCCCTTCCTGTTTCTGCCTGGCCTTCCCATCAGTGGCCCTTCCTTCCTACAGCCAGCCTTGCCTCTAACTTCTGGGCCTTCTCTTGCCTACCAGTCCATTTGCTTTCCCCTCACTGCTCTGGCCTTGCCTACCTCTCCCTTGACTTGCCCACAATTGCCTGCACTCGGTTTGCAGCGCCTTGCCTGCATGGAAGGCAAGGGAAAGAGTGGTAGGCCGGGCAAAGCAAAGCCAGCAAGTTGTAGGCAGTGCGAGGCAAGGCAGACGCAGGCAAAGGAAGCAGAGCAAGGGTACCTTAAGAAGAACTAGACAAGGCAAGGCCAAGAGACTCGGAGTGCCTTTCCTTGGGAAGGCAAGGACATAGTGCCAGTGTTGCTGGAGCAGATGTTAAGGTACTGTGGGGAGGAATAGTCCAGCAAGACATTTCTCTTCTGGCCCCTGTGCATGTGGGGGCAATTGTTGGACATATTCAATACTGGAGGCGGATCAGTCGCTGGATGTGTTGTATTTTGGAGGAGGGGATGCCGTTTCTTTGGAGATGGGCTTGTAGTTGCTCTCTTTGGCAAGGAAGGCAGGTTTGGATGTGCACATCAGGTACTCCTAGGGATTTTAAAGGCTTTTCCCAACAGGCAGAGCTCTCTCTGGGTTCGAGCTGTTGAGCTGTCAGTGGGAATGCAAAGGCCAAGCTCTTAAGCTATTTGTCCTGGTGCCTTCAGTGTGTGAGCAGTCCCTGGTGCCGTTGCCTTTGGATCCTGACTCTGGGAGAGGGAAGGCTTAGGATGGTACCTAGAGCTGAGAAGGAGAGTGCTGAGAACAGCGTGTGTGCTGCTAGTTTGAGGGGTGCAGGTGAAGTTGTAGGCAGCAAGATCTTCCTCAGCTGGCACTGTTTTGAGCCCTGTTTTTGCCAGATGGTTTCAAGTTGGTGGGCGGAATCTGCGAGAGGGAAAAGATTTGTATGGGCCAAAGAGGTGTGGTGTAAAGAAGAGTGTGCTCTTGGAAGGGGAAGATGAGGGCAACCTTTTTGTCCTGACACCGTTGATTTGAGTGCAGGGCCGTTTGCAAGTTGCCTCTGTCTGCCCTTGGGGTGGTTTCGAGCTGGGCCAGGTGCTTGGCCTTCTTTTGCAAGTCTGCAGCGCCGTCGTGTGGTTGTTTCCATGAGCGCTGACAGTGCCCGGCAAAAAGCTCTTGGCTGGCGCGGCCCCAGTCGTGTGGAAGCAGTTGGTGGAAGAGCTCCGCTGTGCATCCTGCCTCTTGGAGACATAAAAGGATGTAACCCTGCGCGTAGCGGGGAAGCAAGACGAATCTTTTCATTGTTGGCTGAGCAGTTTCTAAGCGGCAAAAGTAAAGGCAGTTTCAGCACGGCCTCTTTCTTTCAGAACCTTTTCTGTGCCATCATGAACATGCTCAACATGCCACTCGCACCCGCTGAACTGCATCAAAGGCCCTGGAGATAGGCGCTTTCCTTCAAGCTCTCTGTAGCATCGTACCCTCCACCTCTGGCGGATCCCAAAGCCCTTCCAAACATCCAGCAGCTGCACGCAGAGAACAAGTGCTAAAACAAGGCGTTGGCCTTCCTAGTCCTTTTAAAGTCTGTGAAGTAGGCGAAACATTCCAGTGAGCAGCACTTTCCTTCGCAACTATATCTAGAGCATCATCACATTCTCTCCAAGTGGGTAAGTCCACCCTTGCAGCGCAGCGTTTGCAGCCACAGTTCGGACTGAGAGATAGGCCAGGTGAGAAAGCATTTCTTGACTATCCCTCTTCTCTGGAAGACTTGATACTCGCAGCGCGACCACGTCCACACACCTTCAGTGTGGCCAGGTTCAAGCAGCTAGAGCTCCCAGAGATGGGAGAGTCAGGAGAGAAGACGTTCCAAAAGTACCGTGTACTTACAGCAGCATTAAAACTGTGCACAGCAGTCTGCAGCACTGTAGACTGCGGCTTCTCCGACAGACGAGCCATCCCATTGTTGCCTCTCGCAGCCTGCTTGCTAGCTGCTCTCCTGAAGAAAAGAACTAGAAGAAAAAGCCAATGCTGGGCTGCACCTTCCCCTTGCCTTACGTAAAGCCACCTAAACTCCCCGCTGCACTCTCTACTTCCCCTCTCCTTGGAAGCGACCACTGTGTTTGCTGCATCTCGAAGCCTAAAGTTAAGCGCCAGTGGTTTTGGGGATGGTTGGAAGAGGGATAAGTAGTAGCACAAGGAAGTAGTTGTCGTTGAACTTCCTCCTTCTCAATGCTAACGTGAATTGGGCAGGCAGGCGAGTGCTAGCCACGCTCCTTTCTCAGTTTGTACGCTGCGGACACGAGTCCGGTGCTCTGCGCCTTCGTTCGGCCTCTTTAGTACCCATGTCGCTCTTTCATTCAGCCGGAGTCGAAGCGTCGTCTACTTCTCGCCCAGAGAGCACGGTGCCGGCAGCGAAATGCCCCAGCCGACTGCTTCTGCCGACACACGCCTGGTCTATGCACTTTCCCTCGCAGCGACATACAGCAGCACTTTCGGTCTTTCTTGTCGTCCAAATGTAAAGGGAAAGATTCTCTGCTATGTCCCGCCCAGAGAACAGTTTTAGGTCAACCAGCACGCCCAGAGCTTGCCCTCGACGCGTGGAAACTTGTGTTTGCACCACATTCAAGTGGTAGCCGTCTTTCCTTTACAGGCTGCAGAACGCCGTCAGATCCCGGTGCTCTCTGCACCTGCCTTCTCAGTTCCAATACCGCCGCGCACAATACAGCTTTGCAGGAAGCAAACACGCGGATAGTCATGTCGCTCAGAAGAACGTGCCAGGACGAAAAGATGTTCTTCCTTTCTCCTCGTCGCCCATATTGTGGTGCTGTACTGAAAGCCTTGGCCAGCGAAAGGCTAATCCAGCAAGTGTTTCTCACCTGACGCATTTCGCTGAGGGAGAGCTGAGGAAAATCCTTGCACAGCACACTGCGGATGCGTGCAGTACACATGCTGAAGAGAGCCACAGCTAAAAGCAATCGCTGGGCTTCAGTTCTGTCCAGACGGCAGAAGGCGAAGAACGAAGCAGCTGGGCACCGCGTTAACGTACTCAGTGGACCGAATTTCAAATGTCCAGCCAAGAGCTGCTTCACAAGCAGATTCAGCTGAGAATGCTCTGGATGGTTCACAAAGTAAGGCGTAGCCGTTGCACTCTATCACACTACCTGGCCAGAAGAAGTTTCTTACACCTTCAATGCTGCAGCGTCCATGCAGCTGGAGCACACGCAGTAGGACGCGTCCAGATAGACGGCGTTCTTCAAGTACCCCCCTCCTCCAAGCAGCCTTGAAACTGAGCACAACACACTGCGGCTCGGGAGCTTCCTTCTCAGACAGACGTGCCGTCACGTTATTCACTCTCGCAGCTCCGTTGCCCACTAGCAGCAGGTGCTACCAAAGCAAAATGCTCCAGAAGTAAAAAGCACTGCTGAGCAAACCTTTTCCTTTGCCTCACGTAAAGCACTGTAAACTGTCCGCTGCACTCTTTATTTCCATTCTCCGCTGCATCTACCACTGTCATCTCTGCATCTCGAAGCATAAAGCTCGGCACAATTCTTCCCAGGGAAAGCTGGAAGAGAAATAGGTAGCAGCACAAGTAGCTGCAAGTGGAACTTTTGTTTTCAACTGCTAACGTGAATCCGCAAAGAAGCGAGCGGCAGCCACGCTTCTTCTTGCAGCCTGTGCGATGCGCACACCAGCTCGGTGCTCTGCGCCCTCATTCGTATGCTCTTCGTACCATGTCGCGCTTTTCATTCAGCCGGAGTCGAAGCGTCGTCTACTTCTCGCCTGAGAGCACGGTGCCGGCAGAGAAACGCTCCGGGCTTCTGCCTCTGCCGAAACACGCCTGGGCTATCCCTCTCAGCGTTAAGTAGCACAAAATGCTGTCTGCGTTGTGGTCTTAATCTTAAGGGAAAGATTCTCGGCTTCGGCTAGCACAGAGAACTTTGCTGGGACAATACATGTGTTTTATTATCCTTTCTCGCAAGAAGACTATGGTGCTTCTTTGGAACTGTTGGCCAGTGTAAGGCTAATCCAGCAAGTGCTTCTCTCCTGACACATTTCTCTGAGCGAGAGCTTCGGCGGACAGTTGGGCTCTGCGAAGCAGAAAGTCTGTGCTTGCACGTAGCGCTGAGGAGAATCTGTGCACAGCGCGCTCTGGATGCGTGCAGTACACACACTAAAGAGAGCCAAAGCTCAATGTCTCAGTTCTGTCCAGCGCCGGAAATTGAGAAGAACGCAGCCCCAGAGCTCTGGGCTGGAGTGTGCGATGGTTATGAGCTGTGCCGCTCTTCTGCGTGTCTACTGCACGCATCCATAGTGTACAGTGCAAGGATTTTCCTCAGCTCTCGCTCAGCGAAATGCATTAGAAGGGAAGCACATGCTAGATTAGCCATTCGTTAGCCCACGCTTTCAGTAGAGCACCACAATCTGGGCGACGAGGAAAAGCAAAGAAGAACATCTTTTCGTCTTTGCACGATCTTCTCTGCGAGACATCTCTCCACGTCTTTGCTTCCTGCAAGGCTGTAAGGTGCGCGGTGGTACTTGGAAGGGAGAAGGCAGGTGCAGAGAGCACCGCGATCTGACGGCGCTCTGCAGGCTGTAAAGGAAAGAAAGCTACCACTTGAATATGGTGCAAATACCAATTTCCACGCGTCGCGGGTAAGCTCCGGGTAAGCTTGGTGACCTAAAACTGGGCGCTGAGTGAGACGTAACCGAGAATCTTTCCCTTTGCATTCCGGCTCCAACGCAAACAGAATGTGATGCTACTTAGCGCTGCGAAGGAAAGTGCATAGCCCTGGTGTGTTTGGGAAGAATCAGCAGCCTGGAGCGTTTTTCTGGAGCCTTTCTCCGCTGGCACCGTGCTCTCTGGGCGAGAAGTAGACGACGCTTCGACTCCGGCAGAATGAAAGCGCGACATGGTACGAAGAGCATTAAAGAATGAGGGCAGAGCACCGAGCTGGTGTGTGCATCGCACAGGCTGCAAGAGGAAGCCTGGCTGTCACTCGCTTGTTTCCGGATTCACGTTAGCGTTTTAAAACAGAAAGTTCCACTTGCAGCTACTTGTGCTGCTGCCTATTTCTCTTCCAGCGTTCCCTGGGAGGAATTGTGCCGAGCTTTATGCTTCGAGATGCAGAGATAACAGTGGTAGATGCGGCGGAGAATGGAAATACAGAGCACAGCGGACAGTTTATGGTGCTTTACGTGAGGCAAGGGAAAGTGCAGCCCGGCAGTGCTTTTTACTTCTGGAGCATTTTGCTTTGGTAGCACCTGCTGCTAGTGGGCAACGGAGCTGCGAGAGTGAATAACGTGACGGCACGTCTATCTGAGAAGGAAGCTCCCGAGCCGCAGTGTGTTGTGCTCAGTTTCAAGGCTGCTTGGAGGAGGGGGGTACTTGAAGAACGCCGTCTATCTGGACGCGTCCTACTGCGTGTGCTCCAGCTGCATGGACGCTGCAGCATTGAAGGTGTAGGATACTGCTTCTGGCCAGGTAGTGTGATGAATGGAAACGGCTGCGCCTTACTTTGTGAAGCAGCCAGAGCATTCTCAGCTGAATCTGCTTATGAAGCAGCTTTTGGCTGGACATTTGAAATTCGGTCCACTGAGTACGTTAACGCGGTGCCCAGTTGCTTCGTTCTTTGCCTTCTGCGGTCTGGACAAAACTGAAGCCCAGCGATGGCTTTGCGTTTTGGCGCTCTTCAGCGCGAACACTGCACGCATCCACAGTGTGCTGTGCACGGATTTTCCTCAGCTCGACGTACAATCATTTTCTTGCTGTTTCCAGAGTCTAAACTCTTCGTGAAACTCTCGCTCAGCGAGATGCGTCAGGAATGAGGCACTTGCTGGATGAGCTTTTCGCTAGCCAAGACTTTCAATACAGCACCACAATTCAGGCAAGAAGCAGGAGAAAGGAAGATCATCCTTTCGTCCTTCCACGTTCTTCTCTGCGAGATGACTACCCGTGTCTTTGCTTCCTGCAAGGCTGTAAGAGGCGCGGTAGTACTTAGAACTGAGAAGGCAGGTGCAGAGAGCACGGCGGTCTGACGGTGCTCTGCAGGCTGTAAAGGAAAGACGGCTACCACTTGAATGTGGTGCAAACACAAGTTTCCACGCGTCGAGGGCAAGCTCTGGGCGTGCTGGTTGACCTAAAACTGTTCTCTGGGCGGGACATAGCAGAGAATCTTTCCCTTTACATTTGGACGACAAGAAAGACCGAAAGTGCTGCTGTATGTCGCTGCGAGGGAAAGTGCATAGACCAGGCGTGTGTCGGCAGAAGCAGTCGGCTGGGGCATTTCGCTGCCGGCACCGTGCTCTCTGGGCGAGAAGTAGACGACGCTTCGACTCCGGCTGAATGAAAGAGCGACATGGGTACTAAAGAGGCCGAACGAAGGCGCAGAGCACCGGACTCGTGTCCGCAGCGTACAAACTGAGAAAGGAGCGTGGCTAGCACTCGCCTGCCTGCCCAATTCACGTTAGCATTGAGAAGGAGGAAGTTCAACGACAACTACTTCCTTGTGCTACTACTTATCCTTCTTCCAACCATCCTTGGAAACTTTGGCGCTTAACTTTAGGCTTCGAGATGCAGCAAACACAGTGGTCGCTTCCAAGGAGAGGGGAAGTAGAGAGTGCAGCGGGGAGTTTAGGTGGCTTTACGTAAGGCAAGGGGAAGGTGCAGCCCAGCATTGGCTTTTTCTTCTAGTTCTTTTCTTCAGGAGAGCAGCTAGCAAGCAGGCTGCGAGAGGCAACAATGGGATGGCTCGTCTGTCGGAGAAGCCGCAGTCTACAGTGCTGCAGACTGCTGTGCACAGTTTTAATGCTGCTGTAAGTACACGGTACTTTTGGAACGTCTTCTCTCCTGACTCTCCCATCTCTGGGAGCTCTAGCTGCTTGAACCTGGCCACACTGAAGGTGTGTGGACGTGGTTGCGCTGCGAGTATCAAGTCTTCCAGAGAAGAGGGATAGTCAAGAAATGCTTTCTCACCTGGCCTATCTCTCAGTCCGAACTGTGGCTGCAAACGCTGCGCTGCAAGGGTGGACTTACCCACTTGGAGAGAATGTGATGATGCTCTAGATATAGTTGCGAAGGAAAGTGCTGCTCACTGGAATGTTTCGCCTAGTTCACAGACTTTAAAAGGACTAGGAAGGCCAACGCCTTGTTTTAGCACTTGTTCTCTGCGTGCAGCTGCTGGATGTTTGGAAGGGCTTTGGGATCCGCCAGAGGTGGAGGGTAGGATGCTACAGAGAGCTTGAAGGAAAGCGCCTATCTCCAGGGCCTTTGATGCAGTTCAGCGGGTGCGAGTGGCATGTTGAGCATGTTCATGATGGCACAGAAAAGGTTCTGAAAGAAAGAGGCCGTGCTGAAACTGCCTTTACTTTTGCCGCTTAGAAACTGCTCAGCCAACAATGAAAAGATTCGTCTTGCTTCCCCGCTACGCGCAGGGTTACATCCTTTTATGTCTCCAAGAGGCAGGATGCACAGCGGAGCTCTTCCACCAACTGCTTCCACACGACTGGGGCCGCGCCAGCCAAGCGCTTTTTGCCGGGCACTGTCAGCGCTCATGGAAACAACCACACGACGGCGCTGCAGACTTGCAAAAGAAGGCCAAGCACCTGGCCCAGCTCGAAACCACCCCAAGGGCAGACAGAGGCAACTTGCAAACGGCCCTGCACTCAAATCAACGGTGTCAGGACAAAAAGGTTGCCCTCATCTTCCCCTTCCAAGAGCACACTCTTCTTTACACCACACCTCTTTGGCCCATACAAATCTTTTCCCTCTCGCAGATTCCGCCCACCAACTTGAAACCATCTGGCAAAAACAGGGCTCAAAACAGTGCCAGCTGAGGAAGATCTTGCTGCCTACAACTTCACCTGCACCCCTCAAACTAGCAGCACACACGCTGTTCTCAGCACTCTCCTTCTCAGCTCTAGGTACCATCCTAAGCCTTCCCTCTCCCAGAGTCAGGATCCAAAGGCAACGGCACCAGGGACTGCTCACACACTGAAGGCACCAGGACAAATAGCTTAAGAGCTTGGCCTTTGCATTCCCACTGACAGCTCAACAGCTCGAACCCAGAGAGAGCTCTGCCTGTTGGGAAAAGCCTTTAAAATCCCTAGGAGTACCTGATGTGCACATCCAAACCTGCCTTCCTTGCCAAAGAGAGCAACTACAAGCCCATCTCCAAAGAAACGGCATCCCCTCCTCCAAAATACAACACATCCAGCGACTGATCCGCCTCCAGTATTGAATATGTCCAACAATTGCCCCCACACGCACAGGGGCCAGAAGAGAAATGTCTTGCTGGACTATTCCTCCCCACAGTACCTTAACATCTGCTCCAGCAACACTGGCACTATGTCCTTGCCTTCCCAAGGAAAGGCACTCCGAGTCTCTTGGCCTTGCCTTGTCTAGTTCTTCTTAAGGTACCCTTGCTCTGCTTCCTTTGCCTACGTCTGCCTTGCCTCGCACTGCCTACAACTTGCTGGCTTTGCTTTGCCCGGCCTACCACTCTTTCCCTTGCCTTCCATGCAGGCAAGGCGCTGCAAACCGAGTGCAGGCAATTGTGGGCAAGTCAAGGGAGAGGTAGGCAAGGCCAGAGCAGTGAGGGGAAAGCAAATGGAGTGGTAGACAAGAGAAGGTCCAGAAGTTAGAGGCAAGGCTGGCTGTAGGAAGGAAGGGCCACTGATGGGAAGGCCAGGCAGAAACAGGAAGGGCTCAGCAAGCCAAGGCCCTGGAGGAAAACAGTAGGCAGGTCATGTGCTGGGCATGGCCGTGCAAAGGAATGCAAGGCTCCAGAGGGCTAGCAGGGCAAGGCAAGGCAACTGTTGTGTTGCCAAGGCAAGGCCAGGCAAGGCAGGTGAGAAGTACATTCAAGGACTGCTGGTACACAAAAGTGGCCAGGACCAAGTGCTCTGTGTGGCCTTGATCCCGCGTGGGTCATCTCTCCTCTGTACCTAAAAGACTTGAGCTACCTGCTTTCCCTTGTATGCAAAAGAACTCTCTTTCTGGTCCCCGAGCTCAAGGGCAAAATGTGAATTGCCCCTCCAAGGTTCAAGACATGCAAGGATTGCTCCCAGACAAAGGCTGCCCACAGAGATGAGTGTGGCAACATGCGTCCTCCCCTGGTCTTCCTCTCATGGGATCCTGAAACACCGGAGATGCTTGAGAGCTTTGAGATTCCTCGGAGGAGCAGAAAGGGCAGGGCAAGGCCCAGAAATGTCATTGAAAAGGGGTGTTGAATTCCAGGTGGGGGAGGGGTGAGCAAGGTCATGCAAGGCAAGGGAGGGGTTCAAGGGCAAGGCAAGGCAAGTGGTGGCTTTGCGAGGCGAGGCAAGGCAATGAGGGTCCTAGAAGGAAAAGGAAAGGTGAGGCCAGACCTAGACGAATGTGAAAGGAAGTCAGGTGGGGGATGGGTGAGCAAGTCAGTGCAAGGCAGGGGAGAAAAGGCAGGTTGAGGGAAGGCTACAGAGGGGGCAGCAAGGAAATGCAAGGCATGGGGAAGCATGCGAGGAGTGGGTGCTGCCAGCCGGTGGGGATGGCAGGGGCGGGGCCACTGCAAGTAGCATGGTGGGGATGTGGAGGGGGTGTTAGTATGCGGGAGGTGTGTGTGTGTGTGTGTGTGCAGTGGAGTGCAGGGTAAGTGCAGGTGTGTGTGTGCGTATACGGGGGTTTTGTGCCAGGTGCTGTGCCGGGGAGAGCCGTTCCACCACAAGGAAGGTGTGGGAGTGAAAGGAGTAAGATAGATGTGTCTTTACAAAGAGACCGTGTGAATCTCTCCTTAGACAAGGCTAGGAATTTACAGGGGGGGAAGTAACAGAAGAAAGTATTCGTTCTAGAAACTGTTACTAATCAACAGAGACTGTTGCTCAGCCAAGGCCCTGCTAAATTCCTGAACCTAGAGCAAGGCAGCAAAGACTTCCCAGCATTAGGAATAGTTTGGTTTTCTTCCTTTTCCATTCCAAAAGGGGACTGCATATTAGAGGGGGGCGTAGAGTAGGCAGTTCCGGAAGTCTGTAATTCCCGAGTACCTCAGAGGGTGCTGTTGCCAGGAACTTAACATCAGAAGGGGGCTGCTTCCCGCAATCATTTGAGAGACTCCATGGCAAAAGCCCCATGGCCTCTCCCTGGAGTTGAAGAATGTTACAGGACTCCTCTGTCTCCTTTTTGGTGGATGAAGAAACTCAGAAAGCCACACTTCTGCCAGAACTCTCCAAGATGCCCCCTTTGCTCCCCGTGACTCCATCACTGCCCAGGAAGCTGTCTTTTCTACCGCAGCAGTTTGACATACAGTTAAAAGTCGTGTGGCAGAGAAAAAAGGCAAGAATTGGTTTCCAAGGGATGGCAAACAAGAGATACCAGAACCTTTGGCCCTACCAATATTAAAGCAACTCCATTAAGAGAGTTCTTGCACTTCCTGAGGATTGGCAGAAGCCTATCTCATGATGTATGTTGCTGGGGGTCTTTTTAGACTGGCAAAA
Organism: Aphelocoma coerulescens; assembly: GCF_041296385.1. Classification (NCBI taxonomy): domain Eukaryota; kingdom Metazoa; phylum Chordata; class Aves; order Passeriformes; family Corvidae; genus Aphelocoma; species Aphelocoma coerulescens. The sequence continues at coordinate 459,935 of NW_027183470.1, forward strand.
GGAGCTGTTGAAGGTTGCTTGATCTGTGCTAAAGCCAACAGCCAAGTTACAAAGTAACTTGCTAGAGGAGGGAGGCCTTGGGCTGCATGGCCCTTCCAAAGATGCCAGGTGGATTTTCCGGAGATGCCCCAAGTGGCAAGGCTTAATATCTTCTGGTAATCGTATGTCAGCTAGCAAGGTGGCCAGAAGTATTTCCAACTACTTCAGTAATGACAGGATCAGTTCTTAAGGCATTTTTGGAACAAATCATTCCAAGATACAGCATTGTAGAAGCAATAGATTCAGATAGGGGAACTCATTTTGCAGGAAAGATCCTTCAAGGGGTTTTGGCTTCTTTAGGAACACAATGGAACCTCCATAGGCCCTGGCACCCCCAGAGCTCGGCTCGGGTAGAAAACAATGAAGAGAGAAATAAACACCTTTTGAAGCTGGTAATAGAAACCAAGATGCCATGGGTAGGGCTTTGGACATTGGCTTTGGTGAGAATGAGGGCCCAACCCAGAAGAGAGATTCAGTTATCTCCCTTTCAATCGTTGTTTGCAATTGCCCTCCTGGTAAGTCTCCACCCAGTGGGGGGGGGTAGAGGCAAGTGATGCATTTTTAAAACCATCTGTGGCCAGGATCCTGCTTCTTGTGAAACCCCTTCAACAGGAAACTCAGCTGGCGCAAGCCCGGCCTTTGGACTTTGCTGCTTTTAACATCCAACCAGGAGATTGAGTCCTAATTAAGGAGTAGAAAGAAGCGCCAGTGCTGGTGAAATGGCGTGGCCCATTCCAAGTGTCACTGACGACAGAAAACAGCCGTCAAGTAAGCTGAACACAGGTGAACCCGTCACTCTCGGGTCAAGGTCTCTGAAGCCTCAGAGATTTGCACATCTCAGCTGGAGGAGAAGGCCGGGAGGCCGTGACTGACACTCTGCAGGAGTGGGCCGGAGCAGTAGGCAGTGCTTCGACATCGGAAGAAGCCCCGCAGTCCTACCTTCAGACCGTCTGCTGAAATAGACTGTATAGGCATCCCTCCTCTAGAATCTCCACTCACTTGGGGGCTAATACTTGTGGCCATTTTGTTACGTTAAGTGGTTTCTGTGTCTTCAATTGCCACAGGTGCTGCAGAAGACAACGGGAAAATTAGACTAGCTAATTAGATGACACTATTAAAACATTTTCCTTACTAATTCTACTTTGATATGGTCAGCTGAGTTTAGGCCAGGAGTGGGAGAATCAATTTGCAGCCTTAGGAGAAGAAGTAGCAAAAGTTTTTAACCTTAGCAATTGCTGGCTCTGTGGAAGGCCAGGAGGATCTGAAGAGTGGCCATAGTTGGCTAGCCCAGCTGAACCTAAATGGTGGGTCAATGTGAGGGCCCACAGTGGGATGGGATTTGGGGCCAAAGAAGGAAGTTCACGGCCACTTCATTCTTCTCCAACAGGCACTTATTGCCTAATAGGATAGGGCGTGTCTATGTAGGAAAAGGCAATTGTCAATTGACTTTCCCTCTGGGCTTGAACAACTGGGTTTGGACCCCCAATTGCCCTCCTTCCAATTGTTCCAAATATCAAGGCAAATGCAATCAAATACCTGTTCGGCTCACTAACAGTAGCTGCGTAAGGCGTTCTTATCACACTTACCAAAAATATTTGGAAGCCTGTAAAGCAATGGGGAGGGACAAGGGGTTTTTTTGACCACCTGTTTTTGAGCAGTCCCCACAAAAATTCCACAAGTAGAAGACATGTTGTTTGTGATTATCAGTGGGAATGGCCACACCGGATTGGAACTCAAAGCCTTTTAGTGAGTTCTGCTCCAAATCCAACCAAGCAGCTTGCAGATGTAAATGTAGGTGGGAACCCTGTGCGGGAGCTTGGAAATGCAAATGCTGGGACCCTTATGGTGGGGCAACTCTTGTTGGAGGACCGTTAGGCCCGGGAATCCTGCTGTATTTTGAGCCACCAATTGATGACCATGGGTAGGTTCCTTTGCTAATGGAACACGGGCTTTGAAAGGACAGTATTGGATTTGTGGCCAACATGCTTAGCTCAGGTTACCTCCAAACTGGTCAGGGATATGGTATATTTAGTAGACTGTTGTTCTTTTTGCTACTACAAGTTCTGGGAAATCGCTTAGGAATCAAAATCTGTGATGATTTAATTAGAGAAAAGCAGTCAGCTGATGCAGCCCTGGCTGGAGGGAGCACCCCAAAACGGGGAAATGATGAACGGCCAACAGAACAAGTTACCCAACACGATGGACCAGCCCCTTGGAAACCTAAGGAATTAATCCCAGATGCCTGGGAACCCATTTATCATTTGAAGGAGATAATTAGGTTACAAGCTGTCTCGGAAATAATTACCAACCAGCCAGCCACAGCGCTTGACCTTTTTGCTGAGCAACCCACTTAAATGAGGAAAGCGGTATTTCAACATTGGATGGTATTAGATTATCTGTTGGCAGAAGAAGGAGGAGTTTGTGGGAAATTAAATGACTCGAGCTGCTGTTTGCAAGCAGATGACAGCGGAAAAGTGGTCAAACAAATAACAAAGGAAATAACGTCAGCTCGTGGACCTGTCCAAATGTTGAAAGGATGGGAATGGGACATATTTTCATAGTTAACTGGCCAGCTATGGGCTAAATGAATACGATTTCTCCTCTTATATGCTATCGCAATTCTCATCTTTTTACCATGCGGGACACCATGCTGGCTGCAGCTCTTTCAGCAGGTGCTCAAGGGGATGCCGCTAGCAGCCATGCCTACCTGATCCAGAAATGACTACAAAAGGACAGAAAAGGATGTCACTGCAAATAATAGCAAAACCCAAGAAGACTCCAGAAGAAAAAAATTAAATCCATGGTAATTAAGGTTTGTAAAGACAAATACAGAGCAAATAAAAAGAGGAGGGATTAAAAGGAATGAGATGGATGAGTCTTTACAAAGAGACCGTGTGAATCGGCCTGTAGACAAGGCTAGGAAGTTATGGCTAGTGAAGTAACAGAAGAAACTAGGAGTTCTCTAGAACTGTTACTAATCATCAGAGACTGTTGATTAATCAAGGCCGTGTTAAATTCCTGAACCTAGAGCAAGGCAACAAAGACTTAAGAGCATTAGGAATGGGGTTCTTTTCTTTCTTCTCGATGCCAAGAGGGGGGTGCATATTAGAGGGGGGCGCATAGAGTAGGCAGTTCCGGAAGTCTGTATCTCCCGAATACCTCAGCCAGTGGGGAAAAGGAAGAGGGTGCTGTGGCCGGGAACTTGGCATCAAAAGGGGGCTGCATCCCGCAACCGTTTGACAGACGCCATGGGAAAAGCCCCATGGACTCTCCCTGTAGTCGAAGAATGTTGCAGGACTCCTCTGTCTCCTTTTCGGATATAAACCTCAGGCATCGTGGATTAATTTTCCCTAACGGCAGCGACCTGCCGCGTGGTCTCCGTGCTCCTCTCCAGCCCCCCGGAACGTGTAAAATAGTTCCCAGCGGCTCCCACCGCGCGTTGCAGACGGCTGCGCGGCCCCGGGGCTGCCCGCAGTGCTCCCCTGCCCCGCCAGGGCTGCCCGCGGGCTGCGGAGCCGCCTCGCCACCGGCGCGGCCAGGGCTGGGGCCCTTCTCGACAGCAGCCGAGGGGCTGCGGAGCGGGCGGCTGCCGGACGATCAGCTATTTTATGCCGCGCGGTGCTGCCGCCTCCATCTAGCTCTCCATCGCGCCGCCGCCCGCCGCCCGCCTGGCGCGCTCACGCTCGGCCGCGCTCGCCGCCCGCCCAGCCTCGCCGGAAGCTCTCCCGCCCGGGCTGTGCCCCGGCTCCGCCGGCAGCTCGGCAGGGCCCGGCCGCACGCGTGCTGCGTGGCTCGGAGCAGCCGCGTTGCGCCGCAGGCGACGGGGAAGGCGGGGCGGGCCGGCGCCATCGTGGTAGCGCGAGGAGAGGAGCGCCCGGGCGGGGCGGCGAGCGGCGCGGCGGTGAGCGCTTCTGCTTCCTGTCGCTCGGCGGCCGCCCACGGCAGGTGCCGTGTGACCCCGCGGAGCGGCGGGGCCGGCCGGGCGGTGCGCGGCGAGGCTTTCGGCCAGCGGCGACCACAGCGAGAGGCTGCTGGCACTGCCCGTGCCGGTGGAGAGAGCGGGGATCCGAGGCCGGCCTTCCCCGGGCGACGAGGGGAGGCCGCCTTTGCCGCGCTGCCCTCCGTGCAGCATGTGGCCGATTCCGGCGAACCCGGGGTCTCCGCAGCGGCGCGGGCGGGAGGGAGTGGGGAGCGCGCTCGGTGCCGTGCCGGCCGCTCCCGGCCAGCGCTGCGCTGCGCCGAGGCGTTTTCCCGCCCGTCCTGGGAAGGACATAAGCGACACCGTAGTTGGAGCTTAGCTGTCAGGGGGAACAACTTCTCTCTGTGAAAAACGAAGTTCACTCTCCTGTGAGAATTTAAAGGGGTTTAATATAAAGACAATAAGAGACACATCAAATAAAGCAACGGGGTAACAGCCAGTTGCCTTGGCGCTCTGCCAAGAGCACACCTGATGCCAGAGGTCAGTCCTTTTTATACCGTTTTTACTGTCTGTTCTTTATTCATATTAAAACTTTTCCTGGAGCTGTTCTGCATGGCCACTCCTTGGTTCCGCCTTTTTAGAGCGTGCCTAGTCTTCTGCCTTGTGGTTTTATTTCTCTTGATTCTTGGGGTTGGGCCCGCTAGGCAAGAGTCGATGGTAGGGTGGATTTCTTAATTCTCCAGACAGTCAGGGCTGATTGCAGCTTTGGGCCTCTTCGTCTCTCCGGGCAGAGTGGTGATAAAATCTCCCGGACTCTCCTGGCCGCCCGTTCTCCGGGCGGAGTAGCCTTTGGGCCCTTTTGCTCCCTAGACAAAGTGTTGATTAGCAGCTTTTCGGGCCTCATCCTCTGTTCGTTTGGAGGTTATCTTACGTGCTCACACTTGCTAACATTCTTGCTAAAAAGAGAGAAAACTACATCCACACAGCAGAAAGCATTTCTAACGTTATATAATATCTACTTTATACTTTGCGAGAAGCTAATATAATATATGTTTATAACAATCCCCCCTTTTCTATTTTATAAATCATTTGGCTTGAGCAATAATTCTTTTTTCTTGGCTTCTAATGTCTGTTCGTTCTTTTCACAGATCAATTTGGCTTCTTCAAGAGGGTCTTTTGTATCACTTTGTCTTTTTAATACCATAATTTTTTGTGCTGTTCCAGACATAGCCAACTTTGGGTCAGTAGGCATTGCCACAACTTGCATGCCTTGAACTATGCTGGTGATTAGCCGAATAAAGCAGGGGATCAAGCAAGGGAGAAATATTAGACTAGCTGTAGCACATAAGAGGAAGAAACCTAGCTTCTTCCACCATTCTTTCCCCAATATGCCATCCCACCAGTTAGCAGACATCATTGATTCCCATTTTTGGACTGGTACATGGGCTATTTTTCTGATTTGGTTGGCCATATCTAGAACGGCATCCCCATTGTCATCAATTTTTAAACAACAGTCCGATGTATTGAACTTCCTGCACACACCGCCTTCTTCGGCCAGTAAATAGTCTAAAGCCAGCCTATTTTGATGTATTGCAGCTCTGGTTTGGCGTTGCTGGCTGACTATTAATTCCATAGCCCCAGCTGTTTCATTGGTTATGATTTCTACAAGAGCTTGGAGTCTGATGATACGATTCAGCATGTAAATTGGGGTCTGATATCCCCAACTTCCATCTTGTGCTTAGGTAGCTGGCCCATCTGTTTCTAATATTCGTTCAGGGGGCCATTCCTCATCTTTCCATTTTTGGAATCCTCCAATTAAATCTCTTTTCTTTCTTTTGAAGTCTTCATAGAGAGGTATACCTAATTGATCTCCCATGGGTCTGGGAAAAGGAAAAACCCTGGTTGAATGATTCTTAGTGTACAACTCCCTTTCCAATGTGAAGGGAGTCTTGGGGATGCCCTTTTCCCACATATCCAAAAGAAGCCATCTGGTGCTTTCCAATAATCACCTTCTTGTTGATTTATATTCTCCCCAAATTTGGCTATTTCTGGGATTCCAAAATAAGGATTTTTCCTCGTGTCATTACACTGAAAGAGTCCAACTTCATGATCATATACACAGTCTTTTCCTTTTTTCTAGGCTCAATACCAAGTTGGTTTTTCTGGGACCCACCACCTTGAAGTTTTGTTACTCACTTTATAGCTTTTACAGGGAGTGTTTCCTACTTCATTAAGAAAGTTTATCCCAGTTCGCCAGAGGCATTCTTCCCCTATCACTGTTGAACTTAAAATCCACCCCTCAGGTCGGTTCCCCCCTCTTATATTTGTCCGGTTCCATTTAAGGAGTTCTACCGGGCCTACGCTGCTACCTTTCCGTGGCCATTCTTCTGTCATTAAAGCTCCTCCACAGACCCAACAGTTGGTTATGTTAAGTTCTTTACCTATCCTCTCCCCCAATTCCACAAACAGGTTTTTTCCTAACCTTGGGGTTTTTTCCTCTTTGTTGTTTGAGCTTTGCATACAGGTCCTGGCGTGGTGAGGTGAATATAGGGCGAGGTTGCTGTGCTGGCTTTGTATCTTTACTTACCACTTGCTCTTTTACCAAATCTTGGACTGTTCCCCTGGTGGCAGCTGTGGAGCAAATCTATTTTTCTCCTTTTGGACAATTGCTTCTTAGTCTGTTTCCACTTGTTCCTAAATTTTCTGTAATCCAATATTTTTCTCCTTTATGCATGCAAATACCTAATTTGGATGAGTCATAACAGTGACTGTTGGTATGGGTATGAGTAATAAGAAAGAAGCCCCGGTGTCTTTCCATGTAGAGCTTTCGATAGCATTTGTAACATGGTCTTGCCGGTGTCCCAAAAGGGACCAGGAGAAGTGACAAAAGAAGGAATAACAGAGGTCCGGCATGGCTTATACTCCCACCTCCCTTGCCTATGAGGTTGCAACCCATAGCAGGTGTATTGGATCTTCTCGGTGGCGAGTACAGTGGCCGACCCGGTCTTGCCCTCTATTTCCTTGTCACTTCCTTTGTAGCTTTTAGGCAAATTTCTTTTGGCACCTTTTTAACTGTAGTATCTTATCGTATCTTAGGTGTTTCCCATTCAACAGGCACTAGTAATTCCCATCTGCAGAGCAAAGTTATTGCTTTTGTTGCTTATGATTTTGTCTGGATAGGGGGTTGATTTTGTGCTTGACACCCTTTACAACTAGGGTGTCGACGGTGTGAAATGCCAATTTCCCTCTAGATTAATTACTTATATTTGACGTGGTTGGCATGCCCCGTGTTAGAATGATTCAAACAGGGTATATGATGTGGCACTGATGGAAGTTGTGATTCTCCCCCTTCTTAATACAAATCACAGGCTAGAATCAGGACATGAGAGTTCCCTGTTTGATCCAGTCCCAACCCTTCCTGTTTGAAGTGAGAATATTCTTCTCCACGATGTCCCAGAATTTGTCCAGGGGCCACTGATATAAATTTGGCTTTTACTTCTCAGTTAGGTGTGATTCTTTGCATATCCCTTGGATTATTTAGATTGTTCTAGCTCATTGCCACCTGGTCTCCGTTTAAGAATCAATTTGGTATCACCTGGTTTGGATATTACAGTCCACTCTTCAGGTTCTTTTACAGGTCCTTTGATTCTGCTGGCATGGATCTACCCTCGTTCCTTGGTCTGGATTGCGGCCTCAGTCATCAGCAGTACCTGAAAAGGACCCTCCCATTGTGGAGTCAAAGATTGTTCTTTCCATGTTTTTACTAGTACCCATTCCCCTGAATGGATATTATGAATTTTGAACTCCAAAGCTGTGGTTTGAGGGATCATTCCTTTCAGCCGCAAATTTTCAAGTGTTCTGGCAATTGCGGTGACATATTTTTTGACACTTACTTCTCCTACTTCATAAGTGGCTGTTTCATGTTGAGCAGTAAGGAAGGGTAATCCGAACATCATCTCATAAGGAGACACTCCCAGGTCTGACCTGGGCTGTGTTCGGCCTCTCAACAGAGCCAAAGGTAAGCATTTTACCCATGACATTTGAGTTTCAATCATTAATTTTGTTAAAGTTTTTTTCAAAGTCTGGTTCACTCTTTCTACTTGGCCTGAACTTTGTGGGTGCCAGGGGGTATGTAATTCCCATTTTATTCCCAAGGCTTGAGTTATTTGTTGTAAGACTTTGGATGTAAAATGTGTTCTTCTATCTGAGTTTATTTTATTAACCATTCCATATCTGGGAATAATTTGTTCCAGAAGGGTTTTGCATACTATGTTAGCTGTAGCTCTAGTAGCAGGAACTGCTTCTACCCAACAAGTTAGGTGGTCTGCTATTACTAATAGGAACTTCCATCTCTGTATTTGAGGAAGTTTAGTGAAATCTACTTGGATACTTTGGAATGGTCGCAGAGCTAACTCACGGCCTCCTAATGTTGTTTTTCTCATTATTTTCCTAGTCACTCTTTGGCAAGTTCTACAGTTCCCAGTTATTTGTTTTGCTACCCCAAAGATTCCAATACACCCATAATTTTTTAGAAAATGATCACACAAGCTAGCTTGAGTACCCCAATGAGTTTTTTGATGCATATCTTCTAATATTCTCTTAGTGAGTGGCTTATTAAGTAACTGTCTCCCATCAGGAAGTTTCCGTTTTCCAGATTGATCTTGTTCTCCCCCTATCTTAAATAATTCTTTTTCTTCTTCTTTACTAAATTTGGGGATTTCCAATTCTCCCCTTTCTGGGGTCAGGATTAACAGAATTGGTTCAGTCCCATTTTCTGCTGCATCTTTGGCTTCTTGGTCTGCTAGGTTATTCCCTCTTATTTCTGGGGTCATCCCTTCTTGGTGTCCTTTGATATGCACTACGGCTATTTCTTCAGGCAATTTTAATGCTTCCAACACTTCTGAAATCAGGCCTTCATGTATCAGTTCTTTCCCCTTTGAATTTAGTAAACCCCTTTCTTCCCAGATCTTTCCAAAGGTATGTACTTTGAATCAGTATAGACGGTCCCCTTTTTGTGTGCTAAATGCTCCAGTGCTCTCTTTAGAGCGTATAATTCACAAGACTGCGCCGACCAATTTGAAGGTAGTTTTCCTTTTTCGATGGCCTGCATATTTATCCCATCGACTAAGGCATATCTTGACATTCTTTTTCCTTGCAAGCATCTGGATGAACCATCCACATATATTCTTTCCTCTTCTAAGAGGGCTTGTTCAGCTAGATCTTCTCGAACTTTTGTTTGGTATTGAGTAATTTCTAAGCAATCATGTGCCAGGTCATCTTTTGGTTCTCCATACAGGAATTGGGCCGGATTGAGGCTTTTGCTTGCTTCTATAGTTAGATCATTACTGTCAATCAGAATTGCTTCATATTTTAATAGCCTGGAGTCTGTTAACCATTTTTCAGCTTTTTGATTTAGCACATTTCGGACCGCATGGGGTGTGTATACAATCAGTTTACTTCCAAAGGTGAGCTTACGGCTCTCCTCCACCAAAATAGCGGTAGCTGCTATGGCTTGAATGCATACTGGCCAGCCACGGCTTACTGGGTCCAATAGTTTAGCTAAATAAGCTATTGGTCTTCTCACCCCTCCCCATTCCTGGACTAATACACCATGAGCTACTCCATTTTCTGCATTCACATATAAATGAAAGGGTTTTTCTAGTGAGGGTAAGCTTAGGGCTGGTACCGAGGCTAGTTTCAACTTCAGTTTTTCTAATTTATTATCATCATCATCTTTGGTCCATTGTATATTGTCTCCCCCTGTTAATTTTTCATATAAAAATTTTACTGCTTGTGTATATCTTTCAATCCATAATCTGCAATATCCCAGTAGCCCCAGCAGTCTCCTAACCTCCTTTTTTGAAGAGGGAGGAGGGAGGGATAAAATCCCTGTAATTGTTTCAGGACTTAGTTGTCAGCTACCTTTGCTTATCAGGTGGCCGAGATATTTTACTTCTGATTCCACAAACTGTAATTTCCTTTTTGATGCCTTTAGTCCCTTTTTCCCAAGAAAATTTAGAAGCTTTATGGTAGCTCCTTTAACTTTCATTTCATCTTCTCCTGATATTAGAAGGTCATCTCCATATTGGATAAATTGTATTCCTGGGGGAGTGGGGAAGGTTTGTAGTATTTCTCCCAAGGCTTGCCCAAATAAATTTGGGGCCTCACAATAGCCCTGTGGCAGTTTAGTCCACCTCAACTGGTTCTTTTTCCCTGTGTTTGGATCTTCCCATTCAAAGGCAAAAATATTTCGGCTTTCCTCTGCCAGTGGGCAGGCCCAAAAGGCATTTTTAAGATCTACCACACTAAACCACTGATGTTGAGGTGGAATTTTGCTTAAAAGAGTGCAGGGATTAGGAACCATAGGGTAGCAGGCCCGTGTTCTTTTGTTTACTTCTCTTAAATCTTGCACTAATTTATAATTTCCATCAGATTTCTTTACTGGGAGAATAGGGCTATTATGAGGGGATTTACAAGGTTCTAGTGTCCCATCCTTTATTAATTCTTCTATCACTGGTTTTAAGCCTTTTCTCCCTTCTAAAGATATAGGGTACTGATGTACACAAATGGGACCTTCTTCTTTTTCAATTGTGACCCTTATGGGGTCAAGATCTAGTCCACCCCTATTCCCTTCCCTAGCCCAAACCTCTCTGTTAATTTTGCTTTCATCTTCTTGGCTAAGTTTAAACACTTTGGCCGTCATTTTCCCTTCTTCTGGTATGACTCCAATCCCCAGTTGGATTTGTAAATCCCTTCCCAATAAATTGCTGCCAGCCTCAGGAGCTAACAAAGCATCCCCTATCCCTATTTTTGTTTCCCCTTCAATAACCACATCTTTAATGACAGAGACCTTAAATCCTTCCCCCTTTGCTCCTGTTACTTTTACCATATCATTACTCCCTTTTGGAATATTCATCACACAAGTCTTTTCTGCCCCAGTGTCAACTATAAATTCCAATACTTCCTCTTCGGGGCCTACTTTTAAAGTTATCAAAGGCTCCAGATGGTATTTATCCCCCCAAAAATAGAGCCCATGATTTCCCTATTTTTCTTCTGTGCGTGTCTCTTGAAATCTTTTCAGATCCCTCCTCAGGTGGGGGCATTCTCTTTGATAATGCCCTTCTTCCTTGCAATAGAAACAGGCATCCCTGGGTTGTTCTTGGAATCTTGATTGTGCTGAGGTTTTATTTTTCTCTTTTCCACCATTTCTGAATCTGGAATGTTTAGGAGTGTTACCTGAGGGCTTTAGATTTTTTTTGGAAGGTACTCTCTCGCATAGTGGCTATCATGATCTTTGCTCCCACTTTGGCTTTTTCTTCATCCCTCCGGACATATATATCTTTTGAGCTTCCCTTACTAGGTCTTGTAATGGTTTCTCATACCAATCTTCTATTTTTTCCAATTTTTTTCTAATATCTGGCCAGGCATGAGTGACAAAGTTAACTCTTAGCAGGGCTTGCCCTGCTAGGGACTCCGGGTCTCTCCCAGAATATTGTTTCATATTCTTTCGGAGCCTCTCCAGCCACTCAGTCGGGGTTTCTTCCTTCCCTTGCTGCCCCTCAAAGGCCTTTCTGACATTTTGTCCTCAGAGTGCCCCCTCTTTTATTCCCTTGATTATCAAATTACAATAATCATTCATATGTCCCCTCCCAGCTTCATCATTTTGGTTCCAGTTAGGAGGTGTAATGGGCATTTTCTGATCCCCGGGTGGACCTTGTTGGTTTTCTTTTCCCCAAATTTTTATTCCAGCAATTCTAATCATTTCTCTTTCTTCTTGGGAGAATATTATTTTCATTATTGATTGCATTTCTTCCCAAGTGAAAATGTTGGGACCTAAGAACTGGTCCAACATTTCAGCTGTACCTATGGGGTCTTCTAATAATCCTTTAATTTCTTTTTTGAAATTCCTAACCTCTGTAGAGGTTAGAGGAGCACTCACAAAGCCGCTTCCCCCTCCTCCCGTAGGTACTTCTCTTAACGGAAAGAAATGAATTTCTCGGCTTCCCTCTGTTTGTTTAGCAATGGAGGGCTTGTTGGGCTGCCTCGGAGCCTTAATGGCACCTCCTGTATTCTGGTATGGTGCTCCTTCGTTAAGAAGAGGGTTGATTTGGGAAGAAAGCACCGAACTCCCCTGGGGAGGAGGGGCAGATTCAAAGTCTGGCGCTGAAGCTGAATATTCTGTGGTGCAGAGGGTGGGGGTGGGGTATGGCAGTGAAGCCAGATATTCCGGAGCACAGGAGGCGGGCACCGGGGCTAAAGCCGGGTTTCTCAAGGCAGGAGAGGTAGGGGCTGAAGCCGGGACGTGTGACCTTTCCCTTGATGCAATTGAGGGTGCTGGGATTCCCGAGATATATGGGAAGGGTGGGATCCCCGGCATGGGCGGGGGCAGGGCTCCCCCCCAGCTCCATTGGGGCGGGAGGGCTGCCGGGGGAAAGGCCCCCGGTGCGGGCGGAGGGGGGGCTGGCGGGGGAAGCCCCGGAGCCAGGGGGAGGAGGGCAGCTTCTGGTGCTGGCGGCGGAGGCAATACTTCTAAAGGGTCTCAGCCTTTTTTCTCTTCTGTTTGCTTTTCCTCTGCGGTTTCTGATATTTTGAAGACTTTGGTTCCCAGAGGTTTTGTAATTCCTGTCCAGCAAGAAGCATATTCTCTCTCCTCAGGGTGAGATGGCTCTTTTGAATTTACAAATACATTTAGAGCCTGGCAAATCCATGCCTCATCAGACCCGTATTTTGGCCAGTACACATGATCAGATCTGATTTCCTTTTTTACCCACTCTTTCATGCAGAATTGAATCATTTTTACTTTCTCTTTTCCTTTTGTAGAAGGATCAGTTTCCCAGTTTGCGAGTTTGACCCCGAGGGGACTGTCTCGGGGTATATCCTCTGGCACCCTTTTATAATTTGAACTTAATTTACTAGGTTGTTGTCCCATTTTCCCAGGAGTTCTCTATTACTCAAAATACCAATTTATCCCCCCCTTTGAAATACTAATTCATTCCTTTAAAACACCAATCTTCACTGCTGTAAAATACTACCCACCCTTTCACAGTACAAAAAACACCAAAAAATTTATTAGAGCCCACCTTCCCCAAAAACAAAGTTAACTTCGAATTACACAGTTTTTCATTCACACATTCACTCTTTTTTAATATTTGTTCACTCACTCATTCCTACTCACAACAGAATAATAAGGTACCTCTTTCAAGTCACTTGTTAGTATCCACCCATGGGTATGATATAATCCTTAGGATTCTGGGTGCTCTTGGATTTCCCTCAACCCGGCATTGCTAGCATCCAAACCCCAACCTCTCTTGGGGTACTTTTAGGCCCTGGGTGCTCTTGGAGTTTTCCTCAACCCAGCATATGGGGGGGTAGCTCCCACTTTGCAACCCCTTCTCTGGGACCCCGTCCCAGTCACCCCCGGAGATTCTTTCACTCCGCTTATCTCTTGCTTTGTCTCCTCGCTGGCCGCTGTTCTCGTGAACAAGACGGAACGGCAGCACTCAGAGACTGCCACACTCGCTTCGCAGATCTGGGGGCAACCAGCCCACGTCTCATTCACACACGCTCATCTCCCGTAACCACCCCCTTTTTCTTTGGACAATACTTCCCAGTCCTGTTTCTTTTCCAGTGTCTGTGGGATTTTTGTCGAGAGCGCTCTCTTTCATTTGCTTTATTTTTGTGTCTTTCTTGTCCTCCGGGTGTTGCCCTGCTGCCACCAAATCACGCCAGAGGATGCTAAGCAAAGGTCCTGCCAACTTGGGCGGGAGGCGCCTTACCCTTGCTTCTTGAATCCTCCCACGCTTTTCAGAGGCGAGGTGTAGCTCCGGGACGAGCCCTTAATTGTGAAAAACGAGGTTCACTCTCCTGTGAGAATTTAAAGGGTTTAATATAAAGACAATAAGAGACACATCAAATAAAGCAACGGGGTAATGGCCGGGTGCCTTGGTGCTCTGCCAAGAGCACACCTGATGCCAGAGGTGAGTCTTTTTTATACCATTTTTACTGTCTGTTCTTTATTCATATTAAAACTTTTCCTGGAGCTGTTCTGCATGGCCACTCCTTGGTTCCGCCTTTTTAGAGCATGCGTAGTCTTCTGCCTTGTGGTTTTATTTCTCTTGATTCTTGGGGTTGGGCCCGCTAGGCAAGAGTCGATGGTAGGGTGGATTTCTTAATTCTCCAGACAGACAGGGCTGATTGCAGCTTTGGGCCTCTTCGTCTCTCCGGGCAGAGTGGTGATAACGGCTCTTGGACTCTCCTGGCCGCCTGTTCTCCGGGCGGAGTAGCCTTTGGGCCCTTTTGCTCCCTAGACAAAGTGTTGATTAGCAGCTTTTCGGGCCTCATCCTCTGTTCGTTTGGAGGTTATCTTACGTGCTCACACTTGCTAACATTCTTGCTAAAAAGAAAACTACATCCACACAGCAAAAAGCATTTCTAACATTATATAATATCTACTTTATACTTTGCGAGAAGCCAATATAATATATGTTTATAACACCTCCATTGGCGACCTCCTTTTCCCTCTGATTCAGCTACCTTGTGGTAGGTGCGATGGTGCTGAAGAAGGGTGGCGGCTTGGCACAGTTGCTGTCACAGGTGGATCTTTGAGTGGCATGTGTGAGGGTAGGAGGGTACGGCACCCATAGCTGAAGGCAAAAAAGGTCAGGGCATGTCATCAGCCGCAGTCGTGCTAAGTTGTTCATCTATGCAAACTGCTTGCCGAGTTGTTCCTTTCTTAGGTAATGGGGGCTTGTATCAACCAGAACTGCAAATGGTCAGTATTTGCAGAGAAGGTTACTTGGACTGTTGTTGAAGTGAGTGTAGCAGTTTCTATGGCATTCTGCAAAAAAAGTGACAGGTCTCCCTGTGTTCCCCAGTTCTTAACAAAGATGAAGTTAACAAACCCCTGAAAAGAGGTTTTGCAAAACTTCAGGGATATTTTCCTACTAGTACTGTAGAGACAACCATAGTCACCTTGTCTTTCCAAAAGTGAAGGTTCCCTATTTTTGTCCAAGAGCATCAAGTGCTTTTGATCAGCGTTTGTGTGCATGCATTAGCCTCGTTCTTGCTCTTCCTTGGAGAACTTTTACAATACTCACATGATCTGTGTAGGCTGCAGACTGCAGTGGTGAACTTCAAGGCTTCCAGCAGAAGGGAGATGCTGTCCACGTTTTGGATTCTCCTTAGCCTGAACCTTCAATGTCCAATAACGCAGCGTTTGGTGCTCGAGGCACTGACTCTGGCGTGCCCCTGGTCAGAGACAGTCCAGCTGCGTTACCTCCACGCGTCGCTGAAGCGACTTCGGGATCAGGAAAAGAGCTTGCTGGGCTAGCTAGCTGGCTTCTTTGCAGAGGGAAACACGGCAGGAGCCGTTGATGTCGGCTCACGTTAGCTCAGAGACAAAGGAAGAGAGGGGCTGTTCAGGTCTGGCTTCTAACAGGTTTAATGCGATAGGATGAGGATGAGGTCGGATTGATGGGAATCCGCTCCTCGGAGCCTTGTCCTCAGTTTTATAGGGAATTTGAAAACCCCCTGTAACTATTCCTGAAAAGACCTGCCTTGCTAAATTAGTGCCTTTTAAGTCTTGTGTCCCCAGGATAGAACAACAAACTCACAAAGATAACAGCAGTGGATCTACAGGACTTCTGCAGGCCTTCTGGACTGCAGACATCTCTGACCAAAGGCCACAGATGACGTGTACCCTGATCCTGCCGAACGCCCGTCCGCCCTGGACTCAGCTTCAAGGTTTGATTGATACTGGTGCTGATGTAACTATCATCTCCTTCTCTGCGTGGCCTCCCTCATGGCCTTTACCCCCAGTGGGATCGGCCATCACAGGATGAGGATGAACCACACAGAGCTATTGAAGCGAACGGCCTGTGACGGTGAAGGACTCAGAGGGGCACACAGCTACAATTAGGCCTTATGTTACTACCACTTCCCTTAACCTTTGGGGACGGGATGTGTTGGCAGCCTGGGGCATACGGATCGGGACAAATTTTTAGCAGGGGTCACTGTGCGCAAAGGTGCACAGTATCCTACACTGCCTTTGCAGTGGTTGATTAACACACCAATCCGAGTCAGACTCTGCTTAGTTAGTTGAATTAAGGGCTGTTATCATGGCTTTTCAACGATTCTCACAGGAACCTTTGAATTTGGTTACTGAAGCCGACTAGCAAAAGCTCGTATACAATTAATCACCTTACGGTACCACAAAATTCAAAGAATCCTGTTCTTCTGAATCACTTTCTCTCATTGCAATCTGCAGGCAAGAGACAACTGCCCTGGGCAAAAGTCTGGGTGTGGAATTTACTCACTAACCAGTGGGAAGGCCTGCGGGAACTTATGGTTTGGGGTCTTGGCTATGCTTGCGTTTCTACAGATACTGGGGTACGGTGGCTAGCTGCAAAATGTGTTCGCCCTGCCCTACGGCACCAGAGGCAGAACAGGCAACCTCCAAATGATGACCAGAACACCAACCATCCAAGTGGCCACCAGAATGTAGATCATCAGCCATCAGACTCTTCTGATGATGACCAAGATGTTGACCATCAGGCAGATGGTCCTTCTACAAGCAGAGACTGGGATGGTCCTTCCACAAGCAGAGACTGAACTTTAAATTTCTTGTTATGGAGTCAGATCGTTAAAGCCTTAAGGACATATTTAGAATTAATAACTGATGTAAATTTCTATTTAGGATTAATATTGGAGTTGTTATCTTATCAAACAAAAAGGGGGAATTGTAGATACCAAAATGCTGCTAGCGAGGATTTTCTTGCTATTTTCTAAGTCTGTGAGAGACTTTTCTCTCTCACAGAAGAGGTAGCAGAGTATGTAAACAACCAAGCCACCTGCAACCTTGAAAAGTCTGGTTTATGGTCTAGTAGAAAAATATTTTGACAATGGATGGTTTAGGATTTTAGCCAATCACCCCAAGGGGGGGGGCTGATCCTTTGTCCAATTAGACTATGAAGAAAAAAGTCTGTAAAAGAGTTTGTGAAATAATTAAATGAATAAATCTTGGTGCACAATTCCTGCCTGCTGGATCTTCTCTCCTCCTCCTCCCTATGGCTGCGGGACACAGTGATACACCCTAGGGCCCAGGCCTGCGGTAATAGACCACAATTACAAGTGAACTGCAACACAAGCAGCTAACACATTCCTCCTGTGATAAATGAGTGAACGATAAATTTTGTCTTTCGCATCTATCACTTTAACATTTAGAAGTGAGAATGTACTATGTAGAAATAGTGTTAAGGTAAAATATAGGTAAGTAAAAACAAGACTAGAGTAAATTGTAACTTCGAATGAGTGGTAACATGTTGGGAAACGTAGGAAGAAACACATGATAATAAATGTCCTTTAAGTTGAGAAATTACAGAGGTGGAAACCAAGACATCTTCAAGAAACAAAGAAGATAAACCGCATGCATCCCAGGAAGTCTGTTATCTCATCAAAACTCACACCTCCCAAAGAACCCATCAACTACAAATTAGGTTGGAGACTGAGGAGGCACCGGAGGGGGGTGCCTGCCTTCAATTCTGGAGCTACTCAGAGGACCGAGGTGGCAGTGTGCTGGCGTGTGCTGGCGCAAGGGGGCAGAGACGGAGGGGGGAAAGTTGAGTGAAGTGTAAATGACTTTCTGGGCTTAAGGACTATGTTTAAAGAAGTACTAAAGTTCACAGTAAAATGAATGGAGCCACGCCTCTAGCAATATTGCTAAGTGCTCCTGCACTGTGATATGCCTTTGTTCTACTAATAAATGCTCAATATTATGCTGCTGAAAATTCCGCTTGGGAATTCATCTTTCTCACTTCTTCCCTTAAAATCAGTTCTAAGAATTTAGTGTGAAATACATTTAGGCTTGGTCCACATTATTTTTAGTTCAAATAAACACATCTAAATTTTTTCCATCTTTCCCATTAAAGGATTTTGGTTTTGGCTCATTCTTTCAGCATTTTGCCAGCAATCTGCTCAATGCTCTTTCCTTAGGAATGAAAGCTGTAGCCTGATATTACAAAGTGTTTGGTGAAACCTTTACCATGACTCTCAAGTCGCAACATGCCAGATAATCACTGGTTTTCAAAGCTGCTTGAAGATAGAAGGAAAGCGTCAAAGGTTTATGCATGAATCAGCATCCCCTTGTCACAACGTCATGCTGCAGTGATCCTTGCAGAGCTCTAAGACTGGATTTAAAGGAGAAAAGCTCAATACTGGCTCCTGAGCCAGCAGGATGAAACATCCAAGATTGTACATATATTACTTCTGTGCTAAAACTACTGTATGAAAACGTCTTACCATTATGGCAGTTTTATAGTACTCCATAGGAGACATCTCTTTAAATGACTCTAATATCCTTTCAGTGCTAAAATTGAGAAGGGGGTTGATCCATAGTTAACTCATGTAAACACGAGTGAACTACTAAGAGACAGCAAATGTTAATCACAAAACCTAAGCAGCAGGATTCGCCTTAATCTTGTCAAGATAAGAGGAACAGGATCTTTTGAAAACCGGCACAGAGATCGCTGCATCAGCCACCGAAGAACTGTGCATGCTCCAGAAAGAAAGGTAAAAAGTGCATTGTGACAAAGACTACTGATCTTCATCAGAAAGACCCTCGAGGAAGAAGAGGAGCCTTCCTCAGTGCGCCCATCAGCGTACACAGCGCATGCATGGCACGTATGCTAATGATATTAATGACTTCCGAGAAGTAATTTCTAGAACCACTCCTATCCCAAGAATTGTGATGAATGTTCATAAATTTTACACATAATGCTGGACTGTATGGAGTGCTCTGTGTGTGTGTGTTAGGAGGAGTGATCCCCCATGCACCCAGCGCCGAATAAAGCAAATACCCGCTTCTCTGACTCTGAAGCATCTCTAGGCCTGGTTTTGGGCAATTCAAAATAGGTGAATACACATTACAACTACAGCTGAAGTTGTTGCATAGGCAGATTGAAGAGGAAAGGATTTCATCTTCATCACTCTCCTTCTTTCTTGTTTTGACAGAATTAAGAACTTGTAAAAAATCTGATATCACTGATGCTCACCACTCTTCCAATTAGACTACGCTCACTTAGGCAACGAAGTCCAGAGCTTCGGATATCTCCCGCTTCTGCCCTAGGAATTGCTTCCAGTGCTGTACCTTTGCTCCAGCTGCGAAACCAAACCAGCAGAACCAAGGAAGTTCTCTCTGAATGAACCATTGCTCTTGAAGGCTACAACGGTAGTCATGGCAGTGAACACTGCTCTTCACTGGGCCATTCCTCTGAAAAAAAACCATGCACCACCTCTCAACCTAAACCGTTAAGCCTCCTGCTGATGCTGACTGACAAAGCGTCCAACTGCACTTAGATTCCAACAGCTACTTCCAATGACCTGTCAACAGAGCTTTGCAGACTTGCAACAGAGCAACAAACTAAAGGGGCTATGTTTCATGGCTGTTTTTCAAACATCATTGACTTATGTCCCTTTGCCAGCTTAAGTGAAGGTGGCCCATCCACCTTGGTCAAAATCAGCAGAATTTTGGCCCAATTTGTTGTTACGCAACACATCATGACACAATCTCTTGGTGTTGATGCAAAATTCCCACTGAAGTGCATGTCGTTACATGACTTAAGGCTACCTACTCACAGAGTGTCCACTCCACTGCCACACCCATTTTCTGGCCACCTTGAAATGACTGAGCTGTCTTACTGTTCCCAACATTCCTCAGGGGTACGTGACCACCATAGCCTCCCTTCTGAAGTTTAGGAACCTAAGTAGTACTAGCAATAGCAGTTTATCCAAAATCCATTTGCTCCATCAACAAACTCCGAGCAAGCGCTGAGAATTAGTTTCAAGACTTCTACATATATTTACAGGGAGCTTTTTGTTTGCTTGTTTGTTTTTAAAGCAGATGGAGTAGTGCGATGTTTCCCTGAGGCTACCAGGGCTGCGAGGCAGGCAGGCAGAGCCCTGGCATGGGTGGCACAGGGGACCCCGGGCGCTGACGGCTGCCACCAGCGCAGGCCAGCTCGGAACTGGCAGGCAGGGCTGCACCCCGCGTCTGCCACAACAGCTGCAGCTTCTGCAGCCTGAAACACAGCTGGCTCAGGGGTTCAAATTAAGAGCCAAAACCTTTTGCTGCTCAATTTGGGGCAGAGAAAGGTCATCACTTCTAGCATGGCATAAGCCTGCCACTACATTTCTGTGAAGGAAAATCACCTTGTTAGAGTGAAACTCCTGAGTAAAATACTGAAGCGCTTTCAGATTCGTATTATCTGACATTTCTGTGACCTTCTTTTATACCTGCATTGTTTCCTACTGCTGGTTTTGGGCACAAGTTCTGTGTACACTATTCTGGAAACAAAAAAATAACCCAAAACCAACACCCACTCCTCCCCCACCATCACTCCTTCCCCAGCCCCAAGCCTAACAAAACCAGCCTGCAGAATGTGCAGGATTTCAAATGAGAACAAGCATAGATGGGACATCAAAAGATGGATTCTCCTTAGACATTTGTGCATGCAGTGCTCTGCAATCAACTCCTAAATTCTACTCCTCGTACACCAAATATTTGTCTTGGGAACTCCTTGTTCTCCATTCCAACCCTTCTGAGAGGGTAATCGAGGAGTTACTCTACATATTTTAAGCACATGTTGCACTAGTCAAATCCAATGCACAGCATTACTTGACTAACTGAGGCGGTGGCAAGGTCAATTAAGACCTGTTCATGTCTTAATTTGGAGCTCTTCCAACTGCTTGAAAAGTGAAGCCTTGGACGTTGAAGGTTCAGGCTAAGGAGAATCCAAAATGTGGATAGCATCTCCCTTCTGCTGGAAGCCTTGAAGTTCACCACTGCAGTCTGCAGCCTACACAGATCATGTGAGTATTGTAAAAGTTCTCCAAGGAAGAGCAAGAACGAGGCTAATACATGCACACAAACGCTGATCAAAAGCACTTGATGCTCTTGGACAAAAATAGGGAACCTTCACTTTTGGAAAGACAAGGTGACTATGGTTGTCTCTACAGTACTAGTAGGAAAATATCCCTGAAGTTTTGCAAAACCTCTTTTCAGGGGTTTGTTAACTTCATCTTTGTTAAGAACTGGGGAACACAGGGAGACCTGTCACTTTTTTTGCAGAATGCCATAGAAACTGCTACACTCACTTCAACAACAGTCCAAGTAACCTTCTCTGCAAATACTGACCATTTGCAGTTCTGGTTGATACAAGCCCCCATTACCTAAGAAAGGAACAACTCGGCAAGCAGTTTGCAAAGATGAACAACTTAGCACGACTGCGGCTGATGACATGCCCTGACCTTTTTTGCCTTCAGCTATGGGTGCCGTACCCTCCTACCCTCACACATGCCACTCAAAGCTCCTTGCGTGGAGCTCTCGCACCACCTATGACAGCAACTGTGCCAAGCCGCCACCCTTCTTCAGCACCATCGCACCTACCACAAGGTAGCTGAATCAGAGGGAAAAGGAGGTCGCCAATGGAGGGAAGTTGTACCCCCTGACAGCTAAGCTCCAACTACGGTGTCGCTTATGTCCTTCCCAGGACGGGCGGGAAAACGCCTCGGCGCAGCGCAGCGCTGGCCGGGAGCGGCCGGCACGGCACCGAGCGCGCTCCCCACTCCCTCCCGCCCGCGCCGCTGCGGAGACCCCGGGTTCGCCGGAATCGGCCACATGCTGCACGGAGGGCAGCGCGGCAAAGGCGGCCTCCCCTCGTCGCCCGGGGAAGGCCGGCCTCGGATCCCCGCTCTCTCCACCGGCACGGGCAGTGCCAGCAGCCTCTCGCTGTGGCCGCCGCTGGCCGAAAGCCTCGCCGCGCACCGCCCGGCCGGCCCCGCCGCTCCGCGGGGTCACACGGCACCTGCCGTGGGCGGCCGCCGAGCGACAGGAAGCAGAAGCGCTCACCGCCGCGCCGCTCGCCGCCCCGCCCGGGCGCTCCTCTCCTCGCGCTACCACGATGGCGCCGGCCCGCCCCGCCTTCCCCGTCGCCTGCGGCGCAACGCGGCTGCTCCGAGCCACGCAGCACGCGTGCGGCCGGGCCCTGCCGAGCTGCCGGCGGAGCCGGGGCACAGCCCGGGCGGGAGAGCTTCCGGCGAGGCTGGGCGGGCGGCGAGCGCGGCCGAGCGTGAGCGCGCCAGGCGGGCGGCGGGCGGCGGCGCGATGGAGAGCTAGATGGAGGCGGCAGCACCGCGCGGCATAAAATAGCTGATCGTCCGGCAGCCGCCCGCTCCGCAGCCCCTCGGCTGCTGTCGAGAAGGGCCCCAGCCCTGGCCGCGCCGGTGGCGAGGCGGCTCCGCAGCCCGCGGGCAGCCCTGGCGGGGCAGGGGAGCACTGCGGGCAGCCCCGGGGCCGCGCAGCCGTCTGCAACGCGCGGTGGGAGCCGCTGGGAACTATTTTACACGTTCCGGGGGGCTGGAGAGGAGCACGGAGACCACGCGGCAGGTCGCTGCCGTTAGGGAAAATTAATCCACGATGCCTGAGGTTTATATCCGAAAAGGAGACAGAGGAGTCCTGCAACATTCTTCGACTACAGGGAGAGTCCATGGGGCTTTTCCCATGGCGTCTGTCAAACGGTTGCGGGATGCAGCCCCCTTTAGATGCCAAGTTCCCGGCCACAGCACCCTCTTCCTTTTCCCCACTGGCTGAGGTATTCGGGAGATACAGACTTCCGGAACTGCCTACTCTATGCGCCCCCCTCTAATATGCACCCCCCTCTTGGCATCGAGAAGAAAGAAAAGAACCCCATTCCTAATGCTCTTAAGTCTTTGTTGCCTTGCTCTAGGTTCAGGAATTTAACACGGCCTTGATTAATCAACAGTCTCTGATGATTAGTAACAGTTCTAGAGAACTCCTAGTTTCTTCTGTTACTTCACTAGCCATAACTTCCTAGCCTTGTCTACAGGCCGATTCACACGGTCTCTTTGTAAAGACTCATCCATCTCATTCCTTTTAATCCCTCCTCTTTTTATTTGCTCTGTATTTGTCTTTACAAACCTTAATTACCATGGATTTAATTTTTTTCTTCTGGAGTCTTCTTGGGTTTTGCTATTATTTGCAGTGACATCCTTTTCTGTCCTTTTGTAGTCATTTCTGGATCAGGTAGGCATGGCTGCTAGCGGCATCCCCTTGAGCACCTGCTGAAAGAGCTGCCGCCAGCATGGTGTCACACATGGTAAAAAGATGAGAGTTGCTATAGCATGTAAGAGGAGGAATCGTATTCATTTAGCCCAGAGCTGGCCAGTTAACCATGAAAACATGTCCCATCCCCATCCTTTCAACATTTGGACAGGTCCACGAGCTGACGTTATTTCCTTTGTTATTTGTTTGACCACTTTTCCGCTGTCATCTGCTTGCAAACAGCAGCTCGAGTCATTTAATTTCCCACAAACTCCTCCTTCTTCTGCCAACAGATAATCTAATACCATCCAATGTTGAAATACCGCTTTCCTCATTTAAGTGGGTTGCTCAGCAAAAAGGTCAAGCGCTGTGGCTGGCTGGTTGGTAATTATTTCCGAGACAGCTTGTAACCTAATTATCTCCTTCAAATGATAAATGGGTTCCCAGGCATCTGGGATTAATTCCTTAGGTTTCCAAGGGGCTGGTCCATCGTGTTGGGTAACTTGTTCTGTTGGCCGTTCATCATTTCCCCGTTTTGGGGTGCTCCCTCCAGCCAGGGCTGCATCAGCTGACTGCTTTTCTCTAATTAAATCATCACAGATTTTGATTCCTAAGCGATTTCCCAGAACTTGTAGTAGCAAAAAGAACAACAGTCTACTAAATATACCATATCCCTGACCAGTTTGGAGGTAACCTGAGCTAAGCATGTTGGCCACAAATCCAATACTGTCCTTTCAAAGCCCGTGTTCCATTAGCAAAGGAACCTACCCATGGTCATCAATTGGTGGCTCAAAATACAGCAGGATTCCCGGGCCTAACGGTCCTCCAACAAGAGTTGCCCCACCATAAGGGTCCCAGCATTTGCATTTCCAAGCTCCCGCACAGGGTTCCCACCTACATTTACATCTGCAAGCTGCTTGGTTGGATTTGGAGCAGAACTCACTAAAAGGCTTTGAGTTCCAATCCGGTGTGGCCATTCCCACTGATAATCACAAACAACATGTCTTCTACTTGTGCAATTTTTGTGGGGACTGCTCAAAAACAGGTGGTCAAAAAAACCCCTTGTCCCTCCCCATTGCTTTACAGGCTTCCAAATATTTTTGGTAAGTGTGATAAGAACGCCTTACGCAGCTACTGTTAGTGAGCCGAACAGGTATTTGATTGCATTTGCCTTGATATTTGGAACAATTGGAAGGAGGGCAATTGGGGGTCCAAACCCAGTTGTTCAAGCCCAGAGGGAAAGTCAATTGACAATTGCCTTTTCCTACATAGACACGCCCTATCCTATTTAGGCAATAAGTGCCTGTTGGAGAAGAATGAAGTGGCCATGAACTTCCTTCTTTGGCCCCAAATCCCATCCCACTGTGGCCCTCACATTGACCCACCATTTAGGTTCAGCTGGGCTAGCCAACTATGGCCACTCTTCAGATCCTCCTGGCCCTCCACAGAGCCAGCAATTGCTAAGGTTAAAAACTTTTGCTACTTCTTCTCCTAAGGCTGCAAATTGATTCTCCCACTCCTGGCCTAAACTCAGCTGACCATATCAAAGTAGAATTAGTAAGGAAAATGTTTTAATAGTGTCATCTAATTAGCTAGTCTAATTTTCCCGTTGTCTTCTGCAGCACCTGTGGCAATTGAAGACACAGAAACCACTTAACGTAACAAAATGGCCACAAGTATTAGCCCCCAAGTGAGTGGAGATTCTAGAGGAGGGATGCCTATACAGTCTATTTCAGCAGACGGTCTGAAGGTAGGACTGCGGGGCTTCTTCCGATGTCGAAGCACTGCCTACTGCTCCAGCCCACTCCTGCAGAGTGTCAGTCACGGCCTCCCGGCCTTCTCCTCCAGCTGAGATGTGCAAATCTCCGAGGCTTCAGAGACCTTGACCCGAGAGTGACGGGTTCACCTGTGTTCAGCTTACTTGACGGCTGTTTTCTGTCGTCAGTGACACTTGGAATGGGCCACGCCATTTCACCAGCACTGGCGCTTCTTTCTACTCCTTAATTAGGACTCAATCTCCTGGTTGGATGTTAAAAGCAGCAAAGTCCAAAGGCCGGGCTTGCGCCAGCTGAGTTTCCTGTTGAAGGGGTTTCACAAGAAGCAGGATCCTGGCCACAGATGGTTTTAAAAATGCATCACTTGCCTCTACCCCCCCCCACTGGGTGGAGACTTACCAGGGCAATTGCAAACAACGATTAAAAGGGAGATAACTGAATCTCTCTTCTGGGTTGGGCCCTCATTCTCACCAAAGCCAATGTCCAAAGCCCTACCCATGGCATCTTGGTTTCTATTACCAGCTTCAAAAGGTGTTTATTTCTCTCTTCATTGTTTTCTACCCGAGCCGAGCTCTGGGGGTGCCAGGGCCTATGGAGGTTCCATTGTGTTCCTAAAGAAGCCAAAACCCCTTGAAGGATCTTTCCTGCAAAATGAGTTCCCCTATCTGAATCTATTGCTTCTACAATGCTGTATCTTGGAATGATTTGTTCCAAAAATGCCTTAAGAACTGATCCTGTCATTACTGAAGTAGTTGGAAATACTTCTGGCCACCTTGCTAGCTGACATACGATTACCAGAAGATATTAAGCCTTGCCACTTGGGGCATCTCCGGAAAATCCACCTGGCATCTTTGGAAGGGCCATGCAGCCCAAGGCCTCCCTCCTCTAGCAAGTTACTTTGTAACTTGGCTGTTGGCTTTAGCACAGATCAAGCAACCTTCAACAGCTCCTTTTGCCAGTCTAAAAAGACCCCCAGCAACATACATCATGAGATAGGCTTCTGCCAATCCTCAGGAAGTGCAAGAACTCTCTTAATGGAGTTGCTTTAATATTGGTAGGGCCAAAGGTTCTGGTATCTCTTGTTTGCCATCCCTTGGAAACCAATTCTTGCCTTTTTTCTCTGCCACACGACTTTTAACTGTATGTCAAACTGCTGCGGTAGAAAAGACAGCTTCCTGGGCAGTGATGGAGTCACGGGGAGCAAAGGGGGCATCTTGGAGAGTTCTGGCAGAAGTGTGGCTTTCTGAGTTTCTTCATCCACCAAAAAGGAGACAGAGGAGTCCTGTAACATTCTTCAACTCCAGGGAGAGGCCATGGGGCTTTTGCCATGGAGTCTCTCAAATGATTGCGGGATGCAGCTCCCTTCTGCTGCTAAGTTCCTGGCAACAGCACCCTCTGAGGTACTCGGGAATTACAGACTTCCGGAACTGCCTACTCTATGCCCCCCTCTAATATGCACTCCCCTTTTGGAATGGAAAAGGAAGAAAACCAAACTATTCCTAATGCTAGGAAGTCTTTGCTGCCTTGCTCTAGGTTCAGGAATTTAGCAGGGCCTTGGCTGAGCAACAGTCTCTGTTGATTAGTAACAGTTTCTAGAACGAATACTTTCTTCTGTTACTTCCCCCCCTGTAAATTCCTAGCCTTGTCTAAGGAGAGATTCACACGGTCTCTTTGTAAAGACACATCTATCTTACTCCTTTCACGCCCACACCTTCCTTGCGGTGGAACGGCTCTCCCCGGCACAGCACCTGGCACAAAACCCCCGTATACGCACACACACACCTGCACTTACCCTGCACTCCACTGCACACACACACACACACACACACACACCTCCCGCATACTAACACCCCCTCCACATCCCCACCATGCTACTTGCAGTGGCCCCGCCCCTGCCATCCCCACCGGCTGGCAGCACCCACTCCTCGCATGCTTCCCCATGCCTTGCATTTCCTTGCTGCCCCCTCTGTAGCCTTCCCTCAACCTGCCTTTTCTCCCCTGCCTTGCACTGACTTGCTCACCCATCCCCCACCTGACTTCCTTTCACATTCGTCTAGGTCTGGCCTCACCTTTCCTTTTCCTTCTAGGACCCTCATTGCCTTGCCTCGCCTCGCAAAGCCACCACTTGCCTTGCCTTGCCCTTGAACCCCTCCCTTGCCTTGCATGACCTTGCTCACCCCTTCCCCACCTGGAATTCAACACCCCTTTTCAATGACATTTCTGGGCCTTGCCCTGCCCTTTCTGCTCCTCCGAGGAATCTCAAAGCTCTCAAGCATCTCCGGTGTTTCAGGATCCCATGAGAGGAAGACCAGGGGAGGACGCATGTTGCCACACTCATCTCTGTGGGCAGCCTTTGTCTGGGAGCAATCCTTGCATGTCTTGAACCTTGGAGGGGCAATTCACATTTTGCCCTTGAGCTCGGGGACCAGAAAGAGAGTTCTTTTGCATACAAGGGAAAGCAGGTAGCTCAAGTCTTTTAGGTACAGAGGAGAGATGACCCACGCGGGATCAAGGCCACACAGAGCACTTGGTCCTGGCCACTTTTGTGTACCAGCAGTCCTTGAATGTACTTCTCACCTGCCTTGCCTGGCCTTGCCTTGGCAACACAACAGTTGCCTTGCCTTGCCCTGCTAGCCCTCTGGAGCCTTGCATTCCTTTGCACGGCCATGCCCAGCACATGACCTGCCTACTGTTTTCCTCCAGGGCCTTGGCTTGCTGAGCCCTTCCTGTTTCTGCCTGGCCTTCCCATCAGTGGCCCTTCCTTCCTACAGCCAGCCTTGCCTCTAACTTCTGGGCCTTCTCTTGCCTACCAGTCCATTTGCTTTCCCCTCACTGCTCTGGCCTTGCCTACCTCTCCCTTGACTTGCCCACAATTGCCTGCACTCGGTTTGCAGCGCCTTGCCTGCATGGAAGGCAAGGGAAAGAGTGGTAGGCCGGGCAAAGCAAAGCCAGCAAGTTGTAGGCAGTGCGAGGCAAGGCAGACGTAGGCAAAGGAAGCAGAGCAAGGGTACCTTAAGAAGAACTAGACAAGGCAAGGCCAAGAGACTCGGAGTGCCTTTCCTTGGGAAGGCAAGGACATAGTGCCAGTGTTGCTGGAGCAGATGTTAAGGTACTGTGGGGAGGAATAGTCCAGCAAGACATTTCTCTTCTGGCCCCTGTGCGTGTAGGGGCAATTGTTGGACATATTCAATACTGGAGGCGGATCAGTCGCTGGATGTGTTGTATTTTGGAGGAGGGGATGCCGTTTCTTTGGAGATGGGCTTGTAGTTGCTCTCTTTGGCAAGGAAGGCAGGTTTGGATGTGCACATCAGGTACTCCTAGGGATTTTAAAGGCTTTTCCCAACAGGCAGAGCTCTCTCTGGGTTCGAGCTGTTGAGCTGTCAGTGGGAATGCAAAGGCCAAGCTCTTAAGCTATTTGTCCTGGTGCCTTCAGTGTGTGAGCAGTCCCTGGTGCCGTTGCCTTTGGATCCTGACTCTGGGAGAGGGAAGGCTTAGGATGGTACCTAGAGCTGAGAAGGAGAGTGCTGAGAACAGCGTGTGTGCTGCTAGTTTGAGGGGTGCAGGTGAAGTTGTAGGCAGCAAGATCTTCCTCAGCTGGCACTGTTTTGAGCCCTGTTTTTGCCAGATGGTTTCAAGTTGGTGGGCGGAATCTGCGAGAGGGAAAAGATTTGTTTGGGCCAAAGAGGTGTGGTGTAAAGAAGAGTGTGCTCTTGGAAGGGGAAGATGAGGGCAACCTTTTTGTCCTGACACCGTTGATTTGAGTGCAGGGCCGTTTGCAAGTTGCCTCTGTCTGCCCTTGGGGTGGTTTCGAGCTGGGCCAGGTGCTTGGCCTTCTTTTGCAAGTCTGCAGCGCCGTCGTGTGGTTGTTTCCATGAGCGCTGACAGTGCCCGGCAAAAAGCTCTTGGCTGGCGCGGCCCCAGTCGTGTGGAAGCAGTTGGTGGAAGAGCTCCGCTGTGCATCCTGCCTCTTGGAGACATAAAAGGATGTAACCCTGCGCGTAGGGGGGAAGCAAGACGAATCTTTTCATTGTTGGCTGAGCAGTTTCTACGCGGCAAAAGTAAAGGCAGTTTCAGCACGGCCTCTTTCTTTCAGAACCTTTTCTGTGCCATCATGAACATGCTCAACATGCCACTCGCACCCGCTGAACTGCATCAAAGGCCCTGGAGATAGGCACTTTCCTTCAAGCTCTCTGTAGCATCGTACCCTCCACCTCTGGCGGATCCCAAAGCCCTTCCAAACATCCAGCAGCTGCACGCAGAGAACAAGTGCTAAAACAAGGCGTTGGCCTTCCTAGTCCTTTTAAAGTCTGTGAACTAGGCGAAACATTCCAGTGAGCAGCACTTTCCTTCGCAACTATATCTAGAGCATCATCACATTCTCTCCAAGTGGGTAAGTCCACCCTTGCAGCGCAGCGTTTGCAGCCACAGTTCGGACTGAGAGATAGGCCAGGTGAGAAAGCATTTCTTGACTATCCCTCTTCTCTGGAAGACTTGATACTCGCAGCGCGACCACGTCCACACACCTTCAGTGTGGCCAGGTTCAAGCAGCTAGAGCTCCCAGAGATGGGAGAGTCAGGAGAGAAGACGTTCCAAAAGTACCGTGTACTTACAGCAGCATTAAAACTGTGCACAGCAGTCTGCAGCACTGTAGACTGCGGCTTCTCCGACAGACGAGCCATCCCATTGTTGCCTCTCGCAGCCTCCTTGCTAGCTGCTCTCCTGAAGAAAAGAACTAGAAGAAAAAGCCAATGCTGGGCTGCACCTTCCCCTTGCCTTACGTAAAGCCACCTAAACTCCCCGCTGCACTCTCTACTTCCCCTCTCCTTGGAAGCGACCACTGTGTTTGCTGCATCTCGAAGCCTAAAGTTAAGCTCCAGTGGTTTTGGGGATGGTTGGAAGAGGGATAAGTAGTAGCACAAGGAAGTAGTTGTCGTTGAACTTCCTCCTTCTCAATGCTAACGTGAATTGGGCAGGCAGGCGAGTGCTAGCCACGCTCCTTTCTCAGTTTGTACGCTGCGGACACGAGTCCGGTGCTCTGCGCCTTCGTTCGGCCTCTTTAGTACCCATGTCGCTCTTTCATTCAGCCGGAGTCGAAGCGTCGTCTACTTCTCGCCCAGAGAGCACGGTGCCGGCAGCGAAATGTCCCCAGCCGACTGCTTCTGCCGACACACGCCTGGTCTATGCACTTTCCCTCGCAGCGACATACAGCAGCACTTTCGGTCTTTCTTGTCGTCCAAATGGAAAGGGAAAGATTCTCTGCTATGTCCCGCCCAGAGAACAGTTTTAGGTCAACCAGCACGCCCAGAGCTTGCCCTCGACGCGTGGAAACTTGTGTTTGCACCACATTCAAGTGGTAGCCGTCTTTCCTTTACAGGCTGCAGAACGCCGTCAGATCCCGGTGCTCTCTGCACCTGCCTTCTCAGTTCCAATACCGCCGCGCACAATACAGCTTTGCAGGAAGCAAACACGCGGATAGTCATGTCGCTCAGAAGAACGTGCCAGGACGAAAAGATGTTCTTCCTTTCTCCTCGTCGCCCATATTGTGGTGCTGTATTAAAAGCCTTGGCCAGCGAAAGGCTAATCCAGCAAGTGTTTCTCACCTGATGCATTTCGCTGAGGGAGAGCTGAGGAAAATCCTTGCACAGCACACTGCGGATGCGTGCAGTACACATGCTGAAGAGAGCCACAGCTAAAAGCAATCGCTGGGCTTCAGTTCTGTCCAGACGGCAGAAGGCGAAGAACGAAGCAGCTGGGCACCGCGTTAACGTACTCAGTGGACCGAATTTCAAATGTCCAGCCAAGAGCTGCTTCACAAGCAGATTCAGCTGAGAATGCTCTGGATGGTTCACAAAGTAAGGCGTAGCCGTTGCACTCTATCACACTATCAGGCCAGAAGAAGTTTCTTACACCTTCAATGCTGCAGAGTCCATGCAGCTGGAGCACACGCAGTAGGACGCGTCCAGATAGACGGCGTTCTTCAAGTACCCCCCTCCTCCAAGCAGCCTT
The DNA here is from genome assembly GCF_041296385.1 of Aphelocoma coerulescens. NCBI lineage: Eukaryota > Metazoa > Chordata > Aves > Passeriformes > Corvidae > Aphelocoma > Aphelocoma coerulescens. The sequence goes on from NW_027183470.1 coordinate 490,788, forward strand.
GAAACTGAGCACAACACACTGCGGCTCGGGAGCTTCCTTCTCAGATAGACGTGCCGTCAAGTTATTCACTCTCGCAGCTCCGTTGCCCACTAGCAGCAGCTGCTACCAAAGCAAAATGCTCCAGAAGTAAAAAGCACTGCTGAGCAAACCTTTTCCTTTGCCTCACGTAAAGCACTGTAAACTGTCCGCTGCACTCTTTATTTCCATTCTCCGCTGCATCTACCACTGTCATCTCTGCATCTCGAAGCATAAAGCTCGGCACAATTCTTCCCAGGGAAAGCTGGAAGAGAAATAGGTAGCAGCACAAGTAGCTGCAAGTGGAACTTTTGTTTTCAACTGCTAACGTGAATCCGCAAAGAAGCGAGCGGCAGCCACGCTTCTTCTTGCAGCCTGTGCGATGCGCACACCAGCTCGGTGCTCTGCGCCCTCATTCGTATGCTCTTCGTACCATGTCGCGCTTTTCATTCTGCCGGAGTCGAAGCGTCGTCTACTTCTCGCCCGGAGAGCACGGTGCCGGCAGCGAAATGCCCCAGCCGACTGCCCTTCCGAAACACACCAGGGCTATGCACTTTTCTCGCAGCGACATACAGCAGCACTTTCGGTCTTTTCTTGTCGTCCAAATGTAAAGGGAAAGATTCTCAGCAATGTCGGGCACAGAGAACAGTTTTAGGTCAACAAGCACGCCCAGAGCTTGCCCGCGACTCGTGGAAACTTGTGTTTGCACACATTCCAGTGGCAGCCCTCTTTCCTTTACAGCCTGCAGAGCGCCGTCAGATCGCGGTGCTCTCTGCACCTGCCTTCTCCCTTTCAAGTACCACTGCGCAGAATATAGCCTTGCAGGAAGCAATGACGCGGATAGTCGTCTCGCAGAGAAGAACGTGCAAAGACGAAAAGATGTTCTTCTTTGCTCCTCCTCGTCGCCCAGATTGTGGTGCTGTACTGAAAGCCATGGCCAGCGAAAGGCTAATCCAGCAAGTGTTTCTCACCTGATGCATTTCGCTGAGGGAGAGCTGAGGAAAATCCTTGCACAGCACACTGCGGATGCGTGCAGTACACATGCTGAAGAGAGCCACAGCTAAAAGCAATCGCTGGGCTTCAGTTCTGTCCAGACGGCAGAAGGCGAAGAACGAAGCAGCTGGGCACCGCGTTAACGTACTCAGTGGACCGAATTTCAAATGTCCAGCCAAGAGCTGCTTCACAAGCAGATTCAGCTGAGAATGCTCTGGATGGTTCACAAAGTAAGGCGTAGCCGTTGCACTCTATCACACTATCAGGCCAGAAGAAGTTTCTTACACCTTCAATGCTGCAGAGTCCATGCAGCTGGAGCACACGCAGTAGGACGCGTCCAGATAGACGGCGTTCTTCAAGTACCCCCCTCCTCCAAGCAGCCTTGAAACTGAGCACAACACACTGCGGCTCGGGAGCTTCCTTCTCAGATAGACGTGCCGTCAAGTTATTCACTCTCGCAGCTCCGTTGCCCACTAGCAGCAGGTGCTACCAAAGCAAAATGCTCCAGAAGTAAAAAGCACTGCTGAGCAAACCTTTTCCTTTGCCTCACGTAAAGCACTGTAAACTGTCCGCTGCACTCTTTATTTCCATTCTCCGCTGCATCTACCACTGTCATCTCTGCATCTCGAAGCATAAAGCTCGGCACAATTCTTCCCAGGGAAAGCTGGAAGAGAAATAGGTAGCAGCACAAGTAGCTGCAAGTGGAACTTTTGTTTTCAACTGCTAACGTGAATCCGCAAAGAAGCGAGCGGCAGCCACGCTTCTTCTTGCAGCCTGTGCGATGCGCACACCAGCTCGGTGCTCTGCGCCCTCATTCGTATGCTCTTCGTACCATGTCGCGCTTTTCATTCTGCCGGAGTCGAAGCGTCGTCTACTTCTCGCCCGGAGAGCACGGTGCCGGCAGCGAAATGCCCCAGCCGACTGCCCTTCCGAAACACACCAGGGCTATGCACTTTTCTCGCAGCGACATACAGCAGCACTTTCGGTCTTTTCTTGTCGTCCAAATGTAAAGGGAAAGATTCTCAGCAATGTCGGGCACAGAGAACAGTTTTAGGTCAACAAGCACGCCCAGAGCTTGCCCGCGACTCGTGGAAACTTGTGTTTGCACACATTCCAGTGGCAGCCCTCTTTCCTTTACAGCCTGCAGAGCGCCGTCAGATCGCGGTGCTCTCTGCACCTGCCTTCTCCCTTTCAAGTACCACTGCGCAGAATATAGCCTTGCAGGAAGCAATGACGCGGATAGTCGTCTCGCAGAGAAGAACGTGCAAAGACGAAAAGATGTTCTTCTTTGCTCCTCCTCGTCGCCCAGATTGTGGTGCTGTACTGAAAGCCATGGCCAGCGAAAGGCTAATCCAGCAAGTGTTTCTCACCTGATGCATTTCGCTGAGGGAGAGCTGAGGAAAATCCTTGCACAGCACACTGCGGATGCGTGCAGTACACATGCTGAAGAGCGGCAAAACTCAAAGCCATCGCTGGGCTTCAGTTCTGTCCAGACCGCAGAAGGCGAAGAACGAAGCAGCTGGGCACCGCGTTAACGTACTCAGTGGACCGAATTTCAAATGTCCAGCCAAAAGCTGCTTCATAAGCAGATTCAGCTGAGAATGCTCTGGCTGCTTCACAAAGTAAGGCGCAGCCGTTTCCATTCATCACACTACCTGGCCAGAAGCAGTATCCTACACCTTCAATGCTGCAGCGTCCATGCAGCTGGAGCACACGCAGTAGGACGCGTCGAGATAGAAGGCGGTCTTCAAGTACCCCCTTCTCCAAGCAGCCTTGAAACTGAGCACAACACACTGCGGCTCGGGAGCTTCCTTCTCAGATAGACGTGCCGTCACGTTATTCACTCTCGCAGCACAATTCTTCCCAGGGAAAGCTGGAAGAGAAATAGGTAGCAGCACAAGTAGCTGCAAGTGGAACTTTTGTTTTCAACTGCTAACGTGAATCCGCAAAGAAGCGAGCGGCAGCCACGCTTCTTCTTGCAGCCTGTGCGATGCGCACACCAGCTCGGTGCTCTGCGCCCTCATTCGTATGCTCTTCGTACCATGTCGCGCTTTTCATTCAGCCGGAGTCGAAGCGTCGTCTACTTCTCGCCTGAGAGCACGGTGCCGGCAGAGAAACGCTCCGGGCTTCTGCCTCTGCCGAAACACGCCTGGGCTATCCCTCTCAGCGTTAAGTAGCACAAAATGCTGTCTGCGTTGTGGTCTTAATCTTAAGGGAAAGATTCTCGGCTTCGGCTAGCACAGAGAACTTTGCTGGGACAATACATGTGTTTTATTATCCTTTCTCGCAAGAAGACTATGGTGCTTCCTTGGAACTGTTGGCCATTGTAAGGCTAATCCAGCAAGTGCTTCTCTCCTGACACATTTCTCTGAGCGAGAGCTTCGGCGGACAGTTGGGCTCTGCGAAGCAGAAAGTCTGTGCTTGCACGTAGCGCTGAGGAGAATCTGTGCACAGCGCGCTCTGGATGCGTGCAGTACACACACTAAAGAGAGCCAAAGCTCAATGTCTCAGTTCTGTCCAGCGCCGGAAATTGAGAAGAACGCAGCCCCAGAGCTCTGGGCTGGAGTGTGCGATGGTTATGAGCTGTGCCGCTCTTCTGCGTGTCTACTGCACGCATCCATAGTGTACAGTGCAAGGATTTTCCTCAGCTCTCGCTCAGCGAAATGCATTAGAAGGGAAGCACATGCTAGATTAGCCATTCGTTAGCCCACGCTTTCAGTAGAGCACCACAATCTGGGCGACGAGGAAAAGCAAAGAAGAACATCTTTTCGTCTTTGCACGATCTTCTCTGCGAGACATCTCTCCACGTCTTTGCTTCCTGCAAGGCTGTAAGGTGCGCGGTGGTACTTGGAAGGGAGAAGGCAGGTGCAGAGAGCACCGCGATCTGACGGCGCTCTGCAGGCTGTAAAGGAAAGAAAGCTACCACTTGAATATGGTGCAAATACCAATTTCCACGCGTCGCGGGTAAGCTCCGGGTAAGCTTGGTGACCTAAAACTGGGCGCTGAGTGAGACGTAACCGAGAATCTTTCCCTTTGCATTCCGGCTCCAACGCAAACAGAATGTGATGCTACTTAGCGCTGCGAAGGAAAGTGCATAGCCCTGGTGTGTTTGGGAAGAATCAGCAGCCTGGAGCGTTTTTCTGGAGCCTTTCTCCGCTGGCACCGTGCTCTCTGGGCGAGAAGTAGACGACGCTTCGACTCCGGCAGAATGAAAGCGTGACATGGTACGAAGAGCATTAAAGAATGAGGGCAGAGCACCGAGCTGGTGTGTGCATCGCACAGGCTGCAAGAGGAAGATTGGCTGTCACTCGCTTGTTTCCGGATTCACGTTAGCGTTTTAAAACAGAAAGTTCCACTTGCAGCTACTTGTGCTGCTGCCTATTTCTCTTCCAGCGTTCCCTGGGAGGAATTGTGCCGAGCTTTATGCTTCGAGATGCAGAGATAACAGTGGTAGATGCGGCGGAGAATGGAAATACAGAGCACAGCGGACAGTTTATGGTGCTTTACGTGAGGCAAGGGAAAGTGCAGCCCGGCAGTGCTTTTTACTTCTGGAGCATTTTGCTTTGGTAGCAGCTGCTGCAAGTGGGCAACGGAGCTGCGAGAGTGAATAACGTGACGGCACGTCTATCTGAGAAGGAAGCTCCCGAGCCGCAGTGTGTTGTGCTCAGTTTCAAGGCTGCTTGGAGGAGGGGGGTACTTGAAGAACGCCGTCTATCTGGACGCGTCCTACTGCGTGTGCTCCAGCTGCATGGACGCTGCAGCATTGAAGGTGTAGGATACTGCTTCTGGCCAGGTAGTGTGATGAATGGAAACGGCTGCGCCTTACTTTGTGAAGCAGCCAGAGCATTCTCAGCTGAATCTGCTTATGAAGCAGCTTTTGGCTGGACATTTGAAATTCGGTCCACTGAGTACGTTAACGCGGTGCCCAGTTGCTTCGTTCTTTGCCTTCTGCGGTCTGGACAAAACTGAAGCCCAGCGATGGCTTTGCGTTTTGGCGCTCTTCAGCGCGAACACTGCACGCATCCACAGTGTGCTGTGCACGGATTTTCCTCAGCTCGACGTACAATCATTTTCTTGCTGTTTCCAGAGTCTAAACTCTTCGTGAAACTCTCGCTCAGCGAGATGCGTCAGGAATGAGGCACTTGCTGGATGAGCTTTTCGCTAGCCAAGACTTTCAATACAGCACCACAATTCAGGCAAGAAGCAGGAGAAAGGAAGATCATCCTTTCGTCCTTCCACGTTCTTCTCTGCGAGATGACTACCCGTGTCTTTGCTTCCTGCAAGGCTGTAAGAGGCGCGGTAGTACTTAGAACTGAGAAGGCAGGTGCAGAGAGCACGGCGGTCTGACGGTGCTCTGCAGGCTGTAAAGGAAAGACGGCAGCCACTTGAATGTGGTGCAAACACAAGTTTCCACGCGTCGAGGGCAAGCTCTGGGCGTGCTGGTTGACCTAAAACTGTTCTCTGGGCGGGACATAGCAGAGAATCTTTCCCTTTACATTTGGACGACAAGAAAGACCGAAAGTGCTGCTGTATGTCGCTGCGAGGGAAAGTGCATAGACCAGGCGTGTGTCGGCAGAAGCAGTCGGCTGGGGACATTTCGCTGCCGGCACCGTGCTCTCTGGGCGAGAAGTAGACGACGCTTCGACTCCGGCTGAATGAAAGAGCGACATGGGTACTAAAGAGGCCGAACGAAGGCGCAGAGCACCGGACTCGTGTCCGCAGCGTACAAACTGAGAAAGGAGCGTGGCTAGCACTCGCCTGCCTGCCCAATTCACGTTAGCATTGAGAAGGAGGAAGTTCAACGACAACTACTTCCTTGTGCTACTACTTATCCTTCTTCCAACCATCCTTGGAAACTTTGGCGCTTAACTTTAGGCTTCGAGATGCAGCAAACACAGTGGTCGCTTCCAAGGAGAGGGGAAGTAGAGAGTGCAGCGGGGAGTTTAGGTGGCTTTACGTAAGGCAAGGGGAAGGTGCAGCCCAGCATTGGCTTTTTCTTCTAGTTCTTTTCTTCAGGAGAGCAGCTAGCAAGCAGGCTGCGAGAGGCAACAATGGGATGGCTCGTCTGTCGGAGAAGCCGCAGTCTACAGTGCTGCAGACTGCTGTGCACAGTTTTAATGCTGCTGTAAGTACACGGTACTTTTGGAACGTCTTCTCTCCTGACTCTCCCATCTCTGGGAGCTCTAGCTGCTTGAACCTGGCCACACTGAAGGTGTGTGGACGTGGTCGCGCTGCGAGTATCAAGTCTTCCAGAGAAGAGGGATAGTCAAGAAATGCTTTCTCACCTGGCCTATCTCTCAGTCCGAACTGTGGCTGCAAACGCTGCGCTGCAAGGGTGGACTTACCCACTTGGAGAGAATGTGATGATGCTCTAGATATAGTTGCGAAGGAAAGTGCTGCTCACTGGAATGTTTCGCCTAGTTCACAGACTTTAAAAGGACTAGGAAGGCCAACGCCTTGTTCTAGCACTTGTTCTCTGCGTGCAGCTGCTGGATGTTTGGAAGGGCTTTGGGATCCGCCAGAGGTGGAGGGTACGATGCTACAGAGAGCTTGAAGGAAAGCGCCTATCTCCAGGGCCTTTGATGCAGTTCAGCGGGTGCGAGTGGCATGTTGAGCATGTTCATGATGGCACAGAAAAGGTTCTGAAAGAAAGAGGCCGTGCTGAAACTGCCTTTACTTTTGCAGCTTAGAAACTGCTCAGCCAACAATGAAAAGATTCGTCTTGCTTCCCCCCTACGCGCAGGGTTACATCCTTTTATGTCTCCAAGAGGCAGGATGCACAGCGGAGCTCTTCCACCAACTGCTTCCACACGACTGGGGCCGCGCCAGCCAAGCGCTTTTTGCCGGGCACTGTCAGCGCTCATGGAAACAACCACACGACGGCGCTGCAGACTTGCAAAAGAAGGCCAAGCACCTGGCCCAGCTCGAAACCACCCCAAGGGCAGACAGAGGCAACTTGCAAACGGCCCTGCACTCAAATCAACGGTGTCAGGACAAAAAGGTTGCCCTCATCTTCCCCTTCCAAGAGCACACTCTTCTTTACACCACACCTCTTTGGCCCATACAAATCTTTTCCCTCTCGCAGATTCTGCCCACCAACTTGAAACCATCTGGCAAAAACAGGGCTCAAAACAGTGCCAGCTGAGGAAGATCTTGCTGCCTACAACTTCACCTGCACCCCTCAAACTAGCAGCACACACGCTGTTCTCAGCACTCTCCTTCTCAGCTCTAGGTACCATCCTAAGCCTTCCCTCTCCCAGAGTCAGGATCCAAAGGCAACGGCACCAGGGACTGCTCACACACTGAAGGCACCAGGACAAATAGCTTAAGAGCTTGGCCTTTGCATTCCCACTGACAGCTCAACAGCTCGAACCCAGAGAGAGCTCTGCCTGTTGGGAAAAGCCTTTAAAATCCCTAGGAGTACCTGATGTGCACATCCAAACCTGCCTTCCTTGCCAAAGAGAGCAACTACAAGCCCATCTCCAAAGAAACGGCATCCCCTCCTCCAAAATACAACACATCCAGCGACTGATCCGCCTCCAGTATTGAATATGTCCAACAATTGCCCCCACACGCACAGGGGCCAGAAGAGAAATGTCTTGCTGGACTATTCCTCCCCACAGTACCTTAACATCTGCTCCAGCAACACTGGCACTATGTCCTTGCCTTCCCAAGGAAAGGCACTCCGAGTCTCTTGGCCTTGCCTTGTCTAGTTCTTCTTAAGGTACCCTTGCTCTGCTTCCTTTGCCTACGTCTGCCTTGCCTCGCACTGCCTACAACTTGCTGGCTTTGCTTTGCCCGGCCTACCACTCTTTCCCTTGCCTTCCATGCAGGCAAGGCGCTGCAAACCGAGTGCAGGCAATTGTGGGCAAGTCAAGGGAGAGGTAGGCAAGGCCAGAGCAGTGAGGGGAAAGCAAATGGAGTGGTAGACAAGAGAAGGTCCAGAAGTTAGAGGCAAGGCTGGCTGTAGGAAGGAAGGGCCACTGATGGGAAGGCCAGGCAGAAACAGGAAGGGCTCAGCAAGCCAAGGCCCTGGAGGAAAACAGTAGGCAGGTCATGTGCTGGGCATGGCCGTGCAAAGGAATGCAAGGCTCCAGAGGGCTAGCAGGGCAAGGCAAGGCAACTGTTGTGTTGCCAAGGCAAGGCCAGGCAAGGCAGGTGAGAAGTACATTCAAGGACTGCTGGTACACAAAAGTGGCCAGGACCAAGTGCTCTGTGTGGCCTTGATCCCGCGTGGGTCATCTCTCCTCTGTACCTAAAAGACTTGAGCTACCTGCTTTCCCTTGTATGCAAAAGAACTCTCTTTCTGGTCCCCGAGCTCAAGGGCAAAATGTGAATTGCCCCTCCAAGGTTCAAGACATGCAAGGATTGCTCCCAGACAAAGGCTGCCCACAGAGATGAGTGTGGCAACATGCGTCCTCCCCTGGTCTTCCTCTCATGGGATCCTGAAACACCGGAGATGCTTGAGAGCTTTGAGATTCCTCGGAGGAGCAGAAAGGGCAGGGCAAGGCCCAGAAATGTCATTGAAAAGGGGTGTTGAATTCCAGGTGGGGGAGGGGTGAGCAAGGTCATGCAAGGCAAGGGAGGGGTTCAAGGGCAAGGCAAGGCAAGTGGTGGCTTTGCGAGGCGAGGCAAGGCAATGAGGGTCCTAGAAGGAAAAGGAAAGGTGAGGCCAGACCTAGACGAATGTGAAAGGAAGTCAGGTGGGGGATGGGTGAGCAAGTCAGTGCAAGGCAGGGGAGAAAAGGCAGGTTGAGGGAAGGCTACAGAGGGGGCAGCAAGGAAATGCAAGGCATGGGGAAGCATGCGAGGAGTGGGTGCTGCCAGCCGGTGGGGATGGCAGGGGCGGGGCCACTGCAAGTAGCATGGTGGGGATGTGGAGGGGGTGTTAGTATGCGGGAGGTGTGTGTGTGTGTGTGTGCAGTGGAGTGCAGGGTAAGTGCAGGTGTGTGTGTGCGTATACGGGGGTTTTGTGCCAGGTGCTGTGCCGGGGAGAGCCGTTCCACCGCAAGGAAGGTGTGGGAGTGAAAGGAGTAAGATAGATGTGTCTTTACAAAGAGACCGTGTGAATCTCTCCTTAGACAAGGCTAGGAATTTACAGGGGGGGAAGTAACAGAAGAAAGTATTCGTTCTAGAAACTGTTACTAATCAACAGAGACTGTTGCTCAGCCAAGGCCCTGCTAAATTCCTGAACCTAGAGCAAGGCAGCAAAGACTTCCCAGCATTAGGAATAGTTTGGTTTTCTTCCTTTTCCATTCCAAAAGGGGAGTGCATATTAGAGGGGGGCATAGAGTAGGCAGTTCCGGAAGTCTGTAATTCCCGAGTACCTCAGAGGGTGCTGTTGCCAGGAACTTAACATCAGAAGGGGGCTGCTTCCCGCAATCATTTGAGAGACTCCATGGCAAAAGCCCCATGGCCTCTCCCTGGAGTTGAAGAATGTTACAGGACTCCTCTGTCTCCTTTTTGGTGGATGAAGAAACTCAGAAAGCCACACTTCTGCCAGAACTCTCCAAGATGCCCCCTTTGCTCCCCGTGACTCCATCACTGCCCAGGAAGCTGTCTTTTCTACCACAGCAGTTTGACATACAGTTAAAAGTCGTGTGGCAGAGAAAAAAGGCAAGAATTGGTTTCCAAGGGATGGCAAACAAGAGATACCAGAACCTTTGGCCCTACCAATATTAAAGCAACTCCATTAAGAGAGTTCTTGCACTTCCTGAGGATTGGCAGAAGCCTATCTCATGATGTATGTTGCTGGGGGTCTTTTTAGACTGGCAAAAGGAGCTGTTGAAGGTTGCTTGATCTGTGCTAAAGCCAACAGCCAAGTTACAAAGTAACTTGCTAGAGGAGGGAGGCCTTGGGCTGCATGGCCCTTCCAAAGATGCCAGGTGGATTTTCCGGAGATGCCCCAAGTGGCAAGGCTTAATATCTTCTGGTAATCGTATGTCAGCTAGCAAGGTGGCCAGAAGTATTTCCAACTACTTCAGTAATGACAGGATCTGTTCTTAAGGCATTTTTGGAACAAATCATTCCAAGATACAGCATTGTAGAAGCAATAGATTCAGATAGGGGAACTCATTTTGCAGGAAAGATCCTTCAAGGGGTTTTGGCTTCTTTAGGAACACAATGGAACCTCCATAGGCCCTGGCACCCCCAGAGCTCGGCTCGGGTAGAAAACAATGAAGAGAGAAATAAACACCTTTTGAAGCTGGTAATAGAAACCAAGATGCCATGGGTAGGGCTTTGGACATTGGCTTTGGTGAGAATGAGGGCCCAACCCAGAAGAGAGATTCAGTTATCTCCCTTTCAATCGTTGTTTGCAATTGCCCTCCTGGTAAGTCTCCACCCAGTGGGGGGGGGTAGAGGCAAGTGATGCATTTTTAAAACCATCTGTGGCCAGGATCCTGCTTCTTGTGAAACCCCTTCAACAGGAAACTCAGCTGGCGCAAGCCCGGCCTTTGGACTTTGCTGCTTTTAACATCCAACCAGGAGATTGAGTCCTAATTAAGGAGTAGAAAGAAGCGCCAGTGCTGGTGAAATGGCGTGGCCCATTCCAAGTGTCACTGACGACAGAAAACAGCCGTCAAGTAAGCTGAACACAGGTGAACCCGTCACTCTCGGGTCAAGGTCTCTGAAGCCTCGGAGATTTGCACATCTCAGCTGGAGGAGAAGGCCGGGAGGCCGTGACTGACACTCTGCAGGAGTGGGCCGGAGCAGTAGGCAGTGCTTCGACATCGGAAGAAGCCCCGCAGTCCTACCTTCAGACCGTCTGCTGAAATAGACTGTATAGGCATCCCTCCTCTAGAATCTCCACTCACTTGGGGGCTAATACTTGTGGCCATTTTGTTACGTTAAGTGGTTTCTGTGTCTTCAATTGCCACAGGTGCTGCAGAAGACAACGGGAAAATTAGACTAGCTAATTAGATGACACTATTAAAACATTTTCCTTACTAATTCTACTTTGATATGGTCAGCTGAGTTTAGGCCAGGAGTGGGAGAATCAATTTGCAGCCTTAGGAGAAGAAGTAGCAAAAGTTTTTAACCTTAGCAATTGCTGGCTCTGTGGAAGGCCAGGAGGATCTGAAGAGTGGCCATAGTTGGCTAGCCCAGCTGAACCTAAATGGTGGGTCAATGTGAGGGCCCACAGTGGGATGGGATTTGGGGCCAAAGAAGGAAGTTCACGGCCACTTCATTCTTCTCCAACAGGCACTTATTGCCTAATAGGATAGGGCGTGTCTATGTAGGAAAAGGCAATTGTCAATTGACTTTCCCTCTGGGCTTGAACAACTGGGTTTGGACCCCCAATTGCCCTCCTTCCAATTGTTCCAAATATCAAGGCAAATGCAATCAAATACCTGTTCGGCTCACTAACAGTAGCTGCGTAAGGCGTTCTTATCACACTTACCAAAAATATTTGGAAGCCTGTAAAGCAATGGGGAGGGACAAGGGGTTTTTTTGACCACCTGTTTTTGAGCAGTCCCCACAAAAATTCCACAAGTAGAAGACATGTTGTTTGTGATTATCAGTGGGAATGGCCACACCGGATTGGAACTCAAAGCCTTTTAGTGAGTTCTGCTCCAAATCCAACCAAGCAGCTTGCAGATGTAAATGTAGGTGGGAACCCTGTGCGGGAGCTTGGAAATGCAAATGCTGGGACCCTTATGGTGGGGCAACTCTTGTTGGAGGACCGTTAGGCCCGGGAATCCTGCTGTATTTTGAGCCACCAATTGATGACCATGGGTAGGTTCCTTTGCTAATGGAACACGGGCTTTGAAAGGACAGTATTGGATTTGTGGCCAACATGCTTAGCTCAGGTTACCTCCAAACTGGTCAGGGATATGGTATATTTAGTAGACTGTTGTTCTTTTTGCTACTACAAGTTCTGGGAAATCGCTTAGGAATCAAAATCTGTGATGATTTAATTAGAGAAAAGCAGTCAGCTGATGCAGCCCTGGCTGGAGGGAGCACCCCAAAACGGGGAAATGATGAACGGCCAACAGAACAAGTTACCCAACACGATGGACCAGCCCCTTGGAAACCTAAGGAATTAATCCCAGATGCCTGGGAACCCATTTATCATTTGAAGGAGATAATTAGGTTACAAGCTGTCTCGGAAATAATTACCAACCAGCCAGCCACAGCGCTTGACCTTTTTGCTGAGCAACCCACTTAAATGAGGAAAGCGGTATTTCAACATTGGATGGTATTAGATTATCTGTTGGCAGAAGAAGGAGGAGTTTGTGGGAAATTAAATGACTCGAGCTGCTGTTTGCAAGCAGATGACAGCGGAAAAGTGGTCAAACAAATAACAAAGGAAATAACGTCAGCTCGTGGACCTGTCCAAATGTTGAAAGGATGGGAATGGGACATGTTTTCATGGTTAACTGGCCAGCTCTGGGCTAAATGAATACGATTTCTCCTCTTATATGCTATCGCAATTCTCATCTTTTTACCATGCGGGACACCATGCTGGCTGCAGCTCTTTCAGCAGGTGCTCAAGGGGATGCCGCTAGCAGCCATGCCTACCTGATCCAGAAATGACTACAAAAGGACAGAAAAGGATGTCACTGCAAATAATAGCAAAACCCAAGAAGACTCCAGAAGAAAAAAATTAAATCCATGGTAATTAAGGTTTGTAAAGACAAATACAGAGCAAATAAAAAGAGGAGGGATTAAAAGGAATGAGATGGATGAGTCTTTACAAAGAGACCGTGTGAATCGGCCTGTAGACAAGGCTAGGAAGTTATGGCTAGTGAAGTAACAGAAGAAACTAGGAGTTCTCTAGAACTGTTACTAATCATCAGAGACTGTTGATTAATCAAGGCCGTGTTAAATTCCTGAACCTAGAGCAAGGCAACAAAGACTTAAGAGCATTAGGAATGGGGTTCTTTTCTTTCTTCTCGATGCCAAGAGGGGGGTGCATATTAGAGGGGGGCGCATAGAGTAGGCAGTTCCGGAAGTCTGTATCTCCCGAATACCTCAGCCAGTGGGGAAAAGGAAGAGGGTGCTGTGGCCGGGAACTTGGCATCAAAAGGGGGCTGCATCCCGCAACCGTCTGACAGACGCCATGGGAAAAGCCCCATGGACTCTCCCTGTAGTCGAAGAATGTTGCAGGACTCCTCTGTCTCCTTTTCGGATATAAACCTCAGGCATCGTGGATTAATTTTCCCTAACGGCAGCGACCTGCCGCGTGGTCTCCGTGCTCCTCTCCAGCCCCCCGGAACGTGTAAAATAGTTCCCAGCGGCTCCCACCGCGCGTTGCAGACGGCTGCGCGGCCCCGGGGCTGCCCGCAGTGCTCCCCTGCCCCGCCAGGGCTGCCCGCGGCCAGGGCCGGGGCCCTTCTCGACAGCAGCCGAGGGGCTGCGGAGCGGGCGGCTGCCGGACGATCAGCTATTTTATGCCGCGCGGTGCTGCCGCCTCCATCTAGCTCTCCATCACGCCGCCGCCCGCCGCCCGCCTGGCGCGCTCACGCTCGGCCGCGCTCGCCGCCCGCCCAGCCTTGCCGGAAGCTCTCCCGCCCGTGCTGTGCCCCGGCTCCGCCGGCAGCTCGGCAGGGCCCGGCCGCACGCGTGCTGCGTGGCTCGGAGCAGCCGCGTTGCGCCGCAGGCGACGGGGAAGGCGGGGCGGGCCGGCGCCATCGTGGTAGCGCGAGGAGAGGAGCGCCCGGGCGGGGCGGCGAGCGGCGCGGCGGTGAGTGCTTCTGCTTCCTGTCGCTCGGCGGCCGCCCACGGCAGGTGCCGTGTGACCCCGCGGAGCGGCGGGGCCGGCCGGGCGGTGCGCGGCGAGGCTTTCGGCCAGCGGCGGCCACAGCGAGAGGCTGCTGGCACTGCCCGTGCCGGTGGAGAGAGCGGGGATCCGAGGCCGGCCTTCCCCGGGCGACGAGGGGAGGCCGCCTTTGCCGCGCTGCCCTCCGTGCAGCATGTGGCCGATTCCGGCGAACCCGGGGTCTCCGCAGCGGCGCGGGCGGGAGGGAGTGGGGAGCGCGCTCGGTGCCGTGCCGGCCGCTCCCGGCCAGCGCTGCGCTGCGCCGAGGCGTTTTCCCGCCCGTCCTGGGAAGGACATAAGCGACACCGTAGTTGGAGCTTAGCTGTCAGGGGGAACAACTTCTCTCTGTGAAAAACGAAGTTCACTCTCCTGTGAGAATTTAAAGGGGTTTAATATAAAGACAATAAGAGACACATCAAATAAAGCAACGGGGTAACAGCCAGTTGCCTTGGCGCTCTGCCAAGAGCACACCTGATGCCAGAGGTCAGTCCTTTTTATACCGTTTTTACTGTCTGTTCTTTATTCATATTAAAACTTTTCCTGGAGCTGTTCTGCATGGCCACTCCTTGGTTCCGCCTTTTTAGAGCGTGCCTAGTCTTCTGCCTTGTGGTTTTATTTCTCTTGATTCTTGGGGTTGGGCCCGCTAGGCAAGAGTCGATGGTAGGGTGGATTTCTTAATTCTCCAGACAGTCAGGGCTGATTGCAGCTTTGGGCCTCTTCGTCTCTCCGGGCAGAGTGGTGATAAAATCTCCCGGACTCTCCTGGCCGCCCGTTCTCCGGGCGGAGTAGCCTTTGGGCCCTTTTGCTCCCTAGACAAAGTGTTGATTAGCAGCTTTTCGGGCCTCATCCTCTGTTCGTTTGGAGGTTATCTTACGTGCTCACACTTGCTAACATTCTTGCTAAAAAGAGAGAAAACTACATCCACACAGCAGAAAGCATTTCTAACGTTATATAATATCTACTTTATACTTTGCGAGAAGCTAATATAATATATGTTTATAACAATCCCCCCTTTTCTATTTTATAAATCATTTGGCTTGAGCAATAATTCTTTTTGCTTGGCTTCTAATGTCTGTTCGTTCTTTTCACAGATCAATTTGGCTTCTTCAAGAGGGTCTTTTGTATCACTTTGTCTTTTTAATACCATAATTTTTTGTGCTGTTCCAGACATAGCCAACTTTGGGTCAGTAGGCATTGCCACAACTTGCATGCCTTGAACTATGCTGGTGATTAGCCGAATAAAGCAGGGGATCAAGCAAGGGAGAAATATTAGACTAGCTGTAGCACATAAGAGGAAGAAACCTAGCTTCTTCCACCATTCTTTCCCCAATATGCCATCCCACCAGTTAGCAGACATCATTGATTCCCATTTTTGGACTGGTACATGGGCTATTTTTCTGATTTGGTTGGCCATATCTAGAACGGCATCCCCATTGTCATCAATTTTTAAACAACAGTCCGATGTATTGAACTTCCTGCACACACCGCCTTCTTCGGCCAGTAAATAGTCTAAAGCCAGCCTATTTTGATGTATTGCAGCTCTGGTTTGGCGTTGCTGGCTGACTATTAATTCCATAGCCCCAGCTGTTTCATTGGTTATGATTTCTACAAGAGCTTGGAGTCTGATGATACGATTCAGCATGTAAATTGGGGTCTGATATCCCCAACTTCCATCTTGTGCTTAGGTAGCTGGCCCATCTGTTTCTAATATTCGTTCAGGGGGCCATTCCTCATCTTTCCATTTTTGGAATCCTCCAATTAAATCTCTTTTCTTTCTTTTGAAGTCTTCATAGAGAGGTATACCTAATTGATCTCCCACTGGTTCTGGGAAAAGGAAAAACCCTGGTTGAATGATTCTTAGTGTACAACTCCCTTTCCAATGTGAAGGGAGTCTTGGGGATGCCCTTTTCCCACATATCCAAAAGAAGCCATCTGGTGCTTTCCAATAATCACCTTCTTGTTGATTTATATTCTCCCCAAATTTGGCTATTTCTGGGATTCCAAAATAAGGATTTTTCCTCGTGTCATTACACTGAAAGAGTCCAACTTCATGATCATATACACAGTCTTTTCCTTTTTTCTGGGCTCAATACCAAGTTGGTTTTTCTGGGACCCACCACCTTGAAGTTTTGTTACTCACTTTATAGCTTTTACAGGGAGTGTTTCCTACTTCATTAAGAAAGTTTATCCCAGTTCGCCAGAGGCATTCTTCCCCTATCACTGTTGAACTTAAAATCCACCCCTCAGGTCGGTTCCCCCCTCTTATATTTGTCCGGTTCCATTTAAGGAGTTCTACCGGGCCTACGCTGCTACCTTTCCGTGGCCATTCTTCTGTCATTAAAGCTCCTCCACAGACCCAACAGTTGGTTATGTTAAGTTCTTTACCTATCCTCTCCCCCAATTCCACAAACAGGTTTTTTCCTAACCTTGGGGTTTTTTCCTCTTTGTTGTTTGAGCTTTGCATACAGGTCCTGGCGTGGTGAGGTGAATATAGGGCGAGGTTGCTGTGCTGGCTTTGTATCTTTACTTACCACTTGCTCTTTTACCAAATCTTGGACTGTTCCCCTGGTGGCAGCTGTGGAGCAAATCTATTTTTCTCCTTTTGGACAATTGCTTCTTAGTCTGTTTCCACTTGTTCCTAAATTTTCTGTAATCCAATATTTTTCTCCTTTATGCATGCAAATACCTAATTTGGATGAGTCATAACAGTGACTGTTGGTATGGGTATGAGTAATAAGAAAGAAGCCCCGGTGTCTTTCCATGTAGAGCTTTCGATAGCATTTGTAACATGGTCTTGCCGGTGTCCCAAAAGGGACCAGGAGAAGTGACAAAAGAAGGAATAACAGAGGTCCGGCATGGCTTATACTCCCACCTCCCTTGCCTATGAGGTTGCAACCCATAGCAGGTGTATTGGATCTTCTCGGTGGCGAGTACAGTGGCCGACCCGGTCTTGCCCTCTATTTCCTTGTCACTTCCTTTGTAGCTTTTAGGCAAATTTCTTTTGGCACCTTTTTAACTGTAGTATCTTATCGTATCTTAGGTGTTTCCCATTCAACAGGCACTAGTAATTCCCATCTGCAGAGCAAAGTTATTGCTTTTGTTGCTTATGATTTTGTCTGGATAGGGGGTTGATTTTGTGCTTGACACCCTTTACAACTAGGGTGTCGACGGTGTGAAATGCCAATTTCCCTCTAGATTAATTACTTATATTTGACGTGGTTGGCATGCCCCGTGTTAGAATGATTCAAACAGGGTATATGATGTGGCACTGATGGAAGTTGTGATTCTCCCCCTTCTTAATACAAATCACAGGCTAGAATCAGGACATGAGAGTTCCCTGTTTGATCCAGTCCCAACCCTTCCTGTTTGAAGTGAGAATATTCTTCTCCACGATGTCCCAGAATTTGTCCAGGGGCCACTGATATAAATTTGGCTTTTACTTCTCAGTTAGGTGTGATTCTTTGCATATCCCTTGGATTATTTAGATTGTTCTAGCTCATTGCCACCTGGTCTCCGTTTAAGAATCAATTTGGTATCACCTGGTTTGGATATTACAGTCCACTCTTCAGGTTCTTTTACAGGTCCTTTGATTCTGCTGGCATGGATCTACCCTCGTTCCTTGGTCTGGATTGCGGCCTCAGTCATCAGCAGTACCTGAAAAGGACCCTCCCATTGTGGAGTCAAAGATTGTTCTTTCCATGTTTTTACTAGTACCCATTCCCCTGAATGGATATTATGAATTTTGAACTCCAAAGCTGTGGTTTGAGGGATCATTCCTTTCAGCCGCAAATTTTCAAGTGTTCTGGCAATTGCGGTGACATATTTTTTGACACTTACTTCTCCTACTTCATAAGTGGCTGTTTCATGTTGAGCAGTAAGGAAGGGTAATCCGAACATCATCTCATAAGGAGACACTCCCAGGTCTGACCTGGGCTGTGTTCGGCCTCTCAACAGAGCCAAAGGTAAGCATTTTACCCATGACATTTGAGTTTCAATCATTAATTTTGTTAAAGTTTTTTTCAAAGTCTGGTTCACTCTTTCTACTTGGCCTGAACTTTGTGGGTGCCAGGGGGTATGTAATTCCCATTTTATTCCCAAGGCTTGAGTTATTTGTTGTAAGACTTTGGATGTAAAATGTGTTCTTCTATCTGAGTTTATTTTATTAACCATTCCATATCTGGGAATAATTTGTTCCAGAAGGGTTTTGCATACTATGTTAGCTGTAGCTCTAGTAGCAGGAACTGCTTCTACCCAACAAGTTAGGTGGTCTGCTATTACTAATAGGAACTTCCATCTCTGTATTTGAGGAAGTTTAGTGAAATCTACTTGGATACTTTGGAATGGTCGCAGAGCTAACTCACGGCCTCCTAATGTTGTTTTTCTCATTATTTTCCTAGTCACTCTTTGGCAAGTTCTACAGTTCCCAGTTATTTGTTTTGCTACCCCAAAGATTCCAATACACCCATAATTTTTTAGAAAATGATCACACAAGCTAGCTTGAGTACCCCAATGAGTTTTTTGATGCATATCTTCTAATATTCTCTTAGTGAGTGGCTTATTAAGTAACTGTCTCCCATCAGGAAGTTTCCGTTTTCCAGATTGATCTTGTTCTCCCCCTATCTTAAATAATTCTTTTTCTTCTTCTTTACTAAATTTGGGGATTTCCAATTCTCCCCTTTCTGGGGTCAGGATTAACAGAATTGGTTCAGTCCCATTTTCTGCTGCATCTTTGGCTTCTTGGTCTGCTAGGTTATTCCCTCTTATTTCTGGGGTCATCCCTTCTTGGTGTCCTTTGATATGCACTACGGCTATTTCTTCAGGCAATTTTAATGCTTCCAACACTTCTGAAATCAGGCCTTCATGTATCAGTTCTTTCCCCTTTGAATTTAGTAAACCCCTTTCTTCCCAGATCTTTCCAAAGGTATGTACTTTGAATCAGTATAGACGGTCCCCTTTTTGTGTGCTAAATGCTCCAGTGCTCTCTTTAGAGCGTATAATTCACAAGACTGCGCCGACCAATTTGAAGGTAGTTTTCCTTTTTCGATGGCCTGCATATTTATCCCATCGACTAAGGCATATCTTGACATTCTTTTTCCTTGCAAGCATCTGGATGAACCATCCACATATATTCTTTCCTCTTCTAAGAGGGCTTGTTCAGCTAGATCTTCTCGAACTTTTGTTTGGTATTGAGTAATTTCTAAGCAATCATGTGCCAGGTCATCTTTTGGTTCTCCATACAGGAATTGGGCCGGATTGAGGCTTTTGCTTGCTTCTATAGTTAGATCATTACTGTCAATCAGAATTGCTTCATATTTTAATAGCCTGGAGTCTGTTAACCATTTTTCAGCTTTTTGATTTAGCACATTTCGGACCGCATGGGGTGTGTATACAATCAGTTTACTTCCAAAGGTGAGCTTACGGCTCTCCTCCACCAAAATAGCGGTAGCTGCTATGGCTTGAATGCATACTGGCCAGCCACGGCTTACTGGGTCCAATAGTTTAGCTAAATAAGCTATTGGTCTTCTCACCCCTCCCCATTCCTGGACTAATACACCATGAGCTACTCCATTTTCTGCATTCACATATAAATGAAAGGGTTTTTCTAGTGAGGGTAAGCTTAGGGCTGGTACCGAGGCTAGTTTCAACTTCAGTTTTTCTAATTTATTATCATCATCATCTTTGGTCCATTGTATATTGTCTCCCCCTGTTAATTTTTCATATAAAAATTTTACTGCTTGTGTATATCTTTCAATCCATAATCTGCAATATCCCAGTAGCCCCAGCAGTCTCCTAACCTCCTTTTTTGAAGAGGGAGGAGGGAGGGATAAAATCCCTGTAATTGTTTCAGGACTTAGTTGTCAGCTACCTTTGCTTATCAGGTGGCCGAGATATTTTACTTCTGATTCCACAAACTGTAATTTCCTTTTTGATGCCTTTAGTCCCTTTTTCCCAAGAAAATTTAGAAGCTTTATGGTAGCTCCTTTAACTTTCATTTCATCTTCTCCTGATATTAGAAGGTCATCTCCATATTGGATAAATTGTATTCCTGGGGGAGTGGGGAAGGTTTGTAGTATTTCTCCCAAGGCTTGCCCAAATAAATTTGGGGCCTCACAATAGCCCTGTGGCAGTTTAGTCCACCTCAACTGGTTCTTTTTCCCTGTGTTTGGATCTTCCCATTCAAAGGCAAAAATATTTCGGCTTTCCTCTGCCAGTGGGCAGGCCCAAAAGGCATTTTTAAGATCTACCACACTAAACCACTGATGTTGAGGTGGAATTTTGCTTAAAAGAGTGCAGGGATTAGGAACCATAGGGTAGCAGGCCCGTGTTCTTTTGTTTACTTCTCTTAAATCTTGCACTAATTTATAATTTCCATCAGATTTCTTTACTGGGAGAATAGGGCTATTATGAGGGGATTTACAAGGTTCTAGTGTCCCATCCTTTATTAATTCTTCTATCACTGGTTTTAAGCCTTTTCTCCCTTCTAAAGATATAGGGTACTGATGTACACAAATGGGACCTTCTTCTTTTTCAATTGTGACCCTTATGGGGTCAAGATCTAGTCCACCCCTATTCCCTTCCCTAGCCCAAACCTCTCTGTTAATTTTGCTTTCATCTTCTTGGCTAAGTTTAAACACTTTGGCCGTCATTTTCCCTTCTTCTGGTATGACTCCAATCCCCAGTTGGATTTGTAAATCCCTTCCCAATAAATTGCTGCCAGCCTCAGGAGCTAACAAAGCATCCCCTATCCCTATTTTTGTTTCCCCTTCAATAACCACATCTTTAACGACAGAGACCTTAAATCCTTCCCCCTTTGCTCCTGTTACTTTTACCATATCATTACTCCCTTTTGGAATATTCATCACACAAGTCTTTTCTGCCCCAGTGTCAACTATAAATTCCAATACTTCCTCTTCGGGGCCTACTTTTAAAGTTATCAAAGGCTCCAGATGGTATTTATCCCCCCAAAAATAGAGCCCATGATTTCCCTATTTTTCTTCTGTGCGTGTCTCTTGAAATCTTTTCAGATCCCTCCTCAGGTGGGGGCATTCTCTTTGATAATGCCCTTCTTCCTTGCAATAGAAACAGGCATCCCTGGGTTGTTCTTGGAATCTTGATTGTGCTGAGGTTTTATTTTTCTCTTTTCCACCATTTCTGAATCTGGAATGTTTAGGAGTGTTACCTGAGGGCTTTAGATTTTTTTTGGAAGGTACTCTCTCGCATAGTGGCTATCATGATCTTTGCTCCCACTTTGGCTTTTTCTTCATCCCTCCGGACATATATATCTTTTGAGCTTCCCTTACTAGGTCTTGTAATGGTTTCTCATACCAATCTTCTATTTTTTCCAATTTTTTTCTACTATCTGGCCAGGCATGAGTGACAAAGTTAACTCTTAGCAGGGCTTGCCCTGCTAGGGACTCCGGGTCTCTCCCAGAATATTGTTTCATATTCTTTCGGAGCCTCTCCAGCCACTCAGTCGGGGTTTCTTCCTTCCCTTGCTGCCCCTCAAAGGCCTTTCTGACATTTTGTCCTCAGAGTGCCCCCTCTTTTATTCCCTTGATTATCAAATTACAATAATCATTCATATGTCCCCTCCCAGCTTCATCATTTTGGTTCCAGTTAGGAGGTGTAATGGGCATTTTCTGATCCCCGGGTGGACCTTGTTGGTTTTCTTTTCCCCAAATTTTTATTCCAGCAATTCTAATCATTTCTCTTTCTTCTTGGGAGAATATTATTTTCATTATTGATTGCATTTCTTCCCAAGTGAAAATGTTGGGACCTAAGAACTGGTCCAACATTTCAGCTGTACCTATGGGGTCTTCTAATAATCCTTTAATTTCTTTTTTGAAATTCCTAACCTCTGTAGAGGTTAGAGGAGCACTCACAAAGCCGCTTCCCCCTCCTCCCGTAGGTACTTCTCTTAACGGAAAGAAATGAATTTCTCGGCTTCCCTCTGTTTGTTTAGCAATGGAGGGCTTGTTGGGCTGCCTCGGAGCCTTAATGGCACCTCCTGTATTCTGGTATGGTGCTCCTTCGTTAAGAAGAGGGTTGATTTGGGAAGAAAGCACCGAACTCCCCTGGGGAGGAGGGGCAGATTCAAAGTCTGGCGCTGAAGCTGAATATTCTGTGGTGCAGAGGGTGGGGGTGGGGTATGGCAGTGAAGCCAGATATTCCGGAGCACAGGAGGCGGGCACCGGGGCTAAAGCCGGGTTTCTCAAGGCAGGAGAGGTAGGGGCTGAAGCCGGGACGTGTGACCTTTCCCTTGATGCAATTGAGGGTGCTGGGATTCCCGAGATATATGGGAAGGGTGGGATCCCCGGCATGGGCGGGGGCAGGGCTCCCCCCCAGCTCCATTGGGGCGGGAGGGCTGCCGGGGGAAAGGCCCCCGGTGCGGGCGGAGGGGGGGCTGGCGGGGGAAGCCCCGGAGCCAGGGGGAGGAGGGCAGCTTCTGGTGCTGGCGGCGGAGGCAATACTTCTAAAGGGTCTCAGCCTTTTTTCTCTTCTGTTTGCTTTTCCTCTGCGGTTTCTGATATTTTGAAGACTTTGGTTCCCAGAGGTTTTGTAATTCCTGTCCAGCAAGAAGCATATTCTCTCTCCTCAGGGTGAGATGGCTCTTTTGAATTTACAAATACATTTAGAGCCTGGCAAATCCATGCCTCATCAGACCCGTATTTTGGCCAGTACACATGATCAGATCTGATTTCCTTTTTTACCCACTCTTTCATGCAGAATTGAATCATTTTTACTTTCTCTTTTCCTTTTGTAGAAGGATCAGTTTCCCAGTTTGCGAGTTTGACCCCGAGGGGACTGTCTCGGGGTATATCCTCTGGCACCCTTTTATAATTTGAACTTAATTTACTAGGTTGTTGTCCCATTTTCCCAGGAGTTCTCTATTACTCAAAATACCAATTTATCCCCCCCTTTGAAATACTAATTCATTCCTTTAAAACACCAATCTTCACTGCTGTAAAATACTACCCACCCTTTCACAGTACAAAAAACACCAAAAAATTTATTAGAGCCCACCTTCCCCAAAAACAAAGTTAACTTCGAATTACACAGTTTTTCATTCACACATTCACTCTTTTTTAATATTTGTTCACTCACTCATTCCTACTCACAACAGAATAATAAGGTACCTCTTTCAAGTCACTTGTTAGTATCCACCCATGGGTATGATATAATCCTTAGGATTCTGGGTGCTCTTGGATTTCCCTCAACCCAGCATTGCTAGCATCCAAACCCCAACCTCTCTTGGGGTACTTTTAGGCCCTGGGTGCTCTTGGAGTTTTCCTCAACCCAGCATATGGGGGGGTAGCTCCCACTTTGCAACCCCTTCTCTGGGACCCCGTCCCAGTCACCCCCGGAGATTCTTTCACTCCGCTTATCTCTCGCTTTGTCTCCTCGCTGGCCGCTGTTCTCGTGAACAAGACGGAACGGCAGCACTCAGAGACTGCCACACTCGCTTCGCAGATCTGGGGGCAACCAGCCCACGTCTCATTCACACACGCTCATCTCCCGTAACCACCCCCTTTTTCTTTGGACAATACTTCCCAGTCCTGTTTCTTTTCCAGTGTCTGTGGGATTTTTGTCGAGAGCGCTCTCTTTCATTTGCTTTATTTTTGTGTCTTTCTTGTCCTCCGGGTGTTGCCCTGCTGCCACCAAATCACGCCAGAGGATGCTAAGCAAAGGTCCTGCCAACTTGGGCGGGAGGCGCCTTACCCTTGCTTCTTGAATCCTCCCACGCTTTTCAGAGGCGAGGTGTAGCTCCGGGACGAGCCCTTAATTGTGAAAAACGAGGTTCACTCTCCTGTGAGAATTTAAAGGGTTTAATATAAAGACAATAAGAGACACATCAAATAAAGCAACGGGGTAATGGCCGGGTGCCTTGGTGCTCTGCCAAGAGCACACCTGATGCCAGAGGTGAGTCTTTTTTATACCATTTTTACTGTCTGTTCTTTATTCATATTAAAACTTTTCCTGGAGCTGTTCTGCATGGCCACTCCTTGGTTCCGCCTTTTTAGAGCATGCGTAGTCTTCTGCCTTGTGGTTTTATTTCTCTTGATTCTTGGGGTTGGGCCCGCTAGGCAAGAGTCGATGGTAGGGTGGATTTCTTAATTCTCCAGACAGACAGGGCTGATTGCAGCTTTGGGCCTCTTCGTCTCTCCGGGCAGAGTGGTGATAACGGCTCTTGGACTCTCCTGGCCGCCTGTTCTCCGGGCGGAGTAGCCTTTGGGCCCTTTTGCTCCCTAGACAAAGTGTTGATTAGCAGCTTTTCGGGCCTCATCCTCTGTTCGTTTGGAGGTTATCTTACGTGCTCACACTTGCTAACATTCTTGCTAAAAAGAAAACTACATCCACACAGCAAAAAGCATTTCTAACATTATATAATATCTACTTTATACTTTGCGAGAAGCCAATATAATATATGTTTATAACACCTCCATTGGCGACCTCCTTTTCCCTCTGATTCAGCTACCTTGTGGTAGGTGCGATGGTGCTGAAGAAGGGTGGCGGCTTGGCACAGTTGCTGTCACAGGTGGATCTTTGAGTGGCATGTGTGAGGGTAGGAGGGTACGGCACCCATAGCTGAAGGCAAAAAAGGTCAGGGCATGTCATCAGCCGCAGTCGTGCTAAGTTGTTCATCTATGCAAACTGCTTGCCGAGTTGTTCCTTTCTTAGGTAATGGGGGCTTGTATCAACCAGAACTGCAAATGGTCAGTATTTGCAGAGAAGGTTACTTGGACTGTTGTTGAAGTGAGTGTAGCAGTTTCTATGGCATTCTGCAAAAAAAGTGACAGGTCTCCCTGTGTTCCCCAGTTCTTAACAAAGATGAAGTTAACAAACCCCTGAAAAGAGGTTTTGCAAAACTTCAGGGATATTTTCCTACTAGTACTGTAGAGACAACCATAGTCACCTTGTCTTTCCAAAAGTGAAGGTTCCCTATTTTTGTCCAAGAGCATCAAGTGCTTTTGATCAGCGTTTGTGTGCATGCATTAGCCTCGTTCTTGCTCTTCCTTGGAGAACTTTTACAATACTCACATGATCTGTGTAGGCTGCAGACTGCAGTGGTGAACTTCAAGGCTTCCAGCAGAAGGGAGATGCTGTCCACGTTTTGGATTCTCCTTAGCCTGAACCTTCAATGTCCAATAACGCAGCGTTTGGTGCTCGAGGCACTGACTCTGGCGTGCCCCTGGTCAGAGACAGTCCAGCTGCGTTACCTCCACGCGTCGCTGAAGCGACTTCGGGATCAGGAAAAGAGCTTGCTGGGCTAGCTAGCTGGCTTCTTTGCAGAGGGAAACACGGCAGGAGCCGTTGATGTCGGCTCACGTTAGCTCAGAGACAAAGGAAGAGAGGGGCTGTTCAGGTCTGGCTTCTAACAGGTTTAATGCGATAGGATGAGGATGAGGTCGGATTGATGGGAATCCGCTCCTCGGAGCCTTGTCCTCAGTTTTATAGGGAATTTGAAAACCCCCTGTAACTATTCCTGAAAAGACCTGCCTTGCTAAATTAGTGCCTTTTAAGTCTTGTGTCCCCAGGATAGAACAACAAACTCACAAAGATAACAGCAGTGGATCTACAGGACTTCTGCAGGCCTTCTGGACTGCAGACATCTCTGACCAAAGGCCACAGATGACGTGTACCCTGATCCTGCCGAACGCCCGTCCGCCCTGGACTCAGCTTCAAGGTTTGATTGATACTGGTGCTGATGTAACTATCATCTCCTTCTCTGCGTGGCCTCCCTCATGGCCTTTACCCCCAGTGGGATCGGCCATCACAGGATGAGGATGAACCACACAGAGCTATTGAAGCGAACGGCCTGTGACGGTGAAGGACTCAGAGGGGCACACAGCTACAATTAGGCCTTATGTTACTACCACTTCCCTTAACCTTTGGGGACGGGATGTGTTGGCAGCCTGGGGCATACGGATCGGGACAAATTTTTAGCAGGGGTCACTGTGCGCAAAGGTGCACAGTATCCTACACTGCCTTTGCAGTGGTTGATTAACACACCAATCCGAGTCAGACTCTGCTTAGTTAGTTGAATTAAGGGCTGTTATCATGGCTTTTCAACGATTCTCACAGGAACCTTTGAATTTGGTTACTGAAGCCGACTAGCAAAAGCTCGTATACAATTAATCACCTTACGGTACCACAAAATTCAAAGAATCCTGTTCTTCTGAATCACTTTCTCTCATTGCAATCTGCAGGCAAGAGACAACTGCCCTGGGCAAAAGTCTGGGTGTGGAATTTACTCACTAACCAGTGGGAAGGCCTGCGGGAACTTATGGTTTGGGGTCGTGGCTATGCTTGCGTTTCTACAGATACTGGGGTACGGTGGCTAGCTGCAAAATGTGTTCGCCCTGCCCTACGGCACCAGAGGCAGAACAGGCAACCTCCAAATGATGACCAGAACACCAACCATCCAAGTGGCCACCAGAATGTAGATCATCAGCCATCAGACTCTTCTGATGATGACCAAGATGTTGACCATCAGGCAGATGGTCCTTCTACAAGCAGAGACTGGGATGGTCCTTCCACAAGCAGAGACTGAACTTTAAATTTCTTGTTATGGAGTCAGATCGTTAAAGCCTTAAGGACATATTTAGAATTAATAACTGATGTAAATTTCTATTTAGGATTAATAGTGGAGTTGTTATCTTATCAAACAAAAAGGGGGAATTGTAGATACCAAAATGCTGCTAGCGAGGATTTTCTTGCTATTTTCTAAGTCTGTGAGAGACTTTTCTCTCTCACAGAAGAGGTAGCAGAGTATGTAAACAACCAAGCCACCTGCAACCTTGAAAAGTCTGGTTTATGGTCTAGTAGAAAAATATTTTGACAATGGATGGTTTAGGATTTTAGCCAATCACCCCAAGGGGGGGGGCTGATCCTTTGTCCAATTAGACTATGAAGAAAAAAGTCTGTAAAAGAGTTTGTGAAATAATTAAATGAATAAATCTTGGTGCACAATTCCTGCCTGCTGGATCTTCTCTCCTCCTCCTCCCTATGGCTGCGGGACACAGTGATACACCCTAGGGCCCAGGCCTGCGGTAATAGACCACAATTACAAGTGAACTGCAACACAAGCAGCTAACACATTCCTCCTGTGATAAATGAGTGAACGATAAATTTTGTCTTTCGCATCTATCACTTTAACATTTAGAAGTGAGAATGTACTATGTAGAAATAGTGTTAAGGTAAAATATAGGTAAGTAAAAACAAGACTAGAGTAAATTGTAACTTCGAATGAGTGGTAACATGTTGGGAAACGTAGGAAGAAACACATAATAAATGTCCTTTAAGTTGAGAAATTACAGAGGTGGAAACCAAGACATCTTCAAGAAACAAAGAAGATAAACCGCATGCATCCCAGGAAGTCTGTTATCTCATCAAAACTCACACCTCCCAAAGAACCCATCAACTACAAATTAGGTTGGAGACTGAGGAGGCACCGGAGGGGGGTGCCTGCCTTCAATTCTGGAGCTACTCAGAGGACCGAGGTGGCAGTGTGCTGGCGTGTGCTGGCGCAAGGGGGCAGAGACGGAGGGGGGAAAGTTGAGTGAAGTGTAAATGACTTTCTGGGCTTAAGGACTATGTTTAAAGAAGTACTAAAGTTCACAGTAAAATGAATGGAGCCACGCCTCTAGCAATATTGCTAAGTGCTCCTGCACTGTGATATGCCTTTGTTCTACTAATAAATGCTCAATATTATGCTGCTGAAAATTCCGCTTGGGAATTCATCTTTCTCACTTCTTCCCTTAAAATCAGTTCTAAGAATTTAGTGTGAAATACATTTAGGCTTGGTCCACATTATTTTTAGTTCAAATAAACACATCTAAATTTTTTCCATCTTTCCCATTAAAGGATTTTGGTTTTGGCTCATTCTTTCAGCATTTTGCCAGCAATCTGCTCAATGCTCTTTCCTTAGGAATGAAAGCTGTAGCCTGATATTACAAAGTGTTTGGTGAAACCTTTACCATGACTCTCAAGTCGCAACATGCCAGATAATCACTGGTTTTCAAAGCTGCTTGAAGATAGAAGGAAAGCGTCAAAGGTTTATGCATGAATCAGCATCCCCTTGTCACAACGTCATGCTGCAGTGATCCTTGCAGAGCTCTAAGACTGGATTTAAAGGAGAAAAGCTCAATACTGGCTCCTGAGCCAGCAGGATGAAACATCCAAGATTGTACATATATTACTTCTGTGCTAAAACTACTGTATGAAAACGTCTTACCATTATGGCAGTTTTATAGTACTCCATAGGAGACATCTCTTTAAATGACTCTAATATCCTTTCAGTGCTAAAATTGAGAAGGGGGTTGATCCATAGTTAACTCATGTAAACACGAGTGAACTACTAAGAGACAGCAAATGTTAATCACAAAACCTAAGCAGCAGGATTCGCCTTAATCTTGTCAAGATAAGAGGAACAGGATCTTTTGAAAACCGGCACAGAGATCGCTGCATCAGCCACCGAAGAACTGCGCATGCTCCAGAAAGAAAGGTAAAAAGTGCATTGTGACAAAGACTACTGATCTTCATCAGAAAGACCCTCGAGGAAGAAGAGGAGCCTTCCTCAGTGCGCCCATCAGCGTACACAGCGCATGCATGGCACGTATGCTAATGATATTAATGACTTCCGAGAAGTAATTTCTAGAACCACTCCTATCCCAAGAATTGTGATGAATGTTCATAAATTTTACACATAATGCTGG
This sequence comes from Aphelocoma coerulescens, assembly GCF_041296385.1. NCBI lineage: Eukaryota > Metazoa > Chordata > Aves > Passeriformes > Corvidae > Aphelocoma > Aphelocoma coerulescens. The sequence continues at coordinate 519,276 of NW_027183470.1, forward strand.
ACTGTATGGAGTGCTCTGTGTGTGTGTGTTAGGAGGAGTGATCCCCCATGCACCCAGCGCCGAATAAAGCAAATACCCGCTTCTCTGACTCTGAAGCATCTCTAGGCCTGGTTTTGGGCAATTCAAAATAGGTGAATACACATTACAACTACAGCTGAAGTTGTTGCATAGGCAGATTGAAGAGGAAAGGATTTCATCTTCATCACTCTCCTTCTTTCTTGTTTTGACAGAATTAAGAACTTGTAAAAAATCTGATATCACTGATGCTCACCACTCTTCCAATTAGACTACGCTCACTTAGGCAACGAAGTCCAGAGCTTCGGATATCTCCCGCTTCTGCCCTAGGAATTGCTTCCAGTGCTGTACCTTTGCTCCAGCTGCGAAACCAAACCAGCAGAACCAAGGAAGTTCTCTCTGAATGAACCATTGCTCTTGAAGGCTACAACGGTAGTCATGGCAGTGAACACTGCTCTTCACTGGGCCATTCCTCTGAAAAAAAACCATGCACCACCTCTCAACCTAAACCGTTAAGCCTCCTGCTGATGCTGACTGACAAAGCGTCCAACTGCACTTAGATTCCAACAGCTACTTCCAATGACCTGTCAACAGAGCTTTGCAGACTTGCAACAGAGCAACAAACTAAAGGGGCTATGTTTCATGGCTGTTTTTCAAACATCATTGACTTATGTCCCTTTGCCAGCTTAAGTGAAGGTGGCCCATCCACCTTGGTCAAAATCAGCAGAATTTTGGCCCAATTTGTTGTTACGCAACACATCATGACACAATCTCTTGGTGTTGATGCAAAATTCCCACTGAAGTGCATGTCGTTACATGACTTAAGGCTACCTACTCACAGAGTGTCCACTCCACTGCCACACCCATTTTCTGGCCACCTTGAAATGACTGAGCTGTCTTACTGTTCCCAACATTCCTCAGGGGTACGTGACCACCATAGCCTCCCTTCTGAAGTTTAGGAACCTAAGTAGTACTAGCAATAGCAGTTTATCCAAAATCCATTTGCTCCATCAACAAACTCCGAGCAAGCGCTGAGAATTAGTTTCAAGACTTCTACATATATTTACAGGGAGCTTTTTGTTTGCTTGTTTGTTTTTAAAGCAGATGGAGTAGTGCGATGTTTCCCTGAGGCTACCAGGGCTGCGAGGCAGGCAGGCAGAGCCCTGGCATGGGTGGCACAGGGGACCCCGGGCGCTGACGGCTGCCACCAGCGCAGGCCAGCTCGGAACTGGCAGGCAGGGCTGCACCCCGCGTCTGCCACAACAGCTGCAGCTTCTGCAGCCTGAAACACAGCTGGCTCAGGGGTTCAAATTAAGAGCCAAAACCTTTTGCTGCTCAATTTGGGGCAGAGAAAGGTCATCACTTCTAGCATGGCATAAGCCTGCCACTACATTTCTGTGAAGGAAAATCACCTTGTTAGAGTGAAACTCCTGAGTAAAATACTGAAGCGCTTTCAGATTCGTATTATCTGACATTTCTGTGACCTTCTTTTATACCTGCATTGTTTCCTACTGCTGGTTTTGGGCACAAGTTCTGTGTACACTATTCTGGAAACAAAAAAATAACCCAAAACCAACACCCACTCCTCCCCCACCATCACTCCTTCCCCAGCCCCAAGCCTAACAAAACCAGCCTGCAGAATGTGCAGGATTTCAAATGAGAACAAGCATAGATGGGACATCAAAAGATGGATTCTCCTTAGACATTTGTGCATGCAGTGCTCTGCAATCAACTCCTAAATTCTACTCCTCGTACACCAAATATTTGTCTTGGGAACTCCTTGTTCTCCATTCCAACCCTTCTGAGAGGGTAATCGAGGAGTTACTCTACATATTTTAAGCACATGTTGCACTAGTCAAATCCAATGCACAGCATTACTTGACTAACTGAGGCGGTGGCAAGGTCAATTAAGACCTGTTCATGTCTTAATTTGGAGCTCTTCCAACTGCTTGAAAAGTGAAGCCTTGGACGTTGAAGGTTCAGGCTAAGGAGAATCCAAAATGTGGATAGCATCTCCCTTCTGCTGGAAGCCTTGAAGTTCACCACTGCAGTCTGCAGCCTACACAGATCATGTGAGTATTGTAAAAGTTCTCCAAGGAAGAGCAAGAACGAGGCTAATGCATGCACACAAACGCTGATCAAAAGCACTTGATGCTCTTGGACAAAAATAGGGAACCTTCACTTTTGGAAAGACAAGGTGACTATGGTTGTCTCTACAGTACTAGTAGGAAAATATCCCTGAAGTTTTGCAAAACCTCTTTTCAGGGGTTTGTTAACTTCATCTTTGTTAAGAACTGGGGAACACAGGGAGACCTGTCACTTTTTTTGCAGAATGCCATAGAAACTGCTACACTCACTTCAACAACAGTCCAAGTAACCTTCTCTGCAAATACTGACCATTTGCAGTTCTGGTTGATACAAGCCCCCATTACCTAAGAAAGGAACAACTCGGCAAGCAGTTTGCAAAGATGAACAACTTAGCACGACTGCGGCTGATGACATGCCCTGACCTTTTTTGCCTTCAGCTATGGGTGCCGTACCCTCCTACCCTCACACATGCCACTCAAAGCTCCTTGCGTGGAGCTCTCGCACCACCTATGACAGCAACTGTGCCAAGCCGCCACCCTTCTTCAGCACCATCGCACCTACCACAAGGTAGCTGAATCAGAGGGAAAAGGAGGTCGCCAATGGAGGGAAGTTGTACCCCCTGACAGCTAAGCTCCAACTACGGTGTCGCTTATGTCCTTCCCAGGACGGGCGGGAAAACGCCTCGGCGCAGCGCAGCGCTGGCCGGGAGCGGCCGGCACGGCACCGAGCGCGCTCCCCACTCCCTCCCGCCCGCGCCGCTGCGGAGACCCCGGGTTCGCCGGAATCGGCCACATGCTGCACGGAGGGCAGCGCGGCAAAGGCGGCCTCCCCTCGTCGCCCGGGGAAGGCCGGCCTCGGATCCCCGCTCTCTCCACCGGCACGGGCAGTGCCAGCAGCCTCTCGCTGTGGCCGCCGCTGGCCGAAAGCCTCGCCGCGCACCGCCCGGCCGGCCCCGCCGCTCCGCGGGGTCACACGGCACCTGCCGTGGGCGGCCGCCGAGCGACAGGAAGCAGAAGCGCTCACCGCCGCGCCGCTCGCCGCCCCGCCCGGGCGCTCCTCTCCTCGCGCTACCACGATGGCGCCGGCCCGCCCCGCCTTCCCCGTCGCCTGCGGCGCAACGCGGCTGCTCCGAGCCACGCAGCACGCGTGCGGCCGGGCCCTGCCGAGCTGCCGGCGGAGCCGGGGCACAGCCCGGGCGGGAGAGCTTCCGGCGAGGCTGGGCGGGCGGCGAGCGCGGCCGAGCGTGAGCGCGCCAGGCGGGCGGCGGGCGGCGGCGCGATGGAGAGCTAGATGGAGGCGGCAGCACCGCGCGGCATAAAATAGCTGATCGTCCGGCAGCCGCCCGCTCCGCAGCCCCTCGGCTGCTGTCGAGAAGGGCCCCAGCCCTGGCCGCGCCGGTGGCGAGGCGGCTCCGCAGCCCGCGGGCAGCCCTGGCGGGGCAGGGGAAGCACTGCGGGCAGCCCCGGGGCCGCGCAGCCGTCTGCAACGCGCGGTGGGAGCCGCTGGGAACTATTTTACACGTTCCGGGGGGCTGGAGAGGAGCACGGAGACCACGCGGCAGGTCGCTGCCGTTAGGGAAAATTAATCCACGATGCCTGAGGTTTATATCCGAAAAGGAGACAGAGGAGTCCTGCAACATTCTTCGACTACAGGGAGAGTCCATGGGGCTTTTCCCATGGCGTCTGTCAGACGGTTGCGGGATGCAGCCCCCTTTTGATGCCAAGTTCCCGGCCACAGCACCCTCTTCCTTTTCCCCACTGGCTGAGGTATTCGGGAGATACAGACTTCCGGAACTGCCTACTCTATGCGCCCCCCTCTAATATGCACCCCCCTCTTGGCATCGAGAAGAAAGAAAAGAACCCCATTCCTAATGCTCTTAAGTCTTTGTTGCCTTGCTCTAGGTTCAGGAATTTAACACGGCCTTGATTAATCAACAGTCTCTGATGATTAGTAACAGTTCTAGAGAACTCCTAGTTTCTTCTGTTACTTCACTAGCCATAACTTCCTAGCCTTGTCTACAGGCCGATTCACACGGTCTCTTTGTAAAGACTCATCCATCTCATTCCTTTTAATCCCTCCTCTTTTTATTTGCTCTGTATTTGTCTTTACAAACCTTAATTACCATGGATTTAATTTTTTTCTTCTGGAGTCTTCTTGGGTTTTGCTATTATTTGCAGTGACATCCTTTTCTGTCCTTTTGTAGTCATTTCTGGATCAGGTAGGCATGGCTGCTAGCGGCATCCCCTTGAGCACCTGCTGAAAGAGCTGCCGCCAGCATGGTGTCACACATGGTAAAAAGATGAGAGTTGCTATAGCATGTAAGAGGAGGAATCGTATTCATTTAGCCCATAGCTGGCCAGTTAACCATGAAAACATGTCCCATCCCCATCCTTTCAACATTTGGACAGGTCCACGAGCTGACGTTATTTCCTTTGTTATTTGTTTGACCACTTTTCCGCTGTCATCTGCTTGCAAACAGCAGCTCGAGTCATTTAATTTCCCACAAACTCCTCCTTCTTCTGCCAACAGATAATCTAATACCATCCAATGTTGAAATACCGCTTTCCTCATTTAAGTGGGTTGCTCAGCAAAAAGGTCAAGCGCTGTGGCTGGCTGGTTGGTAATTATTTCCGAGACAGCTTGTAACCTAATTATCTCCTTCAAATGATAAATGGGTTCCCAGGCATCTGGGATTAATTCCTTAGGTTTCCAAGGGGCTGGTCCATCGTGTTGGGTAACTTGTTCTGTTGGCCGTTCATCATTTCCCCGTTTTGGGGTGCTCCCTCCAGCCAGGGCTGCATCAGCTGACTGCTTTTCTCTAATTAAATCATCACAGATTTTGATTCCTAAGCGATTTCCCAGAACTTGTAGTAGCAAAAAGAACAACAGTCTACTAAATATACCATATCCCTGACCAGTTTGGAGGTAACCTGAGCTAAGCATGTTGGCCACAAATCCAATACTGTCCTTTCAAAGCCCGTGTTCCATTAGCAAAGGAACCTACCCATGGTCATCAATTGGTGGCTCAAAATACAGCAGGATTCCCGGGCCTAACGGTCCTCCAACAAGAGTTGCCCCACCATAAGGGTCCCAGCATTTGCATTTCCAAGCTCCCGCACAGGGTTCCCACCTACATTTACATCTGCAAGCTGCTTGGTTGGATTTGGAGCAGAACTCACTAAAAGGCTTTGAGTTCCAATCCGGTGTGGCCATTCCCACTGATAATCACAAACAACATGTCTTCTACTTGTGGAATTTTTGTGGGGACTGCTCAAAAACAGGTGGTCAAAAAAACCCCTTGTCCCTCCCCATTGCTTTACAGGCTTCCAAATATTTTTGGTAAGTGTGATAAGAACGCCTTACGCAGCTACTGTTAGTGAGCCGAACAGGTATTTGATTGCATTTGCCTTGATATTTGGAACAATTGGAAGGAGGGCAATTGGGGGTCCAAACCCAGTTGTTCAAGCCCAGAGGGAAAGTCAATTGACAATTGCCTTTTCCTACATAGACACGCCCTATCCTATTTAGGCAATAAGTGCCTGTTGGAGAAGAATGAAGTGGCCATGAACTTCCTTCTTTGGCCCCAAATCCCATCCCACTGTGGCCCTCACATTGACCCACCATTTAGGTTCAGCTGGGCTAGCCAACTATGGCCACTCTTCAGATCCTCCTGGCCCTCCACAGAGCCAGCAATTGCTAAGGTTAAAAACTTTTGCTACTTCTTCTCCTAAGGCTGCAAATTGATTCTCCCACTCCTGGCCTAAACTCAGCTAACCATATCAAAGTAGAATTAGTAAGGAAAATGTTTTAATAGTGTCATCTAATTAGCTAGTCTAATTTTCCCGTTGTCTTCTGCAGCACCTGTGGCAATTGAAGACACAGAAACCACTTAACGTAACAAAATGGCCACAAGTATTAGCCCCCAAGTGAGTGGAGATTCTAGAGGAGGGATGCCTATACAGTCTATTTCAGCAGACAGTCTGAAGGTAGGACTGCGGGGCTTCTTCCGATGTCGAAGCACTGCCTACTGCTCCGGCCCACTCCTGCAGAGTGTCAGTCACGGCCTCCCGGCCTTCTCCTCCAGCTGAGATGTGCAAATCTCTGAGGCTTCAGAGACCTTGACCCGAGAGTGACGGGTTCACCTGTGTTCAGCTTACTTGACGGCTGTTTTCTGTCGTCAGTGACACTTGGAATGGGCCACGCCATTTCACCAGCACTGGCGCTTCTTTCTACTCCTTAATTAGGACTCAATCTCCTGGTTGGATGTTAAAAGCAGCAAAGTCCAAAGGCCGGGCTTGCGCCAGCTGAGTTTCCTGTTGAAGGGGTTTCACAAGAAGCAGGATCCTGGCCACAGATGGTTTTAAAAATGCATCACTTGCCTCTACCCCCCCCCACTGGGTGGAGACTTACCAGGGCAATTGCAAACAACGATTGAAAGGGAGATAACTGAATCTCTCGTCTGGCTTGGGCCCTCATTCTCACCAAAGCCAATGTCCAAAGCCCTACCCATGGCATCTTGGTTTCTATTACCAGCTTCAAAAGGTGTTTATTTCTCTCTTCATTGTTTTCTACCCGAGCCGAGCTCTGGGGGTGCCAGGGCCTATGGAGGTTCCATTGTGTTCCTAAAGAAGCCAAAACCCCTTGAAGGATCTTTCCTGCAAAATGAGTTCCCCTATCTGAATCTATTGCTTCTACAATGCTGTATCTTGGAATGATTTGTTCCAAAAATGCCTTAAGAACTGATCCTGTCATTACTGAAGTAGTTGAAAATACTTCTGGCCACCTTGCTAGCTGACATACGATTACCAGAAGATATTAAGCCTTGCCACTTGGGGCATCTCCGGAAAATCCACCTGGCATCTTTGGAAGGGCCATGCAGCCCAAGGCCTCCCTCCTCTAGCAAGTTACTTTGTAACTTGGCTGTTGGCTTTAGCACAGATCAAGCAACCTTCAACAGCTCCTTTTGCCAGTCTAAAAAGACCCCCAGCAACATACATCATGAGATAGGCTTCTGCCAATCCTCAGGAAGTGCAAGAACTCTCTTAATGGAGTTGCTTTAATATTGGTAGGGCCAAAGGTTCTGGTATCTCTTGTTTGCCATCCCTTGGAAACCAATTCTTGCCTTTTTTCTCTGCCACACGACTTTTAACTGTATGTCAAACTGCTGCGGTAGAAAAGACAGCTTCCTGGGCAGTGATGGAGTCACGGGGAGCAAAGGGGGCATCTTGGAGAGTTCTGGCAGAAGTGTGGCTTTCTGAGTTTCTTCATCCACCAAAAAGGAGACAGAGGAGTCCTGTAACATTCTTCAACTCCAGGGAGAGGCCATGGGGCTTTTGCCATGGAGTCTCTCAAATGATTGCGGGATGCAGCTCCCTTCTGATGCTAAGTTCCTGGCAACAGCACCCTCTGAGGTACTCGGGAATTACAGACTTCCGGAACTGCCTACTCTATGCCCCCCTCTAATATGCACTCCCCTTTTGGAATGGAAAAGGAAGAAAACCAAACTATTCCTAATGCTAGGAAGTCTTTGCTGCCTTGCTCTAGGTTCAGGAATTTAGCAGGGCCTTGGCTGAGCAACAGTCTCTGTTGATTAGTAACAGTTTCTAGAACGAATACTTTCTTCTGTTACTTCCCCCCCTGTAAATTCCTAGCCTTGTCTAAGGAGAGATTCACACGGTCTCTTTGTAAAGACACATCTATCTTACTCCTTTCACGCCCACACCTTCCTTGCGGTGGAACGGCTCTCCCCGGCACAGCACCTGGCACAAAACCCCCGTATACGCACACACACACCTGCACTTACCCTGCACTCCACTGCACACACACACACACACACACCTCCCGCACACTAACACCCCCTCCACATCCCCACCATGCTACTTGCAGTGGCCCCGCCCCTGCCATCCCCACCGGCTGGCAGCACCCACTCCTCGCATGCTTCCCCATGCCTTGCATTTCCTTGCTGCCCCCTCTGTAGCCTTCCCTCAACCTGCCTTTTCTCCCCTGCCTTGCACTGACTTGCTCACCCATCCCCCACCTGACTTCCTTTCACATTCGTCTAGGTCTGGCCTCACCTTTCCTTTTCCTTCTAGGACCCTCATTGCCTTGCCTCGCCTCGCAAAGCCACCACTTGCCTTGCCTTGCCCTTGAACCCCTCCCTTGCCTTGCATGACCTTGCTCACCCCTCCCCCACCTGGAATTCAACACCCCTTTTCAATGACATTTCTGGGCCTTGCCCTGCCCTTTCTGCTCCTCCGAGGAATCTCAAAGCTCTCAAGCATCTCCGGTGTTTCAGGATCCCATGAGAGGAAGACCAGGGGAGGACGCATGTTGCCACACTCATCTCTGTGGGCAGCCTTTGTCTGGGAGCAATCCTTGCATGTCTTGAACCTTGGAGGGGCAATTCACATTTTGCCCTTGAGCTCGGGGACCAGAAAGAGAGTTCTTTTGCATACAAGGGAAGGCAGGTAGCTCAAGTCTTTTAGGTACAGAGGAGAGATGACCCACGCGGGATCAAGGCCACACAGAGCACTTGGTCCTGGCCACTTTTGTGCACCAGCAGTCCTTGAATGTACTTCTCACCTGCCTTGCCTGGCCTTGCCTTGGCAACACAACACTTGCCTTGCCTTGCCCTGCTAGCCCTCTGGAGCCTTGCATTCCTTTGCAGGGCCCTGCCCCGCACATGACCTGCCTACTGTTTTCCTCCAGGGCCTTGGCTTGCTGAGCCCTTCCTGTTTCTGCCTGGCCTTCCCATCAGTGGCCCTTCCTTCCTACAGCCAGCCTTGCCTCTAACTTCTGGGCCTTCTCTTGCCTACCAGTCCATTTGCTTTCCCCTCACTGCTCTGGCCTTGCCTACCTCTCCCTTGACTTGCCCACAATTGCCTGCACTCGGTTTGCAGCGCCTTGCCTGCATGGAAGGCAAGGGAAAGAGTGGTAGGCCGGGCAAAGCAAAGCCAGCAAGTTGTAGGCAGTGCGAGGCAAGGCAGACGCAGGCAAAGGAAGCAGAGCAAGGGTACCTTAAGAAGAACTAGACAAGGCAAGGCCAAGAGACTCGGAGTGCCTTTCCTTGGGAAGGCAAGGACATAGTGCCAGTGTTGCTGGAGCAGATGTTAAGGTACTGTGGGGAGGAATAGTCCAGCAAGACATTTCTCTTCTGGCCCCTGTGCGTGTAGGGGCAATTGTTGGACATATTCAATACTGGAGGCGGATCAGTCGCTGGATGTGTTGTATTTTGGAGGAGGGGATGCCGTTTCTTTGGAGATGGGCTTGTAGTTGCTCTCTTTGGCAAGGAAGGCAGGTTTGGATGTGCACATCAGGTACTCCTAGGGATTTTAAAGGCTTTTCCCAACAGGCAGAGCTCTCTCTGGGTTCGAGCTGTTGAGCTGTCAGTGGGAATGCAAAGGCCAAGCTCTTAAGCTATTTGTCCTGGTGCCTTCAGTGTGTGAGCAGTCCCTGGTGCCGTTGCCTTTGGATCCTGACTCTGGGAGAGGGAAGGCTTAGGATGGTACCTAGAGCTGAGAAGGAGAGTGCTGAGAACAGCGTGTGTGCTGCTAGTTTGAGGGGTGCAGGTGAAGTTGTAGGCAGCAAGATCTTCCTCAGCTGGCACTGTTTTGAGCCCTGTTTTTGCCAGATGGTTTCAAGTTGGTGGGCGGAATCTGCGAGAGGGAAAAGATTTGTTTGGGCCAAAGAGGTGTGGTGTAAAGAAGAGTGTGCTCTTGGAAGGGGAAGATGAGGGCAACCTTTTTGTCCTGACACCGTTGATTTGAGTGCAGGGCCGTTTGCAAGTTGCCTCTGTCTGCCCTTGGGGTGGTTTCGAGCTGGGCCAGGTGCTTGGCCTTCTTTTGCAAGTCTGCAGCGCCGTCGTGTGGTTGTTTCCATGAGCGCTGACAGTGCCCGGCAAAAAGCGCTTGGCTGGCGCGGCCCCAGTCGTGTGGAAGCAGTTGGTGGAAGAGCTCCGCTGTGCATCCTGCCTCTTGGAGACATAAAAGGATGTAACCCTGCGCGTAGCGGGGAAGCAAGACGAATCTTTTCATTGTTGGCTGAGCAGTTTCTAAGCGGCAAAAGTAAAGGCAGTTTCAGCACGGCCTCTTTCTTTCAGAACCTTTTCTGTGCCATCATGAACATGCTCAACATGCCACTCGCACCCGCTGAACTGCATCAAAGGCCCTGGAGATAGGCGCTTTCCTTCAAGCTCTCTGTAGCATCGTACCCTCCACCTCTGGCGGATCCCAAAGCCCTTCCAAACATCCAGCAGCTGCACGCAGAGAACAAGTGCTAAAACAAGGCGTTGGCCTTCCTAGTCCTTTTAAAGTCTGTGAACTAGGCGAAACATTCCAGTGAGCAGCACTTTCCTTCGCAACTATATCTAGAGCATCATCACATTCTCTCCAAGTGGGTAAGTCCACCCTTGCAGCGCAGCGTTTGCAGCCACAGTTCGGACTGAGAGATAGGCCAGGTGAGAAAGCATTTCTTGACTATCCCTCTTCTCTGGAAGACTTGATACTCGCAGCGCGACCACGTCCACACACCTTCAGTGTGGCCAGGTTCAAGCAGCTAGAGCTCCCAGAGATGGGAGAGTCAGGAGAGAAGACGTTCCAAAAGTACCGTGTACTTACAGCAGCATTAAAACTGTGCACAGCAGTCTGCAGCACTGTAGACTGCGGCTTCTCCGACAGACGAGCCATCCCATTGTTGCCTCTCGCAGCCTGCTTGCTAGCTGCTCTCCTGAAGAAAAGAACTAGAAGAAAAAGCCAATGCTGGGCTGCACCTTCCCCTTGCCTTACGTAAAGCCACCTAAACTCCCCGCTGCACTCTCTACTTCCCCTCTCCTTGGAAGCGACCACTGTGTTTGCTGCATCTCGAAGCCTAAAGTTAAGCGCCAGTGGTTTTGGGGATGGTTGGAAGAGGGATAAGTAGTAGCACAAGGAAGTAGTTGTCGTTGAACTTCCTCCTTCTCAATGCTAACGTGAATTGGGCAGGCAGGCGAGTGCTAGCCACGCTCCTTTCTCAGTTTGTACGCTGCGGACACGAGTCCGGTGCTCTGCGCCTTCGTTCGGCCTCTTTAGTACCCATGTCGCTTTTTCATTCAGCCGGAGTCGAAGCGTCGTCTACTTCTCGCCCAGAGAGCACGGTGCCGGCAGCGAAATGTCCCCAGCCGACTGCTTCTGCCGACACACGCCTGGTCTATGCACTTTCCCTCGCAGCGACATACAGCAGCACTTTCGGTCTTTCTTGTCGTCCAAATGGAAAGGGAAAGATTCTCTGCTATGTCCCGCCCAGAGAACAGTTTTAGGTCAACCAGCACGCCCAGAGCTTGCCCTCGACGCGTGGAAACTTGTGTTTGCACCACATTCAAGTGGTAGCCGTCTTTCCTTTACAGGCTGCAGAACGCCGTCAGATCCCGGTGCTCTCTGCACCTGCCTTCTCAGTTCCAATACCGCCGCGCACAATACAGCTTTGCAGGAAGCAAACACGCGGATAGTCATGTCGCTCAGAAGAACGTGCCAGGACGAAAAGATGTTCTTCCTTTCTCCTCGTCGCCCATATTGTGGTGCTGTATTAAAAGCCTTGGCCAGCGAAAGGCTAATCCAGCAAGTGTTTCTCACCTGATGCATTTCGCTGAGGGAGAGCTGAGGAAAATCCTTGCACAGCACACTGCGGATGCGTGCAGTACACATGCTGAAGAGAGCCACAGCTAAAAGCAATCGCTGGGCTTCAGTTCTGTCCAGACGGCAGAAGGCGAAGAACGAAGCAGCTGGGCACCGCGTTAACGTACTCAGTGGACCGAATTTCAAATGTCCAGCCAAGAGCTGCTTCACAAGCAGATTCAGCTGAGAATGCTCTGGATGGTTCACAAAGTAAGGCGTAGCCGTTGCACTCTATCACACTACCTGGCCAGAAGAAGTTTCTTACACCTTCAATGCTGCAGAGTCCATGCAGCTGGAGCACACGCAGTAGGACGCGTCCAGATAGACGGCGTTCTTCAAGTACCCCCCTCCTCCAAGCAGCCTTGAAACTGAGCACAACACACTGCGGCTCGGGAGCTTCCTTCTCAGATAGACGTGCCGTCACGTTATTCACTCTCGCAGCTCCGTTGCCCACTAGCAGCAGGTGCTACCAAAGCAAAATGCTCCAGAAGTAAAAAGCACTGCTGAGCAAACCTTTTCCTTTGCCTCACGTAAAGCACTGTAAACTGTCCGCTGCACTCTTTATTTCCATTCTCCGCTGCATCTACCACTGTCATCTCTGCATCTCGAAGCATAAAGCTCGGCACAATTCTTCCCAGGGAAAGCTGGAAGAGAAATAGGTAGCAGCACAAGTAGCTGCAAGTGGAACTTTTGTTTTCAACTGCTAACGTGAATCCGCAAAGAAGCGAGCGGCAGCCACGCTTCTTCTTGCAGCCTGTGCGATGCGCACACCAGCTCGGTGCTCTGCGCCCTCATTCGTATGCTCTTCGTACCATGTCGCGCTTTTCATTCAGCCGGAGTCGAAGCGTCGTCTACTTCTCGCCCGGAGAGCACGGTGCCGGAAGAGAAATGCCCCAGCCGACTGCCCTTCCGAAACACACCAGGGCTATGCACTTTTCTCGCAGCGACATACAGCAGCACTTTCGGTCTTTTCTTGTCGTCCAAATGTAAAGGGAAAGATTCTCAGCAATGTCGGGCACAGAGAACAGTTTTAGGTCAACAAGCACGCCCAGAGCTTGCCCGCGACTCGTGGAAACTTGTGTTTGCACACATTCCAGTGGCAGCCCTCTTTCCTTTACAGCCTGCAGAGCGCCGTCAGATCGCGGTGCTCTCTGCACCTGCCTTCTCCCTTTCAAGTACCACTGCGCAGAATATAGCCTTGCAGGAAGCAATGACGCGGATAGTCGTCTCGCAGAGAAGAACGTGCAAAGACGAAAAGATGTTCTTCTTTGCTCCTCCTCGTCGCCCAGATTGTGGTGCTGTACTGAAAGCCATGGCCAGCGAAAGGCTAATCCAGCAAGTGTTTCTCACCTGATGCATTTCGCTGAGGGAGAGCTGAGGAAAATCCTTGCACAGCACACTGCGGATGCGTGCAGTACACATGCTGAAGAGCAGCAAAACTCAAAGCCATCGCTGGGCTTCAGTTCTGTCCAGACCGCAGAAGGCGAAGAACGAAGCAGCTGGGCACCGCGTTAACGTACTCAGTGGACCGAATTTCAAATGTCCAGCCAAAAGCTGCTTCATAAGCAGATTCAGCTGAGAATGCTCTGGCTGCTTCACAAAGTAAGGCGCAGCCGTTTCCATTCATCACACTACCTGGCCAGAAGCAGTATCCTACACCTTCAATGCTGCAGCGTCCATGCAGCTGGAGCACACGCAGTAGGACGCGTCGAGATAGAAGGCGGTCTTCAAGTACCCCCTTCTCCAAGCAGCCTTGAAACTGAGCACAACACACTGCGGCTCGGGAGCTTCCTTCTCAGATAGACGTGCCGTCACGTTATTCACTCTCGCAGCACAATTCTTCCCAGGGAAAGCTGGAAGAGAAATAGGTAGCAGCACAAGTAGCTGCAAGTGGAACTTTTGTTTTCAACTGCTAACGTGAATCCGCAAAGAAGCGAGCGGCAGCCACGCTTCTTCTTGCAGCCTGTGCGATGCGCACACCAGCTCGGTGCTCTGCGCCCTCATTCGTATGCTCTTCGTACCATGTCGCGCTTTTCATTCAGCCGGAGTCGAAGCGTCGTCTACTTCTCGCCTGAGAGCACGGTGCCGGCAGAGAAACGCTCCGGGCTTCTGCCTCTGCCGAAACACGCCTGGGCTATCCCTCTCAGCGTTAAGTAGCACAAAATGCTGTCTGCGTTGTGGTCTTAATCTTAAGGGAAAGATTCTCGGCTTCGGCTAGCACAGAGAACTTTGCTGGGACAATACATGTGTTTTATTATCCTTTCTCGCAAGAAGACTATGGTGCTTCCTTGGAACTGTTGGCCATTGTAAGGCTAATCCAGCAAGTGCTTCTCTCCTGACACATTTCTCTGAGCGAGAGCTTCGGCGGACAGTTGGGCTCTGCGAAGCAGAAAGTCTGTGCTTGCACGTAGCGCTGAGGAGAATCTGTGCACAGCGCGCTCTGGATGCGTGCAGTACACACACTAAAGAGAGCCAAAGCTCAATGTCTCAGTTCTGTCCAGCGCCGGAAATTGAGAAGAACGCAGCCCCAGAGCTCTGGGCTGGAGTGTGCGATGGTTATGAGCTGTGCCGCTCTTCTGCGTGTCTACTGCACGCATCCATAGTGTACAGTGCAAGGATTTTCCTCAGCTCTCGCTCAGCGAAATGCATTAGAAGGGAAGCACATGCTAGATTAGCCATTCGTTAGCCCACGCTTTCAGTAGAGCACCACAATCTGGGCGACGAGGAAAAGCAAAGAAGAACATCTTTTCGTCTTTGCACGATCTTCTCTGCGAGACATCTCTCCACGTCTTTGCTTCCTGCAAGGCTGTAAGGTGCGCGGTGGTACTTGGAAGGGAGAAGGCAGGTGCAGAGAGCACCGCGATCTGACGGCGCTCTGCAGGCTGTAAAGGAAAGAAAGCTACCACTTGAATATGGTGCAAATACCAATTTCCACGCGTCGCGGGTAAGCTCCGGGTAAGCTTGGTGACCTAAAACTGGGCGCTGAGTGAGACGTAACCGAGAATCTTTCCCTTTGCATTCCGGCTCCAACGCAAACAGAATGTGATGCTACTTAGCGCTGCGAAGGAAAGTGCATAGCCCTGGTGTGTTTGGGAAGAATCAGCAGCCTGGAGCGTTTTTCTGGAGCCTTTCTCCGCTGGCACCGTGCTCTCTGGGCGAGAAGTAGACGACGCTTCGACTCCGGCAGAATGAAAGCGCGACATGGTACGAAGAGCATTAAAGAATGAGGGCAGAGCACCGAGCTGGTGTGTGCATCGCACAGGCTGCAAGAGGAAGCCTGGCTGTCACTCGCTTGTTTCCGGATTCACGTTAGCGTTTTAAAACAGAAAGTTCCACTTGCAGCTACTTGTGCTGCTGCCTATTTCTCTTCCAGCGTTCCCTGGGAGGAATTGTGCCGAGCTTTATGCTTCGAGATGCAGAGATAACAGTGGTAGATGCGGCGGAGAATGGAAATACAGAGCACAGCGGACAGTTTATGGTGCTTTACGTGAGGCAAGGGAAAGTGCAGCCCGGCAGTGCTTTTTACTTCTGGAGCATTTTGCTTTGGTAGCAGCTGCTGCAAGTGGGCAACGGAGCTGCGAGAGTGAATAACGTGACGGCACGTCTATCTGAGAAGGAAGCTCCCGAGCCGCAGTGTGTTGTGCTCAGTTTCAAGGCTGCTTGGAGGAGGGGGGTACTTGAAGAACGCCGTCTATCTGGACGCGTCCTACTGCGTGTGCTCCAGCTGCATGGACGCTGCAGCATTGAAGGTGTAGGATACTGCTTCTGGCCAGGTAGTGTGATGAATGGAAACGGCTGCGCCTTACTTTGTGAAGCAGCCAGAGCATTCTCAGCTGAATCTGCTTATGAAGCAGCTTTTGGCTGGACATTTGAAATTCGGTCCACTGAGTACGTTAACGCGGTGCCCAGTTGCTTCGTTCTTTGCCTTCTGCGGTCTGGACAAAACTGAAGCCCAGCGATGGCTTTGCGTTTTGGCGCTCTTCAGCGCGAACACTGCACGCATCCACAGTGTGCTGTGCACGGATTTTCCTCAGCTCGACGTACAATCATTTTCTTGCTGTTTCCAGAGTCTAAACTCTTCGTGAAACTCTCGCTCAGCGAGATGCGTCAGGAATGAGGCACTTGCTGGATGAGCTTTTCGCTAGCCAAGACTTTCAATACAGCACCACAATTCAGGCAAGAAGCAGGAGAAAGGAAGATCATCCTTTCGTCCTTCCACGTTCTTCTCTGCGAGATGACTACCCGTGTCTTTGCTTCCTGCAAGGCTGTAAGAGGCGCGGTAGTACTTAGAACTGAGAAGGCAGGTGCAGAGAGCACGGCGGTCTGACGGTGCTCTGCAGGCTGTAAAGGAAAGACGGCAGCCACTTGAATGTGGTGCAAACACAAGTTTCCACGCGTCGAGGGCAAGCTCTGGGCGTGCTGGTTGACCTAAAACTGTTCTCTGGGCGGGACATAGCAGAGAATCTTTCCCTTTACATTTGGACGACAAGAAAGACCGAAAGTGCTGCTGTATGTCGCTGCGAGGGAAAGTGCATAGACCAGGCGTGTGTCGGCAGAAGCAGTCGGCTGGGGCATTTCGCTGCCGGCACCGTGCTCTCTGGGCGAGAAGTAGACGACGCTTCGACTCCGGCTGAATGAAAGAGCGACATGGGTACTAAAGAGGCCGAACGAAGGCGCAGAGCACCGGACTCGTGTCTGCAGCGTACAAACTGAGAAAGGAGCGTGGCTAGCACTCGCCTGCCTGCCCAATTCACGTTAGCATTGAGAAGGAGGAAGTTCAACGACAACTACTTCCTTGTGCTACTACTTATCCTTCTTCCAACCATCCTTGGAAACTTTGGCGCTTAACTTTAGGCTTCGAGATGCAGCAAACACAGTGGTCGCTTCCAAGGAGAGGGGAAGTAGAGAGTGCAGCGGGGAGTTTAGGTGGCTTTACGTAAGGCAAGGGGAAGGTGCAGCCCAGCATTGGCTTTTTCTTCTAGTTCTTTTCTTCAGGAGAGCAGCTAGCAAGCAGGCTGCGAGAGGCAACAATGGGATGGCTCGTCTGTCGGAGAAGCCGCAGTCTACAGTGCTGCAGACTGCTGTGCACAGTTTTAATGCTGCTGTAAGTACACGGTACTTTTGGAACGTCTTCTCTCCTGACTCTCCCATCTCTGGGAGCTCTAGCTGCTTGAACCTGGCCACACTGAAGGTGTGTGGACGTGGTCGCGCTGCGAGTATCAAGTCTTCCAGAGAAGAGGGATAGTCAAGAAATGCTTTCTCACCTGGCCTATCTCTCAGTCCGAACTGTGGCTGCAAACGCTGCGCTGCAAGGGTGGACTTACCCACTTGGAGAGAATGTGATGATGCTCTAGATATAGTTGCGAAGGAAAGTGCTGCTCACTGGAATGTTTCGCCTAGTTCACAGACTTTAAAAGGACTAGGAAGGCCAACGCCTTGTTCTAGCACTTGTTCTCTGCGTGCAGCTGCTGGATGTTTGGAAGGGCTTTGGGATCCGCCAGAGGTGGAGGGTACGATGCTACAGAGAGCTTGAAGGAAAGCGCCTATCTCCAGGGCCTTTGATGCAGTTCAGCGGGTGCGAGTGGCATGTTGAGCATGTTCATGATGGCACAGAAAAGGTTCTGAAAGAAAGAGGCCGTGCTGAAACTGCCTTTACTTTTGCCGCTTAGAAACTGCTCAGCCAACAATGAAAAGATTCGTCTTGCTTCCCCCCTATGCGCAGGGTTACATCCTTTTATGTCTCCAAGAGGCAGGATGCACAGCGGAGCTCTTCCACCAACTGCTTCCACACGACTGGGGCCGCGCCAGCCAAGCGCTTTTTGCCGGGCACTGTCAGCGCTCATGGAAACAACCACACGACGGCGCTGCAGACTTGCAAAAGAAGGCCAAGCACCTGGCCCAGCTCGAAACCACCCCAAGGGCAGACAGAGGCAACTTGCAAACGGCCCTGCACTCAAATCAACGGTGTCAGGACAAAAAGGTTGCCCTCATCTTCCCCTTCCAAGAGCACACTCTTCTTTACACCACACCTCTTTGGCCCATACAAATCTTTTCCCTCTCGCAGATTCCGCCCACCAACTTGAAACCATCTGGCAAAAACAGGGCTCAAAACAGTGCCAGCTGAGGAAGATCTTGCTGCCTACAACTTCACCTGCACCCCTCAAACTAGCAGCACACACGCTGTTCTCAGCACTCTCCTTCTCAGCTCTAGGTACCATCCTAAGCCTTCCCTCTCCCAGAGTCAGGATCCAAAGGCAACGGCACCAGGGACTGCTCACACACTGAAGGCACCAGGACAAATAGCTTAAGAGCTTGGCCTTTGCATTCCCACTGACAGCTCAACAGCTCGAACCCAGAGAGAGCTCTGCCTGTTGGGAAAAGCCTTTAAAATCCCTAGGAGTACCTGATGTGCACATCCAAACCTGCCTTCCTTGCCAAAGAGAGCAACTACAAGCCCATCTCCAAAGAAACGGCATCCCCTCCTCCAAAATACAACACATCCAGCGACTGATCCGCCTCCAGTATTGAATATGTCCAACAATTGCCCCCACACGCACAGGGGCCAGAAGAGAAATGTCTTGCTGGACTGTTCCTCCCCACAGTACCTTAACATCTGCTCCAGCAACACTGGCACTATGTCCTTGCCTTCCCAAGGAAAGGCACTCCGAGTCTCTTGGCCTTGCCTTGTCTAGTTCTTCTTAAGGTACCCTTGCTCTGCTTCCTTTGCCTACGTCTGCCTTGCCTCGCACTGCCTACAACTTGCTGGCTTTGCTTTGCCCGGCCTACCACTCTTTCCCTTGCCTTCCATGCAGGCAAGGCGCTGCAAACCGAGTGCAGGCAATTGTGGGCAAGTCAAGGGAGAGGTAGGCAAGGCCAGAGCAGTGAGGGGAAAGCAAATGGAGTGGTAGACAAGAGAAGGTCCAGAAGTTAGAGGCAAGGCTGGCTGTAGGAAGGAAGGGCCACTGATGGGAAGGCCAGGCAGAAACAGGAAGGGCTCAGCAAGCCAAGGCCCTGGAGGAAAACAGTAGGCAGGTCATGTGCGGGGCAGGGCCCTGCAAAGGAATGCAAGGCTCCAGAGGGCTAGCAGGGCAAGGCAAGGCAAGTGTTGTGTTGCCAAGGCAAGGCCAGGCAAGGCAGGTG
This sequence comes from Aphelocoma coerulescens, assembly GCF_041296385.1. Lineage (NCBI taxonomy): Eukaryota > Metazoa > Chordata > Aves > Passeriformes > Corvidae > Aphelocoma > Aphelocoma coerulescens. The sequence continues at coordinate 538,166 of NW_027183470.1, forward strand.
AGAAGTACATTCAAGGACTGCTGGTGCACAAAAGTGGCCAGGACCAAGTGCTCTGTGTGGCCTTGATCCCGCGTGGGTCATCTCTCCTCTGTACCTAAAAGACTTGAGCTACCTGCCTTCCCTTGTATGCAAAAGAACTCTCTTTCTGGTCCCCGAGCTCAAGGGCAAAATGTGAATTGCCCCTCCAAGGTTCAAGACATGCAAGGATTGCTCCCAGACAAAGGCTGCCCACAGAGATGAGTGTGGCAACATGCGTCCTCCCCTGGTCTTCCTCTCATGGGATCCTGAAACACCGGAGATGCTTGAGAGCTTTGAGATTCCTCGGAGGAGCAGAAAGGGCAGGGCAAGGCCCAGAAATGTCATTGAAAAGGGGTGTTGAATTCCAGGTGGGGGAGGGGTGAGCAAGGTCATGCAAGGCAAGGGAGGGGTTCAAGGGCAAGGCAAGGCAAGTGGTGGCTTTGCGAGGCGAGGCAAGGCAATGAGGGTCCTAGAAGGAAAAGGAAAGGTGAGGCCAGACCTAGACGAATGTGAAAGGAAGTCAGGTGGGGGATGGGTGAGCAAGTCAGTGCAAGGCAGGGGAGAAAAGGCAGGTTGAGGGAAGGCTACAGAGGGGGCAGCAAGGAAATGCAAGGCATGGGGAAGCATGCGAGGAGTGGGTGCTGCCAGCCGGTGGGGATGGCAGGGGCGGGGCCACTGCAAGTAGCATGGTGGGGATGTGGAGGGGGTGTTAGTATGCGGGAGGTGTGTGTGTGTGTGTGTGCAGTGGAGTGCAGGGTAAGTGCAGGTGTGTGTGTGCGTATACGGGGGTTTTGTGCCAGGTGCTGTGCCGGGGAGAGCCGTTCCACCGCAAGGAAGGTGTGGGAGTGAAAGGAGTAAGATAGATGTGTCTTTACAAAGAGACCGTGTGAATCTCTCCTTAGACAAGGCTAGGAATTTACAGGGGGGGAAGTAACAGAAGAAAGTATTTGTTCTAGAAACTGTTACTAATCAACAGAGACTGTTGCTCAGCCAAGGCCCTGCTAAATTCCTGAACCTAGAGCAAGGCAGCAAAGACTTCCCAGCATTAGGAATAGTTTGGTTTTCTTCCTTTTCCATTCCAAAAGGGGACTGCATATTAGAGGGGGGCGTAGAGTAGGCAGTTCCGGAAGTCTGTAATTCCCGAGTACCTCAGAGGGTGCTGTTGCCAGGAACTTAACATCAGAAGGGGGCTGCTTCCCGCAATCATTTGAGAGACTCCATGGCAAAAGCCCCATGGCCTCTCCCTGGAGTTGAAGAATGTTACAGGACTCCTCTGTCTCCTTTTTGGTGGATGAAGAAACTCAGAAAGCCACACTTCTGCCAGAACTCTCCAAGATGCCCCCTTTGCTCCCCGTGACTCCATCACTGCCCAGGAAGCTGTCTTTTCTACCACAGCAGTTTGACATACAGTTAAAAGTCGTGTGGCAGAGAAAAAAGGCAAGAATTGGTTTCCAAGGGATGGCAAACAAGAGATACCAGAACCTTTGGCCCTACCAATATTAAAGCAACTCCATTAAGAGAGTTCTTGCACTTCCTGAGGATTGGCAGAAGCCTATCTCATGATGTATGTTGCTGGGGGTCTTTTTAGACTGGCAAAAGGAGCTGTTGAAGGTTGCTTGATCTGTGCTAAAGCCAACAGCCAAGTTACAAAGTAACTTGCTAGAGGAGGGAGGCCTTGGGCTGCATGGCCCTTCCAAAGATGCCAGGTGGATTTTCCGGAGATGCCCCAAGTGGCAAGGCTTAATATCTTCTGGTAATCGTATGTCAGCTAGCAAGGTGGCCAGAAGTATTTCCAACTACTTCAGTAATGACAGGATCAGTTCTTAAGGCATTTTTGGAACAAATCATTCCAAGATACAGCATTGTAGAAGCAATAGATTCAGATAGGGGAACTCATTTTGCAGGAAAGATCCTTCAAGGGGTTTTGGCTTCTTTAGGAACACAATGGAACCTCCATAGGCCCTGGCACCCCCAGAGCTCGGCTCGGGTAGAAAACAATGAAGAGAGAAATAAACACCTTTTGAAGCTGGTAATAGAAACCAAGATGCCATGGGTAGGGCTTTGGACATTGGCTTTGGTGAGAATGAGGGCCCAACCCAGAAGAGAGATTCAGTTATCTCCCTTTCAATCGTTGTTTGCAATTGCCCTCCTGGTAAGTCTCCACCCAGTGGGGGGGGGTAGAGGCAAGTGATGCATTTTTAAAACCATCTGTGGCCAGGATCCTGCTTCTTGTGAAACCCCTTCAACAGGAAACTCAGCTGGCGCAAGCCCGGCCTTTGGACTTTGCTGCTTTTAACATCCAACCAGGAGATTGAGTCCTAATTAAGGAGTAGAAAGAAGCGCCAGTGCTGGTGAAATGGCGTGGCCCATTCCAAGTGTCACTGACGACAGAAAACAGCCGTCAAGTAAGCTGAACACAGGTGAACCCGTCACTCTCGGGTCAAGGTCTCTGAAGCCTCAGAGATTTGCACATCTCAGCTGGAGGAGAAGGCCGGGAGGCCGTGACTGACACTCTGCAGGAGTGGGCCGGAGCAGTAGGCAGTGCTTCGACATCGGAAGAAGCCCCGCAGTCCTACCTTCAGACCGTCTGCTGAAATAGACTGTATAGGCATCCCTCCTCTAGAATCTCCACTCACTTGGGGGCTAATACTTGTGGCCATTTTGTTACGTTAAGTGGTTTCTGTGTCTTCAATTGCCACAGGTGCTGCAGAAGACAACGGGAAAATTAGACTAGCTAATTAGATGACACTATTAAAACATTTTCCTTACTAATTCTACTTTGATATGGTCAGCTGAGTTTAGGCCAGGAGTGGGAGAATCAATTTGCAGCCTTAGGAGAAGAAGTAGCAAAAGTTTTTAACCTTAGCAATTGCTGGCTCTGTGGAAGGCCAGGAGGATCTGAAGAGTGGCCATAGTTGGCTAGCCCAGCTGAACCTAAATGGTGGGTCAATGTGAGGGCCACAGTGGGATGGGATTTGGGGCCAAAGAAGGAAGTTCATGGCCACTTCATTCTTCTCCAACAGGCACTTATTGCCTAAATAGGATAGGGCGTGTCTATGTAGGAAAAGGCAATTGTCAATTGACTTTCCCTCTGGGCTTGAACAACTGGGTTTGGACCCCCAATTGCCCTCCTTCCAATTGTTCCAAATATCAAGGCAAATGCAATCAAATACCTGTTCGGCTCACTAACAGTAGCTGCGTAAGGCGTTCTTATCACACTTACCAAAAATATTTGGAAGCCTGTAAAGCAATGGGGAGGGACAAGGGGTTTTTTTGACCACCTGTTTTTGAGCAGTCCCCACAAAAATTCCACAAGTAGAAGACATGTTGTTTGTGATTATCAGTGGGAATGGCCACACCGGATTGGAACTCAAAGCCTTTTAGTGAGTTCTGCTCCAAATCCAACCAAGCAGCTTGCAGATGTAAATGTAGGTGGGAACCCTGTGCGGGAGCTTGGAAATGCAAATGCTGGGACCCTTATGGTGGGGCAACTCTTGTTGGAGGACCGTTAGGCCCGGGAATCCTGCTGTATTTTGAGCCACCAATTGATGACCATGGGTAGGTTCCTTTGCTAATGGAACACGGGCTTTGAAAGGACAGTATTGGATTTGTGGCCAACATGCTTAGCTCAGGTTACCTCCAAACTGGTCAGGGATATGGTATATTTAGTAGACTGTTGTTCTTTTTGCTACTACAAGTTCTGGGAAATCGCTTAGGAATCAAAATCTGTGATGATTTAATTAGAGAAAAGCAGTCAGCTGATGCAGCCCTGGCTGGAGGGAGCACCCCAAAACGGGGAAATGATGAACGGCCAACAGAACAAGTTACCCAACACGATGGACCAGCCCCTTGGAAACCTAAGGAATTAATCCCAGATGCCTGGGAACCCATTTATCATTTGAAGGAGATAATTAGGTTACAAGCTGTCTCGGAAATAATTACCAACCAGCCAGCCACAGCGCTTGACCTTTTTGCTGAGCAACCCACTTAAATGAGGAAAGCGGTATTTCAACATTGGATGGTATTAGATTATCTGTTGGCAGAAGAAGGAGGAGTTTGTGGGAAATTAAATGACTCGAGCTGCTGTTTGCAAGCAGATGACAGCGGAAAAGTGGTCAAACAAATAACAAAGGAAATAACGTCAGCTCGTGGACCTGTCCAAATGTTGAAAGGATGGGAATGGGACATATTTTCATAGTTAACTGGCCAGCTATGGGCTAAATGAATACGATTTCTCCTCTTATATGCTATCGCAATTCTCATCTTTTTACCATGCGGGACACCATGCTGGCTGCAGCTCTTTCAGCAGGTGCTCAAGGGGATGCCGCTAGCAGCCATGCCTACCTGATCCAGAAATGACTACAAAAGGACAGAAAAGAATGTCACTGCAAATAATAGCAAAACCCAAGAAGACTCCAGAAGAAAAAATTAAATCCATGGTAATTAAGGTTTGTAAAGACAAATACAGAGCAAATAAAAAGAGGAGGGATTAAAAGGAATGAGATGGATGAGTCTTTACAAAGAGACCGTGTGAATCGGCCTGTAGACAAGGCTAGGAAGTTATGGCTAGTGAAGTAACAGAAGAAACTAGGAGTTCTCTAGAACTGTTACTAATCATCAGAGACTGTTGATTAATCAAGGCCGTGTTAAATTCCTGAACCTAGAGCAAGGCAACAAAGACTTAAGAGCATTAGGAATGGGGTTCTTTTCTTTCTTCTCGATGCCGAAGTGGGGGGGTGCATATTAGAGGGGGGCGCATAGAGTAGGCAGTTCCGGAAGTCTGTATCTCCCGAATACCTCAGCCAGTGGGGAAAAGGAAGAGGGTGCTGTGGCCGGGAACTTGGCATCAAAAGGGGGCTGCATCCCGCAACCGTCTGACAGACGCCATGGGAAAAGCCCCATGGACTCTCCCTGTAGTCGAAGAATGTTGCAGGACTCCTCTGTCTCCTTTTCGGATATAAACCTCAGGCATCGTGGATTAATTTTCCCTAACGGCAGCGACCTGCCGCGTGGTCTCCGTGCTCCTCTCCAGCCCCCCGGGACGTGTAAAATAGTTCCCAGCGGCTCCCACCGCGCGTTGCAGACGGCTGCGCGGCCCCGGGGCTGCCCGCAGTGCTCCCCTGCCCCGCCAGGGCTGCCCGCGGCCAGGGCCGGGGCCCTTCTCGACAGCAGCCGAGGGGCTGCGGAGCGGGCGGCTGCCGGACGATCAGCTATTTTATGCCGCGCGGTGCTGCCGCCTCCATCTAGCTCTCCATCACGCCGCCGCCCGCCGCCCGCCTGGCGCGCTCACGCTCGGCCGCGCTCGCCGCCCGCCCAGCCTTGCCGGAAGCTCTCCCGCCCGTGCTGTGCCCCGGCTCCGCCGGCAGCTCGGCAGGGCCCGGCCGCACGCGTGCTGCGTGGCTCGGAGCAGCCGCGTTGCGCCGCAGGCGACGGGGAAGGCGGGGCGGGCCGGCGCCATCGTGGTAGCGCGAGGAGAGGAGCGCCCGGGCGGGGCGGCGAGCGGCGCGGCGGTGAGTGCTTCTGCTTCCTGTCGCTCGGCGGCCGCCCACGGCAGGTGCCGTGTGACCCCGCGGAGCGGCGGGGCCGGCCGGGCGGTGCGCGGCGAGGCTTTCGGCCAGCGGCGACCACAGCGAGAGGCTGCTGGCACTGCCCGTGCCGGTGGAGAGAGCGGGGATCCGAGGCCGGCCTTCCCCGGGCGACGAGGGGAGGCCGCCTTTGCCGCGCTGCCCTCCGTGCAGCATGTGGCCGATTCCGGCGAACCCGGGGTCTCCGCAGCGGCGCGGGCGGGAGGGAGTGGGGAGCGCGCTCGGTGCCGTGCCGGCCGCTCCCGGCCAGCGCTGCGCTGCGCCGAGGCGTTTTCCCGCCCGTCCTGGGAAGGACATAAGCGACACCGTAGTTGGAGCTTAGCTGTCAGGGGGAACAACTTCTCTCTGTGAAAAACGAAGTTCACTCTCCTGTGAGAATTTAAAGGGGTTTAATATAAAGACAATAAGAGACACATCAAATAAAGCAACGGGGTAACAGCCAGTTGCCTTGGCGCTCTGCCAAGAGCACACCTGATGCCAGAGGTCAGTCCTTTTTATACCGTTTTTAACTGTCTGTTCTTTATTCATATTAAAACTTTTCCTGGAGCTGTTCTGCATGGCCACTCCTTGGTTCCGCCTTTTTAGAGCGTGCCTAGTCTTCTGCCTTGTGGTTTTATTTCTCTTGATTCTTGGGGTTGGGCCCGCTAGGCAAGAGTCGATGGTAGGGTGGATTTCTTAATTCTCCAGACAGTCAGGGCTGATTGCAGCTTTGGGCCTCTTCGTCTCTCCGGGCAGAGTGGTGATAAAATCTCCCGGACTCTCCTGGCCGCCCGTTCTCCGGGCGGAGTAGCCTTTGGGCCCTTTTGCTCCCTAGACAAAGTGTTGATTAGCAGCTTTTCGGGCCTCATCCTCTGTTCGTTTGGAGGTTATCTTACGTGCTCACACTTGCTAACATTCTTGCTAAAAAGAGAGAAAACTACATCCACACAGCAGAAAGCATTTCTAACGTTATATAATATCTACTTTATACTTTGCGAGAAGCTAATATAATATATGTTTATAACAATCCCCCCTTTTCTATTTTATAAATCATTTGGCTTGAGCAATAATTCTTTTTGCTTGGCTTCTAATGTCTGTTCGTTCTTTTCACAGATCAATTTGGCTTCTTCAAGAGGGTCTTTTGTATCACTTTGTCTTTTTAATACCATAATTTTTTGTGCTGTTCCAGACATAGCCAACTTTGGGTCAGTAGGCATTGCCACAACTTGCATGCCTTGAACTATGCTGGTGATTAGCCGAATAAAGCAGGGGATCAAGCAAGGGAGAAATATTAGACTAGCTGTAGCACATAAGAGGAAGAAACCTAGCTTCTTCCACCATTCTTTCCCCAATATGCCATCCCACCAGTTAGCAGACATCATTGATTCCCATTTTTGGACTGGTACATGGGCTATTTTTCTGATTTGGTTGGCCATATCTAGAACGGCATCCCCATTGTCATCAATTTTTAAACAACAGTCCGATGTATTGAACTTCCTGCACACACCGCCTTCTTCGGCCAGTAAATAGTCTAAAGCCAGCCTATTTTGATGTATTGCAGCTCTGGTTTGGCGTTGCTGGCTGACTATTAATTCCATAGCCCCAGCTGTTTCATTGGTTATGATTTCTACAAGAGCTTGGAGTCTGATGATACGATTCAGCATGTAAATTGGGGTCTGATATCCCCAACTTCCATCTTGTGCTTAGGTAGCTGGCCCATCTGTTTCTAATATTCGTTCAGGGGGCCATTCCTCATCTTTCCATTTTTGGAATCCTCCAATTAAATCTCTTTTCTTTCTTTTGAAGTCTTCATAGAGAGGTATACCTAATTGATCTCCCACTGGTTCTGGGAAAAGGAAAAACCCTGGTTGAATGATTCTTAGTGTACAACTCCCTTTCCAATGTGAAGGGAGTCTTGGGGATGCCCTTTTCCCACATATCCAAAAGAAGCCATCTGGTGCTTTCCAATAATCACCTTCTTGTTGATTTATATTCTCCCCAAATTTGGCTATTTCTGGGATTCCAAAATAAGGATTTTTCCTCGTGTCATTACACTGAAAGAGTCCAACTTCATGATCATATACACAGTCTTTTCCTTTTTTCTGGGCTCAATACCAAGTTGGTTTTTCTGGGACCCACCACCTTGAAGTTTTGTTACTCACTTTATAGCTTTTACAGGGAGTGTTTCCTACTTCATTAAGAAAGTTTATCCCAGTTCGCCAGAGGCATTCTTCCCCTATCACTGTTGAACTTAAAATCCACCCCTCAGGTCGGTTCCCCCCTCTTATATTTGTCCGGTTCCATTTAAGGAGTTCTACCGGGCCTACGCTGCTACCTTTCCGTGGCCATTCTTCTGTCATTAAAGCTCCTCCACAGACCCAACAGTTGGTTATGTTAAGTTCTTTACCTATCCTCTCCCCCAATTCCACAAACAGGTTTTTTCCTAACCTTGGGGTTTTTTCCTCTTTGTTGTTTGAGCTTTGCATACAGGTCCTGGCGTGGTGAGGTGAATATAGGGCGAGGTTGCTGTGCTGGCTTTGTATCTTTACTTACCACTTGCTCTTTTACCAAATCTTGGACTGTTCCCCTGGTGGCAGCTGTGGAGCAAATCTATTTTTCTCCTTTTGGACAATTGCTTCTTAGTCTGTTTCCACTTGTTCCTAAATTTTCTGTAATCCAATATTTTTCTCCTTTATGCATGCAAATACCTAATTTGGATGAGTCATAACAGTGACTGTTGGTATGGGTATGAGTAATAAGAAAGAAGCCCCGGTGTCTTTCCATGTAGAGCTTTCGATAGCATTTGTAACATGGTCTTGCCGGTGTCCCAAAAGGGACCAGGAGAAGTGACAAAAGAAGGAATAACAGAGGTCCGGCATGGCTTATACTCCCACCTCCCTTGCCTATGAGGTTGCAACCCATAGCAGGTGTATTGGATCTTCTCGGTGGCGAGTACAGTGGCCGACCCGGTCTTGCCCTCTATTTCCTTGTCACTTCCTTTGTAGCTTTTAGGCAAATTTCTTTTGGCACCTTTTTAACTGTAGTATCTTATCGTATCTTAGGTGTTTCCCATTCAACAGGCACTAGTAATTCCCATCTGCAGAGCAAAGTTATTGCTTTTGTTGCTTATGATTTTGTCTGGATAGGGGGTTGATTTTGTGCTTGACACCCTTTACAACTAGGGTGTCGACGGTGTGAAATGCCAATTTCCCTCTAGATTAATTACTTATATTTGACGTGGTTGGCATGCCCCGTGTTAGAATGATTCAAACAGGGTATATGATGTGGCACTGATGGAAGTTGTGATTCTCCCCCTTCTTAATACAAATCACAGGCTAGAATCAGGACATGAGAGTTCCCTGTTTGATCCAGTCCCAACCCTTCCTGTTTGAAGTGAGAATATTCTTCTCCACGATGTCCCAGAATTTGTCCAGGGGCCACTGATATAAATTTGGCTTTTACTTCTCAGTTAGGTGTGATTCTTTGCATATCCCTTGGATTATTTAGATTGTTCTAGCTCATTGCCACCTGGTCTCCGTTTAAGAATCAATTTGGTATCACCTGGTTTGGATATTACAGTCCACTCTTCAGGTTCTTTTACAGGTCCTTTGATTCTGCTGGCATGGATCTACCCTCGTTCCTTGGTCTGGATTGCGGCCTCAGTCATCAGCAGTACCTGAAAAGGACCCTCCCATTGTGGAGTCAAAGATTGTTCTTTCCATGTTTTTACTAGTACCCATTCCCCTGAATGGATATTATGAATTTTGAACTCCAAAGCTGTGGTTTGAGGGATCATTCCTTTCAGCCGCAAATTTTCAAGTGTTCTGGCAATTGCGGTGACATATTTTTTGACACTTACTTCTCCTACTTCATAAGTGGCTGTTTCATGTTGAGCAGTAAGGAAGGGTAATCCGAACATCATCTCATAAGGAGACACTCCCAGGTCTGACCTGGGCTGTGTTCGGCCTCTCAACAGAGCCAAAGGTAAGCATTTTACCCATGACATTTGAGTTTCAATCATTAATTTTGTTAAAGTTTTTTTCAAAGTCTGGTTCACTCTTTCTACTTGGCCTGAACTTTGTGGGTGCCAGGGGGTATGTAATTCCCATTTTATTCCCAAGGCTTGAGTTATTTGTTGTAAGACTTTGGATGTAAAATGTGTTCTTCTATCTGAGTTTATTTTATTAACCATTCCATATCTGGGAATAATTTGTTCCAGAAGGGTTTTGCATACTATGTTAGCTGTAGCTCTAGTAGCAGGAACTGCTTCTACCCAACAAGTTAGGTGGTCTGCTATTACTAATAGGAACTTCCATCTCTGTATTTGAGGAAGTTTAGTGAAATCTACTTGGATACTTTGGAATGGTCGCAGAGCTAACTCACGGCCTCCTAATGTTGTTTTTCTCATTATTTTCCTAGTCACTCTTTGGCAAGTTCTACAGTTCCCAGTTATTTGTTTTGCTACCCCAAAGATTCCAATACACCCATAATTTTTTAGAAAATGATCACACAAGCTAGCTTGAGTACCCCAATGAGTTTTTTGATGCATATCTTCTAATATTCTCTTAGTGAGTGGCTTATTAAGTAACTGTCTCCCATCAGGAAGTTTCCGTTTTCCAGATTGATCTTGTTCTCCCCCTATCTTAAATAATTCTTTTTCTTCTTCTTTACTAAATTTGGGGATTTCCAATTCTCCCCTTTCTGGGGTCAGGATTAACAGAATTGGTTCAGTCCCATTTTCTGCTGCATCTTTGGCTTCTTGGTCTGCTAGGTTATTCCCTCTTATTTCTGGGGTCATCCCTTCTTGGTGTCCTTTGATATGCACTACGGCTATTTCTTCAGGCAATTTTAATGCTTCCAACACTTCTGAAATCAGGCCTTCATGTATCAGTTCTTTCCCCTTTGAATTTAGTAAACCCCTTTCTTCCCAGATCTTTCCAAAGGTATGTACTTTGAATCAGTATAGACGGTCCCCTTTTTGTGTGCTAAATGCTCCAGTGCTCTCTTTAGAGCGTATAATTCACAAGACTGCGCCGACCAATTTGAAGGTAGTTTTCCTTTTTCGATGGCCTGCATATTTATCCCATCGACTAAGGCATATCTTGACATTCTTTTTCCTTGCAAGCATCTGGATGAACCATCCACATATATTCTTTCCTCTTCTAAGAGGGCTTGTTCAGCTAGATCTTCTCGAACTTTTGTTTGGTATTGAGTAATTTCTAAGCAATCATGTGCCAGGTCATCTTTTGGTTCTCCATACAGGAATTGGGCCGGATTGAGGCTTTTGCTTGCTTCTATAGTTAGATCATTACTGTCAATCAGAATTGCTTCATATTTTAATAGCCTGGAGTCTGTTAACCATTTTTCAGCTTTTTGATTTAGCACATTTCGGACCGCATGGGGTGTGTATACAATCAGTTTACTTCCAAAGGTGAGCTTACGGCTCTCCTCCACCAAAATAGCGGTAGCTGCTATGGCTTGAATGCATACTGGCCAGCCACGGCTTACTGGGTCCAATAGTTTAGCTAAATAAGCTATTGGTCTTCTCACCCCTCCCCATTCCTGGACTAATACACCATGAGCTACTCCATTTTCTGCATTCACATATAAATGAAAGGGTTTTTCTAGTGAGGGTAAGCTTAGGGCTGGTACCGAGGCTAGTTTCAACTTCAGTTTTTCTAATTTATTATCATCATCATCTTTGGTCCATTGTATATTGTCTCCCCCTGTTAATTTTTCATATAAAAATTTTACTGCTTGTGTATATCTTTCAATCCATAATCTGCAATATCGCAGTAGCCCCAGCAGTCTCCTAACCTCCTTTTTTGAAGAGGGAGGAGGGAGGGATAAAATCCCTGTAATTGTTTCAGGACTTAGTTGTCAGCTACCTTTGCTTATCAGGTGGCCGAGATATTTTACTTCTGATTCCACAAACTGTAATTTCCTTTTTGATGCCTTTAGTCCCTTTTTCCCAAGAAAATTTAGAAGCTTTATGGTAGCTCCTTTAACTTTCATTTCATCTTCTCCTGATATTAGAAGGTCATCTCCATACTGGATAAATTGTATTCCTGGGGGAGTGGGGAAGGTTTGTAGTATTTCTCCCAAGGCTTGCCCAAATAAATTTGGGGCCTCACAATAGCCCTGTGGCAGTTTAGTCCACCTCAACTGGTTCTTTTTCCCTGTGTTTGGATCTTCCCATTCAAAGGCAAAAATATTTCGGCTTTCCTCTGCCAGTGGGCAGGCCCAAAAGGCATTTTTAAGATCTACCACACTAAACCACTGATGTTGAGGTGGAATTTTGCTTAAAAGAGTGCAGGGATTAGGAACCATAGGGTAGCAGGCCCGTGTTCTTTTGTTTACTTCTCTTAAATCTTGCACTAATTTATAATTTCCATCAGATTTCTTTACTGGGAGAATAGGGCTATTATGAGGGGATTTACAAGGTTCTAGTGTCCCATCCTTTATTAATTCTTCTATCACTGGTTTTAAGCCTTTTCTCCCTTCTAAAGATATAGGGTACTGATGTACACAAATGGGACCTTCTTCTTTTTCAATTGTGACCCTTATGGGGTCAAGATCTAGTCCACCCCTATTCCCTTCCCTAGCCCAAACCTCTCTGTTAATTTTGCTTTCATCTTCTTGGCTAAGTTTAAACACTTTGGCCGTCATTTTCCCTTCTTCTGGTATGACTCCAATCCCCAGTTGGATTTGTAAATCCCTTCCCAATAAATTGCTGCCAGCCTCAGGAGCTAACAAAGCATCCCCTATCCCTATTTTTGTTTCCCCTTCAATAACCACATCTTTAATGACAGAGACCTTAAATCCTTCCCCCTTTGCTCCTGTTACTTTTACCATATCATTACTCCCTTTTGGAATATTCATCACACAAGTCTTTTCTGCCCCAGTGTCAACTATAAATTCCAATACTTCCTCTTCGGGGCCTACTTTTAAAGTTATCAAAGGCTCCAGATGGTATTTATCCCCCCAAAAATAGAGCCCATGATTTCCCTATTTTTCTTCTGTGCGTGTCTCTTGAAATCTTTTCAGATCCCTCCTCAGGTGGGGGCATTCTCTTTGATAATGCCCTTCTTCCTTGCAATAGAAACAGGCATCCCTGGGTTGTTCTTGGAATCTTGATTGTGCTGAGGTTTTATTTTTCTCTTTTCCACCATTTCTGAATCTGGAATGTTTAGGAGTGTTACCTGAGGGCTTTAGATTTTTTTTGGAAGGTACTCTCTCGCATAGTGGCTATCATGATCTTTGCTCCCACTTTGGCTTTTTCTTCATCCCTCCGGACATATATATCTTTTGAGCTTCCCTTACTAGGTCTTGTAATGGTTTCTCATACCAATCTTCTATTTTTTCCAATTTTTTTCTAATATCTGGCCAGGCATGAGTGACAAAGTTAACTCTTAGCAGGGCTTGCCCTGCTAGGGACTCCGGGTCTCTCCCAGAATATTGTTTCATATTCTTTCGGAGCCTCTCCAGCCACTCAGTCGGGGTTTCTTCCTTCCCTTGCTGCCCCTCAAAGGCCTTTCTGACATTTTGTCCTCAGAGTGCCCCCTCTTTTATTCCCTTGATTATCAAATTACAATAATCATTCATATGTCCCCTCCCAGCTTCATCATTTTGGTTCCAGTTAGGAGGTGTAATGGGCATTTTCTGATCCCCGGGTGGACCTTGTTGGTTTTCTTTTCCCCAAATTTTTATTCCAGCAATTCTAATCATTTCTCTTTCTTCTTGGGAGAATATTATTTTCATTATTGATTGCATTTCTTCCCAAGTGAAAATGTTGGGACCTAAGAACTGGTCCAACATTTCAGCTGTACCTATGGGGTCTTCTAATAATCCTTTAATTTCTTTTTTGAAATTCCTAACCTCTGTAGAGGTTAGAGGAGCACTCACAAAGCCGCTTCCCCCTCCTCCCGTAGGTACTTCTCTTAACGGAAAGAAATGAATTTCTCGGCTTCCCTCTGTTTGTTTAGCAATGGAGGGCTTGTTGGGCTGCCTCGGAGCCTTAATGGCACCTCCTGTATTCTGGTATGGTGCTCCTTCGTTAAGAAGAGGGTTGATTTGGGAAGAAAGCACCGAACTCCCCTGGGGAGGAGGGGCAGATTCAAAGTCTGGCGCTGAAGCTGAATATTCTGTGGTGCAGAGGGTGGGGGTGGGGTATGGCAGTGAAGCCAGATATTCCGGAGCACAGGAGGCGGGCACCGGGGCTAAAGCCGGGTGGGTTTCTCAAGGCAGGAGAGGTAGGGGCTGAAGCCGGGACGTGTGACCTTTCCCTTGATGCAATTGAGGGTGCTGGGATTCCCGAGATATATGGGAAGGGTGGGATCCCCGGCATGGGCGGGGGCAGGGCTCCCCCCCAGCTCCATTGGGGCGGGAGGGCTGCCGGGGGAAAGGCCCCCGGTGCGGGCGGAGGGGGGGCTGGCGGGGGAAGCCCCGGAGCCAGGGGGAGGAGGGCAGCTTCTGGTGCTGGCGGCGGAGGCAATACTTCTAAAGGGTCTCAGCCTTTTTTCTCTTCTGTTTGCTTTTCCTCTGCGGTTTCTGATATTTTGAAGACTTTGGTTCCCAGAGGTTTTGTAATTCCTGTCCAGCAAGAAGCATATTCTCTCTCCTCAGGGTGAGATGGCTCTTTTGAATTTACAAATACATTTAGAGCCTGGCAAATCCATGCCTCATCAGACCCGTATTTTGGCCAGTACACATGATCAGATCTGATTTCCTTTTTTACCCACTCTTTCATGCAGAATTGAATCATTTTTACTTTCTCTTTTCCTTTTGTAGAAGGATCAGTTTCCCAGTTTGCGAGTTTGACCCCGAGGGGACTGTCTCGGGGTATATCCTCTGGCACCCTTTTATAATTTGAACTTAATTTACTAGGTTGTTGTCCCATTTTCCCAGGAGTTCTCTATTACTCAAAATACCAATTTATCCCCCCCTTTGAAATACTAATTCATTCCTTTAAAACACCAATCTTCACTGCTGTAAAATACTACCCACCCTTTCACAGTACAAAAAACACCAAAAAATTTATTAGAGCCCACCTTCCCCAAAAACAAAGTTAACTTCGAATTACACAGTTTTTCATTCACACATTCACTCTTTTTTAATATTTGTTCACTCACTCATTCCTACTCACAACAGAATAATAAGGTACCTCTTTCAAGTCACTTGTTAGTATCCACCCATGGGTATGATATAATCCTTAGGATTCTGGGTGCTCTTGGATTTCCCTCAACCCAGCATTGCTAGCATCCAAACCCCAACCTCTCTTGGGGTACTTTTAGGCCCTGGGTGCTCTTGGAGTTTTCCTCAACCCAGCATATGGGGGGGTAGCTCCCACTTTGCAACCCCTTCTCTGGGACCCCGTCCCAGTCACCCCCGGAGATTCTTTCACTCCGCTTATCTCTCGCTTTGTCTCCTCGCTGGCCGCTGTTCTCGTGAACAAGACGGAACGGCAGCACTCAGAGACTGCCACACTCGCTTCGCAGATCTGGGGGCAACCAGCCCACGTCTCATTCACACACGCTCATCTCCCGTAACCACCCCCTTTTTCTTTGGACAATACTTCCCAGTCCTGTTTCTTTTCCAGTGTCTGTGGGATTTTTGTCGAGAGCGCTCTCTTTCATTTGCTTTATTTTTGTGTCTTTCTTGTCCTCCGGGTGTTGCCCTGCTGCCACCAAATCACGCCAGAGGATGCTAAGCAAAGGTCCTGCCAACTTGGGCGGGAGGCGCCTTACCCTTGCTTCTTGAATCCTCCCACGCTTTTCAGAGGCGAGGTGTAGCTCCGGGACGAGCCCTTAATTGTGAAAAACGAGGTTCACTCTCCTGTGAGAATTTAAAGGGTTTAATATAAAGACAATAAGAGACACATCAAATAAAGCAACGGGGTAATGGCCGGGTGCCTTGGTGCTCTGCCAAGAGCACACCTGATGCCAGAGGTGAGTCTTTTTTATACCATTTTTACTGTCTGTTCTTTATTCATATTAAAACTTTTCCTGGAGCTGTTCTGCATGGCCACTCCTTGGTTCCGCCTTTTTAGAGCATGCGTAGTCTTCTGCCTTGTGGTTTTATTTCTCTTGATTCTTGGGGTTGGGCCCGCTAGGCAAGAGTCGATGGTAGGGTGGATTTCTTAATTCTCCAGACAGACAGGGCTGATTGCAGCTTTGGGCCTCTTCGTCTCTCCGGGCAGAGTGGTGATAACGGCTCTTGGACTCTCCTGGCCGCCTGTTCTCCGGGCGGAGTAGCCTTTGGGCCCTTTTGCTCCCTAGACAAAGTGTTGATTAGCAGCTTTTCGGGCCTCATCCTCTGTTCGTTTGGAGGTTATCTTACGTGCTCACACTTGCTAACATTCTTGCTAAAAAGAAAACTACATCCACACAGCAAAAAGCATTTCTAACATTATATAATATCTACTTTATACTTTGCGAGAAGCCAATATAATATATGTTTATAACACCTCCATTGGCGACCTCCTTTTCCCTCTGATTCAGCTACCTTGTGGTAGGTGCGATGGTGCTGAAGAAGGGTGGCGGCTTGGCACAGTTGCTGTCACAGGTGGATCTTTGAGTGGCATGTGTGAGGGTAGGAGGGTACGGCACCCATAGCTGAAGGCAAAAAAGGTCAGGGCATGTCATCAGCCGCAGTCGTGCTAAGTTGTTCATCTATGCAAACTGCTTGCCGAGTTGTTCCTTTCTTAGGTAATGGGGGCTTGTATCAACCAGAACTGCAAATGGTCAGTATTTGCAGAGAAGGTTACTTGGACTGTTGTTGAAGTGAGTGTAGCAGTTTCTATGGCATTCTGCAAAAAAAGTGACAGGTCTCCCTGTGTTCCCCAGTTCTTAACAAAGATGAAGTTAACAAACCCCTGAAAAGAGGTTTTGCAAAACTTCAGGGATATTTTCCTACTAGTACTGTAGAGACAACCATAGTCACCTTGTCTTTCCAAAAGTGAAGGTTCCCTATTTTTGTCCAAGAGCATCAAGTGCTTTTGATCAGCGTTTGTGTGCATGCATTAGCCTCGTTCTTGCTCTTCCTTGGAGAACTTTTACAATACTCACATGATCTGTGTAGGCTGCAGACTGCAGTGGTGAACTTCAAGGCTTCCAGCAGAAGGGAGATGCTGTCCACGTTTTGGATTCTCCTTAGCCTGAACCTTCAATGTCCAATAACGCAGCGTTTGGTGCTCGAGGCACTGACTCTGGCGTGCCCCTGGTCAGAGACAGTCCAGCTGCGTTACCTCCACGCGTCGCTGAAGCGACTTCGGGATCAGGAAAAGAGCTTGCTGGGCTAGCTAGCTGGCTTCTTTGCAGAGGGAAACACGGCAGGAGCCGTTGATGTCGGCTCACGTTAGCTCAGAGACAAAGGAAGAGAGGGGCTGTTCAGGTCTGGCTTCTAACAGGTTTAATGCGATAGGATGAGGATGAGGTCGGATTGATGGGAATCCGCTCCTCGGAGCCTTGTCCTCAGTTTTATAGGGAATTTGAAAACCCCCTGTAACTATTCCTGAAAAGACCTGCCTTGCTAAATTAGTGCCTTTTAAGTCTTGTGTCCCCAGGATAGAACAACAAACTCACAAAGATAACAGCAGTGGATCTACAGGACTTCTGCAGGCCTTCTGGACTGCAGACATCTCTGACCAAAGGCCACAGATGACGTGTACCCTGATCCTGCCGAACGCCCGTCCGCCCTGGACTCAGCTTCAAGGTTTGATTGATACTGGTGCTGATGTAACTATCATCTCCTTCTCTGCGTGGCCTCCCTCATGGCCTTTACCCCCAGTGGGATCGGCCATCACAGGATGAGGATGAACCACACAGAGCTATTGAAGCGAACGGCCTGTGACGGTGAAGGACTCAGAGGGGCACACAGCTACAATTAGGCCTTATGTTACTACCACTTCCCTTAACCTTTGGGGACGGGATGTGTTGGCAGCCTGGGGCATACGGATCGGGACAAATTTTTAGCAGGGGTCACTGTGCGCAAAGGTGCACAGTATCCTACACTGCCTTTGCAGTGGTTGATTAACACACCAATCCGAGTCAGACTCTGCTTAGTTAGTTGAATTAAGGGCTGTTATCATGGCTTTTCAACGATTCTCACAGGAACCTTTGAATTTGGTTACTGAAGCCGACTAGCAAAAGCTCGTATACAATTAATCACCTTACGGTACCACAAAATTCAAAGAATCCTGTTCTTCTGAATCACTTTCTCTCATTGCAATCTGCAGGCAAGAGACAACTGCCCTGGGCAAAAGTCTGGGTGTGGAATTTACTCACTAACCAGTGGGAAGGCCTGCGGGAACTTATGGTTTGGGGTCGTGGCTATGCTTGCGTTTCTACAGATACTGGGGTACGGTGGCTAGCTGCAAAATGTGTTCGCCCTGCCCTACGGCACCAGAGGCAGAACAGGCAACCTCCAAATGATGACCAGAACACCAACCATCCAAGTGGCCACCAGAATGTAGATCATCAGCCATCAGACTCTTCTGATGATGACCAAGATGTTGATCATCAGGCAGATGGTCCTTCTACAAGCAGAGACTGGGATGGTCCTTCCACAAGCAGAGACTGAACTTTAAATTTCTTGTTATGGAGTCAGATCGTTAAAGCCTTAAGGACATATTTAGAATTAATAACTGATGTAAATTTCTATTTAGGATTAATAGTGGAGTTGTTATCTTATCAAACAAAAAGGGGGAATTGTAGATACCAAAATGCTGCTAGCGAGGATTTTCTTGCTATTTTCTAAGTCTGTGAGAGACTTTTCTCTCTCACAGAAGAGGTAGCAGAGTATGTAAACAACCAAGCCACCTGCAACCTTGAAAAGTCTGGTTTATGGTCTAGTAGAAAAATATTTTGACAATGGATGGTTTAGGATTTTAGCCAATCACCCCAAGGGGGGGGGCTGATCCTTTGTCCAATTAGACTATGAAGAAAAAAGTCTGTAAAAGAGTTTGTGAAATAATTAAATGAATAAATCTTGGTGCACAATTCCTGCCTGCTGGATCTTCTCTCCTCCTCCTCCCTATGGCTGCGGGACACAGTGATACACCCTAGGGCCCAGGCCTGCGGTAATAGACCACAATTACAAGTGAACTGCAACACAAGCAGCTAACACATTCCTCCTGTGATAAATGAGTGAACGATAAATTTTGTCTTTCGCATCTATCACTTTAACATTTAGAAGTGAGAATGTACTATGTAGAAATAGTGTTAAGGTAAAATATAGGTAAGTAAAAACAAGACTAGAGTAAATTGTAACTTCGAATGAGTGGTAACATGTTGGGAAACGTAGGAAGAAACACATAATAAATGTCCTTTAAGTTGAGAAATTACAGAGGTGGAAACCAAGACATCTTCAAGAAACAAAGAAGATAAACCGCATGCATCCCAGGAAGTCTGTTATCTCATCAAAACTCACACCTCCCAAAGAACCCATCAACTACAAATTAGGTTGGAGACTGAGGAGGCACCGGAGGGGGGTGCCTGCCTTCAATTCTGGAGCTACTCAGAGGACCGAGGTGGCAGTGTGCTGGCGTGTGCTGGCGCAAGGGGGCAGAGACGGAGGGGGGAAAGTTGAGTGAAGTGTAAATGACTTTCTGGGCTTAAGGACTATGTTTAAAGAAGTACTAAAGTTCACAGTAAAATGAATGGAGCCACGCCTCTAGCAATATTGCTAAGTGCTCCTGCACTGTGATATGCCTTTGTTCTACTAATAAATGCTCAATATTATGCTGCTGAAAATTCCGCTTGGGAATTCATCTTTCTCACTTCTTCCCTTAAAATCAGTTCTAAGAATTTAGTGTGAAATACATTTAGGCTTGGTCCACATTATTTTTAGTTCAAATAAACACATCTAAATTTTTTCCATCTTTCCCATTAAAGGATTTTGGTTTTGGCTCATTCTTTCAGCATTTTGCCAGCAATCTGCTCAATGCTCTTTCCTTAGGAATGAAAGCTGTAGCCTGATATTACAAAGTGTTTGGTGAAACCTTTACCATGACTCTCAAGTCGCAACATGCCAGATAATCACTGGTTTTCAAAGCTGCTTGAAGATAGAAGGAAAGCGTCAAAGGTTTATGCATGAATCAGCATCCCCTTGTCACAACGTCATGCTGCAGTGATCCTTGCAGAGCTCTAAGACTGGATTTAAAGGAGAAAAGCTCAATACTGGCTCCTGAGCCAGCAGGATGAAACATCCAAGATTGTACATATATTACTTCTGTGCTAAAACTACTGTATGAAAACGTCTTACCATTATGGCAGTTTTATAGTACTCCATAGGAGACATCTCTTTAAATGACTCTAATATCCTTTCAGTGCTAAAATTGAGAAGGGGGTTGATCCATAGTTAACTCATGTAAACACGAGTGAACTACTAAGAGACAGCAAATGTTAATCACAAAACCTAAGCAGCAGGATTCGCCTTAATCTTGTCAAGATAAGAGGAACAGGATCTTTTGAAAACCGGCACAGAGATCGCTGCATCAGCCACCGAAGAACTGCGCATGCTCCAGAAAGAAAGGTAAAAAGTGCATTGTGACAAAGACTACTGATCTTCATCAGAAAGACCCTCGAGGAAGAAGAGGAGCCTTCCTCAGTGCGCCCATCAGCGTACACAGCGCATGCATGGCACGTATGCTAATGATATTAATGACTTCCGAGAAGTAATTTCTAGAACCACTCCTATCCCAAGAATTGTGATGAATGTTCATAAATTTTACACATAATGCTGGACTGTATGGAGTGCTCTGTGTGTGTGTGTTAGGAGGAGTGATCCCCCATGCACCCAGCGCCGAATAAAGCAAATACCCGCTTCTCTGACTCTGAAGCATCTCTAGGCCTGGTTTTGGGCAATTCAAAATAGGTGAATACACATTACAACTACAGCTGAAGTTGTTGCATAGGCAGATTGAAGAGGAAAGGATTTCATCTTCATCACTCTCCTTCTTTCTTGTTTTGACAGAATTAAGAACTTGTAAAAAATCTGATATCACTGATGCTCACCACTCTTCCAATTAGACTACGCTCACTTAGGCAACGAAGTCCAGAGCTTCGGATATCTCCCGCTTCTGCCCTAGGAATTGCTTCCAGTGCTGTACCTTTGCTCCAGCTGCGAAACCAAACCAGCAGAACCAAGGAAGTTCTCTCTGAATGAACCATTGCTCTTGAAGGCTACAACGGTAGTCATGGCAGTGAACACTGCTCTTCACTGGGCCATTCCTCTGAAAAAAAACCATGCACCACCTCTCAACCTAAACCGTTAAGCCTCCTGCTGATGCTGACTGACAAAGCGTCCAACTGCACTTAGATTCCAACAGCTACTTCCAATGACCTGTCAACAGAGCTTTGCAGACTTGCAACAGAGCAACAAACTAAAGGGGCTATGTTTCATGGCTGTTTTTCAAACATCATTGACTTATGTCCCTTTGCCAGCTTAAGTGAAGGTGGCCCATCCACCTTGGTCAAAATCAGCAGAATTTTGGCCCAATTTGTTGTTACGCAACACATCATGACACAATCTCTTGGTGTTGATGCAAAATTCCCACTGAAGTGCATGTCGTTACATGACTTAAGGCTACCTACTCACAGAGTGTCCACTCCACTGCCACACCCATTTTCTGGCCACCTTGAAATGACTGAGCTGTCTTACTGTTCCCAACATTCCTCAGGGGTACGTGACCACCATAGCCTCCCTTCTGAAGTTTAGGAACCTAAGTAGTACTAGCAATAGCAGTTTATCCAAAATCCATTTGCTCCATCAACAAACTCCGAGCAAGCGCTGAGAATTAGTTTCAAGACTTCTACATATATTTACAGGGAGCTTTTTGTTTGCTTGTTTGTTTTTAAAGCAGATGGAGTAGTGCGATGTTTCCCTGAGGCTACCAGGGCTGCGAGGCAGGCAGGCAGAGCCCTGGCATGGGTGGCACAGGGGACCCCGGGCGCTGACGGCTGCCACCAGCGCAGGCCAGCTCGGAACTGGCAGGCAGGGCTGCACCCCGCGTCTGCCACAACAGCTGCAGCTTCTGCAGCCTGAAACACAGCTGGCTCAGGGGTTCAAATTAAGAGCCAAAACCTTTTGCTGCTCAATTTGGGGCAGAGAAAGGTCATCACTTCTAGCATGGCATAAGCCTGCCACTACATTTCTGTGAAGGAAAATCACCTTGTTAGAGTGAAACTCCTGAGTAAAATACTGAAGCGCTTTCAGATTTGTATTATCTGACATTTCTGTGACCTTCTTTTATACCTGCATTGTTTCCTACTGCTGGTTTTGGGCACAAGTTCTGTGTACACTATTCTGGAAACAAAAAAATAACCCAAAACCAACACCCACTCCTCCCCCACCATCACTCCTTCCCCAGCCCCAA
This sequence comes from Aphelocoma coerulescens, assembly GCF_041296385.1. Classification (NCBI taxonomy): domain Eukaryota; kingdom Metazoa; phylum Chordata; class Aves; order Passeriformes; family Corvidae; genus Aphelocoma; species Aphelocoma coerulescens. The sequence goes on from NW_027183470.1 coordinate 560,123, forward strand.
GCCTAACAAAACCAGCCTGCAGAATGTGCAGGATTTCAAATGAGAACAAGCATAGATGGGACATCAAAAGATGGATTCTCCTTAGACATTTGTGCATGCAGTGCTCTGCAATCAACTCCTAAATTCTACTCCTCGTACACCAAATATTTGTCTTGGGAACTCCTTGTTCTCCATTCCAACCCTTCTGAGAGGGTAATCGAGGAGTTACTCTACATATTTTAAGCATATGTTGCACTAGTCAAATCCAATGCACAGCATTACTTGACTAACTGAGGCGGTGGCAAGGTCAATTAAGACCTGTTCATGTCTTAATTTGGAGCTCTTCCAACTGCTTGAAAAGTGAAGCCTTGGACGTTGAAGGTTCAGGCTAAGGAGAATCCAAAATGTGGATAGCATCTCCCTTCTGCTGGAAGCCTTGAAGTTCACCACTGCAGTCTGCAGCCTACACAGATCATGTGAGTATTGTAAAAGTTCTCCAAGGAAGAGCAAGAACGAGGCTAATGCATGCACACAAACGCTGATCAAAAGCACTTGATGCTCTTGGACAAAAATAGGGAACCTTCACTTTTGGAAAGACAAGGTGACTATGGTTGTCTCTACAGTACTAGTAGGAAAATATCCCTGAAGTTTTGCAAAACCTCTTTTCAGGGGTTTGTTAACTTCATCTTTGTTAAGAACTGGGGAACACAGGGAGACCTGTCACTTTTTTTGCAGAATGCCATAGAAACTGCTACACTCACTTCAACAACAGTCCAAGTAACCTTCTCTGCAAATACTGACCATTTGCAGTTCTGGTTGATACAAGCCCCCATTACCTAAGAAAGGAACAACTCGGCAAGCAGTTTGCAAAGATGAACAACTTAGCACGACTGCGGCTGATGACATGCCCTGACCTTTTTTGCCTTCAGCTATGGGTGCCGTACCCTCCTACCCTCACACATGCCACTCAAAGCTCCTTGCGTGGAGCTCTCGCACCACCTATGACAGCAACTGTGCCAAGCCGCCACCCTTCTTCAGCACCATCGCACCTACCACAAGGTAGCTGAATCAGAGGGAAAAGGAGGTCGCCAATGGAGGGAAGTTGTACCCCCTGACAGCTAAGCTCCAACTACGGTGTCGCTTATGTCCTTCCCAGGACGGGCGGGAAAACGCCTCGGCGCAGCGCAGCGCTGGCCGGGAGCGGCCGGCACGGCACCGAGCGCGCTCCCCACTCCCTCCCGCCCGCGCCGCTGCGGAGACCCCGGGTTCGCCGGAATCGGCCACATGCTGCACGGAGGGCAGCGCGGCAAAGGCGGCCTCCCCTCGTCGCCCGGGGAAGGCCGGCCTCGGATCCCCGCTCTCTCCACCGGCACGGGCAGTGCCAGCAGCCTCTCGCTGTGGCCGCCGCTGGCCGAAAGCCTCGCCGCGCACCGCCCGGCCGGCCCCGCCGCTCCGCGGGGTCACACGGCACCTGCCGTGGGCGGCCGCCGAGCGACAGGAAGCAGAAGCGCTCACCGCCGCGCCGCTCGCCGCCCCGCCCGGGCGCTCCTCTCCTCGCGCTACCACGATGGCGCCGGCCCGCCCCGCCTTCCCCGTCGCCTGCGGCGCAACGCGGCTGCTCCGAGCCACGCAGCACGCGTGCGGCCGGGCCCTGCCGAGCTGCCGGCGGAGCCGGGGCACAGCCCGGGCGGGAGAGCTTCCGGCGAGGCTGGGCGGGCGGCGAGCGCGGCCGAGCGTGAGCGCGCCAGGCGGGCGGCGGGCGGCGGCGCGATGGAGAGCTAGATGGAGGCGGCAGCACCGCGCGGCATAAAATAGCTGATCGTCCGGCAGCCGCCCGCTCCGCAGCCCCTCGGCTGCTGTCGAGAAGGGCCCCAGCCCTGGCCGCGCCGGTGGCGAGGCGGCTCCGCAGCCCGCGGGCAGCCCTGGCGGGGCAGGGGAGCACTGCGGGCAGCCCCGGGGCCGCGCAGCCGTCTGCAACGCGCGGTGGGAGCCGCTGGGAACTATTTTACACGTTCCGGGGGGCTGGAGAGGAGCACGGAGACCACGCGGCAGGTCGCTGCCGTTAGGGAAAATTAATCCACGATGCCTGAGGTTTATATCCGAAAAGGAGACAGAGGAGTCCTGCAACATTCTTCGACTACAGGGAGAGTCCATGGGGCTTTTCCCATGGCGTCTGTCAAACGGTTGCGGGATGCAGCCCCCTTTTGATGCCAAGTTCCCGGCCACAGCACCCTCTTCCTTTTCCCCACTGGCTGAGGTATTCGGGAGATACAGACTTCCGGAACTGCCTACTCTATGCGCCCCCCTCTAATATGCACCCCCCTCTTGGCATCGAGAAGAAAGAAAAGAACCCCATTCCTAATGCTCTTAAGTCTTTGTTGCCTTGCTCTAGGTTCAGGAATTTAACACGGCCTTGATTAATCAACAGTCTCTGATGATTAGTAACAGTTCTAGAGAACTCCTAGTTTCTTCTGTTACTTCACTAGCCATAACTTCCTAGCCTTGTCTACAGGCCGATTCACACGGTCTCTTTGTAAAGACTCATCCATCTCATTCCTTTTAATCCCTCCTCTTTTTATTTGCTCTGTATTTGTCTTTACAAACCTTAATTACCATGGATTTAATTTTTTTCTTCTGGAGTCTTCTTGGGTTTTGCTATTATTTGCAGTGACATCCTTTTCTGTCCTTTTGTAGTCATTTCTGGATCAGGTAGGCATGGCTGCTAGCGGCATCCCCTTGAGCACCTGCTGAAAGAGCTGCCGCCAGCATGGTGTCACACATGGTAAAAAGATGAGAGTTGCTATAGCATGTAAGAGGAGGAATCGTATTCATTTAGCCCAGAGCTGGCCAGTTAACCACGAAAACATGTCCCATCCCCATCCTTTCAACATTTGGACAGGTCCACGAGCTGACGTTATTTCCTTTGTTATTTGTTTGACCACTTTTCCGCTGTCATCTGCTTGCAAACAGCAGCTCGAGTCATTTAATTTCCCACAAACTCCTCCTTCTTCTGCCAACAGATAATCTAATACCATCCAATGTTGAAATACCGCTTTCCTCATTTAAGTGGGTTGCTCAGCAAAAAGGTCAAGCGCTGTGGCTGGCTGGTTGGTAATTATTTCCGAGACAGCTTGTAACCTAATTATCTCCTTCAAATGATAAATGGGTTCCCAGGCATCTGGGATTAATTCCTTAGGTTTCCAAGGGGCTGGTCCATCGTGTTGGGTAACTTGTTCTGTTGGCCGTTCATCATTTCCCCGTTTTGGGGTGCTCCCTCCAGCCAGGGCTGCATCAGCTGACTGCTTTTCTCTAATTAAATCATCACAGATTTTGATTCCTAAGCGATTTCCCAGAACTTGTAGTAGCAAAAAGAACAACAGTCTACTAAATATACCATATCCCTGACCAGTTTGGAGGTAACCTGAGCTAAGCATGTTGGCCACAAATCCAATACTGTCCTTTCAAAGCCCGTGTTCCATTAGCAAAGGAACCTACCCATGGTCATCAATTGGTGGCTCAAAATACAGCAGGATTCCCGGGCCTAACGGTCCTCCAACTAGAGTTGCCCCACCATAAGGGTCCCAGCATTTGCATTTCCAAGCTCCCGCACAGGGTTCCCACCTACATTTACATCTGCAAGCTGCTTGGTTGGATTTGGAGCAGAACTCACTAAAAGGCTTTGAGTTCCAATCCGGTGTGGCCATTCCCACTGATAATCACAAACAACATGTCTTCTACTTGTGGAATTTTTGTGGGGACTGCTCAAAAACAGGTGGTCAAAAAACCCCCTTGTCCCTCCCCATTGCTTTACAGGCTTCCAAATATTTTTGGTAAGTGTGATAAGAACGCCTTACGCAGCTACTGTTAGTGAGCCGAACAGGTATTTGATTGCATTTGCCTTGATATTTGGAACAATTGGAAGGAGGGCAATTGGGGGTCCAAACCCAGTTGTTCAAGCCCAGAGGGAAAGTCAATTGACAATTGCCTTTTCCTACATAGACACGCCCTATCCTATTTAGGCAATAAGTGCCTGTTGGAGAAGAATGAAGTGGCCATGAACTTCCTTCTTTGGCCCCAAATCCCATCCCACTGTGGCCCTCACATTGACCCACCATTTAGGTTCAGCTGGGCTAGCCAACTATGGCCACTCTTCAGATCCTCCTGGCCCTCCACAGAGCCAGCAATTGCTAAGGTTAAAAACTTTTGCTACTTCTTCTCCTAAGGCTGCAAATTGATTCTCCCACTCCTGGCCTAAACTCAGCTAACCATATCAAAGTAGAATTAGTAAGGAAAATGTTTTAATAGTGTCATCTAATTAGCTAGTCTAATTTTCCCGTTGTCTTCTGCAGCACCTGTGGCAATTGAAGACACAGAAACCACTTAACGTAACAAAATGGCCACAAGTATTAGCCCCCAAGTGAGTGGAGATTCTAGAGGAGGGATGCCTATACAGTCTATTTCAGCAGACGGTCTGAAGGTAGGACTGCGGGGCTTCTTCCGATGTCGAAGCACTGCCTACTGCTCCGGCCCACTCCTGCAGAGTGTCAGTCACGGCCTCCCGGCCTTCTCCTCCAGCTGAGATGTGCAAATCTCCGAGGCTTCAGAGACCTTGACCCGAGAGTGACGGGTTCACCTGTGTTCAGCTTACTTGACGGCTGTTTTCTGTCGTCAGTGACACTTGGAATGGGCCACGCCATTTCACCAGCACTGGCGCTTCTTTCTACTCCTTAATTAGGACTCAATCTCCTGGTTGGATGTTAAAAGCAGCAAAGTCCAAAGGCCGGGCTTGCACCAGCTGAGTTTCCTGTTGAAGGGGTTTCACAAGAAGCAGGATCCTGGCCACAGATGGTTTTAAAAATGCATCACTTGCCTCTACCCCCCCCACTGGGTGGAGACTTACCAGGGCAATTGCAAACAACGATTGAAAGGGAGATAACTGAATCTCTCTTCTGGCTTGGGCCCTCATTCTCACCAAAGCCAATGTCCAAAGCCCTACCCATGGCATCTTGGTTTCTATTACCAGCTTCAAAAGGTGTTTATTTCTCTCTTCATTGTTTTCTACCCGAGCCGAGCTCTGGGGGTGCCAGGGCCTATGGAGGTTCCATTGTGTTCCTAAAGAAGCCAAAACCCCTTGAAGGATCTTTCCTGCAAAATGAGTTCCCCTATCTGAATCTATTGCTTCTACAATGCTGTATCTTGGAATGATTTGTTCCAAAAATGCCTTAAGAACTGATCCTGTCATTACTGAAGTAGTTGGAAATACTTCTGGCCACCTTGCTAGCTGACATACGATTACCAGAAGATATTAAGCCTTGCCACTTGGGGCATCTCCAGAAAATCCACCTGGCATCTTTGGAAGGGCCATGCAGCCCAAGGCCTCCCTCCTCTAGCAAGTTACTTTGTAACTTGGCTGTTGGCTTTAGCACAGATCAAGCAACCTTCAACAGCTCCTTTTGCCAGTCTAAAAAGACCCCCAGCAACATACATCATGAGATAGGCTTCTGCCAATCCTCAGGAAGTGCAAGAACTCTCTTAATGGAGTTGCTTTAATATTGGTAGGGCCAAAGGTTCTGGTATCTCTTGTTTGCCATCCCTTGGAAACCAATTCTTGCCTTTTTTCTCTGCCACACGACTTTTAACTGTATGTCAAACTGCTGCGGTAGAAAAGACAGCTTCCTGGGCAGTGATGGAGTCACGGGGAGCAAAGGGGGCATCTTGGAGAGTTCTGGCAGAAGTGTGGCTTTCTGAGTTTCTTCATCCACCAAAAAGGAGACAGAGGAGTCCTGTAACATTCTTCAACTCCAGGGAGAGGCCATGGGGCTTTTGCCATGGAGTCTCTCAAATGATTGCGGGATGCAGCTCCCTTCTGATGCTAAGTTCCTGGCAACAGCACCCTCTGAGGTACTCGGGAATTACAGACTTCCGGAACTGCCTACTCTATGCCCCCCTCTAATATGCACTCCCCTTTTGGAATGGAAAAGGAAGAAAACCAAACTATTCCTAATGCTAGGAAGTCTTTGCTGCCTTGCTCTAGGTTCAGGAATTTAGCAGGGCCTTGGCTGAGCAACAGTCTCTGTTGATTAGTAACAGTTTCTAGAACGAATACTTTCTTCTGTTACTTCCCCCCCTGTAAATTCCTAGCCTTGTCTAAGGAGAGATTCACACGGTCTCTTTGTAAAGACACATCTATCTTACTCCTTTCACGCCCACACCTTCCTTGCGGTGGAACGGCTCTCCCCGGCACAGCACCTGGCACAAAACCCCCGTATACGCACACACACACCTGCACTTACCCTGCACTCCACTGCACACACACACACACACACACCTCCCGCACACTAACACCCCCTCCACATCCCCACCATGCTACTTGCAGTGGCCCCGCCCCTGCCATCCCCACCGGCTGGCAGCACCCACTCCTCGCATGCTTCCCCATGCCTTGCATTTCCTTGCTGCCCCCTCTGTAGCCTTCCCTCAACCTGCCTTTTCTCCCCTGCCTTGCACTGACTTGCTCACCCACCCCCCACCTGACTTCCTTTCACATTCGTCTAGGTCTGGCCTCACCTTTCCTTTTCCTTCTAGGACCCTCATTGCCTTGCCTCGCCTCGCAAAGCCACCACTTGCCTTGCCTTGCCCTTGAACCCCTCCCTTGCCTTGCATGACCTTGCTCACCCCTCCCCCACCTGGAATTCAACACCCCTTTTCAATGACATTTCTGGGCCTTGCCCTGCCCTTTCTGCTCCTCCGAGGAATCTCAAAGCTCTCAAGCATCTCCGGTGTTTCAGGATCCCATGAGAGGAAGACCAGGGGAGGACGCATGTTGCCACACTCATCTCTGTGGGCAGCCTTTGTCTGGGAGCAATCCTTGCATGTCTTGAACCTTGGAGGGGCAATTCACATTTTGCCCTTGAGCTCGGGGACCAGAAAGAGAGTTCTTTTGCATACAAGGGAAGGCAGGTAGCTCAAGTCTTTTAGGTACAGAGGAGAGATGACCCACGCGGGATCAAGGCCACACAGAGCACTTGGTCCTGGCCACTTTTGTGCACCAGCAGTCCTTGAATGTACTTCTCACCTGCCTTGCCTGGCCTTGCCTTGGCAACACAACACTTGCCTTGCCTTGCCCTGCTAGCCCTCTGGAGCCTTGCATTCCTTTGCAGGGCCCTGCCCCGCACATGACCTGCCTACTGTTTTCCTCCAGGGCCTTGGCTTGCTGAGCCCTTCCTGTTTCTGCCTGGCCTTCCCATCAGTGGCCCTTCCTTCCTACAGCCAGCCTTGCCTCTAACTTCTGGGCCTTCTCTTGCCTACCAGTCCATTTGCTTTCCCCTCACTGCTCTGGCCTTGCCTACCTCTCCCTTGACTTGCCCACAATTGCCTGCACTCGGTTTGCAGCGCCTTGCCTGCATGGAAGGCAAGGGAAAGAGTGGTAGGCCGGGCAAAGCAAAGCCAGCAAGTTGTAGGCAGTGCGAGGCAAGGCAGACGCAGGCAAAGGAAGCAGAGCAAGGGTACCTTAAGAAGAACTAGACAAGGCAAGGCCAAGAGACTCGGAGTGCCTTTCCTTGGGAAGGCAAGGACATAGTGCCAGTGTTGCTGGAGCAGATGTTAAGGTACTGTGGGGAGGAATAGTCCAGCAAGACATTTCTCTTCTGGCCCCTGTGCGTGTAGGGGCAATTGTTGGACATATTCAATACTGGAGGCGGATCAGTCGCTGGATGTGTTGTATTTTGGAGGAGGGGATGCCGTTTCTTTGGAGATGGGCTTGTAGTTGCTCTCTTTGGCAAGGAAGGCAGGTTTGGATGTGCACATCAGGTACTCCTAGGGATTTTAAAGGCTTTTCCCAACAGGCAGAGCTCTCTCTGGGTTCGAGCTGTTGAGCTGTCAGTGGGAATGCAAAGGCCAAGCTCTTAAGCTATTTGTCCTGGTGCCTTCAGTGTGTGAGCAGTCCCTGGTGCCGTTGCCTTTGGATCCTGACTCTGGGAGAGGGAAGGCTTAGGATGGTACCTAGAGCTGAGAAGGAGAGTGCTGAGAACAGCGTGTGTGCTGCTAGTTTGAGGGGTGCAGGTGAAGTTGTAGGCAGCAAGATCTTCCTCAGCTGGCACTGTTTTGAGCCCTGTTTTTGCCAGATGGTTTCAAGTTGGTGGGCGGAATCTGCGAGAGGGAAAAGATTTGTATGGGCCAAAGAGGTGTGGTGTAAAGAAGAGTGTGCTCTTGGAAGGGGAAGATGAGGGCAACCTTTTTGTCCTGACACCGTTGATTTGAGTGCAGGGCCGTTTGCAAGTTGCCTCTGTCTGCCCTTGGGGTGGTTTCGAGCTGGGCCAGGTGCTTGGCCTTCTTTTGCAAGTCTGCAGCGCCGTCGTGTGGTTGTTTCCATGAGCGCTGACAGTGCCCGGCAAAAAGCGCTTGGCTGGCGCGGCCCCAGTCGTGTGGAAGCAGTTGGTGGAAGAGCTCCGCTGTGCATCCTGCCTCTTGGAGACATAAAAGGATGTAACCCTGCGCGTAGCGGGGAAGCAAGACGAATCTTTTCATTGTTGGCTGAGCAGTTTCTACGCGGCAAAAGTAAAGGCAGTTTCAGCACGGCCTCTTTCTTTCAGAACCTTTTCTGTGCCATCATGAACATGCTCAACATGCCACTCGCACCCGCTGAACTGCATCAAAGGCCCTGGAGATAGGCACTTTCCTTCAAGCTCTCTGTAGCATCCTACCCTCCACCTCTGGCGGATCCCAAAGCCCTTCCAAACATCCAGCAGCTGCACGCAGAGAACAAGTGCTAAAACAAGGCGTTGGCCTTCCTAGTCCTTTTAAAGTCTGTGAACTAGGCGAAACATTCCAGTGAGCAGCACTTTCCTTCGCAACTATATCTAGAGCATCATCACATTCTCTCCAAGTGGGTAAGTCCACCCTTGCAGCGCAGCGTTTGAAGCCACAGTTCGGACTGAGAGATAGGCCAGGTGAGAAAGCATTTCTTGACTATCCCTCTTCTCTGGAAGACTTGATACTCGCAGCGCGACCACGTCCACACACCTTCAGTGTGGCCAGGTTCAAGCAGCTAGAGCTCCCAGAGATGGGAGAGTCAGGAGAGAAGACGTTCCAAAAGTACCGTGTACTTACAGCAGCATTAAAACTGTGCACAGCAGTCTGCAGCACTGTAGACTGCGGCTTCTCCGACAGACGAGCCATCCCATTGTTGCCTCTCGCAGCCTGCTTGCTAGCTGCTCTCCTGAAGAAAAGAACTAGAAGAAAAAGCCAATGCTGGGCTGCACCTTCCCCTTGCCTTACGTAAAGCCACCTAAACTCCCCGCTGCACTCTCTACTTCCCCTCTCCTTGGAAGCGACCACTGTGTTTGCTGCATCTCGAAGCCTAAAGTTAAGCGCCAGTGGTTTTGGGGATGGTTGGAAGAGGGATAAGTAGTAGCACAAGGAAGTAGTTGTCGTTGAACTTCCTCCTTCTCAATGCTAACGTGAATTGGGCAGGCAGGCGAGTGCTAGCCACGCTCCTTTCTCAGTTTGTACGCTGCGGACACGAGTCCGGTGCTCTGCGCCTTCGTTCGGCCTCTTTAGTACCCATGTCGCTCTTTCATTCAGCCGGAGTCGAAGCGTCGTCTACTTCTCGCCCAGAGAGCACGGTGCCGGCAGCGAAATGCCCCAGCCGACTGCTTCTGCCGACACACGCCTGGTCTATGCACTTTCCCTCGCAGCGACATACAGCAGCACTTTCGGTCTTTCTTGTCGTCCAAATGGAAAGGGAAAGATTCTCTGCTATGTCCCGCCCAGAGAACAGTTTTAGGTCAACCAGCACGCCCAGAGCTTGCCCTCGACGCGTGGAAACTTGTGTTTGCACCACATTCAAGTGGTAGCCGTCTTTCCTTTACAGGCTGCAGAACGCCGTCAGATCCCGGTGCTCTCTGCACCTGCCTTCTCAGTTCCAATACCGCCGCGCACAATACAGCTTTGCAGGAAGCAAACACGCGGATAGTCATGTCGCTCAGAAGAACGTGCCAGGACGAAAAGATGTTCTTCCTTTCTCCTCGTCGCCCATATTGTGGTGCTGTATTAAAAGCCTTGGCCAGCGAAAGGCTAATCCAGCAAGTGTTTCTCACCTGATGCATTTCGCTGAGGGAGAGCTGAGGAAAATCCTTGCACAGCACACTGCGGATGCGTGCAGTACACATGCTGAAGAGAGCCACAGCTAAAAGCAATCGCTGGGCTTCAGTTCTGTCCAGACGGCAGAAGGCGAAGAACGAAGCAGCTGGGCACCGCGTTAACGTACTCAGTGGACCGAATTTCAAATGTCCAGCCAAGAGCTGCTTCACAAGCAGATTCAGCTGAGAATGCTCTGGATGGTTCACAAAGTAAGGCGTAGCCGTTGCACTCTATCACACTATCAGGCCAGAAGAAGTTTCTTACACCTTCAATGCTGCAGAGTCCATGCAGCTGGAGCACACGCAGTAGGACGCGTCCAGATAGACGGCGTTCTTCAAGTACCCCCCTCCTCCAAGCAGCCTTGAAACTGAGCACAACACACTGCGGCTCGGGAGCTTCCTTCTCAGATAGACGTGCCGTCACGTTATTCACTCTCGCAGCTCCGTTGCCCACTTGCAGCAGCTGCTACCAAAGCAAAATGCTCCAGAAGTAAAAAGCACTGCTGAGCAAACCTTTTCCTTTGCCTCACGTAAAGCACTGTAAACTGTCCGCTGCACTCTTTATTTCCATTCTCCGCTGCATCTACCACTGTCATCTCTGCATCTCGAAGCATAAAGCTCGGCACAATTCTTCCCAGGGAAAGCTGGAAGAGAAATAGGTAGCAGCACAAGTAGCTGCAAGTGGAACTTTTGTTTTCAACTGCTAACGTGAATCCGCAAAGAAGCGAGCGGCAGCCACGCTTCTTCTTGCAGCCTGTGCGATGCGCACACCAGCTCGGTGCTCTGCGCCCTCATTCGTATGCTCTTCGTACCATGTCGCGCTTTTCATTCAGCCGGAGTCGAAGCGTCGTCTACTTCTCGCCCGGAGAGCACGGTGCCGGAAGAGAAATGCCCCAGCCGACTGCCCTTCCGAAACACACCAGGGCTATGCACTTTTCTCGCAGCGACATACAGCAGCACTTTCGGTCTTTTCTTGTCGTCCAAATGTAAAGGGAAAGATTCTCAGCAATGTCGGGCACAGAGAACAGTTTTAGGTCAACAAGCACGCCCAGAGCTTGCCCGCGACTCGTGGAAACTTGTGTTTGCACACATTCCAGTGGCAGCCCTCTTTCCTTTACAGCCTGCAGAGCGCCGTCAGATCGCGGTGCTCTCTGCACCTGCCTTCTCCCTTTCAAGTACCACTGCGCAGAATATAGCCTTGCAGGAAGCAATGACGCGGATAGTCGTCTCGCAGAGAAGAACGTGCAAAGACGAAAAGATGTTCTTCTTTGCTCCTCCTCGTCGCCCAGATTGTGGTGCTGTACTGAAAGCCATGGCCAGCGAAAGGCTAATCCAGCAAGTGTTTCTCACCTGATGCATTTCGCTGAGGGAGAGCTGAGGAAAATCCTTGCACAGCACACTGCGGATGCGTGCAGTACACATGCTGAAGAGCGGCAAAACTCAAAGCCATCGCTGGGCTTCAGTTCTGTCCAGACGGCAGAAGGCGAAGAACGAAGCAGCTGGGCACCGCGTTAACGTACTCAGTGGACCGAATTTCAAATGTCCAGCCAAAAGCTGCTTCATAAGCAGATTCAGCTGAGAATGCTCTGGCTGCTTCACAAAGTAAGGCGCAGCCGTTTCCATTCATCACACTACCTGGCCAGAAGCAGTATCCTACACCTTCAATGCTGCAGAGTCCATGCAGCTGGAGCACACGCAGTAGGACGCGTCCAGATAGACGGCGTTCTTCAAGTACCCCCCTCCTCCAAGCAGCCTTGAAACTGAGCACAACACACTGCGGCTCGGGAGCTTCCTTCTCAGATAGACGTGCCGTCACGTTATTCACTCTCGCAGCTCCGTTGCCCACTTGCAGCAGCTGCTACCAAAGCAAAATGCTCCAGAAGTAAAAAGCACTGCTGAGCAAACCTTTTCCTTTGCCTCACGTAAAGCACTGTAAACTGTCCGCTGCACTCTTTATTTCCATTCTCCGCTGCATCTACCACTGTCATCTCTGCATCTCGAAGCATAAAGCTCGGCACAATTCTTCCCAGGGAAAGCTGGAAGAGAAATAGGTAGCAGCACAAGTAGCTGCAAGTGGAACTTTTGTTTTCAACTGCTAACGTGAATCCGCAAAGAAGCGAGCGGCAGCCACGCTTCTTCTTGCAGCCTGTGCGATGCGCACACCAGCTCGGTGCTCTGCGCCCTCATTCGTATGCTCTTCGTACCATGTCGCGCTTTTCATTCAGCCGGAGTCGAAGCGTCGTCTACTTCTCGCCCGGAGAGCACGGTGCCGGAAGAGAAATGCCCCAGCCGACTGCCCTTCCGAAACACACCAGGGCTATGCACTTTTCTCGCAGCGACATACAGCAGCACTTTCGGTCTTTTCTTGTCGTCCAAATGTAAAGGGAAAGATTCTCAGCAATGTCGGGCACAGAGAACAGTTTTAGGTCAACAAGCACGCCCAGAGCTTGCCCGCGACTCGTGGAAACTTGTGTTTGCACACATTCCAGTGGCAGCCCTCTTTCCTTTACAGCCTGCAGAGCGCCGTCAGATCGCGGTGCTCTCTGCACCTGCCTTCTCCCTTTCAAGTACCACTGCGCAGAATATAGCCTTGCAGGAAGCAATGACGCGGATAGTCGTCTCGCAGAGAAGAACGTGCAAAGACGAAAAGATGTTCTTCTTTGCTCCTCCTCGTCGCCCAGATTGTGGTGCTGTACTGAAAGCCATGGCCAGCGAAAGGCTAATCCAGCAAGTGTTTCTCACCTGATGCATTTCGCTGAGGGAGAGCTGAGGAAAATCCTTGCACAGCACACTGCGGATGCGTGCAGTACACATGCTGAAGAGAGCCACAGCTAAAAGCAATCGCTGGGCTTCAGTTCTGTCCAGACGGCAGAAGGCGAAGAACGAAGCAGCTGGGCACCGCGTTAACGTACTCAGTGGACCGAATTTCAAATGTCCAGCCAAAAGCTGCTTCATAAGCAGATTCAGCTGAGAATGCTCTGGCTGCTTCACAAAGTAAGGCGCAGCCGTTTCCATTCATCACACTACCTGGCCAGAAGCAGTATCCTACACCTTCAATGCTGCAGCGTCCATGCAGCTGGAGCACACGCAGTAGGACGCGTCGAGATAGAAGGCGGTCTTCAAGTACCCCCTTCTCCAAGCAGCCTTGAAACTGAGCACAACACACTGCGGCTCGGGAGCTTCCTTCTCAGATAGACGTGCCGTCACGTTATTCACTCTCGCAGCACAATTCTTCCCAGGGAAAGCTGGAAGAGAAATAGGTAGCAGCACAAGTAGCTGCAAGTGGAACTTTTGTTTTCAACTGCTAACGTGAATCCGCAAAGAAGCGAGCGGCAGCCACGCTTCTTCTTGCAGCCTGTGCGATGCGCACACCAGCTCGGTGCTCTGCGCCCTCATTCGTATGCTCTTCGTACCATGTCGCGCTTTTCATTCTGCCGGAGTCGAAGCGTCGTCTACTTCTCGCCTGAGAGCACGGTGCCGGCAGAGAAACGCTCCGGGCTTCTGCCTCTGCCGAAACACGCCTGGGCTATCCCTCTCAGCGTTAAGTAGCACAAAATGCTGTCTGCGTTGTGGTCTTAATCTTAAGGGAAAGATTCTCGGCTTCGGCTAGCACAGAGAACTTTGCTGGGACAATACATGTGTTTTATTATCCTTTCTCGCAAGAAGACTATGGTGCTTCTTTGGAACTGTTGGCCAGTGTAAGGCTAATCCAGCAAGTGCTTCTCTCCTGACACATTTCTCTGAGCGAGAGCTTCGGCGGACAGTTGGGCTCTGCGAAGCAGAAAGTCTGTGCTTGCACGTAGCGCTGAGGAGAATCTGTGCACAGCGCGCTCTGGATGCGTGCAGTACACACACTAAAGAGAGCCAAAGCTCAATGTCTCAGTTCTGTCCAGCGCCGGAAATTGAGAAGAACGCAGCCCCAGAGCTCTGGGCTGGAGTGTGCGATGGTTATGAGCTGTGCCGCTCTTCTGCGTGTCTACTGCACGCATCCATAGTGTACAGTGCAAGGATTTTCCTCAGCTCTCGCTCAGCGAAATGCATTAGAAGGGAAGCACATGCTAGATTAGCCATTCGTTAGCCCACGCTTTCAGTAGAGCACCACAATCTGGGCGACGAGGAAAAGCAAAGAAGAACATCTTTTCGTCTTTGCACGATCTTCTCTGCGAGACATCTCTCCACGTCTTTGCTTCCTGCAAGGCTGTAAGGTGCGCGGTGGTACTTGGAAGGGAGAAGGCCGGTGCAGAGAGCACCGCGATCTGACGGCGCTCTGCAGGCTGTAAAGGAAAGAAAGCTACCACTTGAATATGGTGCAAATACCAATTTCCACGCGTCGCGGGTAAGCTCCGGGTAAGCTTGGTGACCTAAAACTGGGCGCTGAGTGAGACGTAACCGAGAATCTTTCCCTTTGCATTCCGGCTCCAACGCAAACAGAATGTGATGCTACTTAGCGCTGCGAAGGAAAGTGCATAGCCCTGGTGTGTTTGGGAAGAATCAGCAGCCTGGAGCGTTTTTCTGGAGCCTTTCTCCGCTGGCACCGTGCTCTCTGGGCGAGAAGTAGACGACGCTTCGACTCCGGCAGAATGAAAGCGCGACATGGTACGAAGAGCATTAAAGAATGAGGGCAGAGCACCGAGCTGGTGTGTGCATCGCACAGGCTGCAAGAGGAAGCCTGGCTGTCACTCGCTTGTTTCCGGATTCACGTTAGCGTTTTAAAACAGAAAGTTCCACTTGCAGCTACTTGTGCTGCTGCCTATTTCTCTTCCAGCGTTCCCTGGGAGGAATTGTGCCGAGCTTTATGCTTCGAGATGCAGAGATAACAGTGGTAGATGCGGCGGAGAATGGAAATACAGAGCACAGCGGACAGTTTATGGTGCTTTACGTGAGGCAAGGGAAAGTGCAGCCCGGCAGTGCTTTTTACTTCTGGAGCATTTTGCTTTGGTAGCAGCTGCTGCAAGTGGGCAACGGAGCTGCGAGAGTGAATAACGTGACGGCACGTCTATCTGAGAAGGAAGCTCCCGAGCCGCAGTGTGTTGTGCTCAGTTTCAAGGCTGCTTGGAGGAGGGGGGTACTTGAAGAACGCCGTCTATCTGGACGCGTCCTACTGCGTGTGCTCCAGCTGCATGGACGCTGCAGCATTGAAGGTGTAGGATACTGCTTCTGGCCAGGTAGTGTGATGAATGGAAACGGCTGCGCCTTACTTTGTGAAGCAGCCAGAGCATTCTCAGCTGAATCTGCTTATGAAGCAGCTTTTGGCTGGACATTTGAAATTCGGTCCACTGAGTACGTTAACGCGGTGCCCAGTTGCTTCGTTCTTTGCCTTCTGCGGTCTGGACAAAACTGAAGCCCAGCGATGGCTTTGCGTTTTGGCGCTCTTCAGCGCGAACACTGCACGCATCCACAGTGTGCTGTGCACGGATTTTCCTCAGCTCGACGTACAATCATTTTCTTGCTGTTTCCAGAGTCTAAACTCTTCGTGAAACTCTCGCTCAGCGAGATGCGTCAGGAATGAGGCACTTGCTGGATGAGCTTTTCGCTAGCCAAGACTTTCAATACAGCACCACAATTCAGGCAAGAAGCAGGAGAAAGGAAGATCATCCTTTCGTCCTTCCACGTTCTTCTCTGCGAGATGACTACCCGTGTCTTTGCTTCCTGCAAGGCTGTAAGAGGCGCGGTAGTACTTAGAACTGAGAAGGCAGGTGCAGAGAGCACGGCGGTCTGACGGTGCTCTGCAGGCTGTAAAGGAAAGACGGCAGCCACTTGAATGTGGTGCAAACACAAGTTTCCACGCGTCGAGGGCAAGCTCTGGGCGTGCTGGTTGACCTAAAACTGTTCTCTGGGCGGGACATAGCAGAGAATCTTTCCCTTTACATTTGGACGACAAGAAAGACCGAAAGTGCTGCTGTATGTCGCTGCGAGGGAAAGTGCATAGACCAGGCGTGTGTCGGCAGAAGCAGTCGGCTGGGGCATTTCGCTGCCGGCACCGTGCTCTCTGGGCGAGAAGTAGACGACGCTTCGACTCCGGCTGAATGAAAGAGCGACATGGGTACTAAAGAGGCCGAACGAAGGCGCAGAGCACCGGACTCGTGTCCGCAGCGTACAAACTGAGAAAGGAGGGTGGCTAGCACTCGCCTGCCTGCCCAATTCACGTTAGCATTGAGAAGGAGGAAGTTCAACGACAACTACTTCCTTGTGCTACTACTTATCCTTCTTCCAACCATCCTTGGAAACTTTGGCGCTTAACTTTAGGCTTCGAGATGCAGCAAACACAGTGGTCGCTTCCAAGGAGAGGGGAAGTAGAGAGTGCAGCGGGGAGTTTAGGTGGCTTTACGTAAGGCAAGGGGAAGGTGCAGCCCAGCATTGGCTTTTTCTTCTAGTTCTTTTCTTCAGGAGAGCAGCTAGCAAGCAGGCTGCGAGAGGCAACAATGGGATGGCTCGTCTGTCGGAGAAGCCGCAGTCTACAGTGCTGCAGACTGCTGTGCACAGTTTTAATGCTGCTGTAAGTACACGGTACTTTTGGAACGTCTTCTCTCCTGACTCTCCCATCTCTGGGAGCTCTAGCTGCTTGAACCTGGCCACACTGAAGGTGTGTGGACGTGGTTGCGCTGCGAGTATCAAGTCTTCCAGAGAAGAGGGATAGTCAAGAAATGCTTTCTCACCTGGCCTATCTCTCAGTCCGAACTGTGGCTGCAAACGCTGCGCTGCAAGGGTGGACTTACCCACTTGGAGAGAATGTGATGATGCTCTAGATATAGTTGCGAAGGAAAGTGCTGCTCACTGGAATGTTTCGCCTAGTTCACAGACTTTAAAAGGACTAGGAAGGCCAACGCCTTGTTTTAGCACTTGTTCTCTGCGTGCAGCTGCTGGATGTTTGGAAGGGCTTTGGGATCCGCCAGAGGTGGAGGGTACGATGCTACAGAGAGCTTGAAGGAAAGCGCCTATCTCCAGGGCCTTTGATGCAGTTCAGCGGGTGCGAGTGGCATGTTGAGCATGTTCATGATGGCACAGAAAAGGTTCTGAAAGAAAGAGGCCGTGCTGAAACTGCCTTTACTTTTGCCGCTTAGAAACTGCTCAGCCAACAATGAAAAGATTCGTCTTGCTTCCCCGCTACGCGCAGGGTTACATCCTTTTATGTCTCCAAGAGGCAGGATGCACAGCAGAGCTCTTCCACCAACTGCTTCCACACGACTGGGGCCGCGCCAGCCAAGCGCTTTTTGCCGGGCACTGTCAGCGCTCATGGAAACAACCACACGACGGCGCTGCAGACTTGCAAAAGAAGGCCAAGCACCTGGCCCAGCTCGAAACCACCCCAAGGGCAGACAGAGGCAACTTGCAAACGGCCCTGCACTCAAATCAACGGTGTCAGGACAAAAAGGTTGCCCTCATCTTCCCCTTCCAAGAGCACACTCTTCTTTACACCACACTTCTTTGGCCCATACAAATCTTTTCCCTCTCGCAGATTCCGCCCACCAACTTGAAACCATCTGGCAAAAACAGGGCTCAAAACAGTGCCAGCTGAGGAAGATCTTGCTGCCTACAACTTCACCTGCACCCCTCAAACTAGCAGCACACACGCTGTTCTCAGCACTCTCCTTCTCAGCTCTAGGTACCATCCTAAGCCTTCCCTCTCCCAGAGTCAGGATCCAAAGGCAACGGCACCAGGGACTGCTCACACACTGAAGGCACCAGGACAAATAGCTTAAGAGCTTGGCCTTTGCATTCCCACTGACAGCTCAACAGCTCGAACCCAGAGAGAGCTCTGCCTGTTGGGAAAAGCCTTTAAAATCCCTAGGAGTACCTGATGTGCACATCCAAACCTGCCTTCCTTGCCAAAGAGAGCAACTACAAGCCCATCTCCAAAGAAACGGCATCCCCTCCTCCAAAATACAACACATCCAGCGACTGATCCGCCTCCAGTATTGAATATGTCCAACAATTGCCCCTACACGCACAGGGGCCAGAAGAGAAATGTCTTGCTGGACTATTCCTCCCCACAGTACCTTAACATCTGCTCCAGCAACACTGGCACTATGTCCTTGCCTTCCCAAGGAAAGGCACTCCGAGTCTCTTGGCCTTGCCTTGTCTAGTTCTTCTTAAGGTACCCTTGCTCTGCTTCCTTTGCCTACGTCTGCCTTGCCTCGCACTGCCTACAACTTGCTGGCTTTGCTTTGCCCGGCCTACCACTCTTTCCCTTGCCTTCCATGCAGGCAAGGCGCTGCAAACCGAGTGCAGGCAATTGTGGGCAAGTCAAGGGAGAGGTAGGCAAGGCCAGAGCAGTGAGGGGAAAGCAAATGGAGTGGTAGACAAGAGAAGGTCCAGAAGTTAGAGGCGAGGCTGGCTGTAGGAAGGAAGGGCCACTGATGGGAAGGCCAGGCAGAAACAGGAAGGGCTCAGCAAGCCAAGGCCCTGGAGGAAAACAGTAGGCAGGTCATATGCTGGGCATGGCCGTGCAAAGGAATGCAAGGCTCCAGAGGGCTAGCAGGGCAAGGCAAGGCAAGTGTTGTGTTGCCAAGGCAAGGCCAGGCAAGGCAGGTGAGAAGTACATTCAAGGACTGCTGGTACACAAAAGTGGCCAGGACCAAGTGCTCTGTGTGGCCTTGATCCCGCGTGGGTCATCTCTCCTCTGTACCTAAAAGACTTGAGCTACCTGCTTTCCCTTGTATGCAAAAGAACTCTCTTTCTGGTCCCCGAGCTCAAGGGCAAAATGTGAATTGCCCCTCCAAGGTTCAAGACATGCAAGGATTGCTCCCAGACAAAGGCTGCCCACAGAGATGAGTGTGGCAACGTGCGTCCTCCCCTGGTCTTCCTCTCATGGGATCCTGAAACACCGGAGATGCTTGAGAGCTTTGAGATTCCTCGGAGGAGCAGAAAGGGCAGGGCAAGGCCCAGAAATGTCATTGAAAAGGGGTGTTGAATTCCAGGTGGGGGAGGGGTGAGCAAGGTCATGCAAGGCAAGGGAGGGGTTCAAGGGCAAGGCAAGGCAAGTGGTGGCTTTGCGAGGCGAGGCAAGGCAATGAGGGTCCTAGAAGGAAAAGGAAAGGTGAGGCCAGACCTAGACGAATGTGAAAGGAAGTCAGGTGGGGGATGGGTGAGCAAGTCAGTGCAAGGCAGGGGAGAAAAGGCAGGTTGAGGGAAGGCTACAGAGGGGGCAGCAAGGAAATGCAAGGCATGGGGAAGCATGCGAGGAGTGGGTGCTGCCAGCCGGTGGGGATGGCAGGGGCGGGGCCACTGCAAGTAGCATGGTGGGGATGTGGAGGGGGTGTTAGTGTGCGGGAGGTGTGTGTGTGTGTGTGTGTGCAGTGGAGTGCAGGGTAAGTGCAGGTGTGTGTGTGCGTATACGGGGGTTTTGTGCCAGGTGCTGTGCCGGGGAGAGCCGTTCCACCGCAAGGAAGGTGTGGGAGTGAAAGGAGTAAGATAGATGTGTCTTTACAAAGAGACCGTGTGAATCTCTCCTTAGACAAGGCTAGGAATTTACAGGGGGGGAAGTAACAGAAGAAAGTATTCGTTCTAGAAACTGTTACTAATCAACAGAGACTGTTGCTCAGCCAAGGCCCTGCTAAATTCCTGAACCTAGAGCAAGGCAGCAAAGACTTCCCAGCATTAGGAATAGTTTGGTTTTCTTCCTTTTCCATTCCAAAAGGGGACTGCATATTAGAGGGGGGCGTAGAGTAGGCAGTTCCGGAAGTCTGTAATTCCCGAGTACCTCAGAGGGTGCTGTTGCCAGGAACTTAACATCAGAAGGGGGCTGCTTCCCGCAATCATTTGAGAGACTCCATGGCAAAAGCCCCATGGCCTCTCCCTGGAGTTGAAGAATGTTACAGGACTCCTCTGTCTCCTTTTTGGTGGATGAAGAAACTCAGAAAGCCACACTTCTGCCAGAACTCTCCAAGATGCCCCCTTTGCTCCCCGTGACTCCATCACTGCCCAGGAAGCTGTCTTTTCTACCACAGCAGTTTGACATACAGTTAAAAGTCGTGTGGCAGAGAAAAAAGGCAAGAATTGGTTTCCAAGGGATGGCAAACAAGAGATACCAGAACCTTTGGCCCTACCAATATTAAAGCAACTCCATTAAGAGAGTTCTTGCACTTCCTGAGGATTGGCAGAAGCCTATCTCATGATGTATGTTGCTGGGGGTCTTTTTAGACTGGCAAAAGGAGCTGTTGAAGGTTGCTTGATCTGTGCTAAAGCCAACAGCCAAGTTACAAAGTAACTTGCTAGAGGAGGGAGGCCTTGGGCTGCATGGCCCTTCCAAAGATGCCAGGTGGATTTTCCGGAGATGCCCCAAGTGGCAAGGCTTAATATCTTCTGGTAATCGTATGTCAGCTAGCAAGGTGGCCAGAAGTATTTCCAACTACTTCAGTAATGACAGGATCTGTTCTTAAGGCATTTTTGGAACAAATCATTCCAAGATACAGCATTGTAGAAGCAATAGATTCAGATAGGGGAACTCATTTTGCAGGAAAGATCCTTCAAGGGGTTTTGGCTTCTTTAGGAACACAATGGAACCTCCATAGGCCCTGGCACCCCCAGAGCTCGGCTCGGGTAGAAAACAATGAAGAGAGAAATAAACACCTTTTGAAGCTGGTAATAGAAACCAAGATGCCATGGGTAGGGCTTTGGACATTGGCTTTGGTGAGAATGAGGGCCCAACCCAGAAGAGAGATTCAGTTATCTCCCTTTCAATCGTTGTTTGCAATTGCCCTCCTGGTAAGTCTCCACCCAGTGGGGGGGGGGGTAGAGGCAAGTGATGCATTTTTAAAACCATCTGTGGCCAGGATCGTGCTTCTTGTGAAACCCCTTCAACAGGAAACTCAGCTGGCGCAAGCCCGGCCTTTGGACTTTGCTGCTTTTAACATCCAACCAGGAGATTGAGTCCTAATTAAGGAGTAGAAAGAAGCGCCAGTGCTGGTGAAATGGCGTGGCCCATTCCAAGTGTCACTGACGACAGAAAACAGCCGTCAAGTAAGCTGAACACAGGTGAACCCGTCACTCTCGGGTCAAGGTCTCTGAAGCCTCGGAGATTTGCACATCTCAGCTGGAGGAGAAGGCCGGGAGGCCGTGACTGACACTCTGCAGGAGTGGGCCGGAGCAGTAGGCAGTGCTTCGACATCGGAAGAAGCCCCGCAGTCCTACCTTCAGACCGTCTGCTGAAATAGACTGTATAGGCATCCCTCCTCTAGAATCTCCACTCACTTGGGGGCTAATACTTGTGGCCATTTTGTTACGTTAAGTGGTTTCTGTGTCTTCAATTGCCACAGGTGCTGCAGAAGACAACGGGAAAATTAGACTAGCTAATTAGATGACACTATTAAAACATTTTCCTTACTAATTCTACTTTGATATGGTCAGCTGAGTTTAGGCCAGGAGTGGGAGAATCAATTTGCAGCCTTAGGAGAAGAAGTAGCAAAAGTTTTTAACCTTAGCAATTGCTGGCTCTGTGGAAGGCCAGGAGGATCTGAAGAGTGGCCATAGTTGGCTAGCCCAGCTGAACCTAAATGGTGGGTCAATGTGAGGGCCCACAGTGGGATGGGATTTGGGGCCAAAGAAGGAAGTTCACGGCCACTTCATTCTTCTCCAACAGGCACTTATTGCCTAATAGGATAGGGCGTGTCTATGTAGGAAAAGGCAATTGTCAATTGACTTTCCCTCTGGGCTTGAACAACTGGGTTTGGACCCCCAATTGCCCTCCTTCCAATTGTTCCAAATATCAAGGCAAATGCAATCAAATACCTGTTCGGCTCACTAACAGTAGCTGCGTAAGGCGTTCTTATCACACTTACCAAAAATATTTGGAAGCCTGTAAAGCAATGGGGAGGGACAAGGGGTTTTTTTGACCACCTGTTTTTGAGCAGTCCCCACAAAAATTCCACAAGTAGAAGACATGTTGTTTGTGATTATCAGTGGGAATGGCCACATCGGATTGGAACTCAAAGCCTTTTAGTGAGTTCTGCTCCAAATCCAACCAAGCAGCTTGCAGATGTAAATGTAGGTGGGAACCCTGTGCGGGAGCTTGGAAATGCAAATGCTGGGACCCTTATGGTGGGGCAACTCTTGTTGGAGGACCGTTAGGCCCGGGAATCCTGCTGTATTTTGAGCCACCAATTGATGACCATGGGTAGGTTCCTTTGCTAATGGAACACGGGCTTTGAAAGGACAGTATTGGATTTGTGGCCAACATGCTTAGCTCAGGTTACCTCCAAACTGGTCAGGGATATGGTATATTTAGTAGACTGTTGTTCTTTTTGCTACTACAAGTTCTGGGAAATCGCTTAGGAATCAAAATCTGTGATGATTTAATTAGAGAAAAGCAGTCAGCTGATGCAGCCCTGGCTGGAGGGAGCACCCCAAAACGGGGAAATGATGAACGGCCAACAGAACAAGTTACCCAACACGATGGACCAGCCCCTTGGAAACCTAAGGAATTAATCCCAGATGCCTGGGAACCCATTTATCATTTGAAGGAGATAATTAGGTTACAAGCTGTCTCGGAAATAATTACCAACCAGCCAGCCACAGCGCTTGACCTTTTTGCTGAGCAACCCACTTAAATGAGGAAAGCGGTATTTCAACATTGGATGGTATTAGATTATCTGTTGGCAGAAGAAGGAGGAGTTTGTGGGAAATTAAATGACTCGAGCTGCTGTTTGCAAGCAGATGACAGCGGAAAAGTGGTCAAACAAATAACAAAGGAAATAACGTCAGCTCGTGGACCTGTCCAAATGTTGAAAGGATGGGGATGGGACATGTTTTCGTGGTTAACTGGCCAGCTCTGGGCTAAATGAATACGATTCCTCCTCTTACATGCTATAGCAACTCTCATCTTTTTACCATGTGTGACACCATGCTGGCGGCAGCTCTTTCAGCAGGTGCTCAAGGGGATGCCGCTAGCAGCCATGCCTACCTGATCCAGAAATGACTACAAAAGGACAGAAAAGGATGTCACTGCAAATAATAGCAAAACCCAAGAAGACTCCAGAAGAAAAAAATTAAATCCATGGTAATTAAGGTTTGTAAAGACAAATACAGAGCAAATAAAAAGAGGAGGGATTAAAAGGAATGAGATGGATGAGTCTTTACAAAGAGACCGTGTGAATCGGCCTGTAGACAAGGCTAGGAAGTTATGGCTAGTGAAGTAACAGAAGAAACTAGGAGTTCTCTAGAACTGTTACTAATCATCAGAGACTGTTGATTAATCAAGGCCGTGTTAAATTCCTGAACCTAGAGCAAGGCAACAAAGACTTAAGAGCATTAGGAATGGGGTTCTTTTCTTTCTTCTCGATGCCAAGAGGGGGGTGCATATTAGAGGGGGGCGCATAGAGTAGGCAGTTCCGGAAGTCTGTATCTCCCGAATACCTCAGCCAGTGGGGAAAAGGAAGAGGGTGCTGTGGCCGGGAACTTGGCATCAAAAGGGGGCTGCATCCCGCAACCGTTTGACAGACGCCATGGGAAAAGCCCCATGGACTCTCCCTGTAGTCGAAGAATGTTGCAGGACTCCTCTGTCTCCTTTTCGGATATAAACCTCAGGCATCGTGGATTAATTTTCCCTAACGGCAGCGACCTGCCGCGTGGTCTCCGTGCTCCTCTCCAGCCCCCCGGAACGTGTAAAATAGTTCCCAGCGGCTCCCACCGCGCGTTGCAGACGGCTGCGCGGCCCCGGGGCTGCCCGCAGTGCTCCCCTGCCCCGCCAGGGCTGCCCGCGGGCTGCGGAGCCGCCTCGCCACCGGCGCGGCCAGGGCTGGGGCCCTTCTCGACAGCAGCCGAGGGGCTGCGGAGCGGGCGGCTGCCGGACGATCAGCTATTTTATGCCGCGCGGTGCTGCCGCCTCCATCTAGCTCTCCATCGCGCCGCCGCCCGCCGCCCGCCTGGCGCGCTCACGCTCGGCCGCGCTCGCCGCCCGCCCAGCCTCGCCGGAAGCTCTCCCGCCCGGGCTGTGCCCCGGCTCCGCCGGCAGCTCGGCAGGGCCCGGCCGCACGCGTGCTGCGTGGCTCGGAGCAGCCGCGTTGCGCCGCAGGCGACGGGGAAGGCGGGGCGGGCCGGCGCCATCGTGGTAGCGCGAGGAGAGGAGCGCCCGGGCGGGGCGGCGAGCGGCGCGGCGGTGAGCGCTTCTGCTTCCTGTCGCTCGGCGGCCGCCCACGGCAGGTGCCGTGTGACCCCGCGGAGCGGCGGGGCCGGCCGGGCGGTGCGCGGCGAGGCTTTCGGCCAGCGGCGGCCACAGCGAGAGGCTGCTGGCACTGCCCGTGCCGGTGGAGAGAGCGGGGATCCGAGGCCGGCCTTCCCCGGGCGACGAGGGGAGGCCGCCTTTGCCGCGCTGCCCTCCGTGCAGCATGTGGCCGATTCCGGCGAACCCGGGGTCTCCGCAGCGGCGCGGGCGGGAGGGAGTGGGGAGCGCGCTCGGTGCCGTGCCGGCCGCTCCCGGCCAGCGCTGCGCTGCGCCGAGGCGTTTTCCCGCCCGTCCTGGGAAGGACATAAGCGACACCGTAGTTGGAGCTTAGCTGTCAGGGGGAACAACTTCTCTCTGTGAAAAACGAAGTTCACTCTCCTGTGAGAATTTAAAGGGGTTTAATATAAAGACAATAAGAGACACATCAAATAAAGCAACGGGGTAACAGCCAGTTGCCTTGGCGCTCTGCCAAGAGCACACCTGATGCCAGAGGTCAGTCCTTTTTATACCGTTTTTACTGTCTGTTCTTTATTCATATTAAAACTTTTCCTGGAGCTGTTCTGCATGGCCACTCCTTGGTTCCGCCTTTTTAGAGCGTGCCTAGTCTTCTGCCTTGTGGTTTTATTTCTCTTGATTCTTGGGGTTGGGCCCGCTAGGCAAGAGTCGATGGTAGGGTGGATTTCTTAATTCTCCAGACAGTCAGGGCTGATTGCAGCTTTGGGCCTCTTCGTCTCTCCGGGCAGAGTGGTGATAAAATCTCCCGGACTCTCCTGGCCGCCCGTTCTCCGGGCGGAGTAGCCTTTGGGCCCTTTTGCTCCCTAGACAAAGTGTTGATTAGCAGCTTTTCGGGCCTCATCCTCTGTTCGTTTGGAGGTTATCTTACGTGCTCACACTTGCTAACATTCTTGCTAAAAAGAGAGAAAACTACATCCACACAGCAGAAAGCATTTCTAACGTTATATAATATCTACTTTATACTTTGCGAGAAGCTAATATAATATATGTTTATAACAATCCCCCCTTTTCTATTTTATAAATCATTTGGCTTGAGCAATAATTCTTTTTTCTTGGCTTCTAATGTCTGTTCGTTCTTTTCACAGATCAATTTGGCTTCTTCAAGAGGGTCTTTTGTATCACTTTGTCTTTTTAATACCATAATTTTTTGTGCTGTTCCAGACATAGCCAACTTTGGGTCAGTAGGCATTGCCACAACTTGCATGCCTTGAACTATGCTGGTGATTAGCCGAATAAAGCGGGGGATCAAGCAAGGGAGAAATATTAGACTAGCTGTAGCACATAAGAGGAAGAAACCTAGCTTCTTCCACCATTCTTTCCCCAATATGCCATCCCACCAGTTAGCAGACATCATTGATTCCCATTTTTGGACTGGTACATGGGCTATTTTTCTGATTTGGTTGGCCATATCTAGAACGGCATCCCCATTGTCATCAATTTTTAAACAACAGTCCGATGTATTGAACTTCCTGCACACACCGCCTTCTTCGGCCAGTAAATAGTCTAAAGCCAGCCTATTTTGATGTATTGCAGCTCTGGTTTGGCGTTGCTGGCTGACTATTAATTCCATAGCCCCAGCTGTTTCATTGGTTATGATTTCTACAAGAGCTTGGAGTCTGATGATACGATTCAGCATGTAAATTGGGGTCTGATATCCCCAGCTTCCATCTTGTGCTTAGGTAGCTGGCCCATCTGTTTCTAATATTCGTTCAGGGGGCCATTCCTCATCTTTCCATTTTTGGAATCCTCCAATTAAATCTCTTTTCTTTCTTTTGAAGTCTTCATAGAGAGGTATACCTAATTGATCTCCCACTGGTTCTGGGAAAAGGAAAAACCCTGGTTGAATGATTCTTAGTGTACAACTCCCTTTCCAATGTGAAGGGAGTCTTGGGGATGCCCTTTTCCCACATATCCAAAAGAAGCCATCTGGTGCTTTCCAATAATCACCTTCTTGTTGATTTATATTCTCCCCAAATTTGGCTATTTCTGGGATTCCAAAATAAGGATTTTTCCTCGTGTCATTACACTGAAAGAGTCCAACTTCATGATCATATACACAGTCTTTTCCTTTTTTCTGGGCTCAATACCAAGTTGGTTTTTCTGGGACCCACCACCTTGAAGTTTTGTTACTCACTTTATAGCTTTTACAGGGAGTGTTTCCTACTTCATTAAGAAAGTTTATCCCAGTTCGCCAGAGGCATTCTTCCCCTATCACTGTTGAACTTAAAATCCACCCCTCAGGTCGGTTCCCCCCTCTTATATTTGTCCGGTTCCATTTAAGGAGTTCTACCGGGCCTACGCTGCTACCTTTCCGTGGCCATTCTTCTGTCATTAAAGCTCCTCCACAGACCCAACAGTTGGTTATGTTAAGTTCTTTACCTATCCTCTCCCCCAATTCCACAAACAGGTTTTTTCCTAACCTTGGGGTTTTTTCCTCTTTGTTGTTTGAGCTTTGCATACAGGTCCTGGCGTGGTGAGGTGAATATAGGGCGAGGTTGCTGTGCTGGCTTTGTATCTTTACTTACCACTTGCTCTTTTACCAAATCTTGGACTGTTCCCCTGGTGGCAGCTGTGGAGCAAATCTATTTTTCTCCTTTTGGACAATTGCTTCTTAGTCTGTTTCCACTTGTTCCTAAATTTTCTGTAATCCAATATTTTTCTCCTTTATGCATGCAAATACCTAATTTGGATGAGTCATAACAGTGACTGTTGGTATGGGTATGAGTAATAAGAAAGAAGCCCCGGTGTCTTTCCATGTAGAGCTTTCGATAGCATTTGTAACATGGTCTTGCCGGTGTCCCAAAAGGGACCAGGAGAAGTGACAAAAGAAGGAATAACAGAGGTCCGGCATGGCTTATACTCCCACCTCCCTTGCCTATGAGGTTGCAACCCATAGCAGGTGTATTGGATCTTCTCGGTGGCGAGTACAGTGGCCGACCCGGTCTTGCCCTCTATTTCCTTGTCACTTCCTTTGTAGCTTTTAGGCAAATTTCTTTTGGCACCTTTTTAACTGTAGTATCTTATCGTATCTTAGGTGTTTCCCATTCAACAGGCACTAGTAATTCCCATCTGCAGAGCAAAGTTATTGCTTTTGTTGCTTATGATTTTGTCTGGATAGGGGGTTGATTTTGTGCTTGACACCCTTTACAACTAGGGTGTCGACGGTGTGAAATGCCAATTTCCCTCTAGATTAATTACTTATATTTGACGTGGTTGGCATGCCCCGTGTTAGAATGATTCAAACAGGGTATATGATGTGGCACTGATGGAAGTTGTGATTCTCCCCCTTCTTAATACAAATCACAGGCTAGAATCAGGACATGAGAGTTCCCTGTTTGATCCAGTCCCAACCCTTCCTGTTTGAAGTGAGAATATTCTTCTCCACGATGTCCCAGAATTTGTCCAGGGGCCACTGATATAAATTTGGCTTTTACTTCTCAGTTAGGTGTGATTCTTTGCATATCCCTTGGATTATTTAGATTGTTCTAGCTCATTGCCACCTGGTCTCCGTTTAAGAATCAATTTGGTATCACCTGGTTTGGATATTACAGTCCACTCTTCAGGTTCTTTTACAGGTCCTTTGATTCTGCTGGCATGGATCTACCCTCGTTCCTTGGTCTGGATTGCGGCCTCAGTCATCAGCAGTACCTGAAAAGGACCCTCCCATTGTGGAGTCAAAGATTGTTCTTTCCATGTTTTTACTAGTACCCATTCCCCTGAATGGATATTATGAATTTTGAACTCCAAAGCTGTGGTTTGAGGGATCATTCCTTTCAGCCGCAAATTTTCAAGTGTTCTGGCAATTGCGGTGACATATTTTTTGACACTTACTTCTCCTACTTCATAAGTGGCTGTTTCATGTTGAGCAGTAAGGAAGGGTAATCCGAACATCATCTCATAAGGAGACACTCCCAGGTCTGACCTGGGCTGTGTTCGGCCTCTCAACAGAGCCAAAGGTAAGCATTTTACCCATGACATTTGAGTTTCAATCATTAATTTTGTTAAAGTTTTTTTCAAAGTCTGGTTCACTCTTTCTACTTGGCCTGAACTTTGTGGGTGCCAGGGGGTATGTAATTCCCATTTTATTCCCAAGGCTTGAGTTATTTGTTGTAAGACTTTGGATGTAAAATGTGTTCTTCTATCTGAGTTTATTTTATTAACCATTCCATATCTGGGAATAATTTGTTCCAGAAGGGTTTTGCATACTATGTTAGCTGTAGCTCTAGTAGCAGGAACTGCTTCTACCCAACAAGTTAGGTGGTCTGCTATTACTAATAGGAACTTCCATCTCTGTATTTGAGGAAGTTTAGTGAAATCTACTTGGATACTTTGGAATGGTCGCAGAGCTAACTCACGGCCTCCTAATGTTGTTTTTCTCATTATTTTCCTAGTCACTCTTTGGCAAGTTCTACAGTTCCCAGTTATTTGTTTTGCTACCCCAAAGATTCCAATACACCCATAATTTTTTAGAAAATGATCACACAAGCTAGCTTGAGTACCCCAATGAGTTTTTTGATGCATATCTTCTAATATTCTCTTAGTGAGTGGCTTATTAAGTAACTGTCTCCCATCAGGAAGTTTCCGTTTTCCAGATTGATCTTGTTCTCCCCCTATCTTAAATAATTCTTTTTCTTCTTCTTTACTAAATTTGGGGATTTCCAATTCTCCCCTTTCTGGGGTCAGGATTAACAGAATTGGTTCAGTCCCATTTTCTGCTGCATCTTTGGCTTCTTGGTCTGCTAGGTTATTCCCTCTTATTTCTGGGGTCATCCCTTCTTGGTGTCCTTTGATATGCACTACGGCTATTTCTTCAGGCAATTTTAATGCTTCCAACACTTCTGAAATCAGGCCTTCATGTATCAGTTCTTTCCCCTTTGAATTTAGTAAACCCCTTTCTTCCCAGATCTTTCCAAAGGTATGTACTTTGAATCAGTATAGACGGTCCCCTTTTTGTGTGCTAAATGCTCCAGTGCTCTCTTTAGAGCGTATAATTCACAAGACTGCGCCGACCAATTTGAAGGTAGTTTTCCTTTTTTGATGGCCTGCATATTTATCCCATCGACTAAGGCATATCTTGACATTCTTTTTCCTTGCAAGCATCTGGATGAACCATCCACATATATTCTTTCCTCTTCTAAGAGGGCTTGTTCAGCTAGATCTTCTCGAACTTTTGTTTGGTATTGAGTAATTTCTAAGCAATCATGTGCCAGGTCATCTTTTGGTTCTCCATACAGGAATTGGGCCGGATTGAGGCTTTTGCTTGCTTCTATAGTTAGATCATTACTGTCAATCAGAATTGCTTCATATTTTAATAGCCTGGAGTCTGTTAACCATTTTTCAGCTTTTTGATTTAGCACATTTCGGACCGCATGGGGTGTGTATACAATCAGTTTACTTCCAAAGGTGAGCTTACGGCTCTCCTCCACCAAAATAGCGGTAGCTGCTATGGCTTGAATGCATACTGGCCAGCCACGGCTTACTGGGTCCAATAGTTTAGCTAAATAAGCTATTGGTCTTCTCACCCCTCCCCATTCCCGGACTAATACACCATGAGCTACTCCATTTTCTGCATTCACATATAAATGAAAGGGTTTTTCTAGTGAGGGTAAGCTTAGGGCTGGTACCGAGGCTAGTTTCAACTTCAGTTTTTCTAATTTATTATCATCATCATCTTTGGTCCATTGTATATTGTCTCCCCCTGTTAATTTTTCATATAAAAATTTTACTGCTTGTGTATATCTTTCAATCCATAATCTGCAATATCCCAGTAGCCCCAGCAGTCTCCTAACCTCCTTTTTTGAAGAGGGAGGAGGGAGGGATAAAATCCCTGTAATTATTTCAGGACTTAGTTGTCAGCTACCTTTGCTTATCAGGTGGCCGAGATATTTTACTTCTGATTCCACAAACTGTAATTTCCTTTTTGATGCCTTTAGTCCCTTTTTCCCAAGAAAATTTAGAAGCTTTATGGTAGCTCCTTTAACTTTCATTTCATCTTCTCCTGATATTAGAAGGTCATCTCCATATTGGATAAATTGTATTCCTGGGGGAGTGGGGAAGGTTTGTAGTATTTCTCCCAAGGCTTGCCCAAATAAATTTGGGGCCTCACAATAGCCCTGTGGCAGTTTAGTCCACCTCAACTGGTTCTTTTTCCCTGTGTTTGGATCTTCCCATTCAAAGGCAAAAATATTTCGGCTTTCCTCTGCCAGTGGGCAGGCCCAAAAGGCATTTTTAAGATCTACCACACTAAACCACTGATGTTGAGGTGGAATTTTGCTTAAAAGAGTGCAGGGATTAGGAACCATAGGGTAGCAGGCCCGTGTTCTTTTGTTTACTTCTCTTAAATCTTGCACTAATTTATAATTTCCATCAGATTTCTTTACTGGGAGAATAGGGCTATTATGAGGGGATTTACAAGGTTCTAGTGTCCCATCCTTTATTAATTCTTCTATCACTGGTTTTAAGCCTTTTCTCCCTTCTAAAGATATAGGGTACTGATGTACACAAATGGGACCTTCTTCTTTTTCAATTGTGACCCTTATGGGGTCAAGATCTAGTCCACCCCTATTCCCTTCCCTAGCCCAAACCTCTCTGTTAATTTTGCTTTCATCTTCTTGGCTAAGTTTAAACACTTTGGCCGTCATTTTCCCTTCTTCTGGTATGACTCCAATCCCCAGTTGGATTTGTAAATCCCTTCCCAATAAATTGCTGCCAGCCTCAGGAGCTAACAAAGCATCCCCTATCCCTATTTTTGTTTCCCCTTCAATAACCACATCTTTAATGACAGAGACCTTAAATCCTTCCCCCTTTGCTCCTGTTACTTTTACCATATCATTACTCCCTTTTGGAATATTCATCACACAAGTCTTTTCTGCCCCAGTGTCAACTATAAATTCCAATACTTCCTCTTCGGGGCCTACTTTTAAAGTTATCAAAGGCTCCAGATGGTATTTATCCCCCCAAAAATAGAGCCCATGATTTCCCTATTTTTCTTCTGTGCGTGTCTCTTGAAATCTTTTCAGATCCCTCCTCAGGTGGGGGCATTCTCTTTGATAATGCCCTTCTTCCTTGCAATAGAAACAGGCATCCCTGGGTTGTTCTTGGAATCTTGATTGTGCTGAGGTTTTATTTTTCTCTTTTCCACCATTTCTGAATCTGGAATGTTTAGGAGTGTTACCTGAGGGCTTTAGATTTTTTTTGGAAGGTACTCTCTCGCATAGTGGCTATCATGATCTTTGCTCCCACTTTGGCTTTTTCTTCATCCCTCCGGACATATATATCTTTTGAGCTTCCCTTACTAGGTCTTGTAATGGTTTCTCATACCAATCTTCTATTTTTTCCAATTTTTTTCTAATATCTGGCCAGGCATGAGTGACAAAGTTAACTCTTAGCAGGGCTTGCCCTGCTAGGGACTCCGGGTCTCTCCCAGAATATTGTTTCATATTCTTTCGGAGCCTCTCCAGCCACTCAGTCGGGGTTTCTTCCTTCCCTTGCTGCCCCTCAAAGGCCTTTCTGACATTTTGTCCTCAGAGTGCCCCCTCTTTTATTCCCTTGATTATCAAATTACAATAATCATTCATATGTCCCCTCCCAGCTTCATCATTTTGGTTCCAGTTAGGAGGTGTAATGGGCATTTTCTGATCCCCAGGTGGACCTTGTTGGTTTTCTTTTCCCCAAATTTTTATTCCAGCAATTCTAATCATTTCTCTTTCTTCTTGGGAGAATATTATTTTCATTATTGATTGCATTTCTTCCCAAGTGAAAATGTTGGGACCTAAGAACTGGTCCAACATTTCAGCTGTACCTATGGGGTCTTCTAATAATCCTTTAATTTCTTTTTTGAAATTCCTAACCTCTGTAGAGGTTAGAGGAGCACTCACAAAGCCGCTTCCCCCTCCTCCCGTAGGTACTTCTCTTAACGGAAAGAAATGAATTTCTCGGCTTCCCTCTGTTTGTTTAGCAATGGAGGGCTTGTTGGGCTGCCTCGGAGCCTTAATGGCACCTCCTGTATTCTGGTATGGTGCTCCTTCGTTAAGAAGAGGGTTGATTTGGGAAGAAAGCACCGAACTCCCCTGGGGAGGAGGGGCAGATTCAAAGTCTGGCGCTGAAGCTGAATATTCTGTGGTGCAGAGGGTGGGGGTGGGGTATGGCAGTGAAGCCAGATATTCCGGAGCACAGGAGGCGGGCACCGGGGCTAAAGCCGGGTTTCTCAAGGCAGGAGAGGTAGGGGCTGAAGCCGGGACGTGTGACCTTTCCCTTGATGCAATTGAGGGTGCTGGGATTCCCGAGATATATGGGAAGGGTGGGATCCCCGGCATGGGCGGGGGCAGGGCTCCCCCCCAGCTCCATTGGGGCGGGAGGGCTGCCGGGGGAAAGGCCCCCGGTGCGGGCGGAGGGGGGGCTGGCGGGGGAAGCCCCGGAGCCAGGGGGAGGAGGGCAGCTTCTGGTGCTGGCGGCGGAGGCAATACTTCTAAAGGGTCTCAGCCTTTTTTCTCTTCTGTTTGCTTTTCCTCTGCGGTTTCTGATATTTTGAAGACTTTGGTTCCCAGAGGTTTTGTAATTCCTGTCCAGCAAGAAGCATATTCTCTCTCCTCAGGGTGAGAGGGCTCTTTTGAATTTACAAATACATTTAGAGCCTGGCAAATCCATGCCTCATCAGACCCGTATTTTGGCCAGTACACATGATCAGATCTGATTTCCTTTTTTACCCACTCTTTCATGCAGAATTGAATCATTTTTACTTTCTCTTTTCCTTTTGTAGAAGGATCAGTTTCCCAGTTTGCGAGTTTGACCCCGAGGGGACTGTCTCGGGGTATATCCTCTGGCACCCTTTTATAATTTGAACTTAATTTACTAGGTTGTTGTCCCATTTTCCCAGGAGTTCTCTATTACTCAAAATACCAATTTATCCCCCCCTTTGAAATACTAATTCATTCCTTTAAAACACCAATCTTCACTGCTGTAAAATACTACCCACCCTTTCACAGTACAAAAAACACCAAAAAATTTATTAGAGCCCACCTTCCCCAAAAACAAAGTTAACTTCGAATTACACAGTTTTTCATTCACACATTCACTCTTTTTTAATATTTGTTCACTCACTCATTCCTACTCACAACAGAATAATAAGGTACCTCTTTCAAGTCACTTGTTAGTATCCACCCATGGGTATGATATAATCCTTAGGATTCTGGGTGCTCTTGGATTTCCCTCAACCCAGCATTGCTAGCATCCAAACCCCAACCTCTCTTGGGGTACTTTTAGGCCCTGGGTGCTCTTGGAGTTTTCCTCAACCCAGCATATGGGGGGGTAGCTCCCACTTTGCAACCCCTTCTCTGGGACCCCGTCCCAGTCACCCCCGGAGATTCTTTCACTCCGCTTATCTCTCGCTTTGTCTCCTCGCTGGCCGCTGTTCTCGTGAACAAGACGGAACGGCAGCACTCAGAGACTGCCACACTCGCTTCGCAGATCTGGGGGCAACCAGCCCACGTCTCATTCACACACGCTCATCTCCCGTAACCACCCCCTTTTTCTTTGGACAATACTTCCCAGTCCTGTTTCTTTTCCAGTGTCTGTGGGATTTTTGTCGAGAGCGCTCTCTTTCATTTGCTTTATTTTTGTGTCTTTCTTGTCCTCCGGGTGTTGCCCTGCTGCCACCAAATCACGCCAGAGGATGCTAAGCAAAGGTCCTGCCAACTTGGGCGGGAGGCGCCTTACCCTTGCTTCTTGAATCCTCCCACGCTTTTCAGAGGCGAGGTGTAGCTCCGGGACGAGCCCTTAATTGTGAAAAACGAGGTTCACTCGTGAACTCGTGAGAATTTAAAGGGTTTAATATAAAGACAATAAGAGACACATCAAATAAAGCAACGGGGTAATGGCCGGGTGCCTTGGTGCTCTGCCAAGAGCACACCTGATGCCAGAGGTGAGTCTTTTTTATACCATTTTTACTGTCTGTTCTTTATTCATATTAAAACTTTTCCTGGAGCTGTTCTGCATGGCCACTCCTTGGTTCCGCCTTTTTAGAGCATGCGTAGTCTTCTGCCTTGTGGTTTTATTTCTCTTGATTCTTGGGGTTGGGCCCGCTAGGCAAGAGTCGATGGTAGGGTGGATTTCTTAATTCTCCAGACAGACAGGGCTGATTGCAGCTTTGGGCCTCTTCGTCTCTCCGGGCAGAGTGGTGATAACGGCTCTTGGACTCTCCTGGCCGCCTGTTCTCCGGGCGGAGTAGCCTTTGGGCCCTTTTGCTCCCTAGACAAAGTGTTGATTAGCAGCTTTTCGGGCCTCATCCTCTGTTCGTTTGGAGGTTATCTTACGTGCTCACACTTGCTAACATTCTTGCTAAAAAGAAAACTACATCCACACAGCAAAAAGCATTTCTAACATTATATAATATCTACTTTATACTTTGCGAGAAGCCAATATAATATATGTTTATAACACCTCCATTGGCGACCTCCTTTTCCCTCTGATTCAGCTACCTTGTGGTAGGTGCGATGGTGCTGAAGAAGGGTGGCGGCTTGGCACAGTTGCTGTCACAGGTGGATCTTTGAGTGGCATGTGTGAGGGTAGGAGGGTACGGCACCCATAGCTGAAGGCAAAAAAGGTCAGGGCATGTCATCAGCCGCAGTCGTGCTAAGTTGTTCATCTTTGCAAACTGCTTGCCGAGTTGTTCCTTTCTTAGGTAATGGGGGCTTGTATCAACCAGAACTGCAAATGGTCAGTATTTGCAGAGAAGGTTACTTGGACTGTTGTTGAAGTGAGTGTAGCAGTTTCTATGGCATTCTGCAAAAAAAGTGACAGGTCTCCCTGTGTTCCCCAGTTCTTAACAAAGATGAAGTTAACAAACCCCTGAAAAGAGGTTTTGCAAAACTTCAGGGATATTTTCCTACTAGTACTGTAGAGACAACCATAGTCACCTTGTCTTTCCAAAAGTGAAGGTTCCCTATTTTTGTCCAAGAGCATCAAGTGCTTTTGATCAGCGTTTGTGTGCATGCATTAGCCTCGTTCTTGCTCTTCCTTGGAGAACTTTTACAATACTCACATGATCTGTGTAGGCTGCAGACTGCAGTGGTGAACTTCAAGGCTTCCAGCAGAAGGGAGATGCTGTCCACGTTTTGGATTCTCCTTAGCCTGAACCTTCAATGTCCAATAACGCAGCGTTTGGTGCTCGAGGCACTGACTCTGGCGTGCCCCTGGTCAGAGACAGTCCAGCTGCGTTACCTCCACGCGTCGCTGAAGCGACTTCGGGATCAGGAAAAGAGCTTGCTGGGCTAGCTAGCTGGCTTCTTTGCAGAGGGAAACACGGCAGGAGCCGTTGATGTCGGCTCACGTTAGCTCAGAGACAAAGGAAGAGAGGGGCTGTTCAGGTCTGGCTTCTAACAGGTTTAATGCGATAGGATGAGGATGAGGTCGGATTGATGGGAATCCGCTCCTCGGAGCCTTGTCCTCAGTTTTATAGGGAATTTGAAAACCCCCTGTAACTATTCCTGAAAAGACCTGCCTTGCTAAATTAGTGCCTTTTAAGTCTTGTGTCCCCAGGATAGAACAACAAACTCACAAAGATAACAGCAGTGGATCTACAGGACTTCTGCAGGCCTTCTGGACTGCAGACATCTCTGACCAAAGGCCACAGATGACGTGTACCCTGATCCTGCCGAACGCCCGTCCGCCCTGGACTCAGCTTCAAGGTTTGATTGATACTGGTGCTGATGTAACTATCATCTCCTTCTCTGCGTGGCCTCCCTCATGGCCTTTACCCCCAGTGGGATCGGCCATCACAGGATGAGGATGAACCACACAGAGCTATTGAAGCGAACGGCCTGTGACGGTGAAGGACTCAGAGGGGCACACAGCTAC
This sequence comes from Aphelocoma coerulescens, assembly GCF_041296385.1. Classification (NCBI taxonomy): domain Eukaryota; kingdom Metazoa; phylum Chordata; class Aves; order Passeriformes; family Corvidae; genus Aphelocoma; species Aphelocoma coerulescens. The sequence goes on from NW_027183470.1 coordinate 596,264, forward strand.
AATTAGGCCTTATGTTACTACCACTTCCCTTAACCTTTGGGGACGGGATGTGTTGGCAGCCTGGGGCATACGGATCGGGACAAATTTTTAGCAGGGGTCACTGTGCGCAAAGGTGCACAGTATCCTACACTGCCTTTGCAGTGGTTGATTAACACACCAATCCGAGTCAGACTCTGCTTAGTTAGTTGAATTAAGGGCTGTTATCATGGCTTTTCAACGATTCTCACAGGAACCTTTGAATTTGGTTACTGAAGCCGACTAGCAAAAGCTCGTATACAATTAATCACCTTACGGTACCACAAAATTCAAAGAATCCTGTTCTTCTGAATCACTTTCTCTCATTGCAATCTGCAGGCAAGAGACAACTGCCCTGGGCAAAAGTCTGGGTGTGGAATTTACTCACTAACCAGTGGGAAGGCCTGCGGGAACTTATGGTTTGGGGTCGTGGCTATGCTTGCGTTTCTACAGATACTGGGGTACGGTGGCTAGCTGCAAAATGTGTTCGCCCTGCCCTACGGCACCAGAGGCAGAACAGGCAACCTCCAAATGATGACCAGAACACCAACCATCCAAGTGGCCACCAGAATGTAGATCATCAGCCATCAGACTCTTCTGATGATGACCAAGATGTTGACCATCAGGCAGATGGTCCTTCTACAAGCAGAGACTGGGATGGTCCTTCCACAAGCAGAGACTGAACTTTAAATTTCTTGTTATGGAGTCAGATCGTTAAAGCCTTAAGGACATATTTAGAATTAATAACTGATGTAAATTTCTATTTAGGATTAATAGTGGAGTTGTTATCTTATCAAACAAAAAGGGGGAATTGTAGATACCAAAATGCTGCTAGCGAGGATTTTCTTGCTATTTTCTAAGTCTGTGAGAGACTTTTCTCTCTCACAGAAGAGGTAGCAGAGTATGTAAACAACCAAGCCACCTGCAACCTTGAAAAGTCTGGTTTATGGTCTAGTAGAAAAATATTTTGACAATGGATGGTTTAGGATTTTAGCCAATCACCCCAAGGGGGGGGGCTGATCCTTTGTCCAATTAGACTATGAAGAAAAAAGTCTGTAAAAGAGTTTGTGAAATAATTAAATGAATAAATCTTGGTGCACAATTCCTGCCTGCTGGATCTTCTCTCCTCCTCCTCCCTATGGCTGCGGGACACAGTGATACACCCTAGGGCCCAGGCCTGCGGTAATAGACCACAATTACAAGTGAACTGCAACACAAGCAGCTAACACATTCCTCCTGTGATAAATGAGTGAACGATAAATTTTGTCTTTCGCATCTATCACTTTAACATTTAGAAGTGAGAATGTACTATGTAGAAATAGTGTTAAGGTAAAATATAGGTAAGTAAAAACAAGACTAGAGTAAATTGTAACTTCGAATGAGTGGTAACATGTTGGGAAACGTAGGAAGAAACACATGATAATAAATGTCCTTTCAGTTGAGAAATTACAGAGGTGGAAACCAAGACATCTTCAAGAAACAAAGAAGATAAACCGCATGCATCCCAGGAAGTCTGTTATCTCATCAAAACTCACACCTCCCAAAGAACCCATCAACTACAAATTAGGTTGGAGACTGAGGAGGCACCGGAGGGGGGTGCCTGCCTTCAATTCTGGAGCTACTCAGAGGACCGAGGTGGCAGTGTGCTGGCGTGTGCTGGCGCAAGGGGGCAGAGACGGAGGGGGGAAAGTTGAGTGAAGTGTAAATGACTTTCTGGGCTTAAGGACTATGTTTAAAGAAGTACTAAAGTTCACAGTAAAATGAATGGAGCCACGCCTCTAGCAATATTGCTAAGTGCTCCTGCACTGTGATATGCCTTTGTTCTACTAATAAATGCTCAATATTATGCTGCTGAAAATTCCGCTTGGGAATTCATCTTTCTCACTTCTTCCCTTAAAATCAGTTCTAAGAATTTAGTGTGAAATACATTTAGGCTTGGTCCACATTATTTTTAGTTCAAATAAACACATCTAAATTTTTTCCATCTTTCCCATTAAAGGATTTTGGGTTTGGCTCATTCTTTCAGCATTTTGCCAGCAATCTGCTCAATGCTCTTTCCTTAGGAATGAAAGCTGTAGCCTGATATTACAAAGTGTTTGGTGAAACCTTTACCATGACTCTCAAGTCGCAACATGCCAGATAATCACTGGTTTTCAAAGCTGCTTGAAGATAGAAGGAAAGCGTCAAAGGTTTATGCATGAATCAGCATCCCCTTGTCACAACGTCATGCTGCAGTGATCCTTGCAGAGCTCTAAGACTGGATTTAAAGGAGAAAAGCTCAATACTGGCTCCTGAGCCAGCAGGATGAAACATCCAAGATTGTACATATATTACTTCTGTGCTAAAACTACTGTATGAAAACGTCTTACCATTATGGCAGTTTTATAGTACTCCATAGGAGACATCTCTTTAAATGACTCTAATATCCTTTCAGTGCTAAAATTGAGAAGGGGGTTGATCCATAGTTAACTCATGTAAACACGAGTGAACTACTAAGAGACAGCAAATGTTAATCACAAAACCTAAGCAGCAGGATTCGCCTTAATCTTGTCAAGATAAGAGGAACAGGATCTTTTGAAAACCGGCACAGAGATCGCTGCATCAGCCACCGAAGAACTGTGCATGCTCCAGAAAGAAAGGTAAAAAGTGCATTGTGACAAAGACTACTGATCTTCATCAGAAAGACCCTCGAGGAAGAAGAGGAGCCTTCCTCAGTGCGCCCATCAGCGTACACAGCGCATGCATGGCACGTATGCTAATGATATTAATGACTTCCGAGAAGTAATTTCTAGAACCACTCCTATCCCAAGAATTGTGATGAATGTTCATAAATTTTACACATAATGCTGGACTGTATGGAGTGCTCTGTGTGTGTGTGTTAGGAGGAGTGATCCCCCATGCACCCAGCGCCGAATAAAGCAAATACCCGCTTCTCTGACTCTGAAGCATCTCTAGGCCTGGTTTTGGGCAATTCAAAATAGGTGAATACACATTACAACTACAGCTGAAGTTGTTGCATAGGCAGATTGAAGAGGAAAGGATTTCATCTTCATCACTCTCCTTCTTTCTTGTTTTGACAGAATTAAGAACTTGTAAAAAATCTGATATCACTGATGCTCACCACTCTTCCAATTAGACTACGCTCACTTAGGCAACGAAGTCCAGAGCTTCGGATATCTCCCGCTTCTGCCCTAGGAATTGCTTCCAGTGCTGTACCTTTGCTCCAGCTGCGAAACCAAACCAGCAGAACCAAGGAAGTTCTCTCTGAATGAACCATTGCTCTTGAAGGCTACAACGGTAGTCATGGCAGTGAACACTGCTCTTCACTGGGCCATTCCTCTGAAAAAAAACCATGCACCACCTCTCAACCTAAACCGTTAAGCCTCCTGCTGATGCTGACTGACAAAGCGTCCAACTGCACTTAGATTCCAACAGCTACTTCCAATGACCTGTCAACAGAGCTTTGCAGACTTGCAACAGAGCAACAAACTAAAGGGGCTATGTTTCATGGCTGTTTTTCAAACATCATTGACTTATGTCCCTTTGCCAGCTTAAGTGAAGGTGGCCCATCCACCTTGGTCAAAATCAGCAGAATTTTGGCCCAATTTGTTGTTACGCAACACATCATGACACAATCTCTTGGTGTTGATGCAAAATTCCCACTGAAGTGCATGTCGTTACATGACTTAAGGCTACCTACTCACAGAGTGTCCACTCCACTG